>NC_142516.1:24425000-25025000 GCF_057876585.1 Rhinolophus sinicus | reverse complement strand
CCACACTCTATGTGGTTTCTATATGGAGTATGCCTGTGTATGGCCAGCAGTGACCTCAGGGCTGGGGTGCCTCATCCATGTCCCCTCTGCTTCCAGGCCATTAACTAGCTATGTGACCTTGGGCAATTTACATAACTTCTCAATATCCTTACCTACAACAGGGGATTTGAAATAGCCTCATTGTTGCGTTCTTGGGAGAATAAATAAAACAATGCTTGTATAGCATCTAGCATACGGTAAGCACTATTTTGGTTTCCTACATGTTTCACTGACTCGTTTGTTTTTCAAGTTCTTTTACATTTCTGCCCCCAGTTTCATGTTCCTACAAGAGTACCTTTAAATTTTTACTATCAGACCTGTATCTGGACTCTTCTTACCCAACCAACGCACTAATTTTCATCACATCCGTGGTATGACATGGATGCATGTTATACTAAACTCTAGTCACTTTGTAATGAAGAGTATTATGCCACTGTTGCAAAGCCCAATGGCATTTAAAACAAGGAACTCAAAGGTTGACATTGTTTTCAAGAAAGGCTAGTTGAATTCATTCATCTAAAAGTTGTGCATGTGTGTGCGTGCGTTGTAAAATATCATGTCTCAAGTTACCATACGAATACATTACTAACAACAACAAACTTAAGTGTTCAAAAAAATCCCCAAAGTACTCTTGCAAACATAACTGTGAAAGTCAGAATTCTTTCTTGTTAGCTAAGAACTCGTGTTTTCCCTTCATTTCCTTTTTTACACAGATCAAAAGAAGTATTCAAGAACAAGTAATAAAGTTTTCCAAACAGCACCCCCAGTGAAAGGCTCCACCAAGGGCTGTCTGCTCATGATTAGCGTTGGACAAACATGTGCTAAACTGAACCACAGAGAAACGAATTAGTGCCGTGAGGTAAATTGTTACAGAATCAAAACTTTGGTGACACCAGCCTACTTAACATTCTGGATCAAGAGTGCAAATCTGCAGCCAATTATACAGCAGCAACCTCATTGGACCAGTGAGAAATGACACCATTAGACGTGTGTAGACACTTGCACTGAACCAAGGGCCAGGAAATTATATTCTAAATGATTCTTTATTCCCAGTAAAATAAATTCTAGACTTAAATATCCATTTTGGGGATATTCAAATTACTCCAGATTTCAAGTTACTCTTTTGGTCATATTTTTCATTTTCTCACTATATCCAAGAAATTCCTCTTAGATGTTTTTATTCCTATTCTCTGTAGACTCTCTATGGTAAGAAATATCCTATCTCTAAAACACATGGCCTATGTTAACTCAGTTCACTGGATTGACATCCCCTTGGATTTGTGTTATTAGTATGTTTTCAGCAATTACCTCTAAGTAGAAGGTCGACTTGCCTCCTAGGTTGCAACACATAGCAGATTGTTTTGCCTTGATCTTCTATTTGCAGCCTTTCGTACAAAATTTTCCATGAGGTTGAATTTCTCAAGGTGTTACTAGAGAGGAGCCATCATGTCACAGGATTTCTTATCTGGAAAACATTGATGGCAAAGGTACTATTTCAAAATTGTTTTAAAACCTTCTATACATTATAACCAAATGTGATTGATTACAAAGGGAGTACATTTTGGTTTTGCTAGTTTAAAAGTAAGAGGAAAATGAATATTTGAGAATATGGTAGATTTCATTTGTCCTTCAAGTCCAGGCAGAAGCACCACCCCATTGTGAAGATCCAGGAAATTCTCCAAAGAATGTTCTCCTGACTCAGGAAGGCCATTTAAGTATTTCTTGCTCTCGGAGACTTATGCAATGTTGTAAGCCATAACTTTAAATTGCTTCAGGGACAAGATGTTTAAAACTTTGGAAAACTTCAAGAATAATCCCCGAAAGACTTAATTATATTAGATGCATTACTGTATTTCAAATTCCCAATCAGAAGTTTTGAGGATGTATCTTATCCCATTCTCAATATATTATTTTACACTGCAGAAATCTTCAATCCAAACATATTCTAATGGCTTTGTCCAGACCTTTGCTCATTCTTCCATGTCTTATTTTTTATTAAATTTATTAGGGTGACAATGGTTAGTAAAATTATATAGGTTTCAAGTGTATAATTCTGGAATACATCATCTATATATCTATCACATTGTGTGTTCACCATCCACAGTCATTTTTC
Organism: Rhinolophus sinicus; assembly: GCF_057876585.1. Classification (NCBI taxonomy): domain Eukaryota; kingdom Metazoa; phylum Chordata; class Mammalia; order Chiroptera; family Rhinolophidae; genus Rhinolophus; species Rhinolophus sinicus. Next base: position 25,022,848 of record NC_142516.1, on the reverse strand, counting down.
CTTCCATCACCATATATTTGACCCCCTTGACCCTCATCTACCACCCCTCTCCCCCATTTCCCTCTGGTAACCACTAAACTATTGTCTGTGTCTAAGAGTTTTTGTTTCTTTGTTTGTCTAATTCCTTTGTTGCTTTCTTAGATAATATAGTAGAAAGAACTTATTTAGCTACACTAATTATTGGCTATTAAGAATAAGAAAAAAACTTATAAAGTTCTAGACATGGTTATAAGAAATATATATAGTTATAGTTTTTTAATTGATGTTTATTAAATTAATGACTGAAGAGAAAGTGTTCTATTGTATAAAATAATCTAAAAATCATTGCCTTTGACTCTGAAATTCAGAACTACTATGGGGTTATGTGACTATGAATGGCATTTTGAAATTCACAACAAATTTAGAAACTTTGAAACCACAATGAAAACATAGAAGCCATCAAGCTATTTGATTTTCTTATAACTCTACAACCTAATATGTAACTCAACCCCACTCCATACTGTGTGCATCTCCAAAGCATTCACCTAAAAGACACAGACCTATCACCCAAATTAATCGGCATAAAATTATTATCTATATAATGTAAACAACTAGGAGGTAATGATGAATATATATATTCCAGGTCCTCTCAGCCATATTCTGCTTCTATAGACAGTGCTCTCCTTTTCTTGAACTGTTTCAACCAAGTAACAAATGCAATTTGTTCACCACAAAACCACTAACCCTGGTAAAACAGACTTTGACTAAAGGTCTAAAGATAATGGGGGTGGGGGGGACTCATAGCACTGAACAGGAAACAAGGTAAAACTGGGTATTCGACATCACTATTTCTGCAGTTCAGTGACATGATCACAAGGAATTGCTTCCTGGACATCTTAGGTCCTGCCTGGTCTGCCACCATGCAGCTAAGCTTCTTGCCCAAGAACAGAGCTCTTTACCCGTTTCTTCCTTTCTTCTTCCCAAGTCCTCAAAATCCTATGTCCAACATTACTTAAGTGAAACACCTAAATAAATCACTTCAGAACAATGTTTCAAGGAAATGAAATTATTCTTTTACTTTTCTTGACAGAGAAGTTTTAGTTACTATTAATTTGTTTTTTCAATCTATGTCATTAATGCCAGGACATGGGGCATAATTTTGTAAAGCCAAATAAAGCCCTCCACCAAAAATTTGTTTAGAAAGCTATAGTTATTTGTTCTGTTATCACCTAGGATGTAGAAAATATCTTAATGGAGGGTAACTCACTCTCAATGTGTATTCTCCAGACCTAAAGAAATTGCTTAAATTATTTAAATTGAAAATTTCCTTTTTTTTTACTATGAGTTAAACTTTCCAACATAATGAGGTGTCTGTTTCAATTTCTTTCTTTTTTTTAATTATATTTTTTTGTTATTCACATGTATCCATACTTATTTTAGAAACTTGGCTATTTCAGAAAAAAATACCATAGTTAACTTTTGGACATATCTTCCCAACCTCTATTATGCATATGTTTTATTGCTTTAGGTTTTGATTTTGCAAACAATGTTGGACACTAGTTTTTGTTTTTCTTTTACTTAACCATGTTAATGTAAGTATTTTTGCATTAATACAAAATCTTCAAAGATATTCTTTGAGAGTTGTAAAACAGTCTATCAAACAATGCACTGTGATGATTTCATAATTCCCCATCATCAAAATAGACAAGTATGAATAACTGCTTCAGAAGGTAGCATGCAAAGATAGCAAAATTATCGAAAACTCCAAGTCCTATGGGAAATAAATAGCAATTTGTCAAATACTATCCATAATCTTAATTTTTTTCATTTCCTTTACCTAAACAGATTATGAGACTCCATCTTATACAAGTAAACAAAAATGCAGGAAACATTTTAAACACAAAGTGCATTCAACACAGTACTCTCTTGAAGGATGAACGACCTAGAATCTTTCAATTGCTTCTTAAAGGAGTCACTCTAGCATTACAAGAGAGATATAAATAATGGCCTCTACTCAATAAGTGAGATTTTTTAAAGCATTAAAAGTGATGAGTGGCTTCCTAGAGGAATGTTTGCAAGTAAAATCTTTTGGCAGCAATCATTTTGGAGCTGTCAGAGTACCAAATATACTACCCTCGTCTTGGTATAAAGTAACTATTTTCCTAAAATAACTTCCAAACATGAATAAATATTTTGGAAAAGTTAAAAAAGGAGAAATGGTATTTGACCTGATTCATATGGTCCCTAAAACAGCTTCAGTAGAGACTCCAGAATACTGATGGTTGTTCAAAACCTCTATCATGGTTTTATTAGCAAACTAAGAATAGGTTGATTTTGCCCCTGGAGTAAATCAAATTCCAATCTTCAACAATACTGAATAGGAGAGTATCTTGGCCTATATACCTTTTCATGCTCTCTCTGTAAGCTCGCATGGTTTGGCACAGCATGGGTTGAATAAGAGTCCTGTTTTCCATAGCCAATAGGATTATAAATTTGCTTCTCTGCTGACTAAATGGTCTGACCATTGTTTCCTTAGGGAGCAGCATAACTTGTTGGCAAATGACTATCACAAGGCAAATCTGATATCATCTCCACAGCCATTGTTTGAAAATATTGAGTAGTAACTCATCCATTAGATAAACTAATTTATTTATCTAGGGATATATTTTGCAGCTGTGGTGGAACATCATGCGGATGCAGAGCTGTTTTTAGAAGGATTCTGTGATTCATTTACTATAAACAGGAGGGTCACTTGCTAATATGCACTCTTTAATTTTTTTTTTCAAATTAAAGACATAAGCTCCACACTCTTTGGTACACAACTCAGATGCTTTAGCCGACCCAAAATGTCTTCTAAAAACATATTGGCCCTAATTGCAAATCAACAAGTTGAATGACTTTCATATGCACAGCCTATGTGCAATTTGGTTGCTTTTATATCTAAAATCTAAAGAACAAGAAACTGTTTGCAATAAACTACACAGAAGTTTCACCTTCAAGTCTCACCTGGATGTTTAGTTTCACATTGTGTAGTCTCCCAGTACTATTCTACACACAGCTGAAGCACCAATGGTGCTCTCCGAGGTATTGGAAAGAAATGATCTAAGAGGACTGGCCACTCTTGTGTGCTCTGTAGAAAAGCGGAATCATCATCACCCAGTGACAGGTTCATAAATGCAGATCTCAAAACCCACTTCAGCCCCACTCAATCAGAATCTGTATTTTTCAAAGATTCCCCCAAGTGGTTTATATATACACTAAAGTTTGAGAGACATCCCATGAGATCAGTGGGTCTCATCCTTGGTTGTACATTAAAATCATCTGGAGAGCATGATTTTTTTTAAAAAAAAGATGCCTGATTCCCACCATTTAGCCAACTTATATAATGTTTGGATGATAATAAAGTGTAGTTTAAAAATACATGATATTTAAAATCAGGAAAAAACAGATTTTGAATAACAGCTTGCTCACTTACTATGATTTTATATAAATTTCTTTCTGGTTTTCATTTTCCTCAGAGAATTATAGTGATAATAAAATAAGTAATGCGTGTAAACACATTGGTAAACTATAAAACTCTAAACAAATGATATTGTTAGCGACTGTCATAAGTGTAAAACCAAATATATAAATCTTCATTGAAAAAAGTAAAGCACAGTTTGTCTACCAATTTTTAAAGTGGAGTTTGTGGACCAACTGCATCATAAATAACATGCTTGTTAAAAATGCAAGTCACTCTTCTCTGCCTCAGACCTTGTGCATCACAATCTCAGGAAACAGAATACAGAAGCCTGCATTTTTAATAAGTTGCCAGTGTCGCTCAGCTGCTCTATGAGTATGAGCTAGAAAAGGAATTCCACAAGCTAATCCACTAGTTGTTTGACCTCCTACCCCAATTACCCCCTCACTTTATATAATACCACTCATTTAACTTATATGTTGTTTCTTTTTCTGGATTATTCCAGGTATGAGAAAGGAAAATGGAAAGGACCAATGGGACAACTAAGATTGAGTTCATTCTGAGTGATCTTTCTGAGTTCCAAGGAATTAACAACATTTCCTTGTTGTCATGTGCTTAGTGATGTACCTGATAATCCTCCTGGGGAATAATAGCCCCTTGATCATCTTAACCTTCCTAGAATCCCATCTCCACATGCCCTTGAACTCCTTCTTTGGTAGCCTCTCTTTCTTGGATATGTAATACACATCTCTTTTGTCCCCTCTGTGCTGACAAATTTCCTATCAGAAAATAATTCTCATTCACAGGTTGTTCTATATAAATGTTTATCTCTTTATGTAACGGGGTCCATCCACTAAGTATGTGTTCCTGTCAGTGGTAGATGGCTTCTTGACAGCCATCAGCAAATCTCTGAAACCGCCCCTCATAAGACACAATCACCACTGTTATGGGGAACAGGTGGAAAAGTCTTTTTCTTCCTTCAGCTGAATTGCTTTTCAGTACAGCATAGATGATGCAAATCTGGGAAACAGAAATTAGCAGTAATGGACCAAATGAAAATATTACACTGCCTAACATTGTTACACTCTCATTCAAGACAATATCTGTGCAGGCCAGCTTTACTAAGGTAACTATTTCACAAAAACTATTAATGATATTTCTTCAATAAAAGAACACTGGTAATGTGAGTATATTTTGTGACAGTACATTGAAAAAGCTTAACTTCTGTGCGATAGATGCCCATCTAAAGGGGAAAGCCACAGCACGGTGGCTCTCTTCTAAGAATAAGTGCTAGAGCCAAGCAGGACTTGAGGGACAGAACTATGTGGGTGTAGAAGGAAGCCTTAATTCTGAATTCACAGAATCTTTCCATTGGGTCCATCTTATTAGTCCTTCTATGTACATTTATGCGTGGTTAAAATACATCCCCACTGCCCGTGTTAAATAAACACCTAAGCCTTGTTCTGACTCCTGTCATCCTTCCCACATGCCTCACAAAGCAAGTCCATGTCCTCCTTTGAAAATGTTCTGTTGCGGTCTTCCCCAGGGACATCTGTCCCCACTTTCCACTTGGAGAAATATTACGTACCCTTCAAACCCAAGTAGAAATGTTTATGATCTACTCCTGAAAGATGATTTTCTATGATTTTACTGCTTTTAGTTTTATAATAGGTTTTATCACAATGTATAATTGTTTTATTCCAGTTTACCCCATTTCTGCCAGTGGATGGGATAGTACTCAAGAGCAAGACGCAAAGCCTATTCGTCTTTACTGCTCCATTTTAGCAAAACACATTGATTTTTCCATACCTGGGGGTTTGGGTCTTGGAGTGAAAAAATACGTCGGGAACATCACTTTTAAATGTTTTTCTTCTTCTGAAAAATATCATAAGTTCTTCCAAGGGGCACATAAAATCATATTATACCTGGCAGCACAAAGTAACTTTTTCTATTTAGTAGGAGCGAGTCTCACTTTCTCAGCAGAAGCATTTGTGTCTGTGACTTTATTTTCAGGTATTTTGTCTTTTCATTCACCTGAGCATGATAAATGCATCGCTTCACTGGTATATTCTATATTCAGTTCAATCAGACAATTTCCAATAAATCAATCTACTAACCAATAAGCATTTTATTTATTGGACTCCTACAATGGACCTAAAAGCACTTACACAAACTATGGAATAACACTAGGCTATAGAAGGACACAGAAGAAATAAAGGATCTAGTCCTTGCTATCAAGAAACTAATGAATAATTATAAGTTAATATGGCCCATGTTTCTAGTACTCTAATGTTTTCAAACATTTTCACATGAAGGATTTCACTGGCTAGGCACCTCACGTTGACCAAGTTGGGTTTTAATAATTATGAAACTGAATTTCAGAGAATGAGTCAGATTTTAATAATTATGAAACTGAATGTCAGAGGATAGGTGAATTCAGTGATTGTCTAAGGCCATACCATTGGACTCCAAGTCTCTTTACAATGTTCTTTACATTGTCATACATGAATATATTTGTAAGCACAAATGAATACATGTAAAGCAATGTGAATACTGAACAGTTGAGGAGAAAATACTGTAGAGTGCAGGGATTAGTCAGTGACATGAAAACATACATGAAGCACCTTGTAAAGTTTAAACCCAACTTTAGAAAGAAGGAACAGAAACATGAGGAAAGAATAAAGGCAGAAGCTTGCATCCAGAAGTCAAATCGGCTTCTGCACCACATGAAATATTTAAACAATACTATCCTCCAACAACATAGAAGAAAATAGACGATTAGAGGCATTTTTTCTCTCTGACATAAGTGCTGGAAAGATCTTCCACTCATGAAAAAGGACTAGAAGCCCTAGGAAAGATGCAGAGGTGAATATATATAGTCAGTATCCATATATCGGAGCCAATTCTGGTAAAGCCTAGATTTCCTATACCTGTGGAATGTCCCCATTGATGTTACTTTCTGTTTCTTCTCTGTTGCTTCTATTAGTTAACATAAAATTTTAAACCAAAGGATCATGAATGTTATTTGAGAAACTTTATTCCACAACCAGTCAGGAAGGGAATAGAAACTCCAAGGAACTGGGTAGGTCTCGGTACTCTGAAGCCTACAGGAAGGAAGAGAAGATAGGGCTAGTGTCTGGCCAAGGAAGGTAAAACAGTCCTGGGAATTTTATCAACAGGAAATACACCACTTTATCCTCCCTAGTGCCAAAGTGATCTTTCTAAAACGAATCCAAAAGCATCAGTCTCTTTCTTGTAACTCTTACTGGTAGGATTCTATTGCCTACCTTAGTGTTTTAAAATTCTTCCTAGCATCAGACTATTTTTTTCCAAATAAAATATTATGTGGAACCCTGCAGCACATAAAACAGGCAGAAGCAGAGCCAGATAGAGGGTTAGGGGTATCAAAGATCTGACTTCTTAGAATGTGCTCATTTGTGTGGTAGCCCTGATGTACCCCCCTGAGAATAGAGGGTGACGACCTCAAACCTATAGAGATTGGCTGCTTATCTTAGCATCTGAAACCCTCACAATTGGCTCCAAGCTGCCTTCCCAATCTTCTCCCTTGTCACTACATCAACAACACGACCCAAATTCAACCAACTAAACGGGTAGTGCATTCATAGTCATCGTGCAACACACATGCTGTATTCTCTGTCTGAAAATTTCTTCTGCACAAGAATTTTTTCTGCACCACTGGGAGAGTTGTTTTTCCCAGTTCTGCAAAGCAGAAATGGCCCTTTCCATTCCTAGGATTCCCTCTTCCAGGAGAAACGTACATATTCCCCTGTAACAGCACTTAACACACTGTATTGTCTTGTGACCCACTAAGTTAATCATTGTTTTGCCCAGTCTCAGCGTGGTGAGGCTGCAAAGCAAATGGAATCCATCACCAAATGTCTGAAAGAATACTGTACACCTTTACTGAAATTTCCAAAAGACAACGAGGAAGGATCCAGAACACCAGCATCAAATCTTCCCAGTTAGCCAGTTTTTTCCTTTCCTCTATATTTGCAGTATCTATTTCGGTATCTCCCAAATCTATCTTCAAAATCTCTAGAATACACTGCTTTCTTCTTCATTGCATTATCCCCTCTTTCTCACTGTCTTTTTTTATTTCTTTCTTAGAGATGGTCCAAGCCCTTTCACATGATGCTTAGCTTATCCCATTAGTTTGTCCCATTTAAATGAGCCCAATAAAGACCCAACACACTATGAATGCAAACCAAAGATCCAGCTTAGAAGGTAGGGAGAGGAAAAAGCTGTAAGTATTCTTTAATATTTTTGCCCCCAATTTATGTGTCGGTCTGTATTCCACAAGACTGTGTGCTCCTTGATCATGTTTTGGTTTTTGCTTCCATGTTGTTTAGTTTTTTGATGTATCACCAACAGTTATCACAATGCCTGAGATAAAATAGGTTGTCAGTAAAGACTGCTTGATTGCATAATTGAAATAAGGAAAAATGATTGAATGCATGGAAAGCTCATATTCTAAGGAAATTCATGCAACTGCAAAAATACCTAATTTGTGACACTCTAGACCCATTATCCTCATGTTCTCAGAAAACTGTGCAAGCAAGTTCTTTAAAAACTAAGTCTTTTTTCTTTTTGAGTCATTTAAGAGTAAAAAAATGGTTTTCACTCAAAAATACCAGTGCTTTTCCATTGAAACCCAAGATAGATCAAATTTCCCCATCAGATTTTTTTGGTAGATACCTAGGAGAGGGATTGCTGGGTCATATGGCAATTCTATTCGTAATTTTTTGAGGAACCTCCACACTGCCTTCCATAACGGCTGCACCAGTCTGCATTCCCACCAACAGTGTATGAGGGTTCCTTTTTCTCCACAGCCTCTCCAACACTTGTTACTATTTGTCTTGTTGATGATAGCCATTCTGACTGGGGTGAGGTGATATCTCATTGTGGTTTTTATTTGCATTTCTCTGATGATTAGTGATGTTGAGCATTTTTTCATATGTTTATTTGCCGTTTGTATGTCCTCTTTGGAGAAATCTGAAAACATTTATACATAAAGACACATGTGCTCCAATGTTCATTGCAGCTTTGTTTACGGTGGCCAAGACATGGAAACAACCAAAGCATCCTTTGATAGATGAATGGATAAAGAAGCTGTGGTATATATACACAATGGAATACTATTCGGCGGTAAGAAAAGATGATACAGGAACATTTGTGACAACATGGATGGATCTTGAGAGTGTAATGCTAAGCGAAATAAGTAAGACAGAAAAAGCAGAGACCCCTAAGATTTCACTGATATGTGGTATATAAACCAAAAACAACAACAGAACAAGACAAACAAATGAGAAACAGAAACTCATAGACACAGACAATAGTTTAGTGTTACCAGAGGGTAAGGGGGGTGGGGGGTGGGAGATGAGGGTAAGGGGGATCAAATATATGGTGATGGAAGGAGTCCTGACTCTGGGTGGTGAACACACAATGGGATTTATAGATGATGTAATACAGAATTGTACACCTGAAATCTATGTAATTTTACTAACAATTGTCACCCCAATAAATTTAAAAAATAAATTAAAAAAAAAATTCCCCATCAGCTGGAGTGTCTGCACAAATTCTTACATTGCCTCAGATACCTCTGCACAGAAGCCTGCTTGCAGTTTGCAGCCAAAAGGAAATCAGCCCTAGGAAAAATAGCTTCATTTTTCTACTCTTGTCTCTCTATGAAATATACACAGGCCAGGTACCTAACCCCCTAAATTGCTCACCCGTTCCTTCTAAAGGATCAAAGACTAATCTATTATGAATTATTTAATATTGAGTTCATACAGCACTCTGACCTTAGCAAGGCAATTTCTATTGTATCTTCCTAAAAAAAGATATGAGACTATAAAACTGATGCACACAGAGGATAAAAGGTTAAGCTAGTAAAATGGTAGTTCCTTTTACATAAGATTATAGAACTCATCATTCCTGAGTTAAACTAAATTCTGCTATCCATGAGAAGGTGGGTGGTTTGGATGAGAATCCTTTTACCCATAAATTTCTATCCCTTTTCTCCTTAATCCAGTCATGAAGGGAAAAGGTAGGTACTCGATTTATCTCACACTTAAGTACCAGGAACAGAAAAATGGCTTTCAGGAATTAATGGTACCACCAATGCTCATATTTATTTTGGAACCTCCAAGTAAGAACTAGTCCTGTGTTCAGAGTAAATGAATTTAAAAAAAAAAAAAATAGCATTCACATTCCCTCTGAGGAGCATTTCCGACACAGTATAATCTTCACAACTGCCTTCACATCTTTGTTCCTCAAACTATAGATGAGATGATTAAACATAGGGGTCATGGCCTCATAGAAGAGAGAGATGATTTTGTCTGTGACTTGTACTTTGTCTGCACCAGAAGAGTCTTCAGCCTTGGGTTTTACATATATGAACAGGATGGTTCCACAGAATATATACACTGTTAGGTGAGTGGAGCAGGTGGAAAAGACTTGGCACCTTCCCTCTGCCGAAGGAATTCTCAAGATGGTGGAGATAATGAAAACAGAGGAAACAAGAATGCAAAGAAAAATCATACTAGCAAAAACCATGCTAATAACATTTATGGAGATATCAGCAAGGCTAATGTTAAGGCAGCCAAGATTTCACAAGTAAAATGTCTACTGACATTATGCCCACAGAAAGGAAGCTGCACTGCAAGAGAGGTTTGTGACAAGAATTGACACCCCCTGCAATCCAGGAGCCATGGGCACATATGAAGCCTTGCCCAGAATGATGGGGAATCTCGAGGTTACAAGTGGCCATACAGCGGTCTAATGCCAACATGCTTAGGACACACTCTGTGGCTCCCATAGCAAAGGAGAGAGATGTTTGCACTCCACGTCCAGAGAAGAAAATGGTTTCCTTTGAAGTTAAGAGCTGCTGAGAAATAGGGGACTAGAAGAACTGGTGCAGCAAATGCCCAAGAATGATAAGTTACTGAGGAGAAAGTACATGGGGGAGCACTGATGGGAGTCACAGACGCTTACAATAATGATGACTCCATTCCCCAGCAGGATCACCAAGCACATACATAGGACCAGCACACAGTAAATGGCCTCAAGCTCTGGGTAGCCAGAAAGGCCCAGTAGGACAAATTTTGTCACAGAAGACTGATTGCTATTCCCATGTTAATGTTTTCTTTCACCACAAGGAATTCTGCAGCAGCTAGAGTGTATGTGGATCTGTTGAAGCAGTGTTTGCAAGAGTTATTGCATCCTGTGACTAATAGCCAGGGGATGTAAAGTACAGCATAGGGACTATAGCCAATGGTACAGTAATAGCTATGTATGGTGTCAGATGGGTAGTAGACTTGGTGGGATCATCACTTTGTGAGGGGTGCAAATGTCTAATCATGATATTGTTTTACACATGAAATTAATAAGAAAGAAAGAGAGAGAGAGAGAGAGAAAGAGGGAGGGAGGGAGGGAGGGGGGAGGGAGGGAGGGAGGGAGGGAAAGAAGGAAGGAAGGAAGGAAGGAAGGAAGGAAGGAAGGAAGGAAGAAAGAAAGAAAGAAAGAAAGAAAGAAAGAAAGAAAGAAAGAAAGAAAGAAAGAAAGAAAGAAAGAAAGAGAAAGAATGAAAGAAAACTATGAAAAGGGAAAAAAAGAGTTATCTGCTTCCTTAAGTGGCTTCCCTTACGAGGAAAATAGACCTGTAACTGGATACACAGATAGCCTAAGAACATGTTACAACTCTCTAAGCTAAGATCAGTTAGACTTTTAGATACCATGAAGGAGGCTTTAGTTCAAAAAACAAGTCCTTATTTAAAAAAAAAGATTTAGAACACATACAACTGGGTTAGAATTGTGTATCTCACGTTATGAATTTGAAATTATTTTGAAGGCAATGTCACCATAACACTTTAACCAAACAAATCCAAAATTTGTAAAATATTATTGGCCACCAGGGGTTTGATTACATATACCAATTTTTTTCTCCACAATATGTTAGCCTTAACAATAATCATTGTTCTCAATAACTAAAATAAAATGATAGATGTAAATCCTGCTTCAATGATAATTTAACCTCAGTTTTTGAAGACTTTTGTGGCTAGAAGAACAAACTGAAAAGACACATTTTTACAAAAAAGGACTTTTGGTTACTCCTAATTTGCGGAACAATGTATACCTACAATACCCTGAGAATATTAACTATAGGCATTAACAATGCTTGTGAAAGAAAAAAGAAAACGTTTTTAGATAAAATTTTTACTCTTTGTCTTTTTTAGTACAAACTGGGACATCTAGGTAACTATCCTGTCTGATACACATAATGAAAGACAAGTTGATCTCAGAAAAACTCTGGTGTTCATGTCTCGATCTAGTATCAAACCATAAATAAATGTATAAACTAAGAAATTTACATGACAGGGGATTTACTTTTACTTCCAAGTGTGAGAAAATACATACTGTCTTCTCCTTGCACAGAAATCAGCTTCTGCTCTAACAGCTCTTCTGCTGCTCTTCCTCTGACTGCATATTCAAAATACCCATAACAAAGAAGGGTAAGTCGCTCCAAATATTCTTAAGCATTAGCAGTATGTTATAATTATTTGTATCCCCACTTCACTGGAATATAGAGTATTTCTATGTTAAAATGCCAGAAACAGAAGAAGTCTTACTTTTTTTTATGAGTTTGCTTATCTCATAAATTCCATCTCAATAAATTCAATAAGACAACTAAAAGAAGAACAATTTGCTTCTCAGTTGTCATTAATATCAAATAGTTGTCATTGCTATTGTTAAAACAAATTAACCATTGGCAAAATAGAACTGACTTCCAGTAAAGATGAAAGTAGGGACCCTTTACAGTCATTTCACTATGAGAGTTTCCTTTAAAGAACCAGCCAGTGGGGTACCAAAGCAACTTCAAGTCTTTGCTGCTTCGAGAATGCTTCCAATCCCAAAAGCAATTCAAAGTTCGCAATGTGGACTGGATAGAATTTAGAAATGTTCTAGTATTTTTGGGATGACCGTCCCTTAGCAGCATTTAAAACAAAGTTGCTAATATAATTTAACTGAAGTGTAACTCACAAAACAGAAACAATCCTTCTGACTTTACACCCTCTGGGAAGAGAATATTTAAAACTGCTATCAGGTAAAATGGCCAAGAGTTGGAAATGAGAATTGACTATACCTGATAGAGAAGCACGATATTAATAGTAACCGGTGATACTTAGGTCAAAACGATACTTTGTTCTTAATAAATTATCTGCTAATCACCTTTATTTTGATCTCTAAATCCTGGAGTCTCAGAGTGAATAAGCTTCACACTGGTATCCCTGGCCTCTCTAAAAATCCAGAATCATATGCACAGTCACTATGAGTTTGCTCACTCATGCCCTCCGTTCAAATACGTACACAATACCTCAAACTCATCCTGCCTGTCCTTCAGTCACACCCACATTGGCGTGACAGAATACAGGGCGACCGCATCAAAAATGTCCTTGATGTGAGCAACCCACACTTTATTTACAAACAAGAAAGGAAGTTCCGACTTGAAGTGGATAATTATTATGACACTTGTCATGACTATCTTCTGAATCCATATCAAAACTTGAAGAAGTCAATCATTTTACATGGATGTTCCAGCATGCAAACAGTGCCATCATCATGTGTAGTGTTAAAAAGAATGGAAGCAGATTTGATAACAGCATTCTTTTTTGTCAGTGCACATCTTTAAAAAGTTGTTGAGCAAAAGATGCAACATAGTCTTGAACAATGGGGAAGCAACATACGCCATGAAAGATGGTACTATTAGGTTGGTGCACAAGTAATTGCGGTTTAAAAGGTTAAAAGTAATTGCAAAAACCGCAATTACTTGTGCACCAACCTAATACGTGCTTCAACAAATAAAATTTGAAGAGCAGTTCTCCGAGGTGTTGACTGTGTGCAGGTACTTTTTCAGCATACTAGCTCGTAATGGAGATGTTGAGCATGCATTCTCATTAATGAACGTTCTGTGGACAAATGAATTAAATAGTTTTGATGTGACCACAGTAAAAGTTATATTGCAATGCAAAATGGAAGATAGACTGTAACTGCAAGGAGTTTCATAAGCAAATTATGTAAAACAAGATCAGTTATGTAAAGCTTAAATCAGTTCAAAGATAGGTCTCGGTAAGAGGGCTATTTCTTTCTTCCGAACTTTTAAATCCAATTAGTCATTCAAGAAACAACTTCTTATGAAAGTAGTATATAAGTAATATAGTCCTAATTCTGGAGAGAGCACAGGAGCAAAATCTTCTGACTTCTTCCCCAAACATGAAAATGCCATAGAAATAGGACTTGAAATATAACAATCTGAAGAATAGAATCAAACCGGAAGAAATTCAAGGAAACAGAATGCAGCCACTGAGAAGAAATGGATTGAGGGAGTAGTTTTGAGTGTAATTCTTTCTTCTCTACTGCATTGCCATGGGGAAATTACATGTGACCTCATCTAACGCTTACAAACTGAGGTAGATGAGATAATATGAGAGTGGTCCAGAGCTAAGAAGAGGTTAAGCATGAACATCTCACTACAAGGGCACAACTCTCTACAAAACAGCCAACCACGAGAGTGTCCACCTTCTGCCTTCTCTCACTACAAAAGCTGGGATATTTTTATCAATGAAGAAAAGGACTTAGAAAAGAATGGTATCTGAAAAGAGGTGAAGGAAAGTACCCTTACAGTCAAAGTTTCCAGGTGAGGAAACACATTTACTCATACCCACAGTGTAGTACAATGGGTTCTCTGCCTTGGGGAGCCCCAAACCTTGAACTTACCAGAAGTAGCACAAGTCAGGGCCTGGACTTTTGCCTCTCCTTCATAACGTACACACTACTGACCAAAGTACCTCAGGGGAAAATAAATTCCAAAGAGAAGAATAATGTGACAACCATTATAAAAGAAACACAATAAAATGAACAACATGAGATCATCTGAGGCAGAATTCACTGGATAAAGAGAGCAAACATTTTGAACGAGCAAAAAAATCTTTACTGAGATATGAAACAATATCAGTGGCATAAAGCAAAAATAAGCAATTACCAAAAAAAAAAAAAAAAAAAAAAAAAAAAAAGAATGACATGGCAAACTGGGTATGAACATAGAATAGCTGAAATAAGGAACTCAGTAAATGGAATACACGAGGTCAGACAATTAAGTTTGCGAACTCATCCTAGAAAAAGTGCTACATACCTCATTGCTGAATATCACTATGGTCACCTTAGAAGTACTCCCCTTGGGAAGCTCTACACTGACACCAGAACCTAGTCCACCCTTCAAAGCAATTTTAAAACTCTTTTAGTGGAATGGCCATCAGAGCTGTTGTCATATTACCTTTGGTGTCCTGAATGTCATCAAAATGTCTTCCTTTCATATTTCGTTTATCTTTGTGTAAAGAAAGAAGTCACTGGGGGCCAGACCAGGTGAGAAGGGAGGGTGTTCCAATGCAGTTATTTGTTTACTGGCTAAAAACTCCCTCACAGGCAGTGCCCTGTGAGCTGGTGCATTGTCGTGACACAAGAGCCATGTTGACAAAAGTTCAGGTCATCTAACTTTTTCACACAACCTTTTCAGCACTTCCAAATAGTAAACTTGGTTAACTGTTTGTCCAGTTGGTACAAATTCCTAATGAATGATCCCTTTGATATCAAAAAAGGTTAGCAACATTGCTGCAACAAGTTTGCAAACTTAATTGTCACAACTTCGTATATGGCAATGGAAGGAGATGTGACTTTGGGTGGTAAACACACAATACATATACAGATAATATAGAATTGTACGCTTGAAATCCACATCATTTTACTAACCAATGTCACCCCAATAAATTTAATTTAAAAAGTCAACATGGAAAAAATGTCATGGAAAACAATGACAAATTCAGTCTCCTTAAAATTAAAACTTCTATATGACAAAAAAAAAAAAAAATAACAAAGTTTAAGTATTAGACATAAATGGGAGAATTTATCTGTAGTACACAAAAACAAAAAAGGATTAGAGTCCAGAATATTTCTAAAAAATGCACACAATGTGATAAAAAATGGTAAGTTCTACAACATAAAGGAAACTCAATACCAATAAAAATACTAAAAGACAATCAAATCACAAGTAATCAAAAAGTAAATAAATAAATAAATAAATAACATAAATAGACATTGCATACCTCCCAAAAAGTCAAATACCAAATTGTGACAGGAGAAACATAAAATCTAATTAATTGTCACTGGGAGTATGAATTAACGTTTTAAAGAGCAAATTAACAAGATCAGGCGAAGTTGAACCCGGAATTCCATGTACAGGTATGTACTCAAGAAAGGATGAAGAAAAAGCTAGTCTATGCCACCATCTAGTGGTCTCAGAATACAATAGAAAATATGGTTCCTGAAAGTACCTACACAGGGATGTACCAACCACTTATAAACATGTAGAGTTTATATGTGCAGTAACTGCCCTCACTATCCTACTGTACCAGCATTTGGCTTCTCCTATGCTGCTTCCTTCTGCAAATTTGCATGAACCTAACCTTGTGACAAAACCAACTGCAAACATCTTTAGGCCGAGTATGTTCTATGTCTACTCCATATAATTTTCAACACCCTTAAAATATGTGTTGTCACGTGAGACTTAAAGAATGCTTCTCCAAACTAACCAGACAAGATTGGTAATAATTTAAAAATTGATCAATACTAAGTATTGAGAAGAATGTGGTGCAAAAGGAGCCTCATACACTTCTATTAGGGTACAAAGTTGGAACATTAGTAAAATTGAATATATACCCCAAAATCAAACAAAAGAAACCAATGTTTTTTTTAAAAACTGTTAAACTGAAAATAAACATTACAAAACAAATATGAATATTTGTACAGACCATGATACAGAAATTCCTTTCCTACGTATATTCTCTAGCAGTGGTTCTTAATTCCAAAGGACATCTATGTATAAAATTCAAGGGGACTAGTAACTTAGATGGGAAAAAGTACATCTGTATTTTCACTAACCTCCAACTGAACTTTAGTAGTTCCTGGGGTCACACAGTTTTATATATGATTTTACCAAGCTATCAAAGAACAGATAGTCCTCATCTTATGAGTGCTATTTAGCAAAAAACCTGCCCAATCCTTTTATTTTTATTTCATAACCAGATAAAGACAAGAAAAAGAGCTTTTTGGTTTATTTCATTTACAACATATCGTGTTTCCCCGAAAATAAGACCGGGTCTCATATTAATTTTTGCTCCAAAAGACGCATTAGGGCTTATGTTCAGGGGATGTCATCCTGAAAAAATCATGCTAGGGCTTATTATCTGGTTAGGTCTTATTTTTGGGAAAACACGGTAGATGTGGGAATAAATAAAATTTGAAAGAGAATGTTCATATTCTATAAAATACAATGTTCCAATAATGGCAACATTTGGATCAACTCTCCTGTAGATAACAACCATAAACTCTAGGCAAAATAAAATTTTTAAACCGCCTGAAATCAGAATCTCAAAGAGATACCTGAACTCCCAAGTTCACTGCAGCATTTTTCACAACAGCTAAGATGAAGGAACAGCCCTAATACCCATCGATGGATGAATGAATAAAGAAAACAAGGCATATACATACAACAGGATGTTATTCAGCCTTAAAAAGGACAGAAATCCTGCCACTTGCGACAACATGGATAAACCTTGAGGACCACATGCTACGTGAAATAAGCAAGGCACAGGACAAACACTCCACAATTCCACCTACATGGTGAATCTGAAATAGTCAAACTCATGGAAGCGAGAGTAGAATGGTGGTTGCCAGGGTCTGGGGAGAGGAGTAAATAGGGAGTTGTTATTCAATAGGTATAAAGTTTCAGATATTTGATATGAGTAAGTTCTAGAGATCTGGTGTACAACATTGTGCCTACTAAAAAAATTTGTTAACAGGGGTTAGATCTCATGATAAATGCTATTACCACAATAAAACAAAACAGAACAAAAACAAAACCTTTCCTGAAGTGGCCAAATATACAGAAAATGAATGAGGGCAGCCAACATTTGTAAGAAGGAATGGAACTGGGTTTGTCCCCCATTTAGTTTTTAAGATAAGAGAAGGACAAAGTCACCACCACGACAGGGTGACTAAAATTCAGATGGAAAATGTCAATCTTACTGCCTTGTAGTATAGAAACAGAGAACAGAGTTCAGGAAGATCACAGCCGAGTCAGTAGGACTAGATCCATGGCTTCATTCTAATAAAGTCTGACATTGAGGAAAGACACAAACGTGTGTGAGACTGCTGCTTTGATAGTCGTATCCCGCTCACGACAAGACCTGACCAGAGATTTCAATTGCTGCCCACCTCAGAGAAGACAAGTTTAAAATCTGGGTCCTGTCAGATTAGTGCCTGCTAAAACAAAACATCAATACTTGTGACAAATCCCATTTCCCCAAATGGTCACATGTACATATTTACTCCAAAGGCTCTTCCAAAACCTGTTATTGCCCTGATCCAGAGATAGAGTCTTTCACAGCTTTGTAAATCCTCACAACACTGAGTGAACGTACTTGGCATCAAAACGTGGGAAAGGGCCATGCACTTAAAATGTAAATAGAACTGTGTTCTTCCAGCTAAGGTCTTCACAATGCTGGAGAGATGGAAGAACTTAAGTGTGAACGGAGTTAAAACGCTAAGACCTGGAAGTGCACAGCAGGGCCAGGGGCTCAAAAGTTGATTGAAGGTAAGTGGAGTTAGAGGGGACAGTTCGGAAGCAATGGAAGGAGTGTGTTGGACATTTCTTGGAGCTGTGCATCCACACACAGCTTTGGCTATTACTTCCTTATGTCTGCTTCACCCCAAAAGAAAAAATGTACATTACACTCACATTTCATTCTATAAAGTGGGCATTGGGATACCTTCTGACAATGGAAATTGGCTTCTAAACACAGGGAATGTTTGATATAGTCACATTCATTTATTTTAGCTCTTACTTCCCTTGCCTTTGGAGTCAAATTCATAAAGTGCTCTTTGAACCTAAGGTCCATAAGTTTAGTAACTATGTTTTCTTCTATGCAGTTTACTGTGTCAGGTCTTATGCTTAAGTCTTTGATCCATTTTGAATTAATTTTGGTACATGGTGACAGATAGCAGTCCAGTTTCATTCTTTTGCACGTGGCCTTCCAATTCTGTCAGCACCATTTATTGAAGAGGCTGTCTTTTCTCCATTGTATGTTTTTTGCTTCTTTGTCAAAAATTATCTGTCCATATTTATGTGGTTTTATTTCTGGGTTTTCATTTCTATTCCATTGGTCTATGTGTCTGTTTTTCTGCCAATACCATGCTGTTTTGATTATTGTTGCCCTGGTATAAGCTAAAGTGGGGGAGTGTGATACCTCCAGCATTGTTCTTTTTTCTTAGAATTGCTTTGGATAATTGGGGTCTTTTGTGGTTCCAAACAAATCTGATGATTTTTAGTTCTATTTCTTTAAAAAATGCTGTTGGGATTTTGATGGGGATTGCATTAAATTGTATATTGCATTGGGTAATATGGCCATTTTAACTATGTTGATTCTTCTAATCCATGAGCATGGGAAAGTCTTTACCATATGATTTCACTGACATGTGGTATATAAACCAAAAACAACAAAAGAACAAGATAAACAAATGAGAAACAAAAACTCATAGACATGGACAATAGTTCAGTGGTTACCGGAGGGTAAGGGGGAAAAGGGGTGGTAGATGAGGGTAAGGGGGTTCAAATATATAGTGATGGAAGAACTGACTCTGGGTGGTGAACACACAGTGGGATTTATAGATGATGTAATACAGAATTGTGCACCTGTAATCTATGTAACTTTACTAACAATTGTCACCCCAATAAACTTTAATTTAAAAAAATTTTAAAAATAAACAATGAACACAGGGAATGTCTGATCCTGGTCCTCCAAACTAGTCATTACCTCCAAAAAGCAAAAAAAGTGAAAATCTGCTGAGAACCCAGCAAAAAACTGTTATACTTCCATTTCCCATTTTCTATGATGTTTCTTATTTACCATTTATAGATATTCTGAAATACATCACAATTGCCTACTAAAACAATAGGGGAAAATACATACACTATACTGTTAATTATAAAAGCACATAATAAATCAAGAAATGCAGTGTGCTCTCAGGCATGTAAATATAGAATATGAACAGGTATATACAAAAAGTAATATTTATTCTATAATTATGAATAACTTTCATTTCTTCCTTTGGATTTTCTTAAACTTCTCATATTTCCTATAACTGAGTATTATTTGTATAATCAGGCAACTAATACTTCAGAGGAAAACAAAAGATACTGGTTAACAAGTCAGGTAAGATCAGGTCTTTGAGACAGCATGTCTAACATATCAAAAAGTTACTACCTTCTGTATAATTTAAAGATTCAACTTTAAATCACTCCTGGGATTATAGTGTCTTAGGAGAAAACAGAGGCGTGTTTAAAATTGGCCGCCAGATCCACTGTTGGGACCTCTGGAAATATTTAGAGCTCAGAGGTAGGAAAGTACTTATATGACACATTAATTGACTATTGCATAAAACCTTATCAGATGATGTTCTGTTGGGTAGAAAGCTTTATCTTTCCTCTCCCACACGACTACTGATAGTTAGTTGTCTCTGATCATGGGATACTAGACTGTGGGTTCTAGAGCACGGCGATAGCCCTAGGAAGAAAACTAAGAAGTCAACTCATTGAGGAGGAGCAGCAAACTGTCACAAGAAGTTAATGAAACATTAATGAAAAGGAGAATGTTTTCCTTGTTTTGAAAACAATATCCCAATTAGCCATGCTCTCTTTTGTACATAGAGAAGATGGAGATCCTACACTGAATGTAATAGGGAACATTAGGACAAAGTTGAGAAGAGGTATTTGCAGAAAGGAAACAGTGACTTGGAACTGAGAGTTATGAATATTTTATTTTAAAAATGTTGAAAAAGACGATGAAAAGTTAAGGAATTACTGGATGAAGAAAATGCCGTGCATATATATGAATATCATTTTAAATAAGTCACTTTCCCTTATCATAGAAAAGAAAAGAATATCAGCCTAGGGATTCTGATTAAACTAACATGTACTGTACACTCAAACTTTCAGTTATGTTATATTAATCCTCACAAAATGAAGTGTGGGGGGTACTACCGTACTCATTGGAATACATATGACATGGGTTTGCATGGTAGAAAACTACCTCGAACTAAAATGAGTCTCTGGTTTGAGAATCTGTGCTTCTAAACGGAGGTGCAATCTTCTCATTTTTAAAATAGTGATAAAAATACCTGCTTTACTTTACTTGTGGGATAGTGTATCGAAATAATGAGATAGCATATGGAAATTGCTTCAAGGATTAACAGACATTATATAAGTAAATGAAATAATAACAATTCAGAGCTATATGTTGGTGATAATAAATTAGTACCTGGATTGTATCAGATTATTCACATTACAAATTCATATTAAATAATAGCTTTAACTATATATTGAAAAGATACACTTTGATGGTATTGAAGATTTACCTTTCTACTAATAAGTTATTTTGACTTCCTAGAAGAACCACTTACTTTCTTCTTAGTATTTATGTCAGCATTTTGAATGAAGGTCAGGTTCAACAAACAATGCCATATTCCACAGATGTGGAAGAGTAAATATTTGTTATGCAGCAGTTGTAATTGTTCCCCAATTCCCATAGCAATTTAAAGTTGGAATGGAGAGATCCATGCAATGGAGAAACTTCTTGGTATATTAGAGACAGTGTCCCATAGACCCAATTAAGAGTGGTGTTGGAAATAAACCGAAGCTGAACTAAAGCTCAAAAATGAAATGACATTCTCCTACATGTGTAACTTTTGGAGACAGGAGCAAATGTTTACAAAATTAATGTTATAAATGTGAGAGCTTTTTAGTTCAAAATATGTTTATCAAAGTAAATTCAAAGAAAGAAATTATAAATTCAAAAGATACCAAAATAAAATGTGAGAATTGAAAAATGATCTAGATATTATAAGTTACACAAACAGATATTTGTTATGAATTAAATGCATTGTCATTTAACTTTTTTGCTTACTTTATATTCATTCTTTTAGGTAAGTTAAGTTTGTGCAGAATGTCATCACCAATCCTTTTTGTAATGAAAAATACAGATGGCAATAAAGTAAATAAATTTATGGGACAAAGGTAAAACCATAAGTTTAAGGCCACAAAAGGTTTTTGTTTTTTTCTTAAGTCCAGAATGGATAGTTTGGGGCATGATTTCAGATAGGTAGATAACATGCTAATGAATTAAAATGTTTTAGGAAAATCTATTAAGCTACTTTGTTGATATTAACACTAAGGTTTGGTAAAGTTATCCTTCAGAAATGAAGAAATAAAGATTTTCCCAAACAAACAAAAGCTAAGGGAGTTCATCACTACTAGACCTGCCTTACAAGAAATTCTGAAAGGAGTTATTTAAGCTGAAATGAAAGGAGGCTGATTGATAACATGAAAACATAAAAAAATATACAACACACCGGTAAAAGTAAATATTTAGTCATTCATAAAACTCTAATTGTGTAATACTGTGGTGTGTTAACCGTTTAACTATAGTATAAAGGTTAAAGGAAAAGAGTATTAAAAATAACTATAGCTACTATAATTTGTTAACAAATACAAAATATAAATAGAGGTAAACTGGTACATTAAAAACATAAAAGGGAAGGAGTAAAAGGCTAGAGTTTTTGTATACAAAGTTCAATTGATATCAGCATAAAACAGACTGATATATATATATATTTTTTTTTATGTAAGCCATATGGTATCATAAAGGAAAAGCCTATAGTAGATTCACAAAAAATAAAGAGAATGAAATCAGAGCATACCATCATGGAAAATGACCAATATACACAGGTAGGCTGCAAAGGAGAAAAAAGGAACAGTGGAATTCCAAAACAGCTATGACACAATTAATTAGATTAGTAAGTCTTTACATATCAATAATTACTCTAAATATGAATGGATTAAATTCTCCAATTAAAAGGCACAGAATGCCTGGATGGATTTAAAAAAAAATTATATGCTGCCTAAAAGAGACTCACTTTAGCTTTAAAAACACACATACGATGAAAGTGAAGAGATGGAAAAAGATATTCCATGAAAATGTAAGGTAGCTATAGTTACATCAGATAAAATAAACCTTAAAGCAAAAAGTGTCGTGGGAGACAAAAGAAGATCATTATATAATGATAAAGAAGTTAACTTATCAAAAAATATAACAATTGTATGCATCCAACATCAGACCACCTAATAATATATTGTATAAATACTAACAGATCTGAAGGGAGAAATAGATAATAAAACAATAACAGTATGAGACTTCAATACGCCACTTTCACCAATAGACAAATCACCCAGACAGAAAATCAACAAGGAAATATTGCACTTGAATCATACTTTCAACCAAATGGATTGACATATTAAAATATTACATCTAAGAACAGCAGGATACACGTTTTTCTCAAGTGCATACAGAACATTCTCCTGGTTAGAGCATACAACAGAGCACTTCAGAGAACTGAGGTCATACCAAGTATCTTTTCTGACCATAGTTGTATAAAACTACAAACCAGCAACAAGAGGAAAACTGGATAATTTACAAAGATGAGGAATCTAAACAACACACTCACAAACAACCAAAGGGTCAAAGAAAAAAATAAATCAAACAAGAAATAAAAAATATATCTTGAAACAAATGAAAATGGAAACACAATGTAACCAAATCTATGGGATGCTAAAAAACAAAACAGTTTTTAGAGGTAAGTCAACAGTATTAAATACATATATTAAGAAAAAAGAAAGATCTCCAATAACCTAACTTTACATCTCAAGGATCTAGAAAAGAACAAACTAAGCCCAAAGTTAGCAGTTGGAAGGAAATAACAAAAATCAAAGTGGAAATCAATACAATAGAGACCAGAATAACAATAGAAAAGATAAACAAAATTATAAAACTACTATAAGAAAACACAGGAAAAACATTCCTTGACATTGGACTTAGCAACTATTTTTTAGACATAACATCAACAGCACAAGCAATAAAAGCAAAAATGAACAGGTGGGAATACATCAAACTAAAAAGCTTCTGCATTGGGCCAGCCCATTGGTTCAGGCGGTTAGAGCTCCATGCTCCTACTTCCTAAGGCTGCCGGTTCGATTCCCACATGGGCCAGTGGGCTCTCAACCCTCAATTCAACAACTCAATTTCTCGAGTCCCGCAAGGGATGGTGGGCTCTGCCCCCTGCAACTAAGATTGAACACAGCACCTTGAGCTGAGCTGCCACTGAGCTCCGGAATGGCTCAGTTGGTTGGAGCACATCCTCTCAACCACAACGTTGCCAGTTAGATTCCTCGACTCCCGCAAGGGATGGTGGGCTGTGCCCCTGCAACTAGCAACGGCAACTGGACCTGGAGCTGAGCTGCACCCTCCACAACTAAGACTGAAAGGTCAACAACTTGAAGCTGAATGGCACCCTCCACAACTGACATTGAAAGGACAACAACTTGACTTGGAAAAAAGTCCTGGAAGTACACTCTGTTCCCCAATAAAGTCCTGTTCCCCTTCCCCAATAAAACCTTACAGAGAAAAAAAAAAAGCATGTATATAGCAAAAGAAATAATCAACAAAATGTAAAAGTAACCTATGGAGTGGGAAAAAACATATGTAAATTATGTATCAGAGAAGAGGTTAATACTTAAAATATATAAAGAAGTCATACAATTCCACTCCCCCCAAAAAAACATCTAATTTAAAAATGGGAAGAGTGAAATCATATGGTTCTAGATTTTTTTCTGTGTGACTTATTTTGCTTAGCATAATAATCTCAAGATTACTATGTTGTTGCAAAAGGCACTATTTCATCTTTTTTCATGGCAGAGTAGTATTCCATTGTATATATACGACATCTTCTTTGTCCAATCATCTATTGAAGGACACTTTGGTTGTTTCCATGTCATGGCCACTGTAAATAAAGCTGCAATGAACATCAGAGCTCATGTATCTTTATGGATAAATGTTTTCAGATTTTGGGGGTATATACCCAGGAGAGGGATATGAAACAAAAAGCAAAAAACGAACAAGACAAACAAATGAAGAGATAAAAACTGATAGATACAGACAATAGTTTAGTGATTACCAGAGGATAAGGGGGAGGGGGTGGTAGATGAGGGTAAACGGGGTCAAATATATGGTGATGGAAAGAGAACTGATTCTGGGTGGTGAACACATAACGTGATATATAGATGATGTGTTACAGAATTGTACCCTTGAAACCTATGTAATTTTACTAACCATTCTCACCCCAATAAATTTTAATTTAAAAAAAATGGGAAGAGAAACTGAATAGATATTTTCCTAAAGAAGTCATACAAATGGCCAATAGGTACATGAAAAGATGTTCAACATCAATAATCATCAGAAGATGTAAATCAAAACCACAATGACATAGCACCTCACAACTGTTGAATGGCTATCAATAAAAAGAGAGCTACATGTTAGTGAGGATGTGGAGAAAATGGAACTCTTGCATACTGTTAGTAGGAATGCAAATTGCTTCAGCCACCAGGAAAACACTACGGACATTCCTCAAAAAGTTAAGAATAGAATTACCATATGACCCAGCAATCCCTCTTCTGGGTATCTACCCCAAAATTTTGAAACATTTATCCATAAAGATGTATGTACCTCTATGTTCATTGCAGTATTATTCATGGTGGTTAAGACATGGAAACAACCAAAGTGTCCTGCCATAGATGACTGGATAAAGAAGATGTGGTATATATGCATAATGGAATACTACTCAGCCATAAGAAAAGATGAAATTGTGCCATTTGCGAGAACATGGATAGGTCTTGAGATTATCATGCTAAGTAAAATAAGCCAGACAGATAAAGTCATAAACTAAGTGAATCTCTTGGTATCTACCCCAAAATTCTGAAAACTTTTATCTGTAAAGATATACGTGCTCCGGTGTTCATTGCAGCTTTATTTATGGTGGCCAAAACTTGGAAACAAAGTGTCCTGCCATAGATGATTGGATAAAGAAGTTGGGGTATATATACACAATGGAATACTATTCACCCATAAGAAAAGACGAAATAGTGTCATTTGTGACAACATGGATAGATCTTGAGATTATAATATCAATGAAATAAGTCACACAGAAAAAGCTGAGAACCATTTGATTTCACTGATGTGTGGTATATAAAACTGAAAACAGCAAAAGAAGAAAAACAATAATACATGCTCAATAAACATTTTTTGAATAAATGAATGAACCACATCACGTATAAAGCTAGAGATGTAGATCTATCATATTGAGGTAACAAAGGTTATTCAAAAATAAACTTGATCCAATGTAATATCATATAAATAAACTATATTGGCATTTTGTCCCATAACTCCCTTGATAGTTAAAGTACTACACTTTATTTTTAATGTGATATGTATTCTAATGTAGAAGAACAGGTTTTGTTTACAACCTACCATAACTTTTCTGGATTTGGTATGTAATGAGACTGAGAGCTAAAAGCGTCCCTTAGTAATGCACCTTATGTGTTAACTTAATAAAATAGAGGTGACATGGTAGCAGAGAATTCCCCTTGGACTTTGAGATTGTAATGAAGACTTCTTTCCTACTCTGCATTGAATCACGCAGCTCCTAAAAAGTAGAACTAGACAGAACTGATAATTGACAAAAAACAGCAATAAGAGGTATAGAAGGCAAAAGAGAAAAAGTAAAGTTGTTCAATGAACTAAAGAGCTACAGGGTATCAGGCATTGGGGGACAGGAAAAAGGATGCCTCAAAACTGACATGGTCCCTATTGTTTGAAGAGGGCAGCCCTGTGAGAAAGCCAGCATAAGGAATGGAAACCCCATTGCCATCAAAGGAATTGAGTCCCATCTAGCCCTTTGAGGAGTCTATGAGAGTGGAAACACAGAACACAAATGTAAAGTAAAAGACTAACTATTTATAAATTGTAAAAGTAAGCCCATAATATTTTATTTTCTTGTTTACATGTAATTATTATTTCTTCATAAAACTAAATAAGATAATTCATGCATAGAACTGAACAGTGCCTAAAACATTCTAAACGTCCAATAAACATTGACTGTTTTATCATTATTAGTGTAGGGTGTACTTTAATAGGCCATAAAGCTTAGAGTAGGCAAGATGTTCATCCTTAATTTTATGGAGTAATTTAGATGCTATTAAAGTATTGTCTCTCAGTTTCAAACCCAATTTTCTATGCTCTGCTTTGTGAGTTAGGATTCGTACACTGGAAACCACGTTTCTTCTCTGTCAGCTAGCGTCTGTTAAATTCTTCCAAAAGAGTTGTTAGAGAGAGAATGGAAGGCTGGATGAACATAAGGGAGCTCCCTGTTTCCTCTTGTTCCGGTCAACACCATGGTTCTTCACCATGATAATGGCATCTCCTTTGCTCCTTCCAGTACTGGTTTCAAGTTTTGTTTTGATTTGTTTGTTTGTTTTTCTCATGTTCTTCATTTTTTCTTTTCTATAACCCGTAACCACCAGAAGCTACCAGTGCTAACTCCTCTGAGGTTTGAATCTGTCTCTCAGGTTTTACTTCTGATAAATGAATAGCCCTGTCAAGTATTTGTCTTGAGGATCTTTTAAAGCAATAAAATATGCAATTCTCTGCTTGAGAAATGCAGTGAATCAGATAGAGGATAAGCAATAGATTTGGTTAGACTCATATTCCTACACAACTGAGTAAGAGAAGTTCGTGGGTAAGACATTTGTCTTTCTTCTAAAGTTGCTTTCTTGTGTCTAAAATGTAGTTTATGGACGTCTATTTAGTGCACGCTAAAATGGTATAACAATACTAATCATATAATCGTATGAAAGGAAAACACTGAGTAGTTAAACTAGCGCCGGAAATATGCATATGTGGGAGGAGGCAAGACTTAGACCTTGAGAAAAAGAAATATAATTCTTTTCTTTCACCAATGCATAGCTAGCACCTACCTAAGTCTGTGCCTGGCACAGTATGCTCTTTCTATAAATTTTGAATTAATGTATAAGTAAATAAATGAATGAAAAACAAAATTCAGAAGAGTACATGTAGTTTCCAAAATAATTTATCAAGATCATATCTTTGGATCCTCATGATAACTCTTCAAGGATCTAATATTTCCCTACCTTTAGAGAAGAGAAAACCTAGTTCCAGAAATATAGAAATATCTGAAGTCACAGGCAAGATCTGGGAAGTCTCTGATTTGAACAAAACAGTTGACAAGCTTAACAACCCAACTATCATGGAACACACATTCTTCAAAAGTTCATATAGAATATGTACAAAAATAGATATTTTATGAGGCTGAAAGCAAGAATCAACAAATTTCCAAGATATTATATGAAATAGTCCATATTCTTTCAAGTAAATTAAAAGTAATTAATTAAATACTCCATAACCTGAAATAATTAAAACACACTTCTAAATGACTAATGAGCAGCCAGGATATTCAAAATATTTAACAACTTCTATGGCAAGTGCTCTAATAAATCACAGTGAATGCCTGCCATAAACAAACAGTGTGCCCATAGTAACGTATGCGGCTAAACTTCAGCTTTGCTTTATAGCTCAGAGAAAAAACTGCAAACAAAAAATTAAAACCTCATAAGGCCAGGCGTGAGCTGGCACCCACTGGTACAGCTATACCGGTTGCTTATAGTAAGTATTCATTGGTTGATAGCTGTGACATCGTCTTTGCAAAGCATACTTTCAAGATCAACCCTGCTAAGAAATGAAACATAATTGAATACTATATATTAAAATTTATTGGATATTGGAAAAGTTTGCATTTAGTTTCTTATAGGAAATTTTCTTCACAAAGAGAGAAGGAAACAAAAGGCAAAGGAAGTCAAGGATAAGGAACAATAGAATTTGAAGGCAGAGCCAACACTCAGGCTTGGGCTGTATATTCACAGGTTATTTCTTATTAAATCTTCACAATAATCTTGAAAAGTATTATCTCCTTGCTCTCCATTTATAGATGAAGAGACTGACACTCACAGAAATGAAAATCATGCAGGTTCTAAGTGATAAAGCTAGTTTTCAAACCATAGTCTTGACTCTAAAGACATGATTTTCTCTACTGCCCTCTAGTCAGAAGGGAAATATCCTGAGGTCCAGTTGCATCTGAATCAGGAAAATTAATTCAAAGATATTAGAGGGCAAGAAAGTTAAGCTATCCTCAGAATTTAACCTCAGAATTTCTCCAAAGCTGTTAACTGGATATATAGGTGTATTCATGGAACTAGGATGACTAACATCTCAAAAATTATGGCAAAAGCCATGGAGAAGAGTGAATAATGCTTAGACTTTGTCTTGAACCCAGTGTTGTATCATCCTCCTGAGAAACTCATTGATATCCACGTACTTACAGTTAGCAGACGATAATCACCCAAAACCAAGTGTTTTAACCAACCAGAAAACTGCTAACTAAACTTAGGGTCACAGGTTTTCAGTGTGATACAATTTAGAGATAACGAATTTTTAGGTTCATGAATTTTCAGTGTATGAGAGAGGCAGAAAACATGACTAGTTAGGAGACTGGATGTAGAGTCATGCTGTTTGGACCGGAGCTCACATCTACCTTACTAATCTATAGCCTATGAAATAATTCAACTTCTCTGAACCTCAGTTTTCCTATTTATTGAGAGGGTTAAATGTAGCAGCTCATTCACCCACACTTTATAGCACTGCTCTCACTCTACAAAAAGGATCTTAGTTTTGAAAAACTAACGAGCTGGAGGAATAGGTAGCGTTCCACTATAACCAGGTTTGCTTGTGGTGATAGCGCATCAGCAGGTAGATGGCATCTAGCCATTATGTGATGATCCAAAATTTAAACACTAATGATGGATATTAAATTTGATACTATGGATGGTATGATTTTTGATGCAGATATTATAGGTAATATCTCTGCAGTAGATGAAGAAGCAGAGCAACCATTACTAATTGTCCTTCACATTTTAGGGAAGAAAAAAGTAGAAACCACTAAAAAGAGAAGCAAGTTGCAAGACATAGAGAGGCATGGCGAGGCATAGTCACCAAGATCACAAAAGGCCTACAAGGGAATATCTTAACTCAAAGAAAGGAAATCGGCGATAAGGACATTGGCGATTATCAGAGATACTAATGTGGAGAAGAGGGACTAGGACCCAGTTGGTGCAGAAACGGTTCCTGTGGGGCAGGAAGGAGAGTCAACAGTGGTGCCCAAAGTTGTCGTAAGCTCAGTAGGGCTCTAAACCGAGATAGAAGAGCAATGATTTTACTGCGCCCAGATAGGAAATTCTTATGACTATCTCTGGACAACATCCATGAGGTTCCCAGAGAAATGGGAAAAGAAAAGCCCTCTTCCCCGATACGGATGAATTAAAATGAAGCAACCACTTCAGTGACTAATGTTTTCTGTAGCTCAGGCAAAGGAACACAGTAAACATCACTTGTGTTGCAGATACTTTCCATCCTCATAAAACCCTGAACATATACGTGTTTATATAATAAAAGGAATGTGAAGTCCAAAAAAGTTGTACAAACGGCCCTGGATCACACAGCTAGGAAGTGGCACAACGAAGATTAGACCACAATTAAACAGACCCCGAAATTCATACACTTTCAATCACCCAATCATATATGTCAATTTTTTGATTGGTAAAAGATCTTCCTGTCCATCTCCTTAGCAAATAGACAAAGAACAATTTTCGGCTGTATTTGGCCCCTGATCATATAAAACACAATGGTTCAAAAGAGGCCAATCAGCCAAGGAAGACATTTCTTTTCTAC
This sequence comes from Rhinolophus sinicus, assembly GCF_057876585.1. NCBI lineage: Eukaryota > Metazoa > Chordata > Mammalia > Chiroptera > Rhinolophidae > Rhinolophus > Rhinolophus sinicus. The sequence goes on along the minus strand of NC_142516.1, from coordinate 24,992,536 downwards.
TTGTTGTCTCATAGTCTCATAATCTTCTCTCACGGGAATATAAAACACAGTCTGATATTTACACCAAAGCAGAGAACTACATCTCAGAGGACATCATTAAAAGTTGACTGACCTACTTCTCTCGGATACCAAGGTACAAATAGGTTACATAGGGATGGGATCCCATGTGCTTGCAACTGTCTAACGTCAAGCTTGTTAAAGTAAACTTGTAACTTTTTAACAACACTCTTCCCTCTACAAGTTTTCTAGAGGGAACCTTGGATTGTTCCTAGGAGACACAATTCTCCTTAGTTACAACTTAACACGAAAAAAGAGTGTAAGAGATCATCATGTGGAAAATTCTAAAAGTGGAATCATTTTTTCTAGAAAGAGAAAGCAGCCTCTATGCACTTGTCATCACCAAGTCATTCATAAAATATAATTAGAGAGGGTAAAGAAGACGTATTCTAATGGAAATATTAAGTAGAGAGAGAGAGAGGTGATAAACTGATGGGGAAGGGAATAATATAGCATACGCATTTTGTTTAGTCACATAGAATTAAAGAGATTAACCACAGTCCCCACCCCTCCACATTGCTTTAGACCCAGCTTGTTTTACTCAATACATTCATTGTATAGCAGTGAAGATAATTTGAGTTCATGACTCCCAGAAGACATGAATTCACACAGATAGTCCATTTTCATCTTGGGAAATCAATTGAGGGCCCATATAATTAATGTTGTGGTTTTTAAAAAAATCATTACAGTTGTTTGGAAATAGACTGATCTAAATTGAAAGTGGAGAGTTCTTTTTTTCTTCACTGTTCACATAAATCCAGGACAACCATGGGTCAGGACACTATAAAGGAGAATCCCGAGTAGGATTCCTCCCACCTGGACTAAGTTTCAATAAGTTAAGATTTTTTTTCTAACTCTGAATTTACATAATCTATAATGACATTTAAATATGGTACAAGTTAAGTGTTCAGCTCAGGATCAGTAAGATGATAAATGGTAAGTAAAAAAAGAATGATAAATAAATAATCATACTAATTAGCACCCCTTTATAACCGGACAGTTCATCACATCAATTCAGAATCACTGTGGAATAATCATGACCTTCCAAAAGAACCTATTGATTAGGGTTCCTTTGGAGGATACAGACGAACAAATTATGTGTTCACCTGCATGTAGATATGTCAAAATCCATTACAGAAAATTTAATATGTGGATGACCAAGGTTTCTAACAGTAGCTATATGATTACATATCCATGAATGATTCATTGACAGTATGAATATTTGTACCGATTGTAACACAAATGTGAGTAAGTGAACTAGGGTTGATCAAACTACTTTATCTTTTGTTGGGAATTTTATATAATTACTCAAATTTGCAAAATAATTTTAGAGAACTCAAAATTGAAAGTTTCAAATAAATGTGTCATTTTTAACATTACCTACTATTCATCATAACTGAAAATGTATCAGTATCTGTGCCTTCGACATCTGGTAGCATTGGGTACAGGCATCTGTGGTAATCCGGCCGTGCCAACCTACCCAGTCCTGTGTCTCTGTCATACCTTGCTCTTCACCCACACCCAAGACACACAAAGCCCCAGGAAAGTAGGATGCAGTACCTTAGCCCTGGATACAAATGAAACACCCAAAGATGAGCATAGAAAGACAGCCCTGACCCTTGAAAGTATGAGCTCTGCTTCCAAATATTTTCTGCTTTGTTTTATAGGAAACTGTGCTGCATATGAAAGTCAGAATGCAGCATCTTCTCTCGTCTTAAGACAAAGTTTACTGTCCAGAAGATAGACCTTTCAAGATATTAAGTTGTGGCCATTTCTCAGTTTAGTATGAATGAGAAACTGGGCCCTAACAAGAGATCATATTCAAAAATATATTTAACAAGTAAGGCATAGGCAACAACGAATCAGAATAGAAAGCCAGCTGGAATGACATGTTAGACTGTAAGCAGAGTTGTGGTTTGATCTGTATCACATTTTAAAAAGATCCATCATACTGCTGTATGGAGAATATACTGAAGGAAGGCAAGAATGAAAGGTGAGACCAGTAGGAAGTTGTTGCAGAAATGTTATTTTAAGCAGGAGCTCATGTCTTGTCAGACTGTACACTACACATCTTTGAGTGTCCCACAGCTTTTGGGTCTGCCAACATGACTGCTGAGCTAAATTGACTTGAATACATTTACCAAGAAAAACGAGCCTCTTCTAATTTAGATGGAATTATCTTAAATGACTTGCAAGGCTTTGTGTAATCACATTCAATAAGTTATACAATTTTGTCTCATACAAGAATTCAGTATTTTCCCCTACTCATTAAAGAATAGATTCCATTCTTTGGTGGCAGCAATTCATTTTGATACCCCTTCTATTGATTTTTATAACTTCACATTGAAGCAGAATGATTACGTCTGTGTTATTTACCAAAACCAACTAAAAGTGATTATTTATAGCATCAACAGTAGGCAAACTGTACTCAGACTCACTGATTCATAATCAAATATAATAATGTTAACTGTTTTTTATGAAGTGCCATAAGTACTCTTTATGACATAACAACCTTGTCAGTCATCTGTAAACTTGAAAAGCTGTCACATAAAAAGGAGTATATACTTATTTTTGTTGTTCAATAGGAAATGCTGAATAGCATATAGAGAGTGATATATGCAGTTAAATATAAAGAATGTTCTAATGATAAGAACTATCTAAAAATAACCTGTATAGCCTCATGAAATGCTCTAACAATTACTGGGTTTGGGGGCAGAAGTAAGATGAACATCAGCCATACTTAGATGTGTTTCTGTCATCTCATAAGGGTTACAACTAGATTAATTTTATGATTTTCAGCTCTAAGATTCAATAATTTAGAATTTTACCATTTTACTGGTGTGATTATATGAGTATGCACTTAATTATCTTTACCTCCATTATGAAAGTGATTGAAATTATTCCAAAAATAAATAAAATGTAAGCAGTCCCCTGAAAGAATAAGTTTTAATTATTATTGCAGGATTATTTCTGATAGTGAAAAAAATGAAAACAAGGTAAATGCCCATTACTTGAGAATAGGTTAAACGAATCATGAGACATACGCGTAAATATGGTAGACTACTATGTACCACTAAAAACAAGTTTTCCCTGAGTATTTGATGATAAGTGAAAATCTGCTTATGACATAATTTTAAGCATAAGAAAATGTAAATTACAGATAAAGGTAGAAATTTTATGGCTTGTAATATAACGTTTCTCATGTTTTTCTCTAAGTTTGAGTCTATATTTCTGAGCCTGTATATTTTTATCAACTGTGTCCAAGTTTACTCAATGTTGTCAAAGGGCTTGGCCCATATCAGGTGCTCAATAAATACCTGATAAATGAACAGGAGGGGAAACGTGTGACATATTTTTTAAATAATTTTTTACTTGTTAACTACAGCTGCATTTCAATATTATATTAGTTTCAGGTGTACAACACAGAGATTAGACATTTATATAACTTATGAAGTGTTCACCCCAATAAGTCTAGTACCCAACTGCAACCATACATAGTTACTACAATATTATTGACTATATTCCCTATGCTGTACTTTACATCCTGAGACTATTTTTATAACTGTGAATTTTATAACTGCAATCCCTGAGACTATTTTTATAACTGTGAATTTTTATAACTGTGAATTTTTCACCCATTGACCTAAACCCCTTCCATCTGGAAACCATCAAAATGTGCTCTGTATCTATGAATCTGTTTCTATTTTGCTTTTTATTTATTTTCTTTTTTAGATTCCACATGTACGTGAAATCATATGGTATTTGTCTTTCTCTATCTGACTTTTTTCACTTAGCTTAATACCCTCTAGGTCCATCCCTGTTATCACAAATGACAAGATTTGATTCTTTTCATGGCTGAGAAATAGTCCATTGTGCATATGTACTACCTCTTCTTTATCCAATTGTTTATCGATGGACACTTAGGTTGCTTCCATATCTTGGCTATTGTAAATAATGCTGCAGTGACCATAGAGGGCATTAAGTATAGAACTATCATCTGACCCAGAATTTCCTCCTCTGGGTATCTACTCAAAAAATCTGAAAACATTTATCCGCAAAGATATATTTACCCCCATGTTCATTGCAGTATTATTCACGATGGTCAAAACATGGAAACAACCAAAGTGTCCTTCGATAGATGATTGGATAAAGAAGATGTGATACATATATACAATGGAATACTATGCTGCCATGAGAAAAGATGAAATAATGCCTATGTGGTACATATATACAATGGAATATTGTATATATTGAATATTGTATATATTGAATAAACATAAGAAAAGATGAAATATACCATTTGTGACAACATGAATGGATCTTGAGATTATCATGCTAAGTGAAATAAGTCAGAGAGAAAAAGTCTAAAACCATATAATTTCAGTCATAAGTGGGATATAAAACTGAAAGCAACAAAGGAATAAGACAAACAAATAAAGAAACAAAAACTCATAGACAAAGACAACAGTTTAGTGGTGACCAGGGGGTACGGGGGCATAGGGGATGGGAGAAGAGAGTAAAGGAGTCAAATATATGGTGATAAAAGGAGAACTGATACTGGGTGGTGAACACATAATGTGATTTATAGATGGTGTAATACAGATTTGTGCACCTGTAATCTATGTAACTTTACTAACAATTGTCACCCCAATAAACTTTAATTAAAAAATAAAAAAATAAAAAATGAACTCAGGGAATGAAATGAAGGGAATCTCTGATCCTGGTCCTCCAAACTAGTCATTACCTTCAAAAAGCAAAAAAAACTGAAAAGCTGCTGAGACTCCAGCAAAAAACTGTTACACTTCCACTTCCCATTTTCTATGATTTTTCTTATTTACCATTTATAGATATTATGAAAATCATCAAAATTGCCTAATAAAATAATAGGGGAAAATACATACACTATACTGTTAATTATAAAAGCACATAATAAATCAAGAAATGCAGTGTGCTCTCAGGCATGTAAATATAGAATATGAACAGGTATATATAAAAATTAATATTTATTCTATAATTATGAATGACTTTCATTTCTTCCTTTACATTTTCCTAAACTTCTCATATTTCCTATAACTGAGTATTATTTGTATAATCAGGCAACTAATACTTCAGAGGAAAACAAAAGTTACTGTTTAATAAGTCAGGTAAAATCAGGTCTTTGAGACAGCATGTCTAACATATCAAAAAGTTACTACCTTCTGTATAATTTAAAGATTCAACTTTAAATCACTCCTGGATTACAGTGTCTTAGGAAAAAACAGAGGAGTGTTTAAATTGGCCGCCAGATCCACTGTTGGGACCTCTGGAAATATTTAGAGCTCAGAGGTAGGAAAGTACTTACATGGCACATTGATTTACTACTGCATAAAACCTTATCAGATGATGTTCTGTTGGGTAGAAAGCTTTATCTTTCCTCTCCCACACGACTACTGATAGTTGTCTCTGATCATGGGATACTAGACTGTGGGTTCTAGAGCACAGCGAAAGCCCTAGGAAGAAAACTAAGAAGTCAACTCATTGAGGAGGAGCAGCAAAGTGTCACAAGAAGTTAATGAAACACTCATGAAAAGGAGAATGTTTTCCTTATTTTAGAAAACCGATATCCCAATTAGCCATGCTGTCTATTGTACATAGAGAAGATGGAGATCCTACACTGAATGTAATAGGGAACATTAGGACAAAGTTGAGAAGAGGTATTTGCAGAAAGGAAACGGTGACTGGGAACTGGGAGTTATGAATATTTTATTTTAAATGTGTTGAATAAGACAATGAAAAATTAAAGAATTATTGGATGAAGAAAATTCTGTGAATATACATGAATATCATTTTTAAAAAGTCACTTTCCTTTACCATAGAAAAGAAAAGAATATCAGCCTGGGGTTCTGATTAAACTAACATGTATTGTACACCCAAACTTTCAGTTATGTAATATTAATCCTCACAAAAACCCTAGAAACAGGTGTCATTGCCCTGTTTTAAATGACACATCATGCTGAGAGATAGTGTTTTGCTAAGGTTTCTACAGCCAATATGCCAAAACGCCCAGAGTGAAGTTTAGGTACTCCAAGCCAAATGTGTTCCGATAAGATGTAGCACTTCTCTGTCTCAGCAGTTAAGGGGACAAAGGAGTAAGAGAGGACAGGGCCACAGTCTTTCAGAGACACAGAGTTATTGGACTCTAGCAAAGCCCTTAGAGATGGTCAAAGCAAGATGATGACACACTGGGTGAAGCCACTCAGCAGTGAACCTAGCTCATTGAAGCTCCCAGCAACAAAGCATCCTTGGTTTCCACACAGAAATGTGAATGAGAAAACCCGGGGTAATTCTCAAAACCGTGTAAGAAAATGAGAAGAGGCCTTGGTCTAACTAGAGCACCACTGCTCATTATTAGCAACTTTGGGATTCAGAAGGGGTCATTTATTTGGTGAGCATGGGAGAACTAGCACCAGGGATGTCTGATGTCATGAATACATTGTTTCATAAATGGGAGGGGAAGCTAGCTGAAGTAGGAGATAGGATGCAATATTTAGTGCATTTGATTTCCTTCTGAGGGGAGAGAGACACCGCCTATTTCAAGAGGTTCCATAGGTTAAAATCAGGGAGTTGGGTGAGTACATGTGCTTTACAAACTACTACTCTCTACTATTTTTTTTAATTAAAGTTTACTGGGGTGACAATTGTTAGTAAAGTTACATAGATTTCAGGTGTACAATTCTGTATTACATCATCTATAAATCCCATTGTGTGTTCACCACCCAGAGTCAGCTCTCCTTCCATCACCATGTATTTGATTACTCTGTTCTATTAGTAAACATAGGAGAAGGGTGAATGCATCATGATCCAAGTCCTCAAGCACAGTTTGCTTTCTTTCTAGAGGTGATGTCCAAAGATGAGCATCAGTCTAAGGACTGACCTTTTGGAGACAGACAGACCAAAAACAGAGAACCAACAAACTGAAATGTTACCTATTTTTTGTCAGAAATAAAGAAGCTGAGGTAACATTAATCACTAATACCCCCCACACTCCTCACCACAGGTATCGCTTCCACCTTATCTTTTTACTGTGTGATATAGTTGAGTGCCTGATAAAATGCATCCCTTAAATACTGCCCACCTGGGCCATTCTAAATGGTGAACTCTAGAATCCTATTCTAAGAACTGGGAATGTATCAGTGTATCTGCTCAGGATGGATACATTTGTGAAGTGATTGCCTGAAATCAAAATATCAAATGGCATTAAGTCAGTCTATGTAATAAAGCAACAAAATATCTCTAGCCAATATCCTTTCCATTAACTGTTCTTACCCTTTCTTGAGTTTTAGTGAAAACTGGAGACAAAAGTTTGCAAATCCTTGTCACTGTATCCTTAAAAGAAAAATTTTAAAATAGTTCTGATTTTCAGTCATGAAATATACATTGTTAAAAGAAAATTTGGAGATTGAAGGAAAATTAAGAATATTAATAATGTCCCATTCTTATATTCCAGAGAAAACTAATTTTGCTGTGGCTTTTCTCAGTCACATATATACAAATTGCAATCATTTACATTGTTACGCAACTTCCCATATTAATGTAATATACCATGGATGTACATTTTCCTTGCCTTTAACTCTTCTCCAAGACTACAACTTTCATTGGTTGTATAATATATGAGGGTATGGCTTATCATGTGTATAGCATGACCCCCAACAAGCACAAACCAGAATTCCAAAGGAAAAAATTGCTGTAACTGTTTAAATTATGATTGAACTTGAAACATCAAAAGATATGCAATGTCATTTATTTGTTTTATTCTATGCTATTGGGTGGATCATTCAGGGGAAAAATATTAAACAATAATATTTGACTACTTTAAGAGATACACTCCAGAGTTTCACCATTTTTAGTTACGTGGTCTGGCGATTTCAGAGATAACCACGTATTCTCTTACATCTATATTCCTAAGAGATTTTACCAATAATGAGTATTGTATTTTATCAAATGCTTTTTGACATCTTGTTAGATGACCATGTGCTTAGTTTTGGGTTTTTTGCCCAGTTGTTTAGATTATATTGATAGATTTTTAAATATTAATTTGGAATTTTGTGAATTCACAAAATAAATTAAATCACTTTAGTATACAGTTTGAATATATTTTATGATTTTTGCATATATATGCATAAGTAATGTTGATTCAGTTTTATTCTATGCTTGATAATTTGGGACAACAATCTATTTTAGTTTGATAAAATGTTTTTGTAAAATGTTCCATAATGTTCCATATTGAAACATGTTTTATGGCACAGAAATTATTTCTTGAAAGTATAAAGTAACTCTCTTAAGCATTCTGCATCGTGTCCATTTTGATAAATAAGTTCTCAAAAATGGGATCCCTATTACTTACCACAGTATATATGGCCTAGTGTGAATTGCATAAATAAGTAAATAAAGAATCACATGAGAGATATAAGTACAGAGTGCTGTGCAGTGCACAGAAAGGTCATCCTCCTCACAGCAGGAGATGAGAATGTTATCCCAGAAAAGGTAATATCTAAGTTAGGAGGGGACCCTCTGGGTTAAGAAAACACCGGATACAAATACATAAAGAAGAAAGAGTGTAGTATTATGGGGAGGCTGAAAGAAACTCAGCATTGTCATTGCAGAGCATCTGGGGTGTCAGTAGAACCTCCAGAATTTCCACATTAGGGGGATCTAGAACAATGTGATTGGAGGAGGTGCTAGAAGACTTGTCCTGAAGTTGTATTGCAGAGCACGTACATTTTTTTTTTACACAGATTATATTTATGTATTAGAATGTTTTTGTGAGGTTGCTGATGAAGATCATGGTGAAACAAAACCTACTTTGACACTGTCATGGGCACAGAAATGGTGTAAGTGAAAGAAAGGTAACGGAAGAGGTTCAGATAGACCTACATGATGGGTTGTTTCAGTGTTTTTGGTAAAGTTACTGTTTCTGTTTTCTCTTTTTTTAACCTAAATTCTTAAAAATGGCCTCCCTCACTTGGTACCTTTCTTGAACAGAAAGAAAGAGAGCTGTTCTTCCTTCATCTTTATCTGTATATGTAAATCTTTACTATTACTATATTACATAAACTAAATATCACTTTTTATACAAGATCTGCCAATTAAGTTTGTGAACTCATCCTAGAAAAAATGCTACATACCTCATTGCTGAATATCACTACAGTCACCTTCAAAGTACTCCCCTTGGGAAGCTATGCACAGATAACAGAGCCTAGTCTACCCTTCAAAGCAATTTTGGAACTCTTTTTCTGGAATGCCCATCAGAGCTGTCATCGTATTATTCTTGACATCCTGAATGTCATCAAAATGTCTTCCTTTCATATTTCCTTTATTTTCAGATAAAGAAAGAAACATTGGGGGCCAAATCAGGTGACTAGGGAAGGTATTCCAATACAGTTGTTTGTTTACTGGCTAAAAACTCCCTCACAGACAGTGTGGTATGAGCTAGTGCATTGTCGTGATGCAAAAGCCATGAATTGTTGGTGAAAAGTTCAGGTTGTTTTCCTCTTAACTTTTTTATGCAGCCTTTTCAGCTCTTTCAAATAGTAAACTTGGTGAACTGTTTATCCAGTTGGTACAAATTTATAATGAATAATCCCTGTGATATCAAAAAAAGGTTACCAACATCGTTTTGACTCTTGATTTGGACTGACGGAAGTTTTTCGGTCATGGAGAATTGGTCGACTTCCATTGTGCACTTTGATGCTTTGTTTCAGGGTCATATTGGTACACCCATGTTTCATCACCAGTGATAACATGGCCCAAAACATCGTCTTACCTCTTTAAAAGGTCTTGGCAAACTTCGCCTCTCCTTTGCTTTTGTTCATCGGTGAGCTCCTTCAGGACCATTTTTGCACACACCTTTCTCATGTCAAGATTCACAGTTAAGATTTTCCTGTTTCTCTATCGATGTTTCCTTGGTCTGCTATGCTTCTCACAGTCAGTCGACAATTTTGATTCACAATTCAATGAATTTTTGCAATGTTTTTGTCAGTACTGCTCATTACTGGCCACCCTGACCTCTCTTCATCAGTGATGCATTCTCTCTCCTCAGAAAAACGTTTAATCCATTTTTACACTGCCATTTGCTTCATGGCTTTATCCCCATAAACTTGGACTAAGACGTCCCTGATTTCACTTCCTCTCTTGTCAAGTTTCACAAGAAATTTAAAATTTGTTCATTGCTCTAATTCAAGTTCAGACATTCTCAAGACAGTACACAAAGACACACAACAATAATGAATACCACTCAGCAAGACACCACCACATATCAACACGAACACAGCTGTGAGACACTGATATACCAAGGTTATTAAACCTTACTGAGCTGTTTGTACAGGGCTGCCAATGTAAGTGCATGGTGCAAATGTAATTGTCAGACCTTGTATTTCTTCCTTGGGAAGCTCTCCTTTTTGGACATCTGTTATACAACATCATCCATTCCTCCTACGCTTATTATGTTTGTGTCTGAGAGAAAAGCTGTATCCTTCACTGGCTGTGCTGTGCAATGGCTGTTTCTCTTGGTTTGGGCTCCACTGAGGGTGCATCCCTGGCTGTGAGGGCCTATGACTGGTATGTAGCCATAGGCATCCCACTGAGGTACCCCATCATCATGAACAGGGTGCTACCTATGCACATGGCTGCATGGTCTTGGATCCTAGTCTCTCTAAACACCTTAGTGCAAACTGTCCTGACAATGTTGTCATCTTTCTGTGGGAATAACATCATTTATTCTCTTACCTGTGAGACTCTGGCTCTTCTGAAACTCAAATGTTCAGATATCTCCACAAATATTGCTATCATGACAGTGGCAAATACTGTTTCATTGGTCATTCCTCTACTGTTAATTTTCATCTCCTATACTTTCATCCTCTCTTCCATCCTGAGAATTAACTCTGCTGAAGGGAGAAAAAAGACTTGTCTATCTATACAGCCCACCTGACTGCAGCCATCTTATTCTTTGGTTCAGACATTTTTATATACATGAAGCCCAAGTCAAAGGACTCAAACACAACCGATGAAATTATTGGACTGTCTTACGGAGTGGTAACCCTGATGTTGAACCCCACTATCTACAGCCTGAGGAATAAAGAGGTAAAAGTTCTGAAGAAAGTCCTGAGCAGACACCTGCATTTAATGAAAATGTGAAAGAACTGAGGCATGTGATCTCCTCGGCGTGGGACCAAATCAGGTATTTTTTGTTTACAGATGAAGTCATGAACCCAGTGTCAAGAGAACTCGTCTGCTTCTAAGACCAAATATGGAACTCTTATCCTTTTCAACACAGAATGCTTATGTAAAACATTCTGAATAGAGTCTTGTCTGCAATTTCTAACTGCATGCAATTCTGCCAGTTTGTCCCATATAGGGCACATGGCTTTTCCTCTAGATGAATCTCTCTCCTCTTTGTTCTCTGCTATCTCCTTTCTCTTCTCCTTGTTCTTTGTTTTTCTCTGTCTTCTCTTTCCCATTTCTTCCTTCTTTTTCTCCTTGCCCCTTCCTTCTCTCTCTATTCCTTCAGTCTTCCTGGTATCCTTTCTCAGTCCCTTTGAATTGAACATTTATTGTTTTGTAGTCCAGCATCCATTCTTCCGATAAAATAATGCAAATATTTTTATTTTACTTTATTGACAATTAAAACAGTCCCTCCCTTTAAGTCCATGTGGTGCTAGATGGGGCTGACTCTACCCTCCGAAAATTCTGGTAAGCAGGGAACAAAAGCTTAGGCAATTAAAGAAGCAAATTCCGCTAGTCACAGTGATTCATTTAGCTAGCACGTGACTCCCACCAGGCTAATCAAACTCAACCCCAGAATGCTGTCTCACTGTGAGAAAAGAGGCATTCTTTCTGCTAGGGTTGCAAAACTGGTCAAACCTATGCCTGGAGCCAATCTTTGCCAATATGTGGAGAGAGCGTGAGAGGCAAAGGGCTCTTGAGAGAAGGAGGGAGAGTCTTTCTGATCCTGTTATTTTAACTCCTTGATCCAGCTGTGTCTAAAGTCAGTTCACAATTATTCTTATTAGTTATATGAGTCAATAAATTACCTTTTCATAAAAACTAATTTTGAGTTGAACTTTTGTCACTTATAATCAATTAATCATATAGTCCTAACTAGAGTATTCCTTTGCATCTCCTCTCTCCTATTTTTGAGACAAAAAAACAAAAACATGAGGCTATATTACGTAAGTGATCTCAAGTTCTCCATTCTTCAGGGGCTCCCCTTTCCTTTAATAACTAAATAATCTAATTTCTATTCTACATGCCCACAGGCACTCCAATTATCTCCCTAATAATTTCTGTGGAGTGCTCACATTTTCCTAATTTCTGGTTTTCTTTTTTTACACCGCACTACTGTTCTAAACTTTTCCATCAACCCTCGCTGGTAATCTTATACGCCTCTGTGTTAAGCTTTCAACAGTACATTTTATCCATAAGTCTCCTAAATATCCACATTCAAAGGGCCACTACATGCACACAACCATCCAAACGAAAACCCAACGACAAACACTTAAAAAAAAAAAAAAAAAAGGCCACTATATTTAACACCTTTACTTTGGCTTGAAAATAAGATTATTTTAAAATGGAGAATGAGACATTACTCAATATAATGAATATTATTGGTATTAGTGATAAAAGGACTATTGAAAATAAATTTTATGCTTCCAGTCAAAAGGTTTAAATTTCAAAGCATTTTGAAAGATAGCATAAGTGCACAACTCAGTGACTGGGGAACAAATGAAAGAGAGAGAGCGAGGAAGTAGAAGAAGAGGGGCCAGGAAGTGGAGAGGTAGAGGTAAAGGGAGATTGACAAAAGAAGGGAAGGAAAGAGGTAAGGAGAAAGGAAAGAAGAAAAGAGAGAAAAATAGGAAGGAGAGAAAGAAGTTAAGGAGGGAGGGAGAGCAGGAGGAAGGGAAGGAGAGATGTAAAGATTGGAAAGGGAGAAACAAATTTGTCATTTTTGCCTGAAAATAAAGTTGTCTACATAGAAACAGAAAAACAATCTATAGAAAGAAAGTCTTAAAATTTAAATTAATAAGAGGCTCTAGCAAGGCTGATAAGTCAATACACAAAATTCAATAGTATTTTCTGAAGCAGTTATAACTGGTTAGAAATGTAGATTAAAAAGCATCTCACACCACCAGGAAAAGTATGAAGCGCCCACAAAAAAATCCATAAAAGCTGCACAAAGAATTTTTGAAGAAACATATAAATCTTCATTAACATGCATAAAAGAAAACCTCCCACAAATTGAGGAGCTAGATTTTGTTCCTATTAGGAAAATAAAAATAAATATGTGAATTCATCTCAAATATTTCAATAAATTTAATGTAATTTCAATAAAAATGAAATTGGATTTTTTTTAATTTAAGAAGTTTACCCCAAAATTCAAATTGAACAGTAAAAGACCAAGAATAGCCAAGACACTGTGAGAATATGAACTGCATTATTTACTGTACCAAATGTCAAGATGAATGAGAAAGCTACTGTAATTCAGATAGCATAGTATCGGTGCAGGTAAAGATAAATACTATATCAATGAAATAGAGTAGAGAAGTCAGAAATAGCCTGGGCATATGGGAATGTTTACAACCTAAATAAATGTTATTTGACATAAGATGGCAATGCAAATCACTTGAAGTACTTAATAAATTGTGCTTTGAAATAGGACTACTAATATTGAAAAAAAAAGATCAAATTAAACCTCCACCTCACTCTGTCATCAAAATAAGTAACTGTAAAACATCTAGAGGAAAATATAGGAGAATGTCTTCCTAGGCAGTGATAGGAAGAGTATATCTTAAATGAGTCAAGAAAAAAAACCCACAAAATTTGAAGGATTCATAATTCAAATTTAGAAAGATGTATACGGCAAAATTGCATTATTAAGACATTTAAAGAATTGCACAAATGGAAAACTGTATCAGTAACAAATACAGCCAAAAAAGGATTAGCACCCAGAATATTAAAAAAAAAGCTACCGAATCAATAAGAAAAAGATGAACAACAAAACAGAAAAGTGAGCAAAGTATATACACAGGGACCTCAAAAGGAAAATAGAATGGCCTATAAAATTATTTTTAAAAGTTCAATTCACATAAAATCAGATGAATGTAAATTAAATCAATCAGACATTTCTCAGCCAAAAGATACACAAATATTAAATTTGTCAAGAATATGGAGAAAGAAGAAATCCTATTCACTGCCAGTGGGAGTATTAAGCCAATACCATAAAAAGTGTGAAGTAGACTCATTAGTTCCATACAGGTGTATATTCAAGGAGGTACTTTAAAAATTACTCATTGAAGCATTATTTATAAAGTAAACATATGGAAACACTTAAATATCAATAGGAAAGAATAACTAAGTTATGGTATACTCAAACACTGGGTTACAGGAGAGCAATTAAAATAAATGAACCAGCTTCAACTACTCGTTTTGTTACGCTTTGATACTTAGCTTAGCTTCTCTGAACTTCTTATTCACTGTTTTTGTTTTAATCTGTATAGTGGAAATATCAGTTTTACAAAGTGAAATGATACATACTAAGAAAGGATTAAGTAAAAGACATAACATCCATGAGTGCTCCTTCATTCTATCAGGCACATTAGAATCTGATGTTCTCTTGTCTGTGAAATAGGTATCACTGACATTCTCTGAGAGAAAGAACAATAGGAGTGGAATATATGACTTGAAATTCTTAAGTAAATATTAAAACCTCTTTAAAAAAAGACGGCAGCTAAATAGAAATGAAGAAAATATTAACATATGAAATAAGGGCCTGGCTCTCATTAAAGAAGTAATCATAAATGAGACGCTAGTAACATGGACCTATGAATATGTCTCCCCAAAATATTTACAGGCTCAGGACCAATTAATATTCAATGAAAAACACTATGAAATAGGAATTATACTGAGGCAGCCTATAAAGTTACGACTTTTCACTATTTTCAGTTTTTCTTTTGCGCTGAGTGGGAACTCCAAATAACTCCAAGGGAGTAGGAATATTGGGAACTATATTTTTTAATATTCAATGTCTTTATATAAGAAGAAAATCATCTGGAATATGAAGCCTACTTCTCAGAGTACTGTTAAGCTATCTTGAGATATCAACTTGGAATGTTTTTCAGAAGAAATTTTAATCTGAGTAGTGCTGATTGCCCACAAACTATGTGTCAACCATCATAAGAGAGAGAGGGACATTTGAATTTACATCATAAAATGTGTTTGGGAAAATCCTAGGTGACATCCTGATGGACCTAATCAGGGGCAAAAGAGACAATAGACCCCCACCCCCACCCCACCCCCATTGGAGAGCACTGGATAATGGGTGTTCATCTGAAAGAGGAAATTTTTTAAAAGTATGTCACAAACTAAGTGCATGAGTGCCCAAAGCTAGATGTGTCAACTTATACATAGGAAAGAAACCAGCCATATTTAGTAATAAAAATATAAGACAAATAGCACGGTCCAGAAATACTTCTCCCATAACATTTCTCTCTAACTCCAGTTACAAGGTACAAGAATTTTTCAAAACAACAGACTTGCATAATGCTGCAATGAACATAGGGTTACATATGTCCTTATGGATAAATGTTTTCAGATTTTTTTGTAGATACCCAGAAGAGGAATTGCTGGGTCATATGGTAATTACATGGAAACAACCAAAGTGTCCTTCGATAGATGACTGTATAAAGAAAATGCGGTACATACATACAATAGAATATTACTCGGCCATAAGATGAAATACTGCCATTTGCAACAACATGGATGGATTTTGAGATTATCATGCTAAGTGAAATAAGTCAGACAGAAAAAGTTGAGAACCATATGATTTCACTCATATGTGGGATATAAAACTGAAAGCAACAAATGAACAAGACAAAGAAACAAAAACTCATAGGCAGTTTAATGGTTACCAGAGGGTAAGGTGGGGGTGGGTGGGGGTGGAATAGGGTAAAGGGGGTCAAATATACCATGATCGAAGGAGAACTGACTCTGGGTGGTGAGTACACAATGCATGATGTATTATAGAATTGTACACTTGAAACCTATATAATTTTACTAACCAGTGTCACCCCAATAAATTTAATAAAAAAAAATTTTAAAAGCACAATAGATTTGCAAAGCCTATTTAGGGAAATAATCACATTTATTAATGAGAAATTTTAAAATGTCATTGGCACTAGAGTTAACTTTCAAATGCAAAATATAAAGAAAGTCAGTTAATATAGGACATCTAAAAAGGGATATAATGGATATATATTAAACTCATATGTTTATGTATTTTAGCAACACAAAACAATTTGTTTTATTAATAGAAGCATGAAATAAATTTATGCTATATTTAATATTGAATTGCTCACAAATCTTTCTGGCTGCTTATTCTAATTAAGACTCAAAGCAGAGACTGATACAGAAATATCAAACATGTTGACAAACTCAAGGGGTATCCAGTCTTTTTTCCTTCTCCACAGCATTTAATTCAATGCTCAATGCACAACAGTTGCTTAATAAATATTCACTGATATGAGTAAGATACTTTTTAAGGAACAATGTATGGAAATCGTTATTTTATTACCATTTATTTATATTGATAAAGCAATTCATAAAATTTATGATATTAATTCATCTTTACTGAAGCTTTTCTCCCCAATATGTAATCTCATATGACAAAAGAAGAACTGTAAGCTACCTCCACTCTAAAGAATAGTTTAAGTTACAGGAACTGAGAAATAACGATAAAAGACATGCACACACTGTTCCAGACCTAATGTAAGAAAACTAGTCTATACCACCACCTAGTGGCCTCCCAATACAACATTAACAAAGTACTTCCCCAGGGATGAATCACCAAAACACAAGCATCTGAAGTTTACATGCAGAGCAACTGCCCTCCTACTCAGTGGGGCCAGCACTGGATCTACCTCTCCTGCTTCCTTTTGCAGATTAGCACAAGCCTGACTTTTGGATAAAACCAAGCAGGGACCCCATTAAGTGGATTGTTGCTTTTGCCCACATCATATAATTTTCCCCACCCTTTAACTGATACCTATTTGTACCCTCACACTCAGCAAACCAAATGAGCAATAATAAAAAAATTAGTCAAAAGAACCTCATATACTGTTGTGAAGGGAAATTTATAGGACAGTTTGGCGTTACTGAGTACATATCTTCTGACCCAGCAATTCCACTCTTAGGTATATACTCTAGTGAACTGGTTTGTAGCCTCCAGTAAACGGATCCCCAAGGAGTCTACGGATAGAATTCAGAGGGTCTGGTAACTTGGATCTTTAGTATCACTAACTTCTAACTAAAAATAAGCATTTCCTTTGAATACAAATGTAGGCAACAAATCACAGTATTATTAACAGGACATGTAACTCTGTGACCAACAAATAATACCGATATTGTCCAATTTCATTTAAAGTTGCTGCAAATACATAAAAATTTCTTTTGTTCTCATGACTACTTCAAAATTATGATAGCTGTTAAATCCAAAGATAGGTCTTGTTATTTAGTACCTTAATAAAAAAGCATGTCTATTTCTTTGTCAAGAATTTACTTTTACATTTTGATGAAATTAGCTCAATATAATCTGTTTTCTTTGTAACCCTACATATGTATTTGCTAAGCACATAAAAATAGGTCTTATTATTTAGTACCTTAATAAAAAAGCATATCTATTTCTTTGTCAAGAATTTACTTTTACATTTTGATGAAATTAGCTCAATATAATCCGTTTTCTTTGTAACCCTACATATGCATTTGCTAAGCATATAAAAATATTAGGGTTCCATAGGCTCACGAGATTTCCAAAGGGTTTTATGGCACAAAAAAAGGTTAAGAATCTCTGCCCTAGAGAATTTCTTCATATGGAAATAGGAAATATCTA
Organism: Rhinolophus sinicus; assembly: GCF_057876585.1. Lineage (NCBI taxonomy): Eukaryota > Metazoa > Chordata > Mammalia > Chiroptera > Rhinolophidae > Rhinolophus > Rhinolophus sinicus. The sequence goes on along the minus strand of NC_142516.1, from coordinate 24,974,562 downwards.
TTTAAGAATTCAAAACATCTTTGTCCATAATAGTCAAATGGACAAACAAAGATATATCTGTACAATGGAACTGCATACAGCAGACAAATGTATTAATTAAAATCACGATTTTAAAATACGTGATTTTCAAAAACCTTATATCAAAGGTTTCCTCTTACATGTTTCTTATTTCCTTAGATAGACAACCTCAGTCTACCCAGTCTAAAATAACTACCATTGCTCTATATCACATTAGCCTAAACCCACATTTATCTAGCTTTGCACTACTTGTCCTTTGGATCAGTTGTCAGAAATTTAGGATATACAACAATAATTTTCAAAATACTTACTCTATGCATCTTCCAGGCAGTTTAAGAATTTGTGTTTTTTTTAAAAGGCACAGAAAAGCATTTCTTTTTAAATGCTGTTTAGAGGCAATTTTCCACTACACATCTAAAATTACATGAAAGATCACACATCTTTTAAAAACAAATGTTCAACAGAACTGGTTTTATAATCTGAATTCAAACCTTACATGTACCACTTAGCAGCAGTGAACCTGAGAAAATTATTCTCTCTCAGAACCTCACCTTTCTCACTTGGAGATAAAGCTTAACTCACAGAGTTTTGAGGATAATTAAAACCTGTGAAGAAGTGAATACGAGATTGTCTTAGACACGTAGCAGCACTTACCAACATTTTCCCTCTCTAAGTTGCAGTCGTGAATTTTACTCTTAACTATCTGTTAAATATTTTCATCTTAGAAATCCTCTCTACCTGCTAGCTAGATGCTGTTGGTGATAGGGCTCTACGGATGGCAAAGCCACTGGGTTCTTAATCCACCACATATAAAAGAGCTGCCTGCTAACTAGGAAAACCTATTTTAGATTCCTAAGGAACAGGAAGAAAATCCTAATGTTTTTGAAACATTATGCATTTTGGTATCTATTAGTTACAGCAGTTTAGCCTAGCCTATTTAATATATTCTTAAAAAGCTAAACCACGTTCCTGAATACCAGATACAGCTGAAGGAGTAAGAACCACTCATAAACATAAAAATAAAGTGAATAGCTACCTACCAAATACTGAGAGATCCAGCCTCCTTCCCTCCTCGGTCACAGGAAACTGTGACTCTGGAAGTTTCCTACAGGGGTAACTGATTAGACTAAGAGACATGACTTACAGATTGATAACAGCCGGGGCTACTTCCCCTCAGTGAAATAGCCAGACAACTCTACAGTGAAGCCCACTATTTGACAGACTGCACCCATACTCACAGAGCTTTCAGATTTTTCTCATTTCAAAACATGAGATGATGGCCAAGCATCACAACAAAAATATTGTAGGAAAAACACTAGGACCTGGGCAGAAAACAGATCAAATGATATAAAACACAAAACATAAAAAAACAAAAAAGACAGAAACAATGCCGGAAGACCTAAAACAGTAACTACAAAATAAACACCTGTAATTAATATCCTCAGAGATAAACATATTGAATCTAAGGAGCAAAAAGAGGATAGTATTTCCAAAAAGAAAGAGTGAGAAATGAAGAAATATTCTGGGGAAGGGATTAAAAAAAAAAAGAAAAAAAAAAAAGGAGCTCCTGGAAACAACTACTGTGAAAGTAGAAGTTTAAAATTCAATAGATGAGTTAGAAGATAAAATTGTGGGGTTTTTACCCCCAAAAAACTAGGCCAAAAACAGTAGACATGTAAAATAGTAAAGAAAATAATAAGAGCAACTGGTGGCACAATATTTGAATGACAGAAGTTCCAGAGATCAACAAGAGAAGAAAAAAATTCAAGAAATATAATAAAACTTTCAGGATTGAAAAGTGGCCAAATTAAGAGGGTGCACTGAGTGAGGAACAATGTATGGGGGGGAAAAATACCTACTCCAAGTAATATTATTGTGAAATTCCAGAACACCAGGGACAAAGAGAGAAACATAAAAAGTTCCAAGTGAGAGAAGCAAGCCACATACAAAGGATTCAGAATGTCTTCTGAAAAAGTATAATAAAACGAAGAATGGCCTTTAAAAATATGAGAAAAAATTATTTCCAATGTAGAATTTTATACCCACCCAAAATAGGAATCAAGAGTTGGTAGAATAAAACATTTTTAGAGATGCAAGTCTCAAAAGTCAAATTTCCATGTACCCTCTCCTAAAATTAAGAATAAAAAATATACAAAATCTTGGAAATAGGTCCAATACAAAGTAAATGAGATTCCCCAGGATGTCAGTAAAAGATCCCAGAATTACTATTATGCCATCTTAGAGAACTATCTGACACTGGAGGGAGAGAACAAAGGACACCCAAAAGATAACTCGAGGAGATGAAACTGATAAGCTGATGAACGGGTTTAATCATATTGAGAGGAAATTTGTTCTTTTGGTAAAGAATTTGATGATTAATAAATGACAGGTACAAGAAAAGAGAGAGAGAGAGAGAGAGAGAGAGAGAGAGAGAGAGACTGTCGTATTAAGATTATAGGTCTAGGCCATACAGCAGTGACAAACTAGATGATTTCTCACGTAGAAGACACCTAGAGATGGGCAGCCCAGGGCTCCTAGTATGGTGTTCCATGGTGTCAGAACCTAGCCTTTTTCTCTCTTGTTCTTCCACCATCTTCAGCACGTGGCTCCTACCTCATAATTCAAGAACTCTAGCCATTATATCCACATTACAGCAAGCAGAAATAATAAGGAACAAAAAGGGAAACAAACCTTCCAACACTACTTTAAGATCATTTACAGCAGGTCATAAGTACACTAACACATCTCACTGGCAGGAGTTAGTCACATGGATGCACCTAACTACATGAGTCCTACTATGAATTTTAAAAATACATTGGGAAACAGCATTCTCTACTACCTCCCTCCAGCACTTTCTGTTCTCCATATCCTCCTTTGTTTTTCCCCCATAGTGTTTATTAATCCCTAATATATTTTTCTCTTCACATGTTAAAAAGTTTCCTCCAACCTGTAAGTACCCAGAGGACAGGGACTTTGTCTTTTGTTCACCCCTGTACCACAGTTTCTCGGAAAGTGCCTCAAGCATAGAAAGAATTTAATAAATATCGGTTGAATGAGTGAATGAATTGTGAATTCCAGTGCAGAAAATTCTAAGAAAATAATTTGAAGCATAAAGATCCAGTCTGGGCACAGATGATGCTTTGTTTTGTCTTGCCTTGTTAGAAATGGATGCTCGTCAACTGGAAAAACTGAATCACCCCCTCTGGACTCAGTAATTTTAAAAAGCCTCCCTTCCTCTGAGCAGATGATGCAAAAGTCTTTGCACAAGGCACAACCAATACAACCACAGGTGACAGCCCTGTAATTATTTCCTAGTTTTAATAATGTAAGTAACATTACTTCAGTGTGTGCAATAATATAACTATCGTGTATAATTTTGTGTTTAATTATGTATCAGGTGTGTAATAATGTAATTTAATTAGTAAGAAAAATGTGAACATTTAATATAAAGTAAATTAATAATGTAACAATAAACTATTATTAATGTAAGCATTATCTGATGTGGAAGTGTATGTTGGGGGAGTGGCATATAAGAGCTAAATCCTCATTTTCCAAGCAATACATATACCTATACCTGAAAATATCAAGAAACATCAGAAAATGTCTATAATTTGGAAAAAAGGAAACAAGCATTAGAAGAAACAGAAAAATATTGAAAGTAGTTATGCTGGGACCAATGATCACAGAGATAGGGAGGACAATATCAGAGGTCAGCTGTTTTGCTTTTAAGGCTTAAAAACCTATTTTATTTCAAACTATGTATGTTTAAATTTAACTTTTATATCTAGTTTGGCGCCTCCATTCCTCTGAGCTCCTGAGAAACACAATCTAAATCATTATTAGAAGCCACCCAAGGTAATGGTGGGAGTGGCGATAGGGAGAGAGTGCATTTAATCGAGAAAATGAAGTCCCCGTGGTCTTCAGCTGTATGTACATATCGAATAAAACTTAACCTGGCAATAACCCACGATTTTAAATGCAAAGCATTACACATGCACGCATCCATACTCCCTTCTCAGTGGACAAACCCACTCGCACGCTACACACCACCTTTTACGAATTGCACATGGGAGTTGAGGTAATGGGCTCAGAAAGTTGGTACAGGAATGACCTCAGCATTCAGCTAACTCCAACGTCACTTCTGACTTTTGGGGTTAGAATGTTGGAGGAAACAAAGGGGAACGCAGGTGTCCAAGCTAACACCAAAAGCGCCGGGGTGTGGGACCGCAGCGGACACGGAGAGGATTGGGCGGCCCGGCCACGCCCCCGGGGCACCGGAGGCGGAGCTATATCCGCCGAGCCCCGCCCCGAGCCTGCAGACGCAGTTGTCCAGTCACTTCTCCCTCCCAGTAGCTTTTCCTTCCCAGTCGCGAAGTCAAAAGAAGAGGAATCTACTAAAAAATACCGGCTGGCTGCCCTTCTCAGCACTCCACGCCTCATCATGCTTGTTGCCCGAAGCAGCCTAACTAAGGCTCTGGCCGCACGGACGCTTGTGCCTCAGGTACCCGCTGTGGGGACGCGCCCGGCCATTTCCTGAGCCAGGGAGGGTCGTTTGCTGGAAGCGCGCGGGCCCGCGCATGCGCCCACCGCGATCTCGCGCCCAGCGGGCTCGCGCGCCCCCACTTGATTCCCCGCGCTTACGCCCACCCGGCTCGTGCGCCCAGACCTGCCGCTCGCTGTGTCCGTCCGTGGGTGCCCAAGCCAGGCAGGGTCAGGAACCTCGTAGCAAATATGATGGTAACAAACTCATTTAGCCTTAGATGGAAAATGTACAGGACGAATTTTTGTAATTCAGCCTTAACTGTTGGGAATTTGCTTAATCTGTAAATCTAACCACCAGAGATATTTTTCCTTTCGATGTTTAGACTTTCCTCCTTTCTCTGTGGACAGGATAGTAAGAGGTTTAACCTAGAGACGGGTAAAGACTGAAGAAAAGCCTTTAATGGCCCTTTCACCCAAGATTAGCAGTACAGTCTTTATCATTCTGATTCTCTCTCTAATGGGGCAGGGCCAAGGATTATTCCTCACAACTTCATTCTGAACTTTGACTTTATAAATGTCGACCTAAAGTTCTCATAAATGAAAGTTATTGGTGCCAAAAATGAGCCCGAACTTGAGCAGCAGGAAGCCTGAATCACTCATGATTCCTTCAGCATAAGTTTGCTTTCTGGCATGAAACAAAAAATCACCTCCCCCCAAGCAAACACACATCTCACTGCTGTTTAATCTTTCACTGGGCTTCCCCTGTTACTGTTTCTCCTGTGAAAGATAAAAATATGTGCCTTTGACCACATACTTGTTTCCAAATACAGATTCCCTGGAACTCAACTTGCAAAAAGCAGTTGTTAACAAATACCCTCATTGTCCCATTTTCTGATATGTTTTATTTATGGTACTTTTTAAACTATACTGCTAAGCAGTTGTTTATTTGCATAACATTCTCCTATTAGAATTTAGTTAAAATGACACAAAAAGCATGTCAAGCAAAAGTAGTAGTAGCTGCAATTGTTTTCGGTGGGAATACCTGCTCTTCAGGGAAGCTTAGACACTTGGGCAATAGGAACATAACTTTAGTAGTCATGAGTAGAATGGACTCAAGTAGATAATTAGAATTATGATATTTTACACAATTAAATAAAATACATAGACTGTATAAAAATATGTCAGAGGAAGTAGTCTCCTAGTTTCATTTGACATACCATATAGTCAGTATAAGCCCCAAATTTGTTCATACTGTGTTTGTACCAAACTTTTAATAGGTAATTCTGATTAATTAGCTTCAGAAAATTGGCAGGTAATAACCAAACCTACAATAAGAAGGATTTGTAAACCCAAATACCATATGAGTGTGTATGTGTACACACACACACATATAAATACACGGAGGATAATTTCTAGCAGGACATTCCTACCTAAAATTTTAACTTCACTCAGACTTGGAACAAATTAGAACAAAAATTTATATAGTGAATAACTGACTAATACAAAAAGAACTAATGGTTCTTAAGGATATTTCCATCAATCTGTTAAAATTGGATAAATTAAACACCTTTCTTCACATTGCATCTGTAATTAAACCTAATAATGATTCAGACGATTCTGGCCTGTTGATTTTTCTCTGATAGCATTCATACAGTCTACTACCATGTTATAATGCAGTTGGATAGATGATAGCTTCCTTTCACATTAGTTACATTCAGTCCTTTTTTCTTTTTTTTTAACAGTGATCCACTTCCTTGGATTTAGGAAGTACTTCAACCTGAACAGTGATGTCCATTTTTACAAAAACTCAAGAGTTTTCCGCTAGTAAACACATTTTTATCATGCCTGCATATTTTATAAAGTTCACTTAAATGCATAACTGTAACACATGTAGTATTGACTAAAAACAGAATATTGACTAAATAAGGTAAAACATTTGTAAATATATTAGAATCCTAATTGTAGTTCTTGGGTAAGGGACTAATTAAGACCCCAGTGCCTTCGATTAACTTTTCATGAAGAGGTGGCTCTGGTGGACCCCAGCTAGGAGACAGTAGCTATATATTCAGCATACTTAAGAGTAGTTATCTTTATTGACATCACTTTAAACAAATGTCTATGGGCAGAGGACATCAGAGGTACAAACATGGATTATAAGTCTAATGAGTGTCCCTTGTTTCCAAATTCAGATTTGGTTGTAACATAATATTATAAACTCTACCTTCCCAAAATTTAAATTTCTTTATCTTTCTTCAGGTGTGCTCATCTTTTGCTACAGGCCCCAGACAATACGATGGAACGTTCTATGACTTCCGTACTTACTCCCTTAAGCCTTCAAAGATGAATGAGTTTCTGGAAAATTTTAAGAAAAACATACATCTTCGGACAGCTCACTCTGAAATGGTTGGATGCTGGAGTGTAGAATTTGGAGGCAGAATGAATAAAGTGTTTCATATTTGGAAGTATGGTATGAATCATCAACTTAAATATTCAGTACAGATTTTCATTCTGTTAAATGTTACAGGTGACTTGGTTCTTGGATCTGTTACTATAAATACACACAGGTATTAAACTTAAAAAGCAGAACAACAACAAAAACAAAAAAAACAAGAAGGAAAATCCATTGGTTATTCTTCCCAATGGTATACTTCTAACAATTACTTGCTCAAATCCTTATCATGAATGGCATCTCTTATTTCAAATAATAAAATTGTGAACTAGATTTTAATTCTCAGAAAATTTAGAGAATGGTTCATTATAAAGATAATTTATGAAAAATTTAAAGCATTGATCATAAGAGCCCCAGCGGGTTAAGATCATAAAAGGAGGAGAGAATTATTTTTACTTACTGTTGAAGCTACAGCTGGATATCAGGATTTTTGTGGAAACAATACATGTAGGGGCCTGAGGGCAGTATAGGTTGATGAGGATGATGGTTAACTTCTAGGCATCACCCAATTCTGAGATTTAATAATTTGTTATGTTTAGGGAACCACATTTGTTTCATCTGTGCACCCCAGGGTTTTAGAGCATTCACTATCATTATGCTGCTCTCCGGAAAGGCAAAGGAATCAGAGTTGTCCCTATACTGAAGCTGAACTACCCCTATTTTAGTAGAGGAAGGAGAATAGGTAACAGGAATCCCCAGAGTAGTGTCAAATCTTTGTGAAGTCTACATCAGGATTTGATGATATCCAGAGAACTTTTAATAATTTCATTTAGTGTTTGGTCATATAAAGTACTTTATTTAATATGAAAAGTACTCATTCTATACTTAACATGGCCATAGTTTAGGGGTTTTCCTTGTTGGAATAAAACAAACCTAATTTAAACACAATTTATGCTTTAATGTGCAACAGGTAGAATCATGTCCCATTAAAAAATTACTAGTAAGGTCCTAGTATAACTTATTTAAGCAATAAAATAGGTGTTATTCTTTATCTACAGCATAAACTATAGAAAATTCTTTTACTGTCAGTTCTTATGAGACCCTACTAGTAATATAGTACTAAGCCCATTTGTTAGTAAATGTATATACCTGTTTGTGTAACAAACAGAAGAAAAATAGTACTGGGTAAAAAGAATGAGTGATAATAAGTAAGAGAATCAGCACTATTTCTTTGGAAGCTGTTTGTTCAAAGAAGAGGATGCTGTAAACATGCATCTTAATTTATGTTGAATTTATTAATAATTCAAGGTGAACTTGGACCTGACCACCATCACCACCAAAGAAAAATAATCATTTTCAAAACTGGCACTATAATTTAAATTTCTCAAATTAGTAGGAATAGTTAACATATATTGAGTACTAACTAGGTGCCAAACACTTCTAAATTCCTTTCATGTACTAATTCGTTTAATCTTTACAACAACCCTGGAGGTATAGATACTATATCATTGTCTTCATTTCACAGAGTAAGAAACAGACACAGATTCAGTAACTTACCTAAGTCATACAACTACCTACTAAGTAGTACAGCCTATAAAGCTCACCATATGACATCATTAGTTATATACATCTCTACTCCCCTTTTAGACCATGAGGAATGTAGGGAAAGATGTCACTTTTTTTTTCCCCCCGTATCTCCAGTGATATAACACAGTGTTCTTAGGTGGCCTCAGTGAACATCTGAATTGAATGAAATCCCATAAAAGGTCTAGGTGATTTTAAATAAAAAACTTTTATTTTTCTTACTCCTTTTTTTCCCCACAGATAATTTTACTCATCGAACTGAAGTTCGGAAAGCCTTGGCCAAAGATAAGGAATGGCAAGAACAATTTCTCATTCCAAATTTGGCTCTTATTGATAAGCAAGAGAGTGAGATTACTTATCTGGTGCCATGGTGCAAATTAGAAAAGCCTGCAAAAGAAGGTAAGTCCTTCCCTCTTAGTCACTTTGAATTTTGATGAAGAAAATACTAAGCATTTGAAGCTACAAAAACTAAGGTTCCAAAGAAAAAGAAGAAAATTATCCTTTGTTTCAGGTAGGAATGTGTTGTGATTATAGAGATGAAAATGAATTTGAGCTTCTGCTTATTAAAACAATGAACATTAAATAATGTTTTTTCAACTTGGAAAAGCTCTTAAAGTTAGGTGTGAATACAAAAAGTTGACCTGGGAGTAAAAGTTGAAAAGTTGGGGATTTGGAGTAGAGAAAACATTTATAGGTAGGTGAAGGATAGTGTATGAAATTTTGTCATAGTATTTTTTTCACAAATTACAACTAATCTTAATATATTAAGTATATCTTTGCTTATAAGACTGACTGACTGAAGGGAATGAATTAACTTGAACTGTTAAGCTCTATTACTATAGTTTAACTTTTTTGTATTCCTCTTATTTCTCAGTTTGAAGAGAATTACTAAAGATTTGTCTTCTCTTGCTGATTTCACTTTCTCGCTGACCTAAAGAAATATTTATCTCAACCTAGTTTTAAACAAAAGTCAGATTTTTAAAAAGCATAAACTAATTTCAATTTTTATTTATTTATTTGTATTTGAAATTTATTTTCCCCATAATCTAAATTCTGTAATGTATCTTATATTACAAGAGATTTGAAAAGTCTTATTTGGATCATTGTTCACCTAGACCTCCCCTCAGCTTTCAGCTTTATCGAAATGAACTAAGTGGCTTCTAGAACAGTGTCAAATCTTGGTTCTTTTCCTCTGTTCTTCGTAATTCTCTAGTAACTTTATACTTTTTTCATTTTACTTCTCAAATCTTCTCGTCCCCTAGTTTCTTTCTTTCTATCGGCACCATACTTTTTACCAGAAGGTAAAATGCTTTTCAACTGTTGACCTGGATATTTAGGAATAATAAAACCATCTCCTTCAGTTTTTTAGGGTTTTTTTTGTTTGTTTGTTTGTTTGTTTGTTTTTTCCCCTCAAAATTTCAGATATTACATTGTTTACTTGCTGTTACTGTTAGAAATGGAATCCTATAGGGAGAAATTATACAAAAAAAAAAAAATATTTCCTCTCAGAACTGGAAAGAAGGAAAAATAGATCAGAAAATACATTTCTTACTCATTTCTTATCTAAAAGTGTAGACTCGGGAAGCTCAAAAATCCTAATCCTATTATGAATTCTCAATATTTGTTTTATTGACAAATTTTATAGATCAAAAATATTTCAGATAATAGCTAGATACAGCTTCCTTTTTGTTTTGTATGATAAGCTTAAAAACTGACCCTTAAACATGGACAAGGACTTTATAAACATAAAAGCACGGAAAAATAATACAAAGAATTCATAAATATGTCCATATAAATGTGTACGTGTATGATGCTCCATATTTGTGTATGTACATTAGCCTTCCACTGGAACCATAGTAACCTGATTAGAAATTTATTTTGTAAAATAATTATTTTTCTCCCTACTCTAGGAGTCTATGAGCTGGTTACTTTTCAGATGAAACCAGGTGGACCAGCTCTGTGGGGTGACGCATTTAAAAGGGCAATCAATGCCCATGTCAATCTAGGCTACTCGAAACTAGTTGGCGTTTTCCACACAGAATTTGGAGCCCTCAACAGAGGTACGGTTGTCCATTCCGTCTATGAAATTACAAAAGATATTGGTGAACTACTAAGTTCCTGGGGTTAGTTTGTCTCTCTTTTTCATTATGGCACGTATTTTCATTTTTATTGCCAAATTTTAGGGTTTTGGTCTTTTTTTTGTAATTTTAAGGGTTGTAAACACCTGTTTTCTTCTTATTTATTTAGAATGTTAACACCTTTTGAAGCCTTTTTCAAATGCTGAACGGCTGTTTTCCATAATACATCAAAATGATAAAATCTGCAGAGCCTCTAGAAAATATCTGTTCTTTTTATCTTTTTTTCCCTCTTAATTATACTTTTTATTGGTTTTTTAAAAAATAACGTTACTTTGGGTTAAAAGTTTGTCTCTGAATGAAAAAGTATTGCATATGTTTACAAATACTGAAAACATGGACATGCCCAAAGGGGGAAATAGACATTTCCCACTACCTAATGATAATAGTCAACATTTTGGTCTTTGTATTCCTATGTCATTCATGTATATATTCATGTACATATATATGAATGACATAGGAACAAGATCAAAACATTATTTTATTTATACACATATGCCAGAAATATGCATATGCGTGGTTAATAATGACTTTTTAATACTCTAGTGCAAGTATATACATCAAAATAGACAGATAAGTATACATACTTTATTTAATAAACATCTATTGGGGCATTTAACTCTTAAAAGCTATTTCAGTCAGAATTTCAGAGAGTTTTTTTGTGGCAGACTCTAAAAAGAAGTGTATAAAATTTCTCTGGAAGGGTAAGTGACTAAGAATAGCTAATAAAATATTTGAAAGACTGATTATATCCATTTGCCTCCTTAACTTCCCTCCTTGAACGTCCCGGAGACATCTCAAACGTAACATATTCAAAGCTGAGTTTCTGATCTTTACCTAGAAATTTAACTTCTACTAATGGATCCTAACAAAATATTCAGTGTATAGAAAAATATATTTACAAGCTGGAAAATACATGAAGGGAAAAATTATGAAAATTATTATGTATCTATCTCACACCATATGCTAAAATAAAATTCAAATGGTTATAGATTTTAATGCAGAACAAAGAAGGAATACAATTACTAAAATAAAATATAGATGAATTTATTTAATAACCTGGATGAGAACTATATTTGTAAGCCAAAAGGCAAATGAAGAAACGATGAAGAAAACAAATTCACTGACAATTTTATTATAAAAAGGCTCCATCTTTCTGCATGCCCCAAAACACCATAAATGAAATTCAAAAGCAAAATGAAAAATAAAAACTTATGCAACGGTAAACATACAGATGATTGCTAAATATATATTAAAGAAGACAGATTAAATTAATAGTGAGATGCCTTTTTTCAGCTAGTGAAGACATTATATAGCTATAGTATGAGATAGGATGGGAAACAGTAAGTCCTCATACTGTGTGGTGTTCACTTTGGCTTACTATTCCCCAAAATAAGTTTGGCAATATAAATAAACACCCTTAATTTTTAGATTGTTTTTGCCAGTATTCTAGGAAATATGCATAGGTGTGTCGGTGTGTTCAATTATATAGGAAGGAAATTTCAAAGCATGTAAAATATATAGTGGTCATTTGAGTGCTGAGATTCGTTTATTAAGTTTCTATTTTAATTTTCTATAATGGACATGTAAAACTTTTATAAGATAAAACTGAAAGTGTGTGCACACTTTTTAATCTTAAATTCATTCTCAGCATTGGAGGAGAATATGCTCAGTATAAATCAGTACTTCATTTCTAAAGGACAGTGTATAATATGTATACTGTACATACATAAGCATATATAAGATATACTCCTTGATCCTCTTAGTTTGAATTTTAGGTGTTTATTTTGAGGAAATAATCAGATCCAGACTGTTTAGGTTTGAATCACAACTATGCCACTTACAACTTTGTGATGTTGAGTGAGTTACTCTAACCTTCCTGTGCTTACAATGCTCATCGATAAAATGATAATAATAACCTATCAACTAAGATTATTACGTATGAAGACTGAGATAAATGCTTTGACGCAAAGGAAATGCTTTGACGTAGGCCTGGCACGTAGTAAGCAAAATGCTTTGACGTAGGCCTGGCACGTAGTAAGCTTCCAAAAAATGTTAGTAGTAGTTGTTGTCAATATTATTATTATGGATACACGTGTCGGGCTGCTCTAGGGAAGTTTATGTCAGCATTGTTTACAATAAGCAAACCATTTGGTATGACACAAGGTATGCACATAACACACATTCATGTACATCATATACAACATGTATCAGTAAGACCCTAATTATATTTTACTTGTATTATTTTTAAGGAAAATACACTAAATATTAATAGAGGCTTTCTCTGGGAAGCTAAGATTATGCTACTTTTTATTTTTTTCTGTGTATCATCCAAACTTTTAGTAGTAAGCGCAATTTTTTTTATAATCTTCCTTTTTTTCTAAATAAGTAAAATGTAGTAGAAAGTAACTAAACCTGGGTCTAGTTTTGATAGTGTCTTTAGCTGCATTACTTTACTTCCCCTCTCCAGTTTCCTGTTTCTTCATCTATAAAGCCAGTTGGATTATTTATAAACACCTCTTCCAATCTCTGACCCCTCTGAAATCTTACCACAAACATACTTTGTTTTACCTTTTCATACTCATTATTTCAATTTAAAGAATAAGCCTTAATGTTTCTGGTTAATTTTTCTGTATTTCTTACTTGTAGTAACACCGTGGTCTTTCAAGTCTATTTTTGGTTTATTTCTGCAGTTCATGTTCTTTGGTGGAATGAGAGTGCAGACAGTCGTGCAGCTGGGAGACATCAGTCCCATGAGGACCCCAGAGTCGTGGCAGCTGGTAAGCTACTTCACGAGGCATGGATCACTCCTAGGACATATTTGATATAGTCAATAACTTTAGATGCCTTCTTATACAATCTTTTTTTTTCCAGTGCGGGAAAGTGTCAATTACCTAGTGTCTCAGCAGAATATGTTCCTGATTCCTACGTCATTTTCACCACTGAAATAGTTTTCCACTGAAACAGGGAGCATTTCATGAATGGCCATAAGATGTATCTGCTAATGTTGTTTAAATTCTCCCAAGAGGTTCTCACTTTTATTTGAAGAAGGTGGTAAGTTAATTCGCGATGTGTCTGCATTTTCAAAGCCACTTGTGCTCTCTTTACCACCTCAGGAAATAGCTCTGTTCATTTTCCCCATGGCATTTCTGTAGCTATGACACATTAAAGATAGCTGCCGCTATTTCATGATGTTGTTTTCATTTCTTGCAGAAGATCTCTTATTCTCTATTTTGACAACCCTTCGCTTTATAGCTTTTTCTTATGTTTCAATAATGTTTCGACACTTCTGTGCCTGACAATATTTTACAATTATTTCCACGCAATGTCTGTATTTCCAGTATGTCTGCTTTTTGAGATTTAAAAGAAATTTTGCAGTAAAATTTATTTTGTGATATCAATTGGATTCATAAGAATATTAGATCAAATATATTTTTCTACCTTGGGAAAGTACAGTATCACCTATGTCATCTGTATTAATTACGGTTTTCACATTATTAGTCACTATAATTTGGAAAATAATGTAATTAGGTCTCAGTGTTAAAAAAACTTCAGAAGACCTGTTTTATATGCTGAAATGTGTTCATTTGTAGTTGATTTTATTAACTTTGTTCATTTTGGATCACTGTTTAACAAAGATACTTGGACATCTATTTGTTTTAAAGAGATTTTATGGTTATAGAAACGCTTGCCCTAATAAAAGCCTATATATCCATTCTGAAATTTTTTTTTTTTTTGCATTTTATATTTATATTATCTTCTCTGGAATCTTTACTGTGTTGCCACAAGGTAGTGATGCATTAATAATTTAGCAACTTTGTTGTAAATGTTAAGTTACATTAAGAAAACAGCATGATAGTAATCCCAAAAAGAGAGTTTCTTTAGTACCACCACAGACATGCCAAGGTTTTCCTTTAAACATCTTTAAATTCCATTTTAGTTGAGTGTCTCTACCTTCTAAAACTAGGTTTGGTACTTCCAATCTCTCTTGACAGTCTGTATTTGCAGCTATAGTATTTTCCATTCTAAAACAAATTGTAAATGTAAAAGAGTAAATAATGAATTAACTAAGGGGAATTTGGACAACAACGTACTGTATGTAAGGCTCCTGATAGAAGAAATGTTTAAAGGATTAAAAAACAAAATGAAAAAATCAGAGAGGAAAGGTAAGATGGTGTTCAGGTGTAGCCTATACTATTAACAGACAAGAATCCAAATAAAAGTTTTATAATCCAGCTATTGTCATGTTTTCTACTTCCCCTGGAAGCACAACTATCTGTAGTTGTGTATATTCACCATTTTCCCTTCCTTACCTCTTAAACTTCCTTGAGCCCAATCCCCACAGGCCTACATCCTCGTCAATCTGCTCAAGTGACTCGTCTGAGCGTCACTAAGGACCTTTATCTTACCAAATTCAATGGTCCCTCGCCACCTTTACCCTCCTCATCTACTCAACAGTATTGGCTACAGTTGACCACCTCCGCCTTCGTGAAACACTCGATTCTGAGTGGCAGGGGTGTCAATCTATGGCAGGGGTGTCCAAACTTTTTTCAATGTTTTTCACCAAGGGCCATATGCGGTAAAATACACAAACAGCCGGGCCACTTACTTGAGGTGAAGTACATATTGCCTCACTTGGTTTATTTAACTAAATATATTTTTGGAATTTGCTGCGGGCCAATAAAAAATGGATTATGGGCCGCAGTTTTTACACCCCTGATCTATGGCATCATACTCAGGTTTTCCTGCTCCTCACTGGCTAGTGCCTCTTTTTGCTTTGCTGGCTTCTCTTCTGAATGTGGTAGGGTCTCAGGGCTCAAGGGTATTCTTCGCTCTCTAGTTAAGCTAATTCAGTCCCAAGGCTTAAGTGCCATATGTGTGCTAGTGATTCACACATTTTTATCTTCTTTCCCATCCTTGCCTCAGAGCTCCAGTCTGAAACACAATGGCCTGTTTAACACAACCACCTACCTAGTTTGGGTCAACAACTTGAAGTCACCTTGATAGCTCTTTCCCTCATCCCCGACATGCAGCGCACAGCAGGTCCTGTTGGTTCTACCCCTAAAATAGAGCCTGAATGTTATATTCTTCCCTCTGTCTGTCACTACCACCCTTGCCGAATCCACGATCATCTCTTACTTAGCCTCCCTGCCGTTCTTCCTTCCCACTCAGCCACCATTCTTTCTGAAACAGAGATTAGGCCAAACCAGTACCTTGTTTAAAACTTTCCAGTGGCTCCTAATATTTGCACTAATAATAAAATCCAGCTACTTTCAAATGGCCTGCAAGGCTCTCCAAGCTCTGGTTCCAGCATCTCTGCATCCATCCCCTCCCACTCCAGAGACAGTGGAATTCTCTCGCCCACTCCCCAACCTGCCTAGCTTTTTCCCACTTGGGGCTTTTGTACCAGGAACCCTTTCTTCCAGGAATGTTTTTCCTGCCAACCGTCATCGGCTCCTGCTCATTTTATCCAGATCTGAGCTTAGTCACTCCTCAGACGGGCTGTCTCTGACTCTTCCCGATTGTTAACCCATTACCATGTTTCATCTTCTTGGCATCTACTACTGCTGTTTACATTAATTACATTTGTCCACACAGCCATTGTGAATGTGAATATAATTTTTCCACTGAAATTTAAGTTCATTAGACCAGAAATTGTTCTTCTTCCACACTGCATCCCCAGAACCTCAAAAAGCATCTGGCACACGACAGAGTTCAATGAATATTTGTTAAATTATTGTATAATGATGCCGAACTGATCAGGACAATTTTAAGTGATACCCAACTTCACCTAAAAGACCCCTTTGCCAGTGACAAGCCATGTAATGGGACCAGTCCCGTATCCTCAGAGCCACAATTTACTCATGTCAAATGGTACACCTTAACCTTCTAGGAGAGGTACTAATTGAGGATTAAATGAAGTGCCTGACAACACAGTAAATACTTGGAAAAGGTATTTTTGTTGTTGTTGTTTTTAATCTAAATGTTTAAATAGGCTTTTCTCTAGACAGAAGAATGCTTTGGTCAAGACTCATGGGTAACATATTTTCATCTAAATTAACTCCTCATTTTTCAATAATTTTTTTCTCTCCCTCAGTGGTGAATTTTCACAAACAGTTTTCTACCCTTTTCATTGAAGTCACTGTAACGTGAACTTCAAGGGGGAAGGACTAAGGTGTGATGCTGAGGACAAGTGGTCAGCCAGGTGCACACAAAGCTAAGATGCATACCTTAGGCAAAGGACTGCTCGCTAGGCGTCATCACAGCCGTTCAGAAGAGGTCACCAATAGAGCCACAACTCCAGTGTGCTGCCTAATAGGGGCTGTTTGACTGATGCTCTTCAAGTACTGAAATAAACAGGCATCGTTTCTAAGACTGATTGTTAATTAGCTATGAAAAATACATCCACGTTTCCATCAGAGCACTACATAATCTCCGGCATAGATTGCACAGCACTTTCTACAGGATTAAGGGAAGGCACCTCTGATATTAGTCTCAGTATCATCTCTCTGCTCACACTTTTCTATCTTCCCTGCATGCTCACCCTTGCCACCATGTCCAGTACCTGGCCAATACACTTGCCAGACTGTGTACTTGTATTTTTGGTTGAATAAGCAAAAGAGCACTGAAGGCTGCCTTTGTAGCTTCCCAATACCAAATGAAGAAATGAGGTTTGTATTAAATAGGCTTAGAGACAGAGTATTTTCAGAGATCTCCCAGCTCATAATCATTAAGCAGAGTAAATTTATCTAAAAACCTTCCAAACTGAAAATCAGTTACTTTCTTAGCTGAATCAGGAAAGTGCAAAACACCCTTTTTAAAATTTCCAGGTGGTCCCCTTAGTTTTCTTTTGAGATTAACAGTACATTTACCCTTTTCAAAAATTTCTACTTTAGAGCCAAATAGCTTTAACAGTAGGTGGTGCTACGAATGCATGAAAATAAATTTGTCTAGACCAAAAGAACCGTCACAGCTTTATTTCATGACTCATTACAACATAGAAATATGCCTTTAATACTTCATATAAAGTTATAGACAATACAAAATTTTTTTCTCTTTTTGCCTTTTAATGAAAATGATTTAACTTAGAAATCTATTGTGAAACTTTTGTCTAGTTTTGCAGTTCTCAGATATTCCAGTGCAAAAATATATCCCATTACAGACAACATAAAGTGCTTGGGATGAAGGGCCAATGATAAAGAAAAAGCCAAAAACATAGTTTCATCCGAGGGTATAAGAAGGGAGAATAGAATACTTAATCCTTATGGAAATATAAACATTCTGTAAAAGGGATGCAACAACTTTAAACAGAATTAGAGCAGTATTACTATAGTACTATATTATTACTAGTAAATTGTAACAAGGGTACAAATTAATATCTCAATGTCAAAGTGGTTCAATATTATATGACACATGGCTCTTTGGGAAAAAAAAAATTCCTAATATATACAACCACGAGAAGAAAACAAACAAATCCCTTTAGTCAATGTTTACTATACAGTGAATGAATGATGTGCAACATTTAATAGTCACAATGCATTGCTTTCAGTACAGATATTGAAATACAGTAGTTTGAGGTTTGGTTGTTTTTTAAACAATGAACTGTGCTGGGTGTTTATGTATAGAGGGCTTTGTTATAGTTTTCCATCATGTTTTTTGTATTCACAGTTGTTAATAAGGTTTCCAAGGTGTCCAAAAGAAGCAAAAGCAGAACTCTTTGAACACTTGACAGTTTTTGAAACTCACATAGTTACATTTCCACAGGGAATATATAGAAATTTTACTTGAATATAGAGTTGGTAAAAAATTTCTACTATAATTAGGTTTACACAGGAAAACTTAAAAGATTACTATTTGGATTGTCTAAAAGGTAACAATATTAATGATATCGATGTGTAAGTGTAGATTGTTTCTAGCTTCAGAAAAGATCCTTTTAAATCTATATTGAAACATTGCATTTCCCTCCCCCTCCCCCCCAAATAACTCACAGAGACTTTTGATTTTTTTTAAATATGGCCTTGAAGTCAGAGTAATTAAAGGAGCATGGATTTAATATAATAGAGAATTTGAACATGATTCTAATGAAATGGGAAAACAAGTTTGATTTTTAAAAATATTAAACAAGGAGAAACTAAATTATTGTATGAGTTTTATAGCATTAAAGATACCATAAAATACAATGATCTCATATAGAGATCAATATAATGATCTCTAGTTATTGGAAGTATACCTTCATTACGTACCTATCATTCTGGAAAACAATACTGCATTAATTTCTAAAAGTCTTTTTCTTTCCCAATCAACAAGTTATGTGATAATGTTGTGTAGATTTAAAAAAAAAACAGATTAATTTGAAATAGATCTGAAATCTTATACCCTTAGAGTTATATTTAAATTTTAGAAAACGGTAATTGATAGTGAAAGATGACTTAAACTTCACCAGACATTCCCTCATATTTTTGTTAAGACAGATGACATTAAAAAATAGTATTTTACGAATGCTTAAAGTGTTTACTGACTAAAAATGTAAGACAGGGTTGGAAAAGTCTGAAATATACTTCATGCCAGGGCATTTGCTGTTCTTATTTTTTTCACGGGAGGTTAGTGATTGAAGAGATGAAAAGGATGAGATTGTTAGAATGAGGTGTCTGAGATCTTCAAAGCCAAGTATTTGAATATACCAAATGCCGTGATCACAAGTTGTCATGTTCAACGAGTTTTCAAACTAGCCGTCTTCTCTTTAAAAGTATTCAACTGTTTAGTCTTGTGACCCTTACCACATTTAAATTTTCTTGACTTTTGCATTGTTGCTATTTTGAAAAAGTGAGCTGCCCAATATGCTTTCATTGAGCTCCCACAACCACCACAACAAAACAACCTCTATTTGTAAACCAGTTAGCTGAATATCATGGCACAGGAAATCTGAGACTTAATTTCTCCTCACCCCCTCCATCCATACATACTCATTCAGCTATAACACAGACTCAAAAAATACTTGGTTAATGAACTGAGATTAAGAGTATTTTAAAGGATCTTAAAGAAGCTTAAATATAGTATCACGAGATCTTGACCATCACATTTGTTTTCTATTCACTAGGTACTAGTCAGATGATCCATCTGCAAACTCACATGAGAAAAGCAAGTGTGGCCACACTCCTCTATGCCGTGGACTTCTGCAATTAGGCCATTCTAAGGTTTCAGAAATCACTGACAGAACTTAGAATTCCAAATAAACATTTCAGCAAAATACAACTCCATCTTTTCATCTTCTAGATTAAGTTTGAAAGCCAGAAGTAATACTATACTTGTGTCAAACAAGATCTTGAGATGCAGTGTACCATGTTGGCAGACGGGATAAGTGGACACAGGTAACCCCAGGTTTGAACGCAACATCTCTTGCATCCCCTGCCCTGGCCTCAGTAGCTTACAGCTTCAACAACGTGGCTGCTCATTCTTCGCTTCTTACCGGGGTCCCAGAAAGATGACCCTGCTGACCCATGGCTCCAAGCGAGGGACAATGTAACAATGAAACCAAGTTTAACGAGTCTAGAGCCATCCACAGTTTGCATATTACCACCACCAGAGCAGCTCAACAACAGGGGAACCAAAGCAGGACTTTTCCTTCCACACGTGGCACCATTTTGTGACCTGATATTTGATGATGTCTGATAGACTCTGAGCACAGCAGCTTTCACAGGAGTGTGCATGACACACCATGGTGCTCCGAGCTTTCTGAGCAACTTGGCACTGATAATTCTGGCACACTCATTGCCATCAATGGATGTGTCACCGGGAAACCAGTCTCCTGGCATGGCACGGCTTCATGAGTGAGGATGTGCATGCATACCTTTTGATTTTGGTAAGTAATCACTGGCCATGGTTACTTGATGAATTACTGTTGCAACCCACAGTGAGAATACAAAGGAACCAAAAAAAAGTATGATTTCAAACCCATATGTCCACTGGGTTCCATACTTGAGTTTCACATAGGTATAAGGTTATAAACTAAATTCAAGTCTTTTGTTCACTGGAGAGCCATACAAGACATCGGCTACAAAGGCACTGCCCCTGTAATGGAATTCTGTTTTCATTGCATTGAATTGCATTGCATTGAATAGTATCAGTACAGTATCCAGTTTACTTCTTCCCGCAGAAACGTCCCGCTTTTTCCTCTGGAACTCTTCGCACAGTGCAAAGGAAAGGCAAGTTCCTCCTTTTTTTTTCTGTCACCCTGTGTGAACAGGATTCTTCACACATAACTTTCTTTCACTTTCTCATCCTGCAGAAAAGACGTGAGGACTGCAACATCCACTACGGTCTGGTTTTTGTGTAATGACAGGTCCTTTAAGTGGTCATCATCGCTTTGGTCCTTCGCGAAGTTTACAAATACCTGTCAAGAGAAAGACAGGCCTGTATCAATACCTGTCGACTTGTTCTGTCTTTATTCTAGTTGTGTTTTTCCCTAGGTGGACATGAGGTCAGGTGGGAAAATACAAGATTGCAAAACTAGATTAACTAGAAAACTGGGAGAGGGGGGAATACTTGAAAAAGCATGTCACCATTTAAAAATTGAAAAACCATACATATTGACCCCCAAATCACCAACTGTTCAATCATCTATTTACTTTGGCTGATACAGTAAGGGATTAAAGGGAAGTGGGAGGAAAACTAACGTTGACTGAATACCTACTAAGTGCCAAGATATGTTTGATGTTATCTAATGTAAATAGATAGGCACCTGGCAAAATGCCTGGCCCATGGCAGGTACTCAGTAAACGGTAGTTAATGATGATTATTAATATAATCGATTCTCACAATAACTCTAAAGTAGAGAGTTATCTCCCTTTTCAGATTCACAGAGGTTTAATAAAAAACACAGCTAGTAGAAGATCAGAAATTCAAACTCTGATCATCTACACTGCTCGAGGGCCCATAATGGGATGGAAAAGGGAGCAGGACTCCTCACCTTAAAAAATAAATCGAAAAAAGAAAAAGAAATATATTTTTGATATTCAAAGCTTACTTGGTCAAGTGTTGTCTGAGAAACAGAGTAGTCTTCTATGTGGAGTCGCTTTTTGTTCTGGGAAAGGATGCTGAATATCCTGGCCAGGGAAGATAATGAAGATGGAAGCTGGTATTGTAGCATGTTCCGGTGCTTCTCTTTTAGGACACTTCCTGGAAAGGCGAGTCCAAAGAACTCCTGGACAGGCTTCAGATCAGGGTTGGACCCTGCTATTCGTACAACTATTGTATAACCATCTCCAAACCTGAAAGCAGAAAAAAGAAGTCCAAATGGAAGATTCTCAGGACACCTCTCAAAAGAGTAATTAACCCCAAAAACCCAACTTGAGCCATGAAAAAGAGAGGTCCCTGAGAGACCCAGAGTAAGTATCTGAGAGGAGGAGCTAGTTATCATTTACTGAACACCTATTCTATGTGAGGTGTGTGCTGAGTGCCTTGGGTACGTGATTTAATTTAATCCTCAGCTAGACTTACGAAGCCTGATGGACGTTCCAGAGAAACAAGCCTGGGGACTTAGTCACTAGCCCATAGTAGAGCTCCTAAGTGGTAGGGCCAGATGTAGACCCATTTGTGTTTGATTCCAACGCCCATGCTCTAACCATACTGGCATGCGTAAAATTTTCAATTTCATCTATATAACAAAGCTAGAAGGTAAACATTCCTAGGAAATTGACTCTCAGAAAGGTTAAGTAATTTGTCCGAGAGCACACAATCAATAAAAGGTAAGGAGAATTTGAACACAACTCTGTTTGACTTCAAAGCCCTCATTCTTTCCACTATACCATTTTGTTCAGTTTATTTCCCCTTATTCTAGAGCCACCATTTATACACACCAAAAAAAAAAAAAAAAAAAAAAAAAAGCTTTCTCAGGCACTATTCCAAAGAAATTATCTTCGTTACCTATTTTTCAGATGTTGGACACTGCCAAGACACCTGAACTTCCCATTGACCATAATTGCCATCCTCGTGCAAAGCGCTTCGCATTCTTCCATACTGTGGGAAAACAATGAGGTTTTAGCTTGAGAGAGATGCTCCTGTAACCATTAGAATATCACTGTGACATCTGGCATTTCAAAGAAATATTCCCAGTATCCCAGGGCATAATTGAATCCTGTTACAAATACATAAAGATGTAAGAATAACACTGTTCACTGCAGTGCTCTTAATAATTGTGAAAAAAGCTGGAAACAATCCAAAAGTCTACAAAGAGGGGAACAGTTAAATAAATTAGGGTATATCCTAATGGAATACTATGGCTGTAAGAAATGATTGACTTGGAATAATGTTCACAATATATTGTGAAGTGAAAAAGAGCAGTATATATACGAAGTTTGCATTTTTGTTCATAAATCACACACAGACACACACATAGATTTTCATTAAGAAAACTGCAAAGATATTATTGCCCAATGACAGTAATATTAGGTTGGTGCAAAAGTAATTGCGGCTTTTGCAATTATTTTTAACCTTTTAAACCGCAATTATTTTTGCACGAATGTAATGGTTACCTCCAAGTGATGCAATTTCGGCAATTGTTTTTCTCATTGCTTTTCTGTATTTTCTGATTTTTACAGTGATCATATATACCAGTGGGAAATTTAAAAATTACACAACATAGAAGCCAAGCCAAGTCTTCACTACAGACCTGTGAGATGTAAGCACTACTGATCTCCCTTCCTTGACGATGCTTAGAGCACAATTCCACAAGAACCGCCGAGCTTTAGGATCCATGCCTGTGGTCGGTTCATCCTGTAATTACAATAAAATAAGTCCTATTATTTGATGAAAAAAACATTAAAACTAGATTTCTTTTTAGATGCAGAAGCATCTTCGAACTAGCTAGAATTTTAACTTAACATTCTATTTATTAATGATGGACCAAAGAACCAGACCTTACATATAAGAAAAACAGTTTACTTTTAAAAATGTCCCACTGAGCAGGAAACTCAATTTTTTATGAAATTAAATGTTTCCAAAATAACAGAAAGCAAAGGGGAAAAGCCATTTAGTTTTTATCATCTTTTCATGACTGAAAAGTATATGCTAAAAATTCTCTTTGTCTGAAATCTCTACTGAAGTCAGTATAAGGTGTGGGTAAAATCCCTTCTCTTCTTTTTTTTTTTCTAGCTCACTCCAGCTTTGCCTGTTTTATTGGACTTGCTAGTCTTAGAGAAACAAATTCCAGATCTAAATGGCCTGAATGACATTAAAGCCTCAACCCAAGGCTTTTTCCTGTAATAATTTCCATGCTCTTCTCCGCCACAGAAGATGAAGGGTCAAGGGCCACTGTCCAGTCTAATCTGTTTCCATCTCTCTGTATAGAAGGATTATGACCCAGGTGCTACCTTGGGGATCTTGAAGCTGTATCCACACCCTCCATCTTCAGGGGATGAACACAGATGGTCAGAACGAATGTTCCAGAGAAAGGTCAAATCACACACCCAGCCTCAGCCACGCTTGTCAGGGTTCTCCACGCCAGAGAAACAAGGTCCCTATAGTATCTCTCTTTTGGAGTAGCTGAGGGCACGGCAGAGCCACCCAAGCAAGTGTCAAGGAGAGGGATAAGACAAGGGAGCTTCCCTCTAAGGTTCTCTAAGGCAGCTGTGCTGTTTCTGGTCGGGAGAGGGGAGCTTGCCATGGGCAAGCCAGGCACGCAGCATCCCTACACATACAGAGCTTTGGAAAAGTGTTTTCCATTTAGGCCAGAATAGTTTTCCATTTACAGTCACACTCACCAGAAACACCACAGGAGGCCCGCCAATCAAAGCCATGGCTGTTGAAAGTTTGCGCTTGTTGCCTCCACTGTAGTTACCAGCATATTTTTCTCCATACTTCACAAGGCCCAGCTTCCGAATTGCCCATTCACCAACCTAGAGTAATAAAAAAGCTCCTTTATTTTTATCTGGTTTGGTAATGTTATCATGCTTTCTTACCCTTACCTACAAAAATTCTTTTACTGAGTAAAACCACATTCTATAATCGTGATCTGGCAAGTGCTGAGGAGCCAAAAGCAGGGGGAATGGCACTTCCTGCCTCCAGCATGTGCCTGGACACCACTCCCACCCCACCGCCACCACAGATTCCCACCCTGAAAGTCGGTGCAAAGAGCCAGATTTCATCCTGCTGCATCCATGAAGAACAGCCTGAAGCCGGTGGTCATGTGTGCAAGTCAGAGACATAAGGTATATTGTCAGGATGCCAAAGGAGGAAGGCTGGCTTGCAGGTGCCCATGGTACCTTGCCAACTTCTTTCTCTGGGACTCCTCTCAGGAGAGCGAAGAACTCCACGTGTTCTCTCCCAGTCAGCAGCTCTGTGATGGCATCGAACTGAGGGCAATAGCCCATGTTCTGATGTACTTCATGGATGCTTGATAAGATACTGCGAAGATACACAAAACGTGTTAGGGTTTAGACATTTACAGGTACTCTGAGCAGACAATTTTGCCAAGTGTTCCTATAAAGTGTGCTCGGACGTGACAAAAATACCAGTGAGCACTCTTGCTGTAGCTTGAGGGAACAGCCTTTCTGCCCCCAGGATGCGAGCCCCTTCCTGTCACTGTCCTGCCCAGTCCTTGCACTTGGCTCCCCAACACCTCAATATGCAGGCTCAGTCCCATTTTAGCATGCCCGAGTCCATCCCAGTAGGAGCAACCATCTTTACCAATGATCTCAGTCACACAGTCCTGGAGCCGTAACACTAACTTCCATCCTAGACTTGATTCTGTGGTCCTGTCATATGTATCAAGTACCTTGTTGCCCCAAAGTCTCCTTCATGGCCACCCAGATCAGGGCCCAGCAACTCTGGGTGTGATCTCCCTCTGTTCTCTGCTGCCCATATGTTGTCTTGACCACAGCATGTTCCAAACTCCTTGGTCCTGCTAAATATCCAACCAAGTCACCCTCCTGGTTTTTAAGGGATTTTGTTGTAGTTGGTTTTTAAATCACAGACCCTCTGAGAATCTGGTAACAGGAAAAGCTATATCCATAGGCACAAGTTTACATGTATTGGTGGGGTGGCGTTTAAGCACTATGAAGCCAATCTCAGGTTAAGAATCCCTGATGTGGGAGAAGCTCAGTGTCCACATCCAGTCTGATGGCTGTACCTCAGCCACCTCTGGACAGCCCTGAGTTTGGCCTTTCAGCGGTATTCATTCCTCTCTGCATATCTAATCAGTACTCCCAGATCCAGCCTTTTCCGGAATTATAATCGAGATGCCCATGGGCACTGCTTGGCTCTCAAGCTCTACTGTGCGAGCCAGCTCTTACAGCCAGTCACTGTCACAAACCCTGGTTTGAGGCACTTACTGCCTTCATTATTGTATGATGATGCCCCAGAAGCCTGGTGCTAGAAACAAGCCTGGGGAAGCAGGGGTGCAGCCTCAGGCCTGCTATTCTAGAATTTCTGTTCTCTTTAACCTCCTTTACATGCTACTGAAAAAACTAGTAAGAGACAGACGAGGAGACCCAAAAGTACAATAAGTCCCTCGCTCTTTTCAGTTTTATGGGCTTCTAGCCCCCCATCCAGTGTTTTCCAGTTGTGAGTCATCATCCATTAGTGGCTTGTGAAATAAATTTATTTGGTCACAACCAGTATTTTTTTTTAATGACATGGTATAGAGTAGAATAAGAAATATCAGAGTGCCCGCACGACAAGTAGTAAGAGTCGGTATTGTTTTACGGAACTTTCAAGTTATATGCATGCCTATGTCTTACGTAGTTACTGGGTTTAGAAGTAAAATGTATTTGCTACTATGGGTCATGGTCAGAAAAGTTCAAAAGGCACTGCCTTGTACCATCTCCAAGTCAAAAGCCTAGAGAAGCCCCACATATTTCAAGTACTCAAGGGTAACATGACCTAACAAGTCTCCAAAGCAGAGCTGTACTCCTAATGGTCAGATTGCTTAGTGACCTATGCATTCTCAGGTGACAGCCTGATGGTGGCCTCATCGATTGGTACAGCCTTTAGAAAGGGCAATTTGGCAAGTGCATCCCCTTTTACCTTGGAGGAATTTTCCCTGAGGAAATCATCAAAGATGAGTATAAGGACATATTTACATAATGAAAAACAAACTAATAAATGTCCAACAATAAGAAATTATTTAAACTATTGGTATTCGTACATAGGGGAATTTTATGCAGCAGTGTAAAATTCTATATCTTAGAATGTATAACCCATTGAGAAATAATCATAATATACTGATTAACAATAAAAACTAATTTTAAAAATCCCAATACAGTAGGGTTCAATTTTATAATGCATTTATATGTGTATATAAAATAGATCTGGGGTGACGAGAATGTTCCAGAAACTGGATTGTGATGATGGGCTGTACGGCTCTGTAAATTTACTAAAAATCATGAATAGTACTTTTTTTTTTTTCTTTCCCCTTTCTCCCCCGCCGCCACTCTGGTTCAAGCCATTGTTTCTCAGTCTAGTAGTCCGCTCGGCTGAGGCAGTCGGTCACCCGCAGCAGCACGCGGTGACTTCAGTGTTAGGAGCATGGCGCTCCAACCACCTGAGCCACCAGGCTGGCCCCTGTACTCTTAATAGAAGTAATTGTACGGTATTTAAATTATACTTGAATAAAACTTGAAAAAACCAGAATGAAACTGAAAGGAAATGTAAATAGTGGCTATCTCTAGGTAGTGGGATTAGAGGTGATTTTGAATTTCTTTACACTTTATTTCAACAATTTGATAAACTCTATATAGCATATTATGTTATGATCATAAGCATAATATATTTAAGTAAAATTTAAAAACTCTTTGGGGCAAAATACAGACCACTTTTCTCACCTGTTTTTGTTCAGGAAAGCATCTCCTCTGGTAACAGTGGTATCTCCAGTTAACATCTTGAAAGTGGATGATTTTCCAGCCCCATTAACTCCCAGGAGACCAAAGCACTGAAAAGATTGGGTAAATTTGTATAAGCAAATTAGGAAGAATCTGAATATAAATGGCCATTATTAAGTAGTCACCTCAGCTTAGTTTTGAATATAGATAGCATAATTTTCAAATATCAGTGAAGAGTCAAAAATTTTCTTGGTATTAAAGGAATCATGTGCACGTTTAAACAGATATTTTATAACGGGACCATTTTAAATGTGGGCATATTTTGTCATACTATCTGAGTTGTCAGGTTGAGGCCAAAGTTAATGAGTGAAAAACAGTAATGAAAGCCAACTAGTCAAATTTCACCATCTAATCTGGCTAAAGGGTATGAAAGAACACAAACACGAATGAGAAAAGAGAAAATCAATTTTTTAAAGTCTATTTGAATTTCATCATCTTGAACACATCTCAAAAATCACATGTTGGATGTGCATGTTTTTCTTAAACTGCCCAAGCTTACCCAAACCGTTCTCTTTTGACTTACGGGGTCCCCATCCTCTTAACAACTGATTGCTCCACATAGACACAATCAGAGAAGCCTTTAAAAGCCACTTCTACCCCTTCCTGACATTGTTCTTGAATAGGGGAGAGACAGTCTGAATTAATAGGGACAAATACAATGGCGACCCAGTGCCTTTACCTCGCCAGGAGGAATGCCCACACAGATCCTGTCAACAGCTGGCTTCCTCTTCCTTCTATAGATCTGCAATGAACAAAATGCAAAAATGCATGAGCCGCAGTGACTCACAGTTATCCCAGGCAGCTGTGGAAGAAGAAATTATAGCCCAAACACACCATGAAATTGGACTCATCGATAAGATTAAGTCACATATTAGATGTGCTAAGAGCCTTGGTATATCTCTGTGGCAACCAGCTTCTGAATGACTCTGAAGCTCAAAATACAAGTGAATTTCTTTTTCATTTTCAATCTAATATCAACATTTTAAAAACCCCAGTGGTCATTTATGTGGCTACATAATTTTTCATTTACTTAATATAGAAAGATACTATAGATATTTTACAAATTAAATTCTACAGGGTAAAAATTTGTAATCAAAACATTGCAAATATTGTACATATTATAAAAAAAAAAGTGAACTGCTGGGATTCTGGCACCTAGAGTGGGCTGAAACAACCCTGCTCCTGAGTAATGGAGATTTACCAGCTTTTCAACTATGAAACTCAAATCAACCAGTTAGTCTCCTTACAATAGCTTTGAATAGTTAGACAATATTAGTATGTTTTAATAAATAATACACAAATGTGAGTGTGAAAAACAAATATACTCAAGAATGAGAAATCACATTTCCAAAGTTTTCTCAGTAGGATTTCTTTCATTAGGAAGTCCCCACAGTGTATTTTAAATAAAATTAAATTGACAGAAATTTGGTAGATTCACATTTTGGGATACATACTCTTTTTTATTAAGCAAGTCAGCAAAATGCTAGTTTCCAACATATAAAGCTGAAAAAATTGAAGACAAGTTGTTATGGCCTAGATTCACTGCCTCACCTTAGTCAGGTCCTTGATTTCCAAGATGTCATTCTGTCCTCCACCATCAAGAATTCTCTGTCTTTCCCGCCTCACATCTTCATCCTCATCATTCAGGGGAGGAAGCTTTGCATTTACAGGTCTTGGGGGAAAAATTTAAGAAAAATCAACCTTCCAAGCTGTTTTTCAAGAGAAAAATCCAGTTCCTTAAACAATCCTATAAAACCTATTCTCCACAGTTTCCAGAACCAGCAGTGTTAGGTCCTGGGGATACCCACACTAGGAAAGAGTTTGATTATCCGCTTTGACTTCAGTTCAAACCAAACACCACTGAAGACTGTTTCCATGCTTCTCCTCTGTGACCCTCAACCAGGTGCTCCATCAGTTCTGAGAAAAAGCTCACCTGGGCCTGATGAAGAATCTGTACTGGATCAGAACAGTGATGAGGAAGAACAGCACCCCTTCCACGGCCATGGCGAAGAGGTTTCGTCCCACCAAGTCCCAAGAGAGTGGCGAGACGAAGCGATTCTCCCCTAGCAGACACAAAGCAGAGATCCAGTCAGAATGGAGGCACCAAAGATCATAGCCCTTCCTCAAATTCAAGCTCAAATTCACCTCTCTTCCTGGAAATACCAACGGTTATTGCCCATGACAAGAAAAAAGTGTACGGGAGCGACCACTTTCCAAGTCTGATTTAATGGAAGGTTTTGGGGAAACATACTGTGACCCAGTACTAACTAGAATTTCAGAGCCAACATGTATAAGATCTGTAATGTCATCTAAGAGATATAATATTTCCTTTTCAATGAGATGTTAAAAATCCTTTGTCAAAAGGCAAGCAATCCCAGATACTTTTTAGGGCCACTATTTTAATAAATTATACACTTCACTAAGATTAAAGAGTACTTTAAAAAGACGTCCCTTTCAACAGCACGTAATATAAACTAGAGACCCAATTAAATCACCTGGTTTTATGTAAATATTCCTTAAATCCTTATGTGTCTCCTTTGTACCTTCAAGTTGAACAAAAAAGTTTCTGTCCTATGTCCCTTAAATAACATGGCCCATCTAACTTATATGAGCCAGTGGATAAAGAACATAGTAATGTTGCCACAGAAGAAATACTTCTGAAGACTATAAAGGTAGAAAGAACTGCAATAAATTACCTTTTTATCAATGATATGAAAGATAATTTACGGTCACATCTGCAGACCCGTGATTTTCCTAAGAGAGCCAAAGTTTAAATCTTTCCTTCTGATAATGTGGCCTGTATCTAATTCTCAAAGCTGCGGTTTGACTTTTCCAATTACTCTGACAAACCCAACCGGTGGCATTAGGCACTGGGTTCAAGCTAAAGCCAGTATTTTCCTTATCTCCAAAACTGCCCTCTCACTTTTCTCAGTGCTGTCACAAGACTCAAGCCACAACCAGCTGTGTTGTCATCAGCCCTATCAATATAGGGAAGTCCTGTGCCCAGTCACCGGTCTCTTTCCAAAACAAAGTCCAGGGTACTAAGGCCTGTGCAAACCTCCATCTCTATTAAAACATCCTGCAACCACTGCTGTCACTCACCAAACCTTTCCAAGGCATCAGCCATTGCCTGGTTTTTCACCATGTCAATGAGCCCCCGTCCAAGGCAAAAATGTGGGAAGATCAGGAACACAGACTTCAGGATATCATTGATGTTATTCAGCTTCTAAAGAAAAAAAGACAGAGGGAGACTGAATGTCTTTGCAGTTTAAGCTAAAAATTTATCTAAGTCTGAAGTATGGTAGAGAAGAAAAAATTTGATTCCCTGAGGTCAAACTGAACCTTTGAATTCTGATACCAAAAATAGCAGCAGCTATAGCTGATGACATATAACATAATAAAATTTTGCTCTTTAGAAAATTTAGAGTATGCTATGAGTATGGAGAAATACAATCAAAGTTTAGAAACATGGTTATGTTTAATCAGAAGCAAATCCATCAAAAAATATTTGCTTAGCATATTAAAAGCAAATTGCTCATGTCTGAGTCAATATTTCAGTTTTAGGATTTTGTGGAAACTTAAATAATTCTTGAATATATCAAGTCAGCCAGTGGCTAAATATCCAACAACTGAGTAAGTTTCTGGATGCACTGTGCTACAGCACAAGTAAGGCAAAGGTTAATAAGAAATAAGTCTCTATTCTGGGGAAGAAAGACATGGAGACGGGAAATTACTACATAATTGGATACGTGTTCCACGGGCAGCACGAACTGAGGGATCTGGGGGCACAGAGAAAAGAGAGAGCACCTCCCACAGGGCAAGAAAGGAAAGCTTCACATTCAAGTTCAATCTTGAAGGGTAACTGTGACAGAAGGAAGGCATTTTTTTTTTCTTCTTTTATTTTTTTAATTTAAATTATATTAGGGAACAGTTTGCCTCTCCAGGGCCCATCAGCTCCAAGTCACTGCTGTGGAGGGTGCAGCCCAGCTCCAAGTCCAGTCACCACCCTCAACCCTAGTTGCAGGGAGCGCAGCCCACCATCCCATGCAGGAATTGAACCGGCAACCTCGTTAAGAGCTCACGCTCTAACCAACTGAGCCATCCGGCCACCCTTCTGGCAGCTCAGTGGCAGCTCGTTGTCTTCAATCTAGTTGTGGAAGGCGCAGCTCACTGGCCCATGTGAGAATCAAACCAGCAACCCTATTGTTCAGAGATCACACTCTAACCAACTGAGCCATCCGGCCACCCAGGAAGGGCATTTTAAGCCAGGAATACAGGAGTATGGCAGATTTAAGGGACAACTCAGCTGAAGCTTATGGCGCCTTGGGGAAAGGTGTGGTGGGAACTGGCCAGAAAGGGTTGTACACCTCTGAAAGGCCTTACGTGCTAAGTTAAGGTGTCTGGACAAAGGCAATCACAACAAGAAAGGACAGGGACCCTTGTTTAAGAGATCTGTAATTGGAAGAACTGACAAGGTAACCAGTTCAATGTGGGAAATAAACAAAAGCACAGCACATAAGGTGACTCAAACGTTGCCAGCTTGGGTGACCAGGCAGATGGTAATGCCATCCAGTTCTGAGGGGAAAGATGTTTAGGACATGTTGAGTCTGGGGCATCTGTAAATTACCTAAACAGAGCTATCCATTAGGCAAGTGAGAATGTGAGACTAGAGTTCCAGGGAACAATCGGGGCCAAAGGCACAGAATTGAAAGAGACCGACCTAAGACACTGAGAGGCGTGGTGGCAAAAGCCTCTGGAATGAATGGTGTCATCCAGAGATGGCATCTAAAGTGGAAAGCAAAGATAGCAGAGGGCCATATATTTGGGTAAGCAGCATTCAAACACAAAGGAGTATAAAAGAACTTGTCAAAGGAAACTGAAAGGCTTGATTGGAGAAATCTGAGGAAAAGGAGGGGAGAAAGGTGCCATGCAAACCCAGGGGAGAGAGGAAAAGGACAGAGTGGTCATCGGTGGCAATAACCCAGACAAGTGGAGTAAGATGGTGATTAAACACTGTCCTCCGGCTCCCAGAGATGCTCCTCCCAGCAGGAGGTGGTTTTTCACAGAACTCACATTGTTGGTGAAGAGCTCCAGCACAAAAGTGGCCACGCTGCCATTAATCCCGATGAAGAGGTTCACGCTGGTGAGGACCACGTAGGCTGTGCTGGGGATCTTGAACACGAAGGAGGCTGGGTACATGAGAGGTGTGATCGACCACCTGGTGGGGCACAGACACAAATGTCCACTGGATGTCCCCTGCCTTCCCTCTGACATGGGGCACCATATGCCTTACCCACCTATATCCCCCACCCAGAGGAGCCTTACCCATACAGCAAAAGCAGGAGGGCTAGCACAGGCAGGTTGGTGGAGGACACATAGGACTTCTGCTGGAAGCAGATGAAGATGATAACGACCAGCGTGGCAGGGACCACATAGTTGCACTAAAAGTGAAACAAGGAAATAAAGTTCACCCCTACCGTCAATGATAGAACACATCTCAAGGCTTCACCATCATCAGACAAGAAAGGGCAGATAAACATATTGGAGAATGACTGAATTAATGAAGCCACATAAACTATTAATCAGAATACTGGACAATACATTTTGACAAGCATTTTACCCTTGGCTGATTTTATAAACTGCATGCCCTTTCTGTCTTTCCAACAGTGAAGTAAACTTAATGAACGATGGATTCCCAATCAGAATAATTTCAATTTCACAGGCAACAAAGAAGCTTCCATTATTCTTCCTGAAGATGATTGTGTCTGTTTCATCATTAATGCTATATTACAGTCTGCCCAAATTCAATCTCACATGCAATCTACTTATAATGTAAGTGCTTATAACATGAACGTCAGAATTGTTTCATCACACTGAGAATAATTTCAAAGTCTATCCTGACAGTGTTATCAAGAATTAAAATGCACAAATAAAGACTTGACCTCCAGATAGTTATGAGAATTCACAGCTAGCAGAACAAAGCACAGGCAGGGGTGTGGGTCTGTCAGCTGTTAGAAGAATTTGCAACTTCAGGCTGCAGGGCTCTGCTTCAGTCCCACCCAACTCAAGGTGTTTATCAACAACTTAGATGAAGACGTGATTATAGCAAATGTCAGAGGCTCTAAAGCATAGGAAGGGCAGATAATACACAGGAAGATAAGTGACATTCCTGAGTTAGGGACCTGCTATTTCATCTCTGAATCTCCTCTGCTTGGCAGAGTCAGACACATAGTGAGCACTCAGTATGGGTTTACTGAATAAAACAAATACTGGATCAAGATAAAAAGCAAATGGACACTAAACAGAATGCAGTTTAACAAAGATAAATATAAAGTTTAGGTTCAAAAAAGTCACCTGCATTAGTATAGAATGAAAAAGACCCCATTTAGCAATACCTGTCAAACAGAGATTTCAGTTCACCACCAAGTTGCCAACAAGACAGGGCTACTTCCAAAATGCAATGCCCTTGGGCTGAGTAATAGAAGTAGGGGATAAAAATCAACTCTCTCTAGACTTGTCACCATTCAGACCACAGCCTGAACAGAAGGTTCATGCTGGGTTTTGCCTTTTCCAAAGTGACACTGACAATATGGAACCTGGCCACAGCAAGGCAATCAGATCAGAAGAGTGACAAGTCAGAGAGGCTTGCTTTAATCAGCACAGACACCATCATCACTCACACGTGGACAGTGCTTTAGAGATTACAAAGTGTGTTATATAGCATCTCATCTGGGGGAGGCTTAGGTTAAATGAAAGCTATCTTCAAATATCTGAGGGGCTGTCCAGTGGGAGAAGCATTCAATTTGTTCTGTGTGGCTTACAATTAATGGAATCCATAGGGAGATATAGTTCAACTTCACTTTACAAAAAATGGAACTTCGGAATTCTTTGAAGTCCTGTATTTGGTCTAAACAGAAGTAATATACTATAGGTGACAAGAAGACGTATTTGCAATAGATCGATAAAATGTGCAGAGTTTTCAAATGACAAATGCATTCGTAGTACCACAAAGAATACCAACTCTGGAGGTTAAAATCTATCAGACAAGTTAGAGGCACTAGAGTTTTGACTAACAGTCTTCCACCTCATTGTTTCTTTGAAAAGTTTGCACTTAGGAAATCAAGTGGTGGTGGTGGTGGTGGTGGTGGTATTAACTGCAGTCACTGTGGACAGATTTTTTCTCTTGGTGTTAGATCAGCTCTGTACTTACTATTATATTTGGCGACATGAAAGCGTGCGTACAACTGCCTCTGCCCTTTCCTTTTCCATTCCTCTACAGACTCGGTAGAACACCTCCTGGTGATGGGGGCTCTTTCACCCAACCCATCACTCTGATGGAGACGCACACAGCAGCAGCAGACCGGGGTCCTTACCATATCCCACACAAAGTTGGAGAGCCAGTAGATGACGGGCTTCACTCCACTGATGAATTGGAGGTGCTTCGCTTTGCTGACCCGCTCCTGGATCAGGAACACGACAAAGCTGGCTGGGACGAAGGACATCGCAAAGATGACACAGATGGACACAAGGACATCCACTGATGTTGTCATCCTGAAAAAAAAAAAGGCAGTGAGGATACGAGGGGCCACTGATGCAATTGAAGGCTCAATCAGGAGGACACACACAAATATCTGAAGCACAACACAGGGAAAAATAACCTGTTCACTAAATATGTTTTTTTCAGGGTTAAAGGTGATTTTTTCAAGTCAATACAAAACAAAACAACCCCCAAAACCTGACGATTCAACTGCAAAACTGATTCCCTGCAGATTAAAAAAAGTTCACTGTCAAAATGAAACTATTAAAGAAAGTCTGAGAGTGGCCTATGGCATTCACTTTGTTTCACTGTTTTTGACCTTGTAAGAGCAATAAATTGTAAATTTTCACACACAAAGGACTAGAGTAGCTTGAAAATTGAATTATGCAGAAATATTAGTGTGAAAGCATTCAAATAAGTTCATTTCTGGCTGTTAATAAATTTGAAAACAACAGCACGTGGCATATCAATCTAACACATACAAAAATTCTATCAGATTCTTGTAAGAACAGACTTATGAGCCCATTAAACAGGGTATAATATAAATTAGATATATTTTATATATATTGCATATTATATATTATATACTTACAATATATATTTATATATATTACATATATTATATAAGCTCGGTATAGACATATACCAGTGACATATATTGGTATTTTATACAAGATACGCACAAATAATAACTATGCCATGCCCCATATACAGAAATGGGACCCAACATGTGTTGAGTATCAACTACATGCCCAGTGCTGGACATGGCAATTTACATGAATTGCCTCATTTAACACCATACATCTAGAAAGTTTAGAAACCAGATTCAAATCCAGATGTCCATGATGACAAACGATACATGCTTTACCTATTTCATACCGGCTTTAACTTCACACACATTGTCAGAGAGACACTCACACACAGTTCAGGAATTAAGACACACAAGCTGATAGCATATTTCACCAAATTAACAAACAGTGGTATTAAACTGATTTTTTTTTATTAAACATTGTGTTGATGATGGTGACTTAAAATATTTTTAGGATTTTATTAACAATTTAACTTACTTTCTATTAGAGTTCACTAAGTGTAATGATTTTTACATGTAAGAGTCATTTATCTTCTGCACTTTAATCCCTGCCATCCAATCATAAACTGATCATTTTCTGCCCAGAGACTGGACCCACACAGACATACCATAATGTAGCTGCTGCTCTTTAACCAGCTTCATAGCTCCTTTCCCTGCTCCACCATTATCCCAAACACCCTCCCCTCCCACCACCTGATCCATTCAGACACAGCTACACTTACAGAGCCACTTCCGAGAGCTGCTGCTTGGTGAGATTCAGGGGGTGATTGAAAGCAGTAATCCCATACTGGCTGGGGTTCGCTCCCTTCTGCAGGTTGGCCCGGAGAATGGCATTGTTGATGACATTCAAGAAAGAGCTGATGGCATGCCACCCCTTGTTGTTGAACCACACCTGAAATAAAACATACCAGATATAAGGTAATGCTCCCAAACCCTGCTCCAGGAGGTGGGTGCACATACACAGAACATGCATGTAAACTTCAGAAATTCCAGTCACGTGCCAAGACAAAACACAATGGTCGCACAACATGGCAAAGTGATAACAGCAGCCAGGGTATACTGCACCCTGGCCGTATAACCAGGCACTGTGTTGACTACCTTCTATCTTTAACTCGTTTATTCCTCACCACAGCTTTGAGCCAGGATTACTGTCTCCATTTTACAGATTAGGAAACTGAGGCTAAGTAATTTGGTCAAGGTCACAGTGGTTCACCTGGTGTGTCCAGAGGCAAAGCAAATTCTCATTGCATATTGTATGGCCTCGCTGGTAAAATTACTAGACTGTTCTTTTCTATCATGACTACCCCTGTCAATGTTGTCACGAGCTGAAAAGTACTTTAGAGAACATAAGGATTATTGTTCATCAAGAAGCTACTGGAACAAAGGACTTTACCTTGACGTTATTTTTCGTGTCCAGTCCTGTCATGAACCTTCCCAAGCTGCTGAGAAATCGGTCTGCGGAACTGTCCTGTGAACAACAGAAATCTGCCTCAGTTGGGATGGTTCATTTGCAAAACGTACCATGACTACCCTGCTCATGACAATGAAATTTCAAGCCACTGAATAACTCGCTCCTGAGACACAAATGACCAGGAATCTAAAGCATCAATGTTGCTATGAGCCACAAGTCTTGAAGGAATCATGGGGAAACCCTGTGACTCAAAGTCCTAAGACACTGATGTCTCGCTGTAACTGGGTGGGGTGGTGAGTATTCTTCAAAATATTCCCCTGGTGTCATCCTAAGACACAAGACTACACCCATCGTGCTGATACGTCAGACTTACGGGGTCTGTGCCACAAAAGCAGAGCTGCAGACTCCAGGAGGGAGTATCACTGCCATCTGTGACCCTAGAGTCTCTATCATATCTGATCCCCTCAATTCTCACTAGAAAATGGGAAAGTTCAAGCACAGAGAAATGAAATGAATGCTCATTGGGTCCTAAAGCCTGCTGTCAACTTCAAGAAAATGACTTATTTCCTGTTTAACCAGTGGCTGTTTTAGAAAAGTATATTTGATCACTAAATGCCAGTGATGACTTTGTACTCAAAAGTCTTCAACGATAAGCTGCTAGATGATCGGATTTACCTGCCAACTCTCCCATGTACCAATAACTCAGGGCCCATTTTCTCATACGTCTTGGAATAGATACTATACCTTGGCCACATTCAAGTGTTTCTTCATTTGCTTGATGGCATCATTAACTTCTTGACTTGGAGGAAGTGCTTGAGAATTACTGGCCCCCAGGGAAAACCCTCCATACCTAAAAGAACAGCCTAACATTAAAACACAGACAGTGTAGTGTACAATGTCACTCAGTGGCAGACACTACTTGAGGGTGTACACGCCTCATGTGGATGAATTGCTTAGTCAAATTAGGACCAAAGTTAGACTCAGAGAAAGTTACAACTTGGCTTCTCTAATGGAATCTGGCAATCTCTCCACTCTTATGGTTCCTGCCAAATAGGAAGGACTTGGGCCTGAGTATGAACAGTTAGACATCTGAGATATTGAGGAAACAATGGTCAGTCAGCTCACAGGTGCTCCTCAGACTTTGGTGGCTGAGGCTTGAACTTGGGTCTCAAAGGCAAGCAGACGGGAGTCAGGATGAGTGGTGAGGCACACTGACCAGAGAGGCGAGGGCGGGCTTAGAGACAGGCCCTTAGCATGAGGACAACTATAGGGGTCCCTTTCCGCTCTGTTTAGACTTCTGTGGGTCCTGGCCCTCAGGAAAAAGGCAAAGAAGAAAAGTGGGAAGCAGTGCCAAAGAGCCAAGTTTTCAGGCAGCCATAGAAGGTATCTCATTTTTCATAAAATATGAATTGGCTCCAAGTAGTCTTCCTTCTTTTTTTCCCTGGTCCCACCTGTTCCTCCAAAGCACAGAGGGATAAATGGGTTACAATACGGTGAAAATAGATGGTTTTGATGCCTCTTATTTCATCCAAGACCCTCTTGGTCCTAATCCAAAGGCCTGAAAAATTTTCCTGGAGTCCCTAGGACTCCTGGGGATCTGATTCAAGACAACATGTGACTAGCACAGGTGTTCTCCTAACAACACAGTGCGTCCTCTTATGCATCTCACTGGAGACCCACAGGGAACTTCTGAGTCTCCTCAAGGAAATCAGGATGCCACATTTTCAAAGGCCTCTGAAGTGGCAGCTGGTCACTGAGCAGAAATACTAAGGGCAAAACAATCGCTAAACTATTTCCTGGGATCCAGGACACCTGCATCAAAATCATCCTGATATGGGAGTCAAGAAAAAGTAAAACACAGAAAGAGGTCCACTTACCTAAACTCATTCACCCAGATCTTGTTCTTTAAGCTGCAGAAGCCAAAGACAAACCAAAAATCAGTTCAAAGACACAGTGATCCTATTCCTAATGATTCAAAAGGAGTAAATATCTAGCAGAGGACACAACAAAGGAACAGAAATAATCCTATGACTAGGCTGGTGTTGTAGGGTTGTGCCCATGGAAAGCAGCCCTCATCAGCACGTCATTTCTTTTCCCCTCCTTAAAATCTTATTTATATGAAACTCATGCCTTGCATTAAACTAATTCAAAAACCACCTTATAGACAAAGATGGGACCAAACTGAAACTTTTTAAATTCAAAGTAATACATCAGTTTAGGGACAACATATGGAGAGGTTATGCCTCTTTCTTGGAAACTCACAGTAACTGTCATTCAAACATACCCTTGTCATTTAAAGTCACAGAGACCTCTGGAGAGGCCCAACTAGCCAAGTTCATGGGAAGGAAACCAGAAGAAACATTTCCTGAGTATTAGCGAAGTATTCAACATTCTACTGTGATGCCCCAGGAAGACCCCACAGCCAAGGCAGGCTCCTGAGTTGGCTCAGGGCTCTCTTCATAACACCATGTATTGTCACGCATCACATCCACGAGAGGTACCATATACCAGGGGTACCAAAAGAACGTATACAAGTGGACACTCGGTCAGTGTTGCTCAAGCAGTAGTTCGCCATAATCAGAAGTATCTGGATGCTGATGGTAACCACTTTGAGCACCTCTTGTAATTGCAGAAGTCAGACGTGACTTGTACACATCTTTTGTTATTGGTATATGGTGAGTATCACAATTTTAATAGTTTTTTCCTTTCTTAAAATGTGTATACATTTTTCTGGCACCGTGAGTGTGTGTGTGTGTGTGTGTGTGTGTGTGTGTGTGTGTGTGTAATATACATATATAATTTCATACATACATATATGTATCATTTCATTTAATCCTCAAAACAAACTCATAAGAGCAACATTATCATCCCATTTTATACGAACTAAAGATAACTGAATACTGCTGGTCAAATAGTTAGCAAGCGGAAGAATCAGAATTTGAATCCAAATATATTTTCATTTTGGAACCAGGCAGAGTCAATCTTGAAGCTGACAACTGAATGTTCATAATATTTCTCATTTTGTCTACTTTGAAAGAATATCCTAAACTTCCAATAGACAACAGCAGGCCAACATTTAATGTTTCCCCCACTACTCAGCCTACTCTTTTTAGATCTCTAATTCCTCTGGTCAGTAATGATAAAGCAAGGCCCAAATTCAGTAAATAATGACCTTTTGGCTATGATCTGCACATAGGTCTTCACCAGATAATCCGAAATATTTCTTCCCGTCAGGTTCTGAAGGATGTCCGCAGTGTTCTGTTTTCTCTATTATCACAGAAAAACCAAGCACATGTGTCTTTATGAACCAGAATGGGACACAAAGTAAATGAAGGACTACACTGACACATGTCCCTCAAACATGTACCACAGCGTGACGAGACCCTGCCCAAGGGTCCAGGCACTGCCATCAGCCAACCACCGAAGCTGGGTCTATCCCACCCTTGGCTCTGGCCATACACTTATGCCAAGCCACAATGTTCCCCAGGAAATTATTTTAAACAAGAGACTATTAAATGGGATTCTTCATGGTCGCAAAAGATTTCTAGGCAGCAGCATCATTCACTATGCCTAGTGAATTCTTTCGTTCGTTGGTGTTATAAGGAAGAATACATTGGCTATTATTTTAAAGAGCGGTAACCAGAACTTCTTTAAGTTCTCACATCCATTTAACGTTGCTTGTTCTCACCCTGCAACCAGGATGCTGATAAAGCCGCCGAGGGCTATCACAAGCAAGCCTCTTCCTGAAATTGTTTTCAGAAAAAATGGCTCAGAACCGCTTTCCATACTCAGTCTCAGAGAATGTCAGCCTTGTTAAGGCCCACAGAAGTTTTATGGACCAGCCTCCCTAACGCAAAGATGAGGAAACAGGCCCAGGGACTCAGACTGGCCTGTCCAAGGTCACCAGCCAAGGGTAAAGCTGGGCCAGTCACAGCCTGTCCTGTGACACCACCACTCTGGGAGAGGCCACTGTGTGTCTTCCATATCCTATTGTCCCAGAGATTTGTGTTCTGGTTTTAACTCAACTTAGGCTGACTTTTCAAAATAGAGAAACAGACTAAGCTCCCTCAGACATAGGAACGACGTGGTTCAAGCATCCCCACCCACCCAAAACACATGCTTTTTCCTACGACAAGAATTAAAATCAAGATGGAAAGAGACCCCCGACATGACGTCATCCATTCCTTCTTCCCTAGCCCACCCTGCACCCCATCTGCTGCTACACCTGAGAGGCACTCACCTGTGGAGGAGGCAGCCCGCCTGCCCCCGCGGGACACACGGGTAGCATCTTCTTGATTTTATCGCTGCTACACTGGCAGGAGGGTGAGGGGTTCTCCATCGTCCAGTTCCCCTTCTGGAAGAGGTCCGTGATGATCTGGGGAACTGGGGCGGTGGTCCAGTCCTTCTCCCCCACTGAGCAAGGCATGTCTCTGCAACGGGAGGACATCAAAGTTGGATCACCTGACAGGGCCTGGCCCTTCCTGCTGCCTCAGGAGTCCAGGATCAATAACAACTGCAAACATGCATTATACCTCCCTCTCCACTTGATTATTTGATCCTCCCAGAGACTTGAAGCTGCAAACTCATTTTGCAGATAAGGACAATGGAACTCAAAAGGCCCCAAGTGCTTATGCTGAACTCCAGTCAATCCAATCCACCAGCACTCAATCATTCACCCATGTGGCCACTCAAAAAAAACATTCATTGAGCATCTACTATGTGCCAGACACTGTTCTGCATATTGGACAGTCTTGGGTGAACAAAACAAAGTCCCTGCCTTCATGGAGTTTGTGTTCCCATGAAAGAGTTAGATATCAATTCAACCACAGAAGCTTAATGGCCAAAAATGAAGCAAAGTAAAAAGAAAGATGCTACCTAAAGAAGTGATATACTTTAGCCAAAACAAAAACAGTAAGAGAGACAAGCCAGACAGAGATTTGGGGGGTGAAAGAACATTACAGGCAGAAGCCAAGAGAAAGCACAGGTGCAACGGCCCTGTGTTTTCTGGTTCAGAACAACGGGAGGCAGGGTGGCTGGAACGTGGTGAGCCAGGAGGAAGAGCAGCAGGGAGGAAGATGACACAGGCCTGGGAAGGAGTCTCAACTTTATGCTCAAGTGTTGCTGATCTGGTGCAGAATTCGAGGATTCACTTTATGTTTTAAAACCACAGAAGTTTGGGAGTGAGTGGGGGGTGAGAGTGATTGGTCCATAAAGAGCTGGGTTGTTTGCAAGCATTGAGGTGACAGAAGACAGGCCTTTAGGGCTGATGTGAGCTCTGAATTATTGTGGGATCATCAAGCCACTTGCCCTCTCAGGGCTTATGTTGTCCACGAGAAAAACAAAAGTATGGAATTGCTTGTTTCCATACGTCACGTTTCAACAAGTCATTTCCACCATCCTTTCCAGCTCCAAACATTCTACAATTTAAAGCAGAGTCATCGTCTTTATAACATGCTTGCAGCAAAGTGTCCCAACGAAATGGAAACTTCAAATTAAGACACGGTGCCCTCCTGAAGCTCACATTCTAAAACGGTCACAAAATGACTGGCTGAGACAAAGTGTTAAATGCTGCAGGAAAGTGTCCCCGTCACACTTCCCACAGTTCCTCAGTTATTATTACTTTTTTTTTTTGAGGGGGGGGGAAACACCTGAAAGTTCCCAGAGTGGGATCCCTCCATCGGGCTGCCCCCCACACACACATTCAGTGGTACTCGGCCTCCAGGTGGGGAGCCCTCTGCTGTCGGGGGCCCTGCCTCTTCTGTCTCTGTAGGCAAGCTCCCAATCCAGACCTGGCTCCTACAGATCCTTCCTAGGGTGGCATCAAGCTATGAAAGCACAGTGTTCAGCTGGCTTGTGATGAGTCCATCTAACTCTACTATCATCCCATCTCGTTCTTCTATCTCGCCCACCAAACTTTCAAGTGGAATCTCGTCAAAAGTCTGGTGGAATCTCGTCAAGTCTTGTGAAATCCAGATAGGATGTGTCTTTGCCTTCTCCACCTCAGTCATCACGTTCCTAGGAGCTGACATTGGCTTCTAGGATTTACCTCCCATTCTAAGTATTAAGTACTAACAAATGGTCAGTAAGTACGGAATTAATGAGAGATAACAAGTACATAATAGCTACCCATTTATTTAGAAATCTGCTCTAAAACCTTGCATACACAGGTTAGGAGGCTCACTACTCTGTGATTCTGGCAGGGTCGGTATCATCCCTTTAAAGCCTGGAATGTAAGTTAGCCCTGCTCCAATCTTTCTACACCTTCCCACACTCTCCACTAACTCCTCAGTTTGAGGTTAACAAGCTCAACGGCCAATTCTACCTGAGCCGGGAAACTTGCCCATCACTGGGCTCTCTCAGAAGCGCCTCACCTCTCTTTATTGCCTTTACTCACAGAGATCTCAGGATATACATTCCCCGCATACCCACTCAGTCTACGGGTATTTAACTGAATGTATTATACACCGCCTACTTTTTCAAAAAAGGATTTTGAAGGAGAATACCATAAAAACATGCAACTCTAAAAGAAGAAACCGCCTATTTTTACAAAAATGACATCATCTATTCAGGTTGTTACAGTGAAGAAGCTAAGAAGCAAAGCTGCAAATTACATATACTGGCAGCCTAGCTCCGCACTTCGGCACGGGAGTTGAGGGGAAGGGAAAGAAAGATCAGTAAGTAAAAAGTGCCATTTAAATTAAATATTAATTCCTAAAGAGTAAACAAACGTCTGTAGTCATTCGCTTTGCAGGATGTCAGACAGCTCTCCTCGTCTGGTATGTTTCTTCCTAGATGGCCTAATTAGATTACTACATTAGCTTTTTAAATATAAAACAAAAAATGGCTCAAAGGGCAAATAAATGGTGGTAGTCACAGCATGGCACACAACTACTAAATACAGCGCATGAGAGGCCAAAGCAGGCGACAAGCACAAGAGGCCGGTGTGGAGGGTGTCATAGTGGCACTCACGGGATGGGGTTTCCTTCCATACATCGGGTCCCGAAGCCAGGGTCTTTGGTGAGGGCATTCAGGAGCTCCTGGGTGCTCATGTCCTCGGGAGCGTCATTGCTGTGGGTACAGCAGAGGCAGCCAGCTCAGCAATTCATTCAAAGCATACATTTCATGGAGGAAAAGTTTTGTGTGTTTTTTTTCAAATAAACACTCTATTAAGTCCTTCCTGTGTCCCAAGCTCTTGAAACAGAAATGAATAAAACAGAACCCACCCCCAAAGATCTCAGACTCTGGCCATATGTTTTGCCAGTAGAGTCACATGTAGCACTCCAAAGTGGAGCTGGTATAGAAACAAGTTATATGTACGGAGGTGTGCGTTATGTGTGGGCACGTGTATCCGTACACACATTTAAACACACTGACATATATATTTTAACGTGAGGTAAATGAATTCATTAAGAATCAGTAGTTCAAAGACCCTTTCGTGATCATCCATTAGGCAGACAACCAGG
This sequence comes from Rhinolophus sinicus, assembly GCF_057876585.1. Taxonomy (NCBI): domain Eukaryota; kingdom Metazoa; phylum Chordata; class Mammalia; order Chiroptera; family Rhinolophidae; genus Rhinolophus; species Rhinolophus sinicus. Next base: position 24,930,080 of record NC_142516.1, on the reverse strand, counting down.
ATATCCTAGGAGAGGGCAGGCAGATTTTATTGGCTGAGTGTTTGCATGGACGACTAGAAAACACAAACAAAAATGGGCTCAGCTTATAAACACAAAATAAGCCCACGTCCCACAGCCCTGGGCAATATGGTGTCAGCAGCTGGGAAAGGAAGGAATAACGTAAACCTACACTAAAAAGGAAGGAAAGGTGGGGGTTAGAGAAAAAGAGATCGATTCATTTGTTTTTTTAAGCTTTGCTTTTACATCACTGAAACACTTCCCTGCTCTAAAGGTCTGCAAACACTACAGCACTGAAGAAAACTCTTGTGTAATGAGACAGAGAAATTCCTTTGTCCTTTTGTTTGAAGCGCTGGATTATTATAACGTAGCTGGCATTTTTGTCTGAAGAACAAACAGCAGCTAACATCTACAACTTAAAAGACTAGATAATAAATACACGAATCGTACTCTGCAGAAAACAAGAAGCTGGAGGTGAAATGCGTTGACAGTGTCTGGAGGCTCCCTGCTGAACTACAAAATTACAACATAGCTATGAAAATCTACATATGTTATAGCTCGGTCACAGGTTTGTTTGCAAGGGCAGAGTGTGTATGTGAGGCACATACGCCTGTTTCTGACAACAGCAGTATGAAGAGGAAAGGAGTTCAAATGAGGCAACAGAAGACTGGCCTATTCCTTCAGGTTCTGTTCACAGCTGCTCTCTGCATATATTAGTGGTTTGTGTCAGGGCTTCAGCCACAGCTGGGAAAATCCATTCCACTGTGTGATTCTTAAGTCTACCTCCCGCTGGCCCTTGGCACAGCAAACACCCTTGGTTTGCCCGAGCTCTCCTCTCTCCTTGGGTGTCGAGAGCAAACACATACCTGACAAATGTGTACTGTTCGTTGTACATCCAGGGCTGCAGTTCCAGGCTGGGGTACTTGCCAAAAGGGGGCACGATCAAGCTGAACACCAAGGCGATGCAGACGAACACAGCTGGCAGGACAATCTATAACCAGGGGGTTGAAGGGGGGAGGACATGTGTTAGAAAGGTGACCACAGGACAAGCCCCGGTGAGTCCAGCCTGCCTCCCGGCCCAGCCAGCGGGCAAGGGAGGAGTACAGGGCCCATAGCTGAACACAGCCAAGGCACCATGGGCAGGTTCAAAGCAGCAGCCTGAAAACTAAACCTCTTCCCTCCAGGGCATTTCTGGAAGCTGGCAGCCCAAGGCCAGAGGGCACGACCACCTGGCAGAGGTATCAAACTGAGAACTTCGCGGAATAAACCATGATCACATGCAGGATGACTCAGAACATTGGTTCCTGCCCTGTTCCCCCGGAAACCTGAGGAAGACCACACTGGGACATGAGCCCAGCTCAGCTCAGAGGAAGGCTGAGAACAAGCCCTGAACCAGGAGCGAGGAGACCTGAAGTTGGTTCTCTCTCTACAAGTATATCCATGTGAAGTCACTTCCCCACTGGCCTCAGTTTTCTCATTTGTAATCTGCAGGCTGAGACTAGATGAGCCATTCAGATCCCATACTATGATTTAAAAAAACACTCTATAGCAATGTCTCCATTGAAAGGGAACAGCAGCCATTGTCTTCCTCATGACCTCAAAAAGCGTAATTATCTAAGTCCTTATTAAGTAAGCCACCTCAAACTTGACACTCGTACCTTCTCTGACGTGCACATACTTCATAAGTAAACTCTAAGCTCCTTCCATTTATTCCTGAGAAATAGGTCCTTAAAAAAATATGTAAAGATTCAAATGCTACCGCTGGCTCTAATGTTCTGCGGTTTCAATGCGGAAAATTATCACTGAGTGATTAATTCAATGGAAAAGTACTGTAGTGAGAATTATTTAATGATCATTACAACACTATGTAGTAGTATCATTATCACCAATCAACCAACAAGGTAACTGAGGCTCAGAGAGATTGATTAAGTTGCCCAAGTTCACACAGCCATAAGTAGCAGAACGAGGATTCAAATCCAGGGCTGTATGCTCCGAACTGATACTCTTTGCATTACCCACAGTCTGTAGGGAAGAAGCTCTGCAGGCTGTTTCTCTATACTTCCCAATTTTATAGAGAGGAATAATTTCACCCCTCCTAACCAAGCAAGTTAGCATGCCAACGCTGACATGCAGGCAACAGTGTAACGAGTCTTCTCCGTCTGCGATATTTTTCTGATCTCTCTGGTTATCTTTTCGATCAGTTTGTAATTAAACATCAATTTAGAAAAAAAACAAATTTCCAGTAAGTTCATATGTCAAGTCCATCTGGGCATATCACCTCTTAAGTTATGATAGTTTAATTTGCCCAGCCAGTTTTTCTAAATTTTATCTTTGTTACATTCCCCTCTACAATAAATTAACACACACACACACACACACAGTAATTTCTAATGTGAGGCCCATTCTAAGCACTTAGTCTAATCTTCATAACAACCACATGTCACAGGTACTATGATTATCCCCATTTTACAGATGAGGAGATCGAGGCACAGAAAAGTAACTTGCCAGCAGATACACAAGTGCCAAGAAGCAGAACTGGGACTGAAATACAGATACTCCGGCTCAGGCATCCATCTGATAACCACAACGCTATCCTGCCTTCACTGGATGGGGATCCTGCGTCCCCCCGCCCATGAAGCCTGAGTCCTTCACCCGGAACAGCGTATCTCACCTGAGCAAAGAATCCCTTCCGACTCCGTCTGGCAATCAGCAACCTCTTCCACAAAAGGGCCACAAACTGCTGCTGTGTGAGTTTCCAGCCCTTCACCTGGTAGGAGCCTTTGCCGTCCATCCCACTGAGCAGGTCTGTTTCTCTGGATTCTGCAAGAAGCCAACACTTAAGGTCACCTATTATCTTAGTCACTTTTGACATCACCATGCTTCTCCCTCCCGCATCTTCAGCAACCATCCTGGAGGCTGAGTTTGAAGGTAAAAGTATCTCAGGAGTAAAGGGCTTTCCTGACGAATCCATGTTCAAGAAAGTCATGACTCCAAACGTGCAATCGCGGCAGTCTCTGCCTCTTGGTTCTTGTCTGACAAGTGCAGAAAATGGAGGTGCCTGGAGACAACTGCAGAGATGTATCCCCACATGACTGGGTGTCACATCCAGTCCTTCAGATGACTCAAGTCAGCCTCAGGCTCTATGAAACAGGCCATGGACACGGGCGGACAGACGAGAACACACAGTGGTGATCTGTCTCCCGTCTGTTATACTTTTGGTAAAAGGCAGACACATCCAAGCACGCTAAGTCCTGACAGCACATGACGTCAGGGAGAACAGGAGAGCCACACACTCACACAAGCAGAGACTGGGGCAGTCAGAAAGGTTCCTGTTCCTACAAATGTTACAGAAATCCTCATCTTCAATGAACGATTCCTTGCTGCAATGCTTTGACCTCTTATGACTTCGCTTGATTTCTTACCTCCACTTCTCCACTCCAGCCAAACACGCAGGGATAAGCTCATCCAAAATATCGAAATCTAAGGGGACAGTTAAGTCTAAAAGCACATTCACCTCTCTGACTCTTTCAAAATCCTCCATCCATCCAAAGAAGATTTATTCAACAATTAAAAACTGGGACACTACAGAAAAGATAATGGATTCAGAAGACTGAGGGACCATCCTTTGATGTGTATCTTGAGAGAAAAGATCTCAGCTCAATGAAGAAAGTGATGAGAACAGGCTCTTTCAGGGTTGACCACAGGCACAACATTGGAAAAGGGAAAATAGCTTTTCTCATTTTCTCTCTTCCCTTTGGACCCTGTAGGCATCTATCATCCTGGTTCAAGGCCGTCGAAAGAACACCAGAGACGAACATAAGAGAGCAATTCACTTTCAAGCAACAGAACACAGATCTTGCCTAAACGGACCTGGGTCTATGTCGGAATCATTTGGGTCAACAGCATCGTCTTCGGTGAATGGGCGAAGACAGCTCTGCCTGTCCCCGAAGACCCGTCTGTTTCGTCTTGCGGGTAAGGTGCCATCTGAAGGCAAAGGGGAAGAATTCCACATTTTACTTGATTTGTAACAAAACAAACTCTCGGCATCTGTATCAAACCTATACACTAAAAGAAAGAAAGGAATAAAACAATTCAAAGGGAAAGGCACAGCCCAGGTGAGCTAAGACAGCCTGCAGGAGGCACAGCCCAGAGCCTGTGGAGCCCCCTGGGGGGTTACCTGACGGCTCAGCATCCACGCCACTCTCTTCAGCCACTTTGAGAAATATCTGAAAGATAAGAGTCATTGAGAATATTATAAGCACCATGTTAGGAAAGCAACCTCCACAGCCATGATTATTACATGACTGAATGGTAGGCTAGTCCCTAAAGACAAAAAGTAGAAGCTTCATTTATCAATAATACTTTGTCAGAGTCACTTGGGAGACAAACCATTTTTCTTCGGTGGTGAGGCTATCAATCCAGACAATCATTTACGGATTAAAGCTATGGCATTAGGACAATTCACTTACTTCTTCCAGGGTAGTCTCTGAGATGCCATAACTAGAGATGCCCAGGTCTGAAAGCCGGTCATCAATCTCATGGAAGAGTTCCACGAAGGCTCCTTCTTTGGCAGCTTCATAGGGTAGCACGTAGGTCAACTCATGCCCAATGTCTTCTACCAGCCGGGCCTCGGACACATGCTTCCTGATGAGGTTGGAGATGGCGGAGACATCTGTAGGCACCAAAGCACAAAGATGGCTCAGCCAGCTCAGAGGCCCCACATGAAGGGCCAGCCATTCCCTGCCTTCTCCCTTTGCCTACTCCTCAGAATCCCACAGCCCATGTGCTACACCTGTCGCAGATACTAAAGTCATTCCACATGTTCATCTGTGGCATGCGAGTTCCTGGGGACGAGGACTAAGTCTCATTCACCTTTCTATCACCAAAGCCAGGGACACTGGGTTGTCAGTGCATGGGCCGGTACACGGGCAGACGGAGGACTCTGAGGTTGAAAGGCTGGTTCTATTGCCTAAACTCTAGGATTCTTCAACGAAAAACTTGATTCAACAAACCTTAAAAGATTCTTCACTCTCCCCTAACCTTTATAGAAGGCTCCTTCTAGTTACCTCAATAGAAGGTTAACCAAACAGTTCATGGAAGGAGAAATCTTCCTGGAAAATGTTGGCTGTTAGGACTGGGCAAACACGACCTTGGTAAAGGCTTCTGTTCCATACGTGCTAGTGGTGACACCGGCCTCCTCTACACTCGTCCAGCTGGCTATTCCTGACCTACTAGGCTCTCACCGTCCTTAGGTCCTGAGCTCCAGTCCCTTCCCATTGGCGTGGATCTCAGCTCCTCAATCCCTTGATCTCAAGTGTCCAGCCTCATCTGCCACCCCCCTTAGGGATCTCCTCACCCACAATCATCGCAGCCATCTGGCACACTGCCCTGTCAGGCGCCCATTTATTTGGGACCAAGCCCCAAGCTTCCCAACAAGTGTTAGGCCAGTCCGCCACCAAGCTGTGCCCTCTCCCACAGCCGCCCAGCCCCAGCCCCAGCCCAGCAGCAAACCTTGAGTCAGCGCCACCAGCCTCTGCACTTCTCCTCCTCTGCCTCCACTCCGCCCAGCTGGGGGAAGCTCAGGCACCACCTGAATAAGAGACCCCAGAGTCCTTACCGATAGTCAGCGTGTCACTTTCATGGTCGCTGCCCAGGCCAGCATCAGAACTGCTCTGAGAAACACTGTCCTCCTGATGGCAAAGAAGGAGGTGAGAATGGGTCAGGGACTGAGCAAGGCAGAGCTGCCACCACCTTCACCAGGGACGGCTTCCAAGAGGCTCTGCTGTGGGAGGACCGGAGCAAGAAGCCTCCCATGACAGGCGTGCAACTGGGCGGCCATGGTTTCTGAGGCAACTGTATGACGTGTGTGTGCTGTGGGGATAGCCTCACCTCCTGGAGGTGGGAGGTCGGGAAGCAGAGCTTTCCAAAGCACTGTGGCCTGCCGATGAACGACGTCACCAGGCACTTGCCGGCCGTCTGAGGCATGGGATTTACCTGGCTAGTGGTCTACTTCAGTGCTTCTCAAGCTTTCCCGTGTGTTTAATCACCAGGGCACCTTGTTAAAATGCAGATTCTGATTTAGTACCTCTGAGGTAGGCCCAAGTTTCTGCATTTCTAACAAGCTCCCTAGTGACCCCAATGCTGCTGGTCCTCAGACCACACTCGGAGCCACCAGGTACCCGTGCAAAGGGAAGTAAGTTCAAGGTTGGGATGTCAATGTTTTTGTTTTCAGCCACTGGTTTCAATACACAAAGAAATTTCAGGCATGTACTGTGGTACAGAAGAAAACGTACCTGGTTATTGGGTTCTGGTCCCACCTCCATTATCTGCCTGCTGGGTGAACTTGAATAAACTACCAAATCACTACAAGTCTCACTTCCCTCATCTGGGATAGTAATTACAATATCCTCTTCCCAGGGTTACTCTGCACTTTGAGATGATGTTAAATTAAAAAAAAAAAAGTTTGTAAATGGCAATAATGCTACAAAGAATTAATTATTAGCATTGTTTTCTTTTATGCCCAGAGTCTGCTAGAGTAAGTGTCTGGCAGGAAATCAATTCTCGATACACGTTTGCTGCTTTGCAGGTTAGACGTTAAGGTCAATGCGATTCAGAGGTAATGAGCAGGAACTGCAGGGCATTCTGCAGCCAAGGCTCTTAACTCTTGGCAAGTCTCTTTCCTTCAACAGAAGGACCTTCTCTGTCACTCACTGTGCCCCATAGGAAGAACGAAATGGGATTCCACAGAGCTAGCATAATGGGAATGGAAGCCTCCTGACCTTTCCACGTATGAGGTACGACGGGATTCCCAAGGGACCACAGAGCAAAGAGATGGGGGCCTCAACGTGGCAGAATGGGGTGGAGACAGACAAGCCATTCACAGCCAACAAGTCCTGACTCCTGGACCCCGCACCAGCCCAGCCCTGAGACTGCAACTCACCTTTTTCAGGCACGACACAGTGCTACTGCTATTTCGGCAGGAACTGAGGGAGGATTCCACGTCCTTCTTGACGAGGGTGAGGTAGTAGCCTGTTCCCAGCTGGTTCTTCAGAAACAGGGAGGAGCCCACACAGCAGAGCTTCCCATGGGAAATGATGGCAATCCTGTCCCCCAGGATGTCCGCTTCATCCATGTGGTGTGTGGAGAGAATGATGGTGCGGCCTGCCGGGCACAAACACAATGTCAGGACTCGCGGGACAGGTGAGACCTATCGATTCTCATTGACTGCAATGGCCAGAACTAAAGAAATACGAGCAGGGGCAAGCATGGAAGAAAGATCTGGAAGCCTGTGTGGCCATGGCCTCAAGGATGGCAAAGCTTTGGGGATAGCTACTGCCTCTTCATAAAGGTAAGAATGGGATCATTTATTTGGGAACTCATTACCTGCCAGGCAGCGTACTAGGTGGCCTACGTGCATTCTCATTTAAGGTAATCCTCTATGAGGTAGGCACTACTATTAATACAGGTAAAGAGACCAAGGCAAGTTAAATGACTTTGCCAAGGTCTCAGGGCCAGGCAGAGCTGGTTCCAAAGCCTGTACTCCTCATGCTGTTACCATGAGGTGGGAACATAATATACCTTCCATATCTCTAAGCAGACTGCCAATCATGCCCCTGCACCTCCCCTATCCACTCATTTATTCATCCACTCTTCCAACAGCCATAAATTTAGTGCACCACATTGGGGACAGAGATGAACAGCGGTACAGTGTCTGCTCTCAGAACTTCAGTCTATAGGGGACATGGTTATAACACACAGTTAAGTTCTTTCCTACAGGTGGAGCTAGTGCTGTGGGGGCCCAAAAGAGATGCCCCTTTTCCCCACTTCCCTTCTTCCTACATGCAGGCCCCTAGGTAACAAAGCATAAACGAGTGCCTTGTAAACCAGGCCTCCCCCCTCCATACATAGGTGAGCACAGAGCTTTAAGAAAACAGGTTGTACATTTTCCTTGAGAAGCAACTCTGTTACTCTAGCAAGAACAGCCACTAGCTGTGGCCTTACTTCTCGAGCCTCTCCCACGGCCCCTCCCTCCCAGCCCCGGACACAGAATAAATGCACCTCAGTGACCTTGTCGATATTTCAGCAGGAGCTCCCATATTCCCCTGCGGGAGTAAGGGTCCACACCAGCTGTCGGCTCATCCAGAATGACAACCTTGGATCCCCCAACAAAGGCCAAGGCCACAGACAGCTTTCTCTGCATTCCACCTATAAGAAAAAGGGAGGATAAAGGTCCAGCCACAGACAGTGAGTGAAGACAGAAATGGCGAGAGAAGAATGGAGGCACCCCTCTGGGGACAGGCCAGAGACATGTTTCTGACCCCCCTCCCTCGAGAGGGGATCCTGGGGCAGCGTGTGTGTGTGTGTGTGTGTGTGTGTGTGTGTGAGGAGGAGGGGAAAGGGGAGCAGGGAGGCAGCTCTGGGCCTCACCTGACAGCTGATTTGTTTTGCTTTTCAGTTTGCTGGGTGGCAAACCGACATCCAGGGCCATCTGCTCCATCTCTGCTTTCACATGCTTCTCTGAGAGCCCTTTCAGGCGGGCGTAGAACCAGATGTGTTCTTCAACAGTCAACCTGGGTACAGAGAGGTAGGTCAGCTCTGGGCCCTGCAGGATGCACCAGAATATAGTGCCTCTTGACACAGAACACAAGAGAATGGGTGCATTTTTCTTTCTCCCTCCCTTTTTTTTTCTGAACTTTATCAACTTCTGAAAAATAATCTTCAGGAAGGATTCAAGGGAGAACAGCAGTAAGCAACCAGATGAGTGCTTAAGCTGAAGCTGAGATGTGACAAGTCACTTCCAGCTTATTCCCAGCAGGCCCAGCCACCATGCATCACACAGCTGCAGGTTCCCAAAGGGCCCTCTCCAAAATGCCATCCACCAAGAAGCTGGCTCAGCATTAACCCAGGAGCAGCCCTCCTGCACTTCAAAGGACCTCAGGTCCTGAGAGAATAAGGCTCCTGTGGAAGACATGAGCCCGAGCTGCTCACTTTAGATAAAAGGAAATTGGGGCCCAGCAGGGAAAGTCCTTGGCCAAGGTTACAGAACTCAGCTCTTTCTCTACTCCCCATGGGGGCTCCCTGGGGACCCTTACTTGCTGATGGGACAACCCAGCATCAGGGAGGGATGGGGCAGGAGGAAGGATGGGCCAAGTGGCCCTCCAGAATGACAATAATGTCAAACACCATTTCCCAAGCCCCCACCCACCAAATGGACTGATGAAACACCTCCCCATCCAACAATTCACCTCCTACTTTTCCTAAAACTGAGGGGCAACAGGTCTCCACGTGTCCACAGAGGTGAGGCCTGCCACCCCCACAGAAGGTAAACTGTTTAAGTCCTACCCCCCATGACTCACACATACAGAGAGGGTCTGCTCCTCAGCACCCCACTACTACTCACATGTCAAACAGTACATTGTGCTGGGGACAGACCCCCAGGTTCTGCCGGATGGTGCTCAACTCAGAGCGAATGTCTTTCCCCAGGATGTAGGCGGTGCCCGAGGTGGGTGGAAACAGACCAGTTAGGATCGACCTGAGGACAAAAATGTTAAAGTACTGGGGTCAGTGTTAACCCCCGTCTGCCCAGAATGCTCCATTCCAGTCTGCAAAACCCAGCACAGACAGAGCCGAGGCATCAACCCTCCCACCCATCCCCATTCCTCCCTAATGGTCTCTAACACCCCCACAAAGCAAAGAAGTCTTTGCTTTAGTGAATAACTTGGGAGTGGGCCCATGTGTTGGAAGTGACAATTTCAGTATGAGCATTTTTTTAAATGAAGAGTCCAATTTGCAATGGAAAGTACACTTGAAGACATACATTTTGTGTACCTAAGGCTATGTCCATGTAAAATGGACAAACAAGGAGAAATTATTCAGAGATAAAAACAAGGAGAAATTATTCACAGATAAAAATAAGTGGTAGGATTTTTGTACTTTTTTAAGATTTTCTGCAATGTTCATAATATATTGATTGCACATTTAAAAAAAAAGATAAAATAGGAAAAGAAGGTCACCCCCAAAGAGATACTCTTTGCAATGGTTGGGGACCATGCTGAAAGCCACTGAGGCTAACTCTGGTGTTTCTATGGCCCATGTGCCCTTTTGAAGCTGCCCACTCTACGGCCCTTGTAGGTCCCATGGAAGAGAAGCATAGCCAGCTGCTGTTTCTCATATCTGCTGAGAGACAGAGTGCCTGGAGATTACTACCTCCCTCCAAGACATCTAAGCTCTCTTCCCAAATTCTTGCCTCATACTTCTGAGCAAACCTGATCTTCAAAGGAGACCCTTTCTCAGAGCTGTCACAGCCTCAGGTTCCAAGAAGGCTGCCTAATTCTGGGAATGGTCATCAAAAGGCCCCCAGCCTGTTTTAGCTGAAGAAATCATATCTAGCAAAAACTAGTCCTCAGAAAGCACTCTCGTGATTAGATAGTATTTACACACTTATCAACTTCTCATATGACCTCGCCCCAGTGACCAATGCAATGTTCTTAGGTATGAAATTCTAACTGCACTACAGAATCTTCCTGCTGCTGACTGTGAGAAAGCCACACCCTCTTCTTACATGGTGGTGGTCTTCCCCGCTCCATTGTGACCCAGGAAGGAAGTGATCTGGCCCTCATAGAAATTCAGGGTCAGGCCATCGACAGCCACCTTCATGCCATCTCGGTAAACCTTCATGAGGTTCTGAATGGACACACCCAGTTTCAGGTGAGTGGGTTCCTCCTCCATGCAGACTGTGAGGAGAGAGAAGATAGGAATGACCACACGGAAAATAATGATGAGGGAGTGTAAAGATACAGGGGTTGTGCTTCTACTTTTGGAACTGTCCTCTCTGCATGGCTTCTTCTGGTCTCTCAGGAAGGTAGGCAGGCTACAAATATTTATTTAGGGCCTGTCTGGGGCACTGAGGTTGGTGATGTGAATACAATCACAAAGCAGGATTCACAGTCTATGGGGTGGTGGGAAAAGACTTGACAATTAAAATATAGGAAGCTAAGAGCTGTTTAAAGAAACACATCCAAAATGCCGTGGAACTATAGTAGAACCACTTTGTGGAATACTACTCAGCAATGAAAAAGAATGAACTGTTAGGACACACCACAATTTGGATGGATTGCAAGGGAATTATGCCAAGTGGAAAAAAAAAAAGCTAATCTCAAAAGATTATATACTATGTGGTTCCATTTATATAACATTATGGGAATAATAAAATTGTAGAAGGGGAGAACAGACTATCACAGTTGACAGGTGTCAGGGATTGGGGAGGAGTGGAGGGGGCTGTGACTATTATGAGGTAGCATGAGGGAGTTTGTGGTGATGGAACAGTTCTGCATCTTCACTGAGCCAGTGATTATGGATCTACACCTGTGATAAAACTGCACAGAACTAAATACACACACACACACACACACACACACACACACACACACACACAAATGCTTGTAATACTGGTCAAATCTGAAGATGGTCTATGAAATGTACCAATTGGTTTTGATATTGTACTATACTTCTGTTACGTGTAACTATTGGAGGAAACTGGGTAAAAGGTACAAAGGAATCCCCCATACAATATTTTGCAACTTCCTGTGAGTCTACAATTACATTAAAATAAAAAGGATTTGGGTTTTTTTTTCAGTGCTATGGCATCTCAAAAGGAGGGCGTGGCTGACCACCTGGGAAGTTGAAGGGCTTCTCAGGGGAAGGGCTTCTGAACTAGATACTGAAGAGCAAGTAGGAACTTCAGGCAGGCTAGTTGGAGAGAGGAATCTCCTGTGAGGAAAGTACACACAAGGCGTGGAGATGTGGGAGAACACGACACGCTCTGGCAGCTGTGAGCAGTTCTAGGTGACTGACACACAAGCTAAGCACAGAGAGGACGTTGGGCAGGAAGAGTGGGCACAGCAGGAGAAGCAGTGGTTGGAAGGAGTCTGGTGTACCATGCTAAGAGACATCAGCTTGTACCACTGGTGACTAGGGGAAGGGCGCACAATAGATCAGCAGAAGAGAGGCTTAGTGACTACTTAGGAAGCCACACTCACTGAACACAGAGAGAGAGTCTCCCTCCAAGAACCTGAGCAAAGAGCCTGGAAGGCAGAGCCCCTGCTGACCTGTAGGCCTCTCTCTACCTGTAGGTCAGGAGCCAGGAGAGGATGAGGGCTGGGGAATGAAAGGTGAGAACATTAAGAAGCACAGGCTGAGCTCTTAACAGGCAGCAGCCACTGGGTGTCAGCCTACCTCGGTTCATACATCTATCACCATAACAAGGCAGGCAGCAAGGTTACGGTTCCATAATCACGGTTTTCTTTCTCTCTTCCTTCTAGCTATTAGAACAGCACGAAAAGTGTGTGGTGGGGAGATGAAGGGGGAGGTGGAAGTACAGACACGTAGTCACTTTCCAAGAAGCCAAGAAAGCAAAACGTCTCTGGGACTCAGATGGTGACCTCCTGCTGAGGCAACAGCACTGGACACAATCAGCATGGGAGGATTTGGAAAGGGGCCTCGCGTGTGATTTCTCTGCCCCTGGAGTGGTTTCAGACTCTTGTTCCCAACAGTCAGCGGGGGCAACAGCACTTACTTTCTGATACTCCCTTCTGGCTGGAACCAGGATGGCTCTTCTCATCACATTCCTCACCTAGCCAGTAGGACTTGGTGCAAGGAAAATACCAGGGCCTGGGAATTCCGTACTGGCCTGAAAGCAAAGCACAGGTGTGAGTCCAACTCGGCTACACCCCAGCATTCTGAAGGTATCCCAGCTAAACCCACTCGCTCCTTGACACAGCCTTCAGAGATGGGATAGTTCTCTCATTTGCAAAAACTGGTTATAACAGTAACTCCTTCAGAGTAGCCTCATGAGGATTAAATGAACAAAACTATATGAAACACTTTGCACAGCACCTGGCCTACTATGCTCAGGAAACAAGGTATTATCAGCAGCCAGAGTTGTCCTTTTGGCATCAGCTGCCTCTCCTTGGTCTATATATTTGCCGTAAGTCTAAAGCCCTAGCCACTTTGCGGGGAGCCCCAGGCCCTGCAGAACCTCCAGCAGAAAGAAAGGCAAGCTCTGCAGCTACACACCGTATTTCCCTAGCAGATGGCTAAAGTCATGTGGGAGCCCCGTGTACCTGGGAAGACAGCCTCGATGTACCACGTCATCACCCCATAGAGGAAGGTGTCAAACAGCATCATGGAGACCGAGGTGGTAAGGTTGAAGCCGTCTTCCTCCAAGGGGCTCTCAAAGAGGTTGTCCCACTGCACCCCAATGCCCTGCTCCTCGAAAAGGGCAAAGTACTCACAGCCAAACCCAAAGGCCACAGGAGACAGCAGGCTCTGTGAGAAGGAGGCAAAAGTCACTTATCCATCTCCTTGTCTCTCTCATTTTTCTGACACTTCTAATGTAAATTTCACCTGGAGAAATTTGAATTTGCAAAATGGATCAATTACAAGACATGGAAGCATTCACCTACAGAGTCCCTTTAGGGGAGTGGGCTCCTTGGCAACATATAAAAGGATTCTATTTATAACCACTCATTATGCACACACATTTCAGAAATGCATGTATGATGAAGTATAAAACTTTTGGAATTTTATGATTCCAAAGATGCCCCAAGGGCTCAACAATCCTGTGCCCGACACACACGTACTCTGACATTCGTCAAGGTCTTCTCAAGGCCCCTGCTCAGCCAGTGATGGCTCGTGTCAGAGGAGCCTGTCTGGGCCTGCTAATGTCTGAGGGGTCCACACTGAGACACCTGGAGCACCCTGTGCATAACTCTTCCTTATAAGTGACCCAGGAGATAGCTGGCAACTTGCTTTTACACAGGTTTGCACACCCTCGAAGGCCCCTCCTCCTATGTACAAGGGGAGGAAATGCTGGAGTCAGGGATCTGTGGGGAGATGGGGCACCTCCTCCAAAGTCTTTTTCAGTTTAGAGAACATTACTCCAGCGAAATCCTATACTGGACACAAAAGAAGAAAAGAGTCAAGAAGGAGCCATCTCTAAAAGGAACCCTCATACACTGTTGGTGGGAATGTAAACTAGTGCAGCCATTATGGAAAACAGTATGGCAGTTCCTCAAAAAATTAAGAATAGAATTACCATATGACCCAACAATCCCTCTCTGGGTTATCTACGCAAAAAAATCTGAAAACATTTATCCATAAAGATTTATGTCACTGTAGCATTATTTACAGTGGCCAAGACATGGAAACAACCAAAGTGTCCTTTGATAGATGATTGGATAAAGAAGATATGGTATATATACACAATAGAATGCTATTATGCCTAAGAAAAGATGACATAGTGCCATTTGCGACAACATGGATGGATCTTGAGATTATTATGCTAAGCAAAATAAAACAGACAGAAAAAGTCAAGAACCATATGATTTAACTCATATATGGGATATAAAACTGAAAACAACAAAGGAACACGACAAACAAAGAAACAAAAACTCAAAGACACAGACAATAGTTTTGTGGTTACCAGGGGGTAAGGAGGGAGAGAGGGTATTAGAAGAGGGAAAAGAGGGTCAAATATACAGTGATGGAAGGAAAACTGACTCGGTGGTGAACATACAATGTGATATATACATGATGTATTATAAAAATGTACACTTGAAACCTATATAATTTTACTAACCATTGTCACAATGAATACATAAATACATAAACAAACAAGCAAACAAACAAACAAGGAGCCATGTCTGACCTCAAGAGCTAGCTCTGGCTTTGACTTCATGGTGAGCTTAACGTGGTCAGTGGAGGTGGAGATGGCATCTATTGTCTAAAGGTGTTCCCCAGTGCCATTTATCCCCAGCGGAGTTTATGTTACAGTCTGGCTCCCTAAACAATTCCATTTGATTCAATTCAACCAGCACTCACTAAGAGGACTAAAGATAATTTAATAAGACACAACCCCTGCCTTCCAGAAGCTTAGAATCTAGAACTGAAGCTCAAGGCCCATTGGAAAGAGACTATCTCATCTTCTGTTCTCAGCTTGGACTGCCACAGGGAGGTGAAGCACCAGACGTGGCTGTGACAGCAGCTACTCCACAAGGGCCAGCCACTCACCGCCAAGATCTTGAGCGAGAAGCCCACGTAGTCTTGCCATGCCACACACAGGACGTAGGGCAGGTACAGCGTGAAGTAGACGATGCCCCCACAGGCTGCTGCCAGGTTGGCTCTGGAGAAGAGTGTGCTGATCAGGAAGCACTGCAGGATGGTCACCACGGCGAACACGGACAGAAAGACAAACACCACGCTGGGGTCGCTGTAGGGCAGCAGGTTTCCTAACTGGGAAGGAAGAGATCCAATAAATGTGCTGCTTCAGCCAGCAAGCATGTCTCTGCACGATCTATGCGAAGAAGCCAGAGCTTATTTCTGTTCACCTTAGAGATAATATAGGAGAACAGTGATGTTCATGTTTTCTGATGAGGACACTGAAGCATAAGGCAGAGAAATGACTAGCCCAAGACCACACAACACAAGAGTGGCAGAGTCAGGAATAGAAGAGCCCAGGGGTAACAGTCATCAAGGTTCATCTCAATGGACAATTTTGTTGTTTCTCCAAGAAATACTATTACCTCGTTTCTCCTTTTATAAGGACTATGACTCTTGGCACAAAGGAAACGTCGTGAGAGATGGCAACCTACACGACTTCTCCTTCCAAAAGCCAAGGAAAATGGCCAGGCAATCTTAATAACCCCCTGGATAACCTGTGGAATCCGCATTCCCATAATCATCTAAACTCCTGTGGACTTTCAAGTTTATCTCTAGTCGCTGCGCATACTTGAGCAGGACTTGCCAGTGTGTAGTTGTCCCACAGCCGCTCTCAGGCACCTGCCACAGGGCCACCCCTCCCCACCCGTCACAGAGCTCAGGCTGGCCCTGCAGTCAGACAGCAAAGCAGGAGAGGGGCTTTGAGTTGAGCAAGAACTACTCTGCCAAACTGTCGGATGACCTCAGCGAAGTCCTTAGCCTTCCTCGGCCTCATGTCCTCGTATGTTAAATGGGTTAGTAAGGATAGAAGACAGCACATGTGATGTGCTTTAAACAGTGCTTGGCAATCAGTCAGTGCTCATTTGTAATGAACAGTAACTAGTATAAAAGTAAATGTTAGTTCCTATCCCATTGCACTCCCCCCTTTTTAGAAACACTTATTTTCATATGGTGCATCCTGAAATGAAATGCTTGTGCAGAAAGAAAATTGGCATATGAACTTATGAATGTATGTGGTGAAGGTAGAACATCACCGCCCAGAGCCCCCTTCAGCAGACAGCCTCCAGGTATCAACTCTTCTGGGTTTATCACTGCTGCAGAAGGCCACCTGGCCCAGGGGAACACACACTTTCGATGACTGACAGAGGGGCCCGGGGCATGGATGTCAGGGAGCGAGGCCTTGGGGGAACCTAAAGGGCTGGCCATTTCAGTCAGTGAGAGATGACTGACAAGCCGTATACACTCCAGAGTACCCATGGGGTTGGCCCTGCATCGCAGTTCAACTCCTCCCTCTGCTCAATCCTGCATCCTCCCCATCCCTTCCACAGACGCTGATCCCTAATAAATACTCGGATGCCAAACTCTGTTTCAGCCTCTGCTTCCAGAAAGCCTACCCTGCAGCAATATGCATCCTCCTGATTCGTTTTCAGCTATTTCAGAACAATCACCGCCCCATATGTGTACGGTAACGAATAGTTCTCAAATGCTCCCATACACTCTGCCAAGGAGACAGAATGGCATCATCACGTGTGTGTGTTTACCTGGGCAGTGAGCCCCTTGGGTTTTAGTCCTGCTTAACTGCTAACCAGCCGGGCTGTTGGGGAAGTCACCGCCCCTCTCTGGGCCTCACTTTCCCCAACTATAAAGTGAGGGCATTGCAGGAGAAGACATGTAAGACACCCTCGCTCCCAAAGAATCTGCTTTTCTTCTCCTCACACAGCCCGACTCGGGCTGTTCGGGAGTCCCCAAGAGGGAGGAGCCGGGGAGGCAGCCTTACTTTCAGGATGACCACCAGCAGGCCGGCGCTCACGAGCAGAGGGATGAGGCTGCTGATGAACCAGCTGAACCACAGGATGCCGTTGTCCAGGCCCATGATGCGCATGGTCTCCTTCAGCCGCGCCTCCTTCTCGTACACGATGCCCTTGATGATCACAGCCACAGAGTAAATCCATGCCAGAGTCATGAAGAGGGGCATTGACCGGCTCATCACCCGCAGGAAGCTGGAGGCCCAGGGAAGGGGTCGGGGGAGAATTAAAGACAAGTGTGAGCCAGACTCATGGGCCAATGCCTCCGGGCCTGCACGCAAGAGAAAGCACCACGACTGAGCCAAAGACATAGGTGCCTGGACTCTGAAACATACAGGTTATCTGTCAAATGCTTCATGAGCAGTAAAGAAAATCAGACTAACAAAGTCTAATTAGTGATAGAAATTAGACTAACAAAGTATTGCCGAAATAAACTTCTTTGGGGGCTTGCTTTAGCAACTCAGTAACTTTGGGTGATTCTAAAATGCTAATACAGGAAAACCAACTCATTCTTTCATGAGAGGTCAACATCTCCAAGGTCATCTCATCTCACTACGGACCTGCCTTGCACAACCATTATGACAGACAGTACAGAAATACACAGCAGGCAGCTCTTGTCAGTAATATTTCAGATTCCAAACTAGAATAGGAAATGCAGTGAAGTAAAAGGGACAGAGAATCTGGACCCTGAAACTCAAAGTTCCGGCTTTAGCACTTACGCACTTACTGCTAAGTGACAGTAGGCAAAGCTCTTAATGCGTCTGAAATCCCATCTTGTACTCATCTTAAGACATCCTTTCTAAAGTAAATCTTGGCTTTGGGGGGTCTTTGGGAAAGTCTTGCTTTGGAAAATTCTGGCTAATCTTTCTGAAGGTGAAAAACAAAGTAATTGCAGGTGACATGGAAAAGCTAGTGAGCCATGCAAAGAAATAGATTTTTCAATGCAAAGCAGAGAGCAAATGTGAGGGGAGGAACCCTGCTCCTTCCTCAGTCTTATGTCTTCTCTCTCTCGTTCTCTCTCTCTCTCTCTCTCTCTCTCTCTCTCTCTCACACACACACACACACACTCTCTCTCTCTCTCTCTTTCTCTCTCTCTCTCTCTCTCTCTCTCTGTCTCTCTCTGTCTCTCTCTCACACACACACACACACACACACAGTCTCTCTCTCTCACACACACACACACACACACAACAACAATAACAAAGAATAAGAGAATTTCCAGAATTTGGAAGACACATCACATATTTCAGATGCCTGCAAGAACTATACCTCTGCCCAATCTCTCTTACAAGAAATCATTAGATCTGAAGGCACAGTTCCCACAATGACAACTTGGCAGCAGAGTAACTAAACACTGAGCTATTATCTTAAATGTCTAAGATAAAAAGGCCTTGTTCAGTTTTATTTGGATTGTTTCAAAATGTGGTTGACCATTTATAGAAAGGAAATAGACAAATTTACACGAAGTCAGCCTTTATAGGTCTAGAACGTCGTTTCTGCGTTTGGGGAACGTGTGCATGTGTGCATGTGCTTGCATATGTTTGTCATGACATATTTTAAACTTGTACATTGGGCAAATTTTGACCAAAAAGAGTGTAAAAAATAAAAGTTCTGGTACCCACAGACAAGAAAGGAAGGAGGATTACCAGTGTGCGTGCCTGTGCACGTCTCTGATGTGGCTCAAACTGTCAACGACTAACATCTGGCATCTTATTTCCTGAAATCTTCACAGAATGGCAAAAAGAATTTTTGTCCATTATCAACACACATGTAAAATAATTAAATCAAAGCATTCCGTCTCCTCCCTTGGTGTGAGTGTGTGCTCATGTGTGCGTGTGTCTACACTCCACCTGGGAACAGTGTTAACTGGTTAACTAAAGATGGTGGCTTACAGGTAACTTACATGTCATCGACGTAACAGGGGTAGGGCATCTGCTGCACATAGACACCAGTTTTCTTCTCAGTGCCCGTCAGCACCCTGATGATTGCCTGCTCCACCACATCTTGTAAGTAGGCGAAGCCCCCCCAGACGTACCGCATGTCCTCAAAGGGGTCAGCCCGAGGACCAGGGTCCCAGTACCTAAAACCAAACCACAGGTGCTCATACATTCCTTAGAACCCATCCCATACAATAAAAAAAAGTCTAATCACTCACAATCCTATCACCATTGTAGAGCCACTGTTTTTATTTTTGTATCCTACCTCTGGTCTCAGTTGACATGTACACATCATTTTGAACAGATATAATCGGAATGAGCATACCACTCCTGAGTTTGGTTTTTTTCCCCCCTCTATTGGATATCTAACCTTGCATCAGCTAGACCTACCAAAATGGACCTAACCACTTCCTTTTACATTGATTGCTCCTTTATATAAAGGATAATGTTAGCACAAGGAAACTAAAAACTTTTTTTTTTCTTTCTGTTAATTCCCTTGAGTGGGATTGCTAAATCAAAAGACATTTTATGACCTTTTAAAAAATTGTCTCCGTCAAGGAATGTGCCAATTTCACCAAAATCATGCCACCAATGTGAGTTTCTACCAAACTATTCCATAAAATTAAGTACCTCTAGGTCATCGTAACTGCTCTTAACTTCCCCAAGGCTGGCTGGTGTGATGGGATTCAACTTACCCATCCTTGATCTTATTCGTCCTCTCCACATTGTCAATGTCCATTCGGATCTTGTACTTGACATGATGGGGCAGCTCGGCACTGCCGGCAGTAACTCCCGTGAACACGATTCCAGCCCAGAACTTCCTGTCATCCAGCAGCTCCATGGATTTGTTGATGAGCCGAACTTCTGTTGCTATTGGTTCCAGCTTATTCAGGTTGACACACTGAAGGAAGAACAGCCATCATGAGAACTCTGGTGTCCAGAAAAACAAGCAGCGGCCCAGGCAGACCCCATCCTATGAGGGAAGTGCTGTGGGGCTTGTTTATCCTCACTATGAATCTTCTCTAAAGTTGTTTCCCAGTAGTGAACTGAAAATGATATTTTTAAACTGAAATTTAGAGATAAGTTACTAATACTGATTCTTATGGCAGGAAAAGAGGTTGAAACAATGATCGTGCCTCCTTTTCCTCTGTTTTCTTACCAATTTTTGAGTCATTAAGAACTAATCAAATAAATAGACTCAAAAAACCTTTTATTTGCCCCTATTAAGTGACACAATTTTTAAGACTAAATTTTTAAACTGTAATCTGTCCAATTAGATTTTAGCTAAATTTCATAAACAATGCCTTAAAGGGCTGCTTTGTTGCCATTAGGTATCGGGATATCAAAACAGTGGGAAACCTAGAAGACAATGGATAGAAACACTCCTGAGTCAGACAGAATAAAGCTAGAGATAGGTTTGTTTATTTACTCATTCAGTCATTCAACTAACATTGAGGGCCTTTTGTACACCAAGCTCTGTGTTAGGTTTGAGGAATACTATTGCAAATCAGACGATACATGATTTCTAAACATTCCTCCAATCTGATTTACTGCACCATCTCTGAGAAAAAAGCCCCAGTGTTTTCTAAATGGTCCACAGAACAGATCCTCACCTCCATGAAGCGAGATATGGTCTGGATTGCCTGGTTGGTCTCATTGAAAGCCTCTCTCCAGGTGTACACAGAGCCATTAGCTGACGGGACATCGTCTGGGTGTTTGGCCAGAAATGCCAAGATGTCTTTGGCTGTCCAGTCTAAGCCGGCCAATCGCTGTTCCCAAAAGTGGTCATTGCCTCTGCTGTTCAAGAGCGTCTGCCATTCCGACGAGAAAACATAGCAGTAAACACCAATAATGTCTTGATGAGCACATGTGATTTACAAAACCCTGCACATACTTGTACATTGTCTCTCTTTTTTTTTTTTTACCTCACAGAAAACTGTGAGGTAAATAACAGTGTCCCCACTTTACAGATGAAAATATTGGGGCTGAAAAATTAAAGAACATGATTTTAACCAAGGCTATGTCATAATGCTAATAGGCATGGAGCTTAGACTCAAAGTCACACCAGTCTAAAACCAGAGTCCATGTTTTCCACTGTACCAAACAGGCTAGCGTAACAGTATTAACTACAGTAATAATAATATAGTAATTCGATTATTATATTGAATTATTTATATGCTTTACCTCATAGAAAGAAGGTATCTTCAATAGCTCCCATCTTACAAAAGGGAAAAATGACATTCACAGAGGTCAAGTGCCTAATATAAGGTTACGCAGCTAGTAAGTAGCAAAGCCAGGATATGAAACATGGGCTCTGATTCTACTGCACCTTCCCACTGCATTATATTGCCTTCCTCGTTTGAGACCCAGTCTGATGACTCCTCATAAAGACCCCAGCTCTAGACTGAATGAAGACAAACCCACTTTTGCTGTTTAGTTTGGGAAAACAATGCTGCTAATAAACCAAGTAAAATATGATCTTTCTCAGTTGCAGGATACATGCGTCATGATGCAAAGGCCTGTCTTCCATTTCTTGTTCCCTAGCTGGTTGGTTCCCCCTGTGGATCAACATGGAAGAGAACAACCCAATCTGGTGTTCTACCAGTAAGTCCAGAGGGCTGGGGCAGAGGCCTGCACAGATGTGTGCCCCCCCACCCAAAAAAAATGGGTCAGCTTCAAACTCAGCTCATGGAACAGGAGAAGCCACTGCAAAGAGAGGAAAGGTGAAACTCTGGCTCAATGGAAATGGAATCTCTGAGGGACCAAACACTGTGACTTTTTAAATCAGCCTTATTTCCAATAACATTGCAAGCCTTTTTTTCTCCCCATGTGGTTTCATATTTATGATTTTAATGGAAGCATAATGATTTTATAGAGTACATATAATTTCATAACTATTCTCATACTGCTGAGCATTTAGATATCCTATTCCTAATTTCTCACAATAACAATTACTATAGCAATAATATTTTCTCTCCTACAGCGACTTCTTTCTTTGAAATTGTTTCTGTAGGATACATCCCGGAGGGTGTGTGGAATGGAGGTATACAGAATAGCACCTTTTCTATGGTTCTTGCAATTGTCATCCCAAATTGCTTTCCAATAGGAAATAACAATTTATACTGTCATCAGTAAGATATATACTTTTGTTAACAAAAACAGATACAAAAGTGTACCTCACAAAAGTTCACAGGGTATGGGTTAGCGATCTTCAACTGACTTTATTTGGAGACTTGAACTGAACGAATAAGAGCTGAGTGAAGGCATTTGGGGGGAGACCTGTCCTGCCCAGTGTGGCTTCTGAGCAATATGGCCAAGGAAGCAAGATCAGAGCAAGGTGCCCAGTGAGATCCCTGATCACACAGCCATTCTAGGCTCCTTGAGGGGACCAGGAGACCTAAAGTCACCCTCAGGAGTGGTAGCCAGGGAGAAAGCAGGGCCTTGATGAAGGCGGCAAAGAGCAGCTAGAGAAGAGAAGAGTTTAGTATCAGTGGGTTCCACCCGGATCTGTGGGGTGATACAGTGGGTCACAGAGCCACAGACGGCAGAAAGAGAAGAGGTAACACAGGGTAGAACGGTGGCTGCCAGAGGCTGGGGGTGGGGGAAATGGGGAGGTCAAAGCTTACAAAGTTTAAGTTAGGCAATCTTAAATAAGTTCAAATGTATAGCATGGTGACTATAGCTAACAATACTGTACTCCATGTTTGAAATTTGCTGAGCAGTAAAGATGTGAGATGATACATATGTTAACTAGCTTGACTGTGGTGATCATTTCACAATGTAAATGTATATCAAAACATCAAGTTGTACACTGTAAATATATACAATTTTTATTTGTCAATTATACACCAATAAAGCTGAAAAAAAGGGAGGGAGGGAAGGAGGGAGGGAGGGAGGGAGGGAGGGACGGACAGAGAGAGAGAGAGAGAGAGAGAGAGAGAGAGAGAGAGAGAGAGAGCGCGCGAAAGGATGGAAGGAAACAGAAGTATCCCACCAGAAGTAGAAGCCTAGGCACCAGACGTGAGGCTGCAGGGGGTGCAGAAGACTAAGAAGCCCAAGCTTGTGGTGTTAAATAAACACTCCTTCATAGGGAAAGAAAAGTTAAAGGAGAATCCTTCAACTTCCAACCACCGGCTGATGAGTCCCTAGTCAGTGTCTCCCGCCTAAACACCCTCTGCTCTCCAGGATCCAATACCCATCGGCCTATCAGAAATCCCTATCATCTCCCAGGTCAAAATCAAAACCCATCCTGATGCCTCCCCGTCTTCCACCCCTCCACAGACAAGCAGTCATCAGGCTTCACCTCCTGCCAGTACCTTGGCCACCCAGTTGGATAACTTCCACCTGGTCTCTGCCCTCTATCTTCCCTCTCTTCAATCCACTTGTCATATCAGAGTAACATGTCTACATCTCCCCTTGCTTAAAACCTTTCATGGTCCCACAGAGCTTAAAGTAAAGGCCCTTGGCCTGACACACAAGGCCCTCCAAACCACATACCATGCCTTTCTCCCTAACTATGGCTGCTACATTTCCTACTGCACATCCTGTGTTCTCCCAGCAGGATTCCTAATGAATGCTATGGCCATGTCTACAAGGCCGTGTCCCAAAGAACAGGCCACACTCTCCATTTAAACACCTACTTGCCTACAGACCAAAACTCATGGAATCCCTTCAAGAGGGCCCCTCGCCATCCTGCGAGACTCAGAAGGCGAGAAGTCCAACAGGGAGAAATGTGGATTCCAAGGAGAGGACCAGAAAGAAGAGGCTTGAGACCATACTTCCATCTATGTTGCTGCCCATGGCTAGAACATGTGAATCCCTTTAGGAGAGACGGGAGCCCAACAGAAAGAAACCCATACTTGAAGGGCATGCGTTGTTGTTGGTATTATTAGTCAAGAATTACTCAGTAAGTCCATAAACATTATTGTTCATGTTTTTCTCACTGAAGTTCCTTGGTTTTTAAAGGCCTCAATTTAAGAATTCTGTATTTCTAATCAGCCTAGTACAACAAAGATGACTCTAGCTTTCCCATCATTGGAAGGTCCCCTGGGTATTGCCCCTCCTAGACAGAGTTCCTTCCAGGTAGGTACCACCTTTAAAACCCAGCTGCCCCTCTGATCAAGGGGGTATCAAGACAAGAAACCTGGCAAAATCCATTTTTGCTTCTTAATAGCAGTGGAAACAAAAGGAAAAGTCCTCCCTCACCATGGAGATAGGAAATAGTGTAATGATTCTCTGACTCATCCCGAGGCAGGGATGATGTGATTAAATGGCACTCAGGCTTAAGCAAAGGAGACACTCTGTTCTTGCTCAGACTCCTGCACTTTTGAATCCAGTTGTCTCTAGAGCACTAATCCCTTTCAAGTACATACTTCTAAAGCACTAAGTGCAATTGCTCTCCATGTGAAAAGGGCAGCTCCTTGCTCACGCAGTGCTTTGGGAGCGAGGATCTCAGAGAGGTCTAGGGATCAGACCAGCCCTTTGCTCCACACCTCTGTGGAACAAGACACAGGTAGGTGAAACAAGATGTTGTGGTTGGCTCTAGAGCCAGAAATGAAACATTTCTGGGTCCTGCCATCACCAAACTCTTGCTCCAAATACCAGCCTTCACTCAGTGTCTTAGAAAACTGGTTTTTGACCACCAGACGCGCTGATGCTGACACGCATGAAAGAGTGTTATCCATGCACAACCACCTATAGCTCTATGGTGGCCAGTTAGCTCAGTTGGTTAGAGCATGGTGCTGATAATACCAAGGTTGCCAGTTCAATCCCCACATAGGCCACTGTGATCTGTGCCCTACTTAAAAAAAAAGAAAAGAAAAAGAAAAAAAGTGACAGCCCTGTGGCTTGAGCTCTACTCAATATACCTATACTGATTGAACATGAAGAATTCTCCTCTCAGTCACTTCCGAGAAAGCGACCAGAAACTCACTTCTGTAACATCAAGCGGGCTCATAGTGACCGGAGGGCACTCACCCGGACCAGGTCCATTTCTTCGCTGCTCTCCATGAAGGTCCAGATCTTGGGGCTGAGCTCTTCCCACATGCCTTCCAAATCATGAAACACTGCCAGTTCCTGGAAGGTCTTATTCACCTGGAGTGAGGCGGGGAGCCAGGGATAGCAAAAAAAGAGGAGACGCAGAGACATGAACAATGTAGCTGCTTCCTAAAAAGCTGCTGCATCACAGCAGCCCTTCCCCTCCCCAAGAAGTGCCTGTCTGCAGCTGTGATTCAAATACCCAAGGCTGCAGAGATAGCCCTCAACAGTCAGCTCTTGGTGGGTCACACTCAAGGTTCTCGCTCTTTGGAAATCCCAAAAGAGGCAGGACTGTACTCAGCATATTCCATCTGAAACTGCCTTTGCCTGTTGGCCAGTAATTCTGGGAGGATTCTGGAGAGGGACATTTGGGCCTGGGCAGCTTACCTCAGCCATAACCTGCCTTGTGGCTGGAGTGTCAGGTGTATACAGGATCTTCCCAACAAGCAGAGGCTTCAGAGCTTTCCATATGATGCGGGAAAGGGGACTGGACTCCAAATTCTTCATCAGATCATTGCAATAAGGAGCTATGAAGAAGAGAAGAGGCAAATATTCATATGCATGGTCATATACTTATGGGAACTAACAAGGGCTTTGGAGCCAGCCAGACAGTCCTGGGGTCAAATTCCAGCTCTACCACTTAATAGCTACAAGCTATTATGTAATAAATAATTTCACTGTTTGTTCCCCTGTAAAAATAAAAGTTAATAACATCTACTTGGCAGAGATGTGGAGAGGATTCACTGAAATATTACTCATAGAGTCCTTAGAACAATGCTTAATAATCAGAGCTTATTACAGCACTGATGATGGAGAACTCACAACTGAAATGATCTAGAAAGTGTCTGTCCTATGTACAGCCTGCATAACTCTAGATTCATACTTTCATGGCTGGCCCTCACCAGTTTGTTTTCCTCGAAAACTGCGTGCTGAATTCAGACTTCAGTTTTCAAGGAAAAATTTAAAAATTCCTTTTAATTAGGTCTCAGCAGAAGTATATGTAATAAATGTAATAAAAATCCGAAGTTATAACAGGCAATAGGGTTTGATTATCCACAAGGATTCCTGATTTTTTTAAAAAAAATTTCATTCTGGAGTTTTTTAGATACCAAGTGTCCTCTATGCTGCAAAGACAATATAATTATTATTAGTTTTTTTTAAAAAGAGTGTTTGTTCACAATTATCTGTTGTACAAACGAAATGTCCCTTGGGTTGACTTGCGAAGCAGAGGGGATGGCATTTCAGAAAACTGCCTATAATGCCATCCCCTTCGGGCTGGCAAAGCAACCTGCAATGTCTTGAGTGCTTTACTCCAGAGAAAAAGAAAAGCTTCTTGGGTTACAGTAATGCACAAAAAGCTGCCTCACTCAGTGTCTGAAAGACACACCTGCGGTTGAAAATGGAGAAAGGCTCACTTGCATCAAGTTTTCAAGGAAAAGGACGCCATTGTCTAAAACTGTAACACTGGCTCCTTGCTGTCACCAGGCACAGGACACATTTCACCACCAAACTGCCCAAGTGTGGGGAGCAGATATGGAATTACAAGGTTCTTTAACGCAATCTGGCAGCTGAGAACCAAAAACAAACAGCAGATCAAATGACCAAGTCTGGTGGTAGACACACGCCAGCATTAACAGGTATTTCAGAAGCCATGTGCTTTACCGGAAAAAAGCATGGCGCCAGCACGTCCTGGGCTTAATGCCGGCTCTTATGGATTAGCTCATGGGTGGCTTTGACCAAGTCATGTATTTAACCTCTCTGAGCCTATAATAAAATGTGGGGTTATAAAACCCTGCCTTACAGGGTTATTGTAAGGGTTAAATGAGATAACTAATAGGATGCATGGTGGATAGACGTGTTCCCTAAATGTTGGTTTTTATTGTTGTTATTACTGCTATTAAGTTTTTATTATAAATCTTCCCTCAAGAGGGGAGGATGAAAAAAGAAGATCCTTGATTACTCTGGGAACCACCTTCCTGCATCCCACAGAAAACTTGGGAGATTGGCTTTCAATCATTCCTTCATTTGATAAACACACTGTGGACCTGAGATGTGCCAGGCCCCATTCAAAGTGGGGACACTTAGTTAATTAGGAAAAGACACTCTCTCCTCTAGGCACTCGGACAGACACGTGAACACCCAGTGCTGCTACAGAGGATGCGGGTAAGCACGAGCCAGGCGGTAACACAGGGCTGAGTCTACGACTAAGGTGGGCTGGGACCAGAGCTTTGGTCTGCACAGACACTCACTCGTAGAATTGTCATAGAAGGTTCCAGCATCCTCCTCGGTGCCATTGCCTCCAAAGAGGGCTTTGTAGTTGTTGTCCTCGTACCAGTTGAGGGACTTGATCTTCAGGCCCCCACCCTCGGGATGGCCACAGACGATGCGGGACACTGCCTGGTAAATCTGGGTAGAGGAGCTGGAGCTGTTCACATTGGTCAGAAACATCACCTCCTGCCGCATGTCACTCCAGCTCCTCATGCTGAACAGCTGGTGTCAGGGACGGGGAGGAAAAGGAGAGGGGAGAGGAGAAAAGGGTGGAGCAAGGGTGGGGGACAGAGGAGACAAAAAAGAGACATCTTATTTTCTGGACCTCTCCAAAGCCACATCCCAGAACACATCTTGTCTGACATCATCGAAGCCTTGTGACCGGATTGCCAGAACCACGCTACCCCGGCTGTGGTCCGGAGACCAGCAGCATCCGTGTAACATGAGAGGTTGTCTGAAATGCAGAGATTCTGGCCTGTTGACCTACAATGCAAATCTGTACTTTCACAGGATGCCAGGTGACTGCCCTGTACATTAAAGACTGAGAAGCACAGCTTAGACACTAGGGGAGCCCCGGGTGATGGGCTTTATTGCATTGATTAGCTTCTGGCTTACGGGAGAGCATGCTTTCTCTGCACAGCTACGTATGCATATACGTACTTCAGGAACTGCTCACACTCTGGATCACAGACTCATTTCTAAAACATCTCAAACTTCAATGTGGAAACTGAGGAGAAAAGGTACTGTGTGTGCAGTCCCCATCCTCGTTAAGTGTAGGGCAACAGAAAAAGCATCAGGTAGGAGATCGCAGCTTGATTCCCAGCTATGTCCCTCATTAGCTTACAGTCTTAGAAAAGTCACTTCTCTAAGGCCCAACTTATCATCAAGATGATGACAGAGTATGGTGAGGAATAAATCACATGACATGTGCGAGGGGGGCCCCTGCCCAGAACAGCCCCTGCAGGCGATGAGTCAGACGCCCCAGGTAGCCAGGGGCTGTCTGTGACTTATACTCTGACAGGCGCTTTGTCTCACACACAAATGTACTCCAGCACCTTGTGAAGTTCTTGGCCCAATTGCTCTTATAATTAAATATTTATAGAGCACTTTGTATTTCCACGCATTGGACAATAAATCATTGACATATCCCTACATTCCTTGAGAAGTCAGCGGTGTTTTCATCACCCGGAAGACGGAGCCGTGGGGAGTAGAGGGGGGGAGGCTGTGGGATCCTGCACACGCCCTGGAGAAGGCCAAGAATCGGACTCCACGTGCCGGGTTTTCTGTCTCTCAGAGCCTGCTGGCTCCTATGAACAACATGGCCCTGGATGCTACAGATCTGATCTGACTTTCAGGCACTTCGGGGGTGGGTCAGAGGTCACAGACATGTCTCCCTCCAGAGAGGGAGCATCTAACACACACCATGAGAACACAATTAGGTGGCCAGCTTTTCCGTACTTTATCTTTTCAAAACCTGTATCAGGTATATGGGAAAGGAGGGCAGAGATGGTCAGACCACCTTTCCTTTTGTTGGTGGGTGGAAGAGCCCTGGAAAGTTTTAGTCACTCACTTAACCTCCCTTTTCACAGACTGCCTCAGCACCACCATCTCAACAAGCCCCAATCAAAAGAACACATTTCTTCCTGCATAAAATCAGCATACCTTTGGACAGAGGCACCATAGATGACGCAGTTATTCCAAACTGTTGGCTCTTCCCAGCACCTGTCTTCGGGGCAAACCCCTACTCATTGTTTTCTACCTCAGCTCACGCTGCACACTTCCTCAGTGAGGCACTCCTCCTCCCAGGAGGGGTGGCCATTCGTCCAGCAGCCCACGACAGGTGGCTGGAGAACCATCCGTGGAGAGAGCGAATGGCTGACTAATTGACTGCTTCCTCAACCCACTGCAATGGCCTCCTCTGCCCTTGCCCCCACCGCCATGTCTTCTCAATTTAACAGCCAGAACGTAAACGGTCTCATACTCTAGGTCACATTCCATGCCCCTCTGCTCCAAACCCTCTGGGCATCCCATCTCACTCAGCAGAAATCCAGCCTGACCAGTCTCCACGGCACTCACCTCCTTCTCCGACCTCTCACCTCCAACCACCTTCTCATTTTGTTCTGGCCACACCAGTCTCCTTCCTGGTCTTTAAACGCATTCTTTAATTGCGCCCTACATTAGTGTCTGTATCCGTGGTTCCTCCTGGTTGGAGTGTCCTCCCTTCTCCATTGACACACTGTCATTTCCTCCAGGTTCAACTGTCACCTTATCAGAGAGGACTTCCCTACCTACCTCACTAGCTCCTTTACCCTGCGTTATTTACTTCATGGCACGTATCCCTGCTGTCACATTATCCAATGCCCTGTCTCCCACCCCACACGAGCCCCACGAGAACAGGGCAGTTCGTGTGTTCACTGCTGAGTCCCCAGCCTCAAAATGGCAGGTTGGTGCTGGGTGGGGAACAGATGCTGCTCCCTGTCCTGTGTTCCCAATCTTATCACCTTCCCTGTCACCCAGACAGGAAGCTCAGGTCAGCCCTGACTCATCTAGATGCATGCAGCTGCCAAGTCCAGTTCCTCTGTATTTTCTTTCTTTGAAGAGCCGCCTATCTATCCTGTTCCAGTTTCCATCAGAGGTCATCAGACAGAAAGTGGGCTAGAGTGGCAAGAACATGGGCTCTGGAGTCTAACAGTCCTGGGTTCAAATCCCAGTTTTGTGAATTAACTACCTAGGTGACTGTGGGCGAGCTGTCTACCTTTTCTGAGCCTCCATGTCATCTGTAAAATGAGCACAGTCAGATCCACTCATATTTGTCACATGGATTGTACAGGGAAATTGGGTGAAACTGCACGAACCAGGGGAGTTCATCAGAAAATGTTAGGTCCTTTTGCCTTCAAGGGTTATGCTTTGGTCAAAACAACCAACTTTCTTTCTAAACACTGAACAGATAAACAAGTGCATTCATTCATTCATTCATTCATTCATTCATTCATTCATTCATCTCCCATTTGTCCCAGAGAAATAGCACATTAGACAATGAGTAACCTATGGTCAAAGTAACTTAAAGGTTTTCCACTGAGAGGAGTGGGTGGCCCTTGCTTGCCCAGACCAGGGAGCAAACAATCCACACAGAAGCAGCTGCCAACAAAAATGTATATTGCTCAGTGGGAGAGTTTCTGCCTCATCAGAGATGGGAACATCACAGGCTTTCGATTATTTTTTCACTTCAGACAAAAGGCAGGCCAGTGACATAAGAGGCAACAGCTGTACCCAGACCCTGAGTTTAAAGGGAGTCTCCCATGTTACAGTCCCTGCTTGGCTTTCTCTAAGGCAGGGAACCCGCAAGAGTACTACAGGGCATGTCAATGCCAGCTCACAGCGCCCTAGAGAAATGGCTATGGACTTGCAGGGCAGTTTCTGTTTCTCTTTCTGCCTCCTGGAAGAACCCCAGGTGACCCAGCGTCTCCACCTACAGAAAGGCTACCAGCATTCATAACTGAAGTAACAAATGTCAAGCTGGAAGAGGCTTCTCCTCCTGAAAGGGACACAAAAGCCCTTTTTGTGTCAGACACATGTGAGCAGAATTAAAAGAAAAAAGAGCATCGAAAACAACACTCTGAAGTGTCGACGGTTTCATCTCGTTGTTTTCTGTCTTTTCCAAACATTCTGCATTTTCCACAGTGAACATCCTCCAAAACAAAGTAAATGATCCTCCAAAAACAAAGTAAATTTTGATATTTGAGAAAACAATGATACAAACACCAAAACTTGAGCTCGAGATGCAACTCAAAATAAGGCTGGACCAAGTCTGAGAAAATATCCCCACAAATTCTTCCTACCCAGTGTCCTACACATGAAGGCCTGTACTGGTCTGATCACTGCCCCTGGCTCAGCTCCTTACACACTGGGCTCCAGACAGTTCCTCCTTTCCCAGTCTAATCTGAAACAGGGCAGGGTGTCAGAAGGTAAAGCACACACTGGCTGGGAGGCCAAGGAAAGGTTAACTGCTTTTGTAACCACCTATAGGCCCTCTGATCCTGTGACAAAGGTTATTCTGATACATCTGTCAATATGTGGACCTGAAAGGCAAACTCAACTTAATGTTCATCAAGAAACTATATTCCTAAAGTTGAACCCCAGAGGTTTGATGTTTATAATGGGAAGATCTAAATTAGTGGTACCCATGCTATTCCCTTTAGTGAGCAAATAAATGTTTTGGTAAAAAGATTCTCTGGCCTTGCTACTGAAAAAGAAAAATGGAGAAATTGCTGATAAGACAAATGCAGCAGCACCTGAGGGATAAGCGGGAATTATCCTCTGTACATGAGTCATTAGGGGCAGGAGTAACGATGGAAGACATTTCTAGGCTAAATATTGGGTCTTTAGCCACTAATTAGCTCTGCGACATCTATGAGTCTCGATTTCATCTCTAAAGATCAAACAAGATCATTTTCAAGATCACTGAAGCTTCTAAAATTGATTGTACATATCAAAAGGACCCTGTTAGCCAAATTCAGAGCCAAGAAAAGTAATAGTGGATGGTTTGACTTCTGGTGCTAGAAAGACAACTTACCTCTACGGCCAGAGCCCCGAGACTATCCAGCAAAGCTTCTGTGGCTTCAGCCAGCTCCTTGCTCGGGAAGAAAGATGTAGAGTTTAGTTGCACCTGGAATGAGAAAAAGAAAAATACTTTGTTTTTAAGCTCCAATGTAAACTTGAACTCTCTATTGAAAATAACCATTCATCATTTGAGTTTAAAACACAAAAACCCATTCCTAACCAAAATAAGACACTAAAATTATTCTAATTATATGTTTACAGGTTGTTTATTTCAGATAAGAATTACTAATTCTTTGATGAATGCTTTCAAGGGGTGTAAGGATAAAGATTTAAAACTAGCTGATATGTAATACATAAAACCATCTCATATGTCAAGTGTGTGTGTGTCCAATGCAATTCTGACCACCAATTCCCAACTCTGTCTATGGTTCTGTAAGACAGGGACATGGGAATGGCCTGGAGAAACAAGTTTGGGATGGCTCAACAAGAAAGGGAAAAAATGTAAAGTTTATAGCTACCAAAGGCGTGGGAAGAAGGCATTCTCTTTCATTCTGCTCAAGTCTGCACTGGTTCTAACACTGGAAATGTGATACAGAACACTTATTTTTATGACTAATTTTAGTCAAATCTTTATATTTACTCATTTATATATTTAATTGCTGTTACAGACCACCTACTTACACAGCAAACGTAAGAAAATAATTAATTAGGCCCAAGGAAAAGATACATTAGAGCAGAAAGCCTAAGCTAGAGAAGAAAAGGAACGCTGATGGACAGACTCTGAGGCCAGAATTGTGATGGCTGAGGAGTCTCAAATTTGGTTCCAAGTTTTCAGACTGTCAAAGAGAAAAAGATATAGGAACAGTTTCATTCTTATCTGTCAAATGGGGGGAATAAAGTTCTTCAGGGAACACCCATGTTTCCTTCGTGCTTCTATGGGCATCGCTTTATTCAATATCAGACAGCTCTGAAATCGAAACGGCTAGGCTATTTGGGATATTTGTCTTATGTCAGAGATTGTTGTGAAATTACAATTCAGACTGCATGGGAAATGGCTGAAAGTGAATGGATCTCATTAACTCTGAGGAATAGCATTCTGGGATGTTTTCCTTTAGAAAGGACTCCAAATGCAGAAGATGAAGTTAGTATCATCATGATTATAACATCCAAGCATAATCCTGAACGTCCACGTCAGAGAGAATCTGTTCACAGGTTCTATGAAAGAATCTGTCCAGCCTAATCCACGAGCTCTTCTAGAATGGCTTATCCATTAGCATTCAGCATTCCCACACTCAGTCCTCTGCTGGATCTGTGGTTCCCCTTAAACACTATACTCAGGCAGGTCTCTATGATACCACTCATAGGCTGTATTAATGACTGTTCCTCCCATGAAGTACTTCATGAGCAAAAACAGGTGGGGTGTTTTTGATTTTTAATTTCTCTCTTCAGGTTGACATTAAAACTAAAGGTTACCACACTAGAGGTTAACCTTACACAGAACTTGCAGGAAGGAAAACGTTTATAAACTGGGAGATCTTAACTGGAAGACATAAGAGGTAAAGTGTTTTAGTGCTTACCACAAGACCCACAAGATGATATATGCTCAGGATTGTATAGCAAAACAAAAAAATGCCAAATTATTGTAAATTTTTAAAACTTAAAATCTAATAGTTAATCCATTTCTTCAATAAAGTATGAATGTAGATAAGTCTTACAATTCTTGTCACTGTGCCCCCTCTTCTTTGGGGACCTGAGGTAGCTACAGAACCCTAGGCAAATGATTTCAATTCCCCTGGCCTCTATTTTCTCAACTATACAGCAGTTAATAATGCTGTGCACATATCCTAGCATTTTCATGAACATTAGAGGCCATGTGCAGACTACCTTGCACTGTATCTGCCACATAGTAGGGCCTCACAATCATACACAATTCCATCCCTGCCTTTCTTTTCCCTTCCTCAAAAATTTACTACCAAAATTAAAGTGCTCTTGTCTGCTACCAGGATTTTCTAGTTCTTGAAAAGATACACATCCTTGTTGCAAAAATTTCCCAGGGCCAAGAGACCAAAGAAAGAGGCTGGCAACTCCAGAATTACACCTAGAGTTTATTATGGGAACTTACAAACAAAAGCAGGATCTAAGGCAGCAAGACAGTAGGTCTCCACACCGGAAGGAGACGTGATATATATAGCCAAGCTGCGTGTGTTAACACAGGGGCTTGTAGCCACATGGCGTGGGCTTAAGAGCTGTACAATTCAAAGCAGTAAACAACTTAATGGGCCCACTTTTCTGGGTAAGAATGGTCCCTTCAGGTGATCTGGGCCCGCCTCCCCACCTCCGGGGGCAGTCAGGTCAGCTTGCTTCTTAAGATGGCAGAGGTCACATGAAGTACCAGGAATCATTTCACCTAACAACCCTCCGTTTCTTGGCTAGCTCTCCAGCATTGTCTCCTGTAGCCTCTCTCTGCGGGGCAGACCTAGAGCTATCATCTGAAAGCACATCAGCCACACTTCAATGTGCTATTTCTACAATTATAAATACTTCCCAGTGCAAGGATAAGTATATTTATCACACACACACACACACACACACACACAAATTTGCCCCAAAGTTGACATTTAAGTGAAAAAAACCTGAAACAACACTATCTATGATTATGTATATATATCTACACCTACATATATAGATTTACACACACACATCTGTATCTTAATGTATACTTATGTGTATCTTCTATATACAATAATATTGATTTCACTTTTACAGCAGTGATATAAATTTATACAAAAGGAATCTATTAAAAGGAAATATTAAATTAAAATGGTACCAGTTGCACTTGAGTACAACCAGAATCATGACAGACGATTGTGAATGATGATTTTGCTAATACAGTGTGGTCTTGGGAGCTCCTGCAGGGGAACTACTTGTGGTGCTTGTGAAGTGTGCAGACTCCAGGTATCTACTGAATTAGAAGCTAGGAGGGCTACCCAGGAATCCCTGAGGCCTTCTTCTGCTGACTGAAGTGTGAGAACCACTCAGACACAGCACTTGGGCAATGTACACACCAATTTTTAAAATATTCTCTGCACGAAGGTGGTTGTTTGTACATTCCACATCTGACCCATACAATACTGAATGCTTCGGAGTGTGAAGTAGGGGAGAGAGACAAATCAGTTCACCTGGCCCTGAGTGGGATGCAAGACATTCCAAACACCTATGAGGCCAGGTATGTCACACCAACTGTACACACGAGTTACCAAGTGCAATAGACCAGGTTTCTAAAACTCCAGACCCAACACTGGCCCATTGTCACCATTAGCAGTCAGCTTTCCCCTGAAGGGTACATTTCAGTGAGCAGTTCACGGTGTTCTTAGAATAGGCCTTCGCCATCTGAATGAATTTAAGTCTTCATAAGTAATGATTTTTTTCCTTCAGGTTTTCCAATTTAAATGTCTTAACTTTGTGACAAGCTTATCCTTCTTATTTTAAAAGCTACGCAATTCAGCAAAATTCCATGCACAGAGCAGAGCCTACTGCATGACTATTTAACCTATGCATGTAGTTAACCATGAACACACATATAAGGACCTTGTTACATTTACTGTGCATATCAGGCATCAATGCAATACCGTATCTTACTATACGACTTTTTGTCAGTGGTCGAGCTTTGGTTTGTTTAACTTACTGATTTAGGTTTTGTTCTCAGAAAAACATTGGCTAAACCCATCCATAAGTAATAGGTAGAACAGTCAATGCCATTATTAGGATTTTTTTACACTAATTGTTTGAGATTAAATGCTCAGTATTCATTAACAGTATTGACAACCTATTGTTAATACAAACAAATTTCCATTTTCAAAGGAGTACTGACTGGAGTTACTCATAGAGGTGTAGGATGATGTCACAGGGTTAAAAAAACACACACAATTCAAATTCAGCATCAAGCTTAAAGCTTAGATCATCTATTTTCCATCTCACACCACTATACAAAATTAAATTGAGGTAGATTAAATAAAGAGCTAAAATTAAAACTGAAAGTTTCAAAAATACGGGAGAAAATATACTTATGAACTTGAGGTAGGAAAAGCCCTCTTAAACAAAATACAAAAAAGTCCAAATGAAAATGGAAAAAAAATGACACCAATTTTCAAAAGCAAAAACTGTACACCAAGAGACACCATAAACAATGTGCAAAAACAAGGCAAAGACTGGGAGCGTGGATTTTTTTAAATTTTACTATAAAAATGGAATACCATGTAGCAGTCAAAATTAACCAGATGTCACATGGCGACATTGGCAAATCTCAAAAATCCTCTGTACCTTTTTGTATATTTGACCTATTTCATAATTTTCTTTTTAATTCAATGAACGATGATAAGCGAGGAGGGAGGAGGACAGGAGAGAGGTGGGCAGGAACGAAGCAAGGATGAAGAACCGAAGCTGGCTTGAGTACCTATCAGATAGACCTGAAAGACGTAACTTCCTTAAATAAAATTAACCCTAGGAAATAGGCTTTGAAACAAGGCCACAAAACGAAGTCGGAGAACCATGTGCCTATACTCCATTAAGTGTGGTGTCCTGCTCATACTTACTTGACAAAGGCAGGCAACGCTTGCCAAATCATTTTTCCAAAGAGCTCCAGTAAACAATTCAGTTTGGAATTCCTGCTATTATTTTTCCTAACCAAAAACATTTCTTTGGCTATGAACTCATATAGGTCCCTACTGACCACAGGACACAAGTGGTTTTGTTGTATGAAGAAAGGAAAGAGGGAAAACAAAACCTTTAGTGATGGACTGTACATTCTGTGTTGAGCGGACAAGAATTCATGTATTATTCAATATTTTTAGAACATTTTAAATACTGTAATATCATTAGAGGAAGAGTGCACAAATGCTTATTGTATTATTCAAAAGCTCCTACCCACTTCTGCAAAACGTGTTAATCACAACATAGCAACATTTCCTGAAAGCATGACATTCTGGGGTGCTGGTCCCAGCATGACAAAGGCCATTGTGCCCCATCCTTTCTGGGTCTAACAGACAACTTCATTATATTCCTTTTTTCCTCACTAGTTTAATAGCTAAATCGTAAAAGACTGAAAAGTAACAAAGCAGTAACCCACCAAAGTCATTTTATACCAACTCAGTGTCCAGCGCAGTTACTGGCACATAATAACTAAGTGCCCAGTAAATGTTAGTGAAAGAAAAATCCAAAGAAAGGGAGAAGCACATTAGAAGAGCTAGAGATGGACTGATGTGAGTCCTGCATCAAAGGTCATTCAAATGCACAGAGTTACTCTGTTTAGTATTCACCTCAGCAAGTCACCCTCTGGAGCCTCTGGTGGCTCCCCTTGCTCTAAAGATGAAGCCCAATAGTCCAATACAACTCAAGAGAGTTTGCCCCAGCTAACCCTGGCCATCTCCACAGCATCACATCATACCATTCCCTCTCCCATCAAATGCCCCATAGCTACGGCCACTCCACTCTGAGCTAGTCAATCATGTGCAGTTCCCTTAAATACCACCTTCTCTTCACTCCCTTCCAGACGCATGCACATGCCATGTCCTCTGCCTGGAACATTTGTCTCCTGTTCTTTACCTGGGTAACCTCCATTCTTTAGGTTCCAACTTAGAGAATGCTTCTTTCCTGACCCTCAAAGATTGGGTTAAGAGACTCCATTCAGGGCCTGCCCAGCATCCAGCAGAGGGTCTGTCACTCTGCATAACATCTGTTCCTTGCTTGGTCTGTCCCATCTACTACCCCACCAGCAGGGAAACTCAGAGAAAGTGGTACCTTGCTCACCACTGCCTCTCTGGCCCAGTGCATGGTGCAGATCAGGGTTCAATAAATAAATGCTGAATAAATGTGTTTGTTTATAGACAATCACAATATACAGAAAAAAGTCGAGGCAGGATTACTACGAATGCATTAGAAGTTACAGCCAAATGGAAATAGAAGACAGAACATCTGTGAAATGAAAAGGTAATTGAAAATTCCTTTCAATTTACAAAAATCTTATCTACACACAAAAATTTCAGGGACTCTACTACTAAATAAAGGACCTGGGGATGTATTTTCAATATAACGCACAATTTGTTTTCCTCCTACGAATGCATGTTAGAATGTGTTCATTGGGACATTCCAAACTTCCCTTAAACACTCACATAAAGTAGACTAAAATCTTGACTTCACTTTCCTCATATTCAGAAAATCCAACTCAGGACTAGGATTTATATGTTTTAGTTCAAACTGAAAATAAGCCAAATATCAGCTACAAAGACTATCAGACTATCACCACACAGAAGCAATCACTGTCTCTTTCCAATGATTTACATAACAATAAAGTTTTACTTTGAGGAACACTTTAATATTTTTAAATCAACGTAAGGAAATGTAAAATTCATGTCGGGAAGAAGGTACTACTCTTTTAAATACAATTCAACCATTTAAGTATTAACTTTTGAATTCGATATGTTCAATGCATTAAAATACTTCATTTTTTGCTATTTCTAAACACAGTTAAATATACCTATTACCACATAGCTCAGGACCAAATATCAAACTTCTACCTTAGAAATCGCCGCACTTTTCAAGGAAGGAATAACTGAGGCAAAAAATTTCAGTAGAGATGGGGTTGAGCAGTCATATTAATACAATGCTAAATTCACCAAAAATGTACCCCCATTTCTGTGCTCCCCTTTTCCTACGGAAATTAGGTGAATACAGAGTCTGAAGAGTAAATCCATGAGGCATGTCATTCTACCATTTACCAAATGATGAGGACTGCAATTGCTTGCTGGAGCAAAAGCAACTGTTGGAAACAGGTGGCCAGTAAAATTAACGAAAGCCAAACAAAATCTGATGCTTCACTCAAATGTCTGAATTTCAGGAAGGAGGAAAGAAAAAGCAACTATTTTCTCCTGCAAAAACAACCCCATGCAAATGTTTGATGGACTAAATGTGACAAACTGAAGTATCTAGCCCCAAAAGTCACAAGCCAAACCCCACCTGTATTCCGAGCCATTGTCTAAAAGTCAAGAAGACACCAAACAAAGACCCTTCAAGACAAGGATGACTTTATTGACCCCTCCTCCACCTGTTTCTTCCAACTACACACAGCCCAGCTGTCACGTCACTGGCCTTCTGGGAACCTTAGAGCACCACTTACTTCACCTCCTTTCTCCCACCTTTGGGAACTTACCCCACTGAGTTCCACCTTTGCAAGAATGTGCTGCATGAATCAGAAGCCATGTGAACAGAACTCTCTGTCCCACAGAAACTGATCTTTCCCTTTTAGGTCAAGACAATGGAATCACATGGATGTACAATCCAAGCTGTTACTGAAATGGATGTAAATCTGTATGCCCATCTTTCCTAATTCAAGAACCAGACACTATCTTCACATCACTGAGACAAGGGGAGCCAGGACTAAAGCCCAAGCCTAGCTAATCCCGCATTCGTTCTGCTGTGACTCACGATGTCCCATGTTGGCAAAGACTCTTATTAGGGAGGTCATCAGTGAAAATGGACGGGAGGGCCACCCTCAATCTACAGACCCAGGACCTGTGAGGTTTCCAATCTCAGCCTTAAAATTGGAATTATCCTGGATTATCTGGGTGGCTCCAATCGAATCACATAAACCCTTAAAAGCAGTGAACTTTCCCTGGCTGGAGGCAGAGAGATGTGGCAGGAGAAGTCAGAGAGATTTAGTACCTCTGGGAGGACCCATCTCTCTGCAAAGAAATTATGTGGCACAAAGTCCCAGAGGACTCCAATTTCTTTTTATCATAACGAGGAAACAGCTCTTTCCAGGCACATCTTTCTTCCAGGGCTCTTTCCATGGTTTTAAGAGAATGCACTAATAAATCAGAGTGCTATACAGGTGAGTAGGAAACCAGAACACTGGATGCTAACTGATGCTGTTGGAGGGGCATTTCACCAGAGCTCTCAGAAAACTCTCCCAAAATACACCTGTGCTGGAACTATAGACACCACTCCAAAGACCAAAATGTTCAGGTTCATCCCCTTCTTTGAATAAGAATGAACATGTATTCTCATGGACTGCTTCTCTGAACTATTGATTCCTATCAGACTTTGTTGGCAAACTTTTTCTCTGCAAATGCAATTTTGTCATTGATTTAGCTAATTATTGAATGTACTTCCATCCAGTTCCAAGGTTTTCCCACTCTGACAGCTCACAGTGTTTCCTTTCTGATGAGCTTTTTAAAAAATGAATAGATATCTATCTCTCCATCAATGGTTTGGAGACTTCTTTCTAATCTGCAGAACCCTTTCTTCAAATAAACTCTCAAAATCTCAACTTACTATATATATATATATATATATATATATATATATATATATATATATATATATATAACTAAAACAAGTCTTCTCTCTGATTGAAACAGACACAAGCAAATTCAGGCTTACACTCAGAGCCACACCCAACTCATGCTTCCTCCATTCCTCCTTTGGGAGATAGCCCAAAAATTTGTAAGAACAGTAAAATATCACTGAACTAAATTATATCGCAAACTCCCAGCCAGCGCTATGTTTCTACAAAAACAAAGTCAGTGTTGTCCAAGCAGAAATTTCACATTCCAAAAGCATTAGTGCTTGAAGCCTCTGCCCACAGTACATGTACTCACTAGGATGGGCTTCAGGACATCCAAGTTGGAAAGAAGGACTTGCTCTGCTGCATCCAGTTTCTCCCGTGGCAGGCTGCACAGCTTTGCAACTTCTTGGTCGCCTAGTTGAATCACCTCTGCTAATTGTGCTCCGCTGCACAGATGAGTCAAATGTAACTGGTAGCCTTGCAAAAATACCTGGAAGCATTTTGTGCAAAGAGAGACAAGCAAAACTGGATTACAGAGATGGGAAGCTGGATCCCTGAAGCCCTTGCAGGGGGACTTTGCATCACACAGCTTTAAAGAATGGACACCAGTGCAATAGTGCGATGCAGCGGGTCTCTTTAATGAACTTGGGAATGCATCAAGGCACGATCTGACAGGACATTTAAAACCTGAATGTTGTGTCTGACTCATCATCTCCCACACTCGTCCTTGCAAAGGAAAATCCTGAGTCCAACTCTTTTTCTCAAAAGCGGGACATATGATTCAGTGACTAAGAATCCAGAGTCTGAACTCCTGAAACCACTTTTATTAGAGAAAAACATTCTCATTATTTTGGAACTTATAATATCTTAAACTGGGGTTGGGCTAACTTATGGGGGGGGGGGAGAATTTATACTATTTATTTGTAGGTACATACATTTAACTGATGCGAAGAACTATGTTCAAGCAATTTCAGAATTAGGAAGTCCTCATTTTACTTGCCCCAGAGCAGAGTACCAGAAAGCCAAGCTTCTCATCTCATTGATAGGCCAATTCTAAGTCATTCTTATCTGTTCATTATAGAAGACCCTCTAGAGAGCCTCTCCTTGGTCATATTTTGTTTCATTAGCTTCCCTGGGCCAAAATGAACCGAGCTTCTTCATGTGTGGTCCTCACTGTCCGTTAGACAGCAAGTTCAATCAGATGGGGAGCCTTGCTTTTCCTGTTCATTTTGTGTCCATAGTGCTGGAACATTACAGACAGTAAATATTTGTGGCATGAATGAATGGGTGATGCAAACGCTTTATTACTCCATTACTACCTCCCCTGTTAGTTTAAATTAGTGCTGCTTGACCTGCTTGTAGGACAACCTATTGTGAGTGATGGGCCAAAAGCCTCACAGGACCCATTCAGCTTTCTAACACTGCAGAGCATTTGGCCTGCCATGGTTTGCACTAAGTTTTCACCTACTGCCAGGTACTCAGGCATACTTCAGTTTCATTCCTTTCTCTAACTAGTCCTGCTGCCAGCCTGTCAGCTTACCTTTAGTATCTGTGTTTAAGAGCACTGACTATGCAGACTCTAATTACCATTCAAGGACCACCTCCGCACTAAGGATGCCCCTTATTTTAAACTGATTGGATGTGACAGATATGAATTGGCAAAGGGCGGCGGAAATCATGCTAAATGTAACTATTTTCAGACGCCTGCTGCCTTTGGCCCATCTCCCAACCACACAATTGGTAAACACAAAGCATATTTTCCTGGTTTCATAAGGGCCAGCAGTAAGCACATTTTTCTAATT
This sequence comes from Rhinolophus sinicus, assembly GCF_057876585.1. Taxonomy (NCBI): domain Eukaryota; kingdom Metazoa; phylum Chordata; class Mammalia; order Chiroptera; family Rhinolophidae; genus Rhinolophus; species Rhinolophus sinicus. Next base: position 24,888,118 of record NC_142516.1, on the reverse strand, counting down.
TTAAAAGTTCTAGATCATGTATAGCAAAGATCTTATTTTTCAGGCATAAACACTTCTACTACTTCTGCTTATTGTAAAGACAAGCTAGTATGTAGACATGAGACAGGATAAGGAAGCAATTTCCCCTTTCTGCCAGAGAATAAACTTGAGAAGCTTCTCTGAAAATCAATAACCATGCAAGCTGGGTGTGCTACCCACTGCATAGGAGCTGTATGCTGTCTATTGATGCCAGGGGATGTTTTCTAAGAATATAACGCTAAAATTCTACATAAACACTAATACTACTTCCTGGTTTTATAAATTAAGAGGAGAAAGAAAAACCATTTTCCCCTTATATACCTTTCTTGTCTATCTTTAAAGGCAGCACTGAGTATTCTAAATCTTATAATAGAGCTGCTGCAGACCAACAATCCTCAACCCTGGTTACTGTCTCAGAACCATGAAACTTTAAAGAAAATGTTTGTTTCATCTTAACTTAAACTCATCCCCCTCTTAGGAGGAAGTTAATAAAAGTCAGCTGATAGGCAGGAAATCAGTTTTATTTCAACCAGCTGGCCCATGACGCCAGAATGCACATTCCACTCTCTGAACAATTTGGCAGTGCCAGCCTGAGCAGGGAAGTGAAAATAGGTGAAGCTGACTTTGAGCTAACACCCTCTTTCCGCGCCATTACAAAGACAGGGGTTTATTCACTGCTTTCCAGGCATTCCCTAACAATGTAATTGCCATCAGTCCCACAGAGGAAGCTGAGGGCCGCAGCTTACCTTGCGGAGATTGACATTGGCCTCCAGTATTTTGTCCACAGTAGGCCTTGGCAGAGACAGGTTGTGATTCAGGAATCCAGAGAAGGTTTCATTGTCCACCAGGAAATCCTGAAGCATCAAGCCTGCCGAGAAATAGTGTTTTATTTTCATTTATTAAGTAACTCAAAAAAAAAAAAAAAAATCAGCACAATGTGGCAAGTGGAGAAAAATAAAATATCGATTGCCTCATTTTTAAAACGATGGCCAACCACAGGGTTCTGTCTGTGGTATGCACACAGAGAAACAAGGTTCGAGGAGCTTGGCCTTATCAGGGGAGACATGCAAAGATTGCTTTCTGAAGACATGGAGAGCCACACTCCGCATGGGCTCCTAGACTCAGGGTGACAGTGCTGTACACACACACACACACACAGCCTTCCCTCGCTTTTCAAGGCAAAAGCCAAACCCATCCCACCTGAGATCTGTGACACCCACTCCACTGCTCCTGTCTCCCCACGGCCATCTCAGATAGCTAAACCCTCAGCTACTTTAAAGTCCTATTCCCACAGGCCCCAGGGCTGATATCCTCTTGATGAAGAAGAGTGGGTCTCAAAGGTGAGTGAGCATCACAGCCACCTGTGGGGCCTCTTCAGAAAGACTGCTGTTCCCCAACCCCAGAGTTTCTGATTCAGGGGGCCTGGGATGAGGCCAGAGAATCTGCCTGTCTAACAAGCTTCCAGGAGATGCTGCCGCTGCTGGTCTGGGAGAGCCACTGGGGTGGAGTGTAACGCATGTCAAAGCACCTCCACAGACATGGCCTTGTTTTAATGCCAAACGTGGAACACGTGATGCAGAGCTCCGCCACCCAGGGCCGCCACGCTTGAAGAAAACACACAAGTATATATTTTTTTTAAAAAATCAACCCTACTAATGATTGCAGGATTTCATACAAAATCCCTTTACATGGTAAGCCCGCCAAGTACACGTAGAGAAGGCTCCCAGCACTGGCCAGAATTTCAGTTCCCAGAGTCGGAGTCTGGGCCTGTGGCGTCACTTGGTATTTCATATCATCCTTTGGAACCCCCGTTTCTTCATGGCTAAAATGAGAGGTTTCTGACCTGATGCGTGATAGGGGGCCCCCAGTTCTTAAATACCATCATTTTCCCTGCCCTATTTCGTGTGACTATCCACATCTCCCTCTTAATAACCCAACTTCTTCTTGGCAATAAAGAAAAAACCGCCCATCGTAACCACATGGCTGGGCAGGCTTCATCTGCAGACTGCAGCCCACAGACCCAGGCACTAACCGACCTCTAGGGGGCAAACTTCCAAACCCAAATCATTTAACTGAAGAGAGATAGAGGTTAGATCTCAAACTGGGGCTATGGTAGGAGGCTTGAAAAGGACAGACGTTAAACCTGGGCGCTAAGGGGATTGTGTGTAGAGATGTCATAGGAGGGCCCAACAGCCCAACCAGACTCTCATCAGTGCTGCCTGATCCAAGTATGTTCTGCCTAAGCAAACATGAGTGATACGCAGTTATAGAAAGGATCAATTACACGTAGTTCACAATTAGTTACTCCTCATGATGCCTTTGAGAAGCTGTTCCTTGCCCAAGAGTGTTCCTCCTCAGAACAGGAGCTGCCTGGGGCTCCCCATCACACGTGGCACTGTCCTGGGGCTCCCCATCACATGTGGCACTGTCCTGGGGCTCCCCATCACATGTGGCACTGTCCTGGGGCTCCCCATCACATGTGGCACTATCCTGGGGCTCCCCATCACATGTGGCACTGTCCTGGGGCTCCCCATCACACGTGGCACTATCCTGTAACCGTGAGGCTCACTGCCAGAGTTGTCAAACCTCAGAACACCTAAGACACACTCAGGAAGTGTGCTAAAATGCAGTGGGTTGAGCCGAATCCCCAGAGATCCTGAAATAATGATCTAGAATGGAGCCTAGGGATCTATATTTTAATAAGGAAGTACCCCTTGTATTTCCAATGCAGGCGGACTGGGGACCATATTTTTAGGAATGTTTTATTTGCATACTATCTCCCCTAGCTTATGCCTCCAGGACACAGAATATGTGTTTTATCTCACAGTGCGCAGATCAGGGGCTGGCAAAGAATTACTGGTCAGTGGGTGATGGCTGGATAATAAATATTAGGAGACAGAATTGCACACCTGAAATCTATGTAACTTTACTAACAATTGTCACCCCAATAAACTGTAATTTAAACAAACAAACAAACAAATAAATAAATAAATATTAGGAGATAGGATTAGGACTGTGATGATTCCAGAACTATCTGAGCAGCATCACAGGAGACTTTCTTTCAGCTGAGCAAGCCCAAGAAGGGCCCAGAAGTGTCAGGACGACCCCGCCACCACCACCACCAGCCACAGCCCCTGAGTAAACAGGATCCCTAGAGACTGGTACCACACTGCCAGGTACACAAAGTGACATCTGGGTATCCCAGCATCCCTATGGTAGGGGCAAACAGGAAGGAATGTAGGAAAGCCAGGGGCTTACACTGAGGCCTGGCATGAAAAGCCCGACACTGGGTATTGTGGAACAAAGGAAGAAGCACCATACTGGGGGTCAGACCTCTCTGAGCTCTGGACAGAACAGAGTACACACGGAGCTGACTCTCACTGCACAGGTGGGCCACACATCCCTGCTGAGTGTAAGAAGCCAGAGCAGCATGCAGCTATTGTACTGGGCTACTTCAGCACTGCCTCCTCCCTCCCGAGCAGGGCTGCCCAAGTGTGGGATGCGGCCCCGACTGGACTTGCACAGGTCTCGGTGGTGAGCAACACTCTCCAGACTGGTGAGTACACTCAGAGTATTTATAAGACTCTTCTGTTATGTCAACAGGCTCTGACGATGAGAACAACTGGAAGTGACCAAACTCCAACCATCTATCAGTGAATCCCCTGGATGAGACCTAAGAACCAAGAGGCTGATTAAACAGTAAATAACCCTTGGCAGGGGTGGTGAGGTCACTGGGTGGGGAAGCAGCAAGGAGGCCAAAGATCCCTGGCAACAAAGAACTTACATTCTGGTCACATGGATACCACACATGTGGGCTCTTAGATTCACACACCACTGACACAGCTACAGTCAGTGTGGACCCAGAGAAGCAACGTGTGTGGTGCACGGGTTCTCCACCTCGCTCCCATTACACTCACACAGGAAGGTTTACGAAACTCCCAGTGCCCAGGCCACTCCCCTCAACAACTGATCAGAACTGGGACTAAGACCCAGGCATCAAAATTTTATAAAAGTCCCCAGGTGATTCCAGACAAGTTTGAGAAACAATGGTATAGTAGAAAGATCAGGGGTGTGAGACCAGAAAAGCCTAAATTTGATGCCAGACTCTGCTATTTATTAACTGTGTGGCTTTGAGAAATTCATTTTGCTTTCCTGAGCCCAAGTTTTCTTACCTAGGAGGTAAAGATAGTGTCCACCTTTCAAAGATGTGAGAATTAGAGATATTCACATATAAAGCATGAAGAGTGAGCAACTGGCTTGTGGGAGGTACTCAATAAATGTTAATACTTTTGTGATTTTGAAAAGGATTCTCTTCACTCAACTAAACCAGTGTACCACAATGAAGTATAGAGAACAGGTAAGGACACAGACCCTGCCATCAGGGAACTTCCAAGGCTGATGAAGAGGCAAATCAATAAAACAGAAGGAGGGATGAGGAAGACAGTTCATGGAAGCGTTTGATTAAGACAAGGTGTATCTGCAAGTGTGGGACCATGGTGGGGAGTCAGGTTGAAGCCAAATTCTGGAAAAGGACAGAGAGCCAAAATTCTCTAGAGGCTGTGGCTGGTGAGGAAGGGTACCGTCTCTCATGATGGCTGGAACTAGGACAGCCTGCAGTGCTATGCACATAGTAGGTTCTCAAAAAAAGTATTTGAATGAATAACTAATGGACAAGCAGATAAACATAGAAAGAGGAGATTCCTTAAAACCTAAGAGTTGGAAAGGAAGATGAGAGAAGAAAGAGAGAGGAAGGTAGTGTGCGGCCAGAGTGCCGTGGCTTTGTATCTCTGGTCTCAGTTTTCTCCTTATGTGGCTGGCAGAAAACTGAGTGGAGAAGCCAAGAATATTGAGAAAGCCAGATGTCTGAAACAGACCTTCTCCTCGTAGCCTGGTTAACACCTACCCCTTCTTTATGACTCGGACCATGAGTCATCTCCTCCAGGAAGACTGCCCTGATTTTCCCACCCGCAAGCTGGGTTAGGTGACCTACTTCTGTGCCCTAACAGCAGCCTGTGTTTCCCTCGGGCACCGCACAAATGAAGCTGCAGTTGTCTCAGCAAACATCTTTCTACCCCGGAAGAACAGAAGTGCCTTGAGGGCCAGGACTTTGTAACTCCAAAGTGCAGCAGTATCTGGCCCAGAGGAGGCACTCAGTAATTGGTGGATGCATGAAGAAATAAATAAACACAAGTAGTGAATAAACTAATGAACTGACATGATCTGGAAAACAGCCAATTATGGAGCAGTAAATTCACTTTGCAGTGGTTAGGCAAGAGTGGAACAGGACATGAATATGAAACAAACCAGGTCAAGATAACACTAAAGTTTCTCATATCCCATTCAGCTGCATCAGCCCAGGTCAAGAAGACACTCAGGCGAGTGGAAGCTGGAAGCAGGGAGTGGGGAAATGTCAACAGAACAAACAGGGGTGACAATGGCATCTACCTCAATGGGCTGAGCTGAGAATTAAATGAGAAAATGTACCTAAAGTCCCAGTATAATGCCAGGCACTGAGAAAGGTGCTCAATAAAGGATGGCTAACATCATCATGACTTTCAGGAAAGACTGGTCTCATTAGCTTCATTGCTAATTTGACCCTAAAGCATAGGCTTTTAGAACAGATAAGAACACAGAAGCGATTTTGCCAACTAAGTGGAGAAGTTGAATTTATGATTTAAGGCGTGTGTGTGTGTGTGTGTGTGTGTGTGTTATATTTGCCTGGCTGAGTTCCTGAGTCAGACAGAATTCTTAAATTCTTTCTGCTGATACACTCTATAAGATGAACAAAAGGCCAAAACTGACTGATTTGTCTATTCAGAACTTTATAGAGGAATAAATAAATCTGGTATTCTACAGAGAATCAGTGGGAATAATCACACCTATGAGGTCACCACAAGGATGATGAACATTGATGGAAGATGACCAGTCAGAAAAACCAGTCTTTAGAAGCAAGACAGGGGACGACGCTTAGTAGAAAAGACAGTCACATAACCATTTAACTTGGCCCAAGTGAGTTGACATGACTTCAATTTTCTTATCTATAAAACACGGGGTGAGAAGATGATCCTGTGGGTCTTCTTATCCATAGGACACTCGGGGTAAAATGAAATCTGCATGGATATAACATCAGAAGATTGAAATTCAAGTTCCAGCTCGGCTGTGCCTTAACTGTATCATCATGAATCTCTCTTTTCCTTTTTTCTTACTCTCCCTGGGCCTCAGTTTCCTTAAACATACAATGGGGCTAATAACATTCACAGGCTGTCGTGAACACCAAGATCAGGGATGTGAAAGGACTTGTTTATAGGGAAAGAGCTGATGAGCCTCAAGAGTTTCCACGGGTAACTGAGAGGGTACGAATGCTGTCCCAGAACAGGGCCATCAGGGAGCTAGGCTGGTCACTAAATCCTGAGTTTCTGCTGCCTACAAAGACTGAAAGTCACTATCCAGCCAAAGGCCAAGAGGGCTTTCCTGCTGCAATTTCTCCAGTATGGACCAAAACACTTGATTCTCTGACCTCGGCTTCCTTGCTTTTGCCTGGAGGAGCCTACCCAATTCCCAAGAGCTTTGCTTTGGGAGCAGTGAGGTGGGACAATGAAGAGGAGAAAAAAAAAATGCAGGAGCTTGGAATCTAAAGAACAAAACAAGCAAAGTGTATATTTTGTGGGCTGAGGAAGAACAGTACAGCATCTTGTTTCGTGCCAATCATCTGGGCCAGGCCTCTGGAACCAAGCTAAGGAGATGCTTCCACAGCGGGTATTGGAGTGTGGTGGGGAGAGGCCCTGCCCCCGAGGATGCTTCCACAGCCACTTAGTGCCCAGCTGCTTCTGTCCAGCCAGCCTGACAGAGAAGGAGAGGGGAGAAACGGAGGAGACGGAGGAGGAGGGGAGGAGGGCAGCAGCAGAAAGGCGGAGGAGGGAAGTCCTCAGCCAGAGAACTGGGGTTACTCTCGGTCAGTGCCCTCCAGTCCCCAGCTCAGGGTTTCGGGTTTCAAGATTGCTGTAGTCTCTTTTGTTCAACATGAAAAGGAACCACAGCAATCAGCTGCTTGAGAAGTGAGTGGGTGGAGGAGGCAGATGAAAAAAGGAGAAGTGGAGAAAGAGATCAGGTCAGCCTCCAAGGCCCAGAAACTCTTCTTAAAAGGACCCCAGGAGGGTCTTCCAGCCTTCACCACGTCAAACGGGTAATGGCCTTGAGGGCCCTGGGCCAAATTCTAACTTGTGGCTTTACTCAGCCTAAGCTTGTCTGGCTTTATAAACGAGACCTTGAAACAGTTCTCTGCTACAAAAGGGCGGGTAACAAACATACTCAGGTGTCTTCTGTTGTTTTGGTTTGTGTTCCTGATGCGAGGGCTGTACTTTCTCCTCTAAGCATAGCTACTGCCTGCTTCACTGAGGTGGCTGGACCTTCTCTGGGAAGACCAGGGCTCCTCTGGGAAGGCCAGGGTTCTGGAGAAGCAGGTAACGCAGGGTGACCTGGTTGTTCCCTGAGGTGACTCCTTACGCAGGTGAGAGTGGGCCAGGAGCCTCAGGACCCTCCTGCTGTGCATCTGGGCCTGGGGTTCCCACCCCAGGAGGAGTTTCCTTCTCTACAGTGAGGGCTTGCTGAGGGATACTAAGACATACGCGAAAGATCTCAGGTTCTGGAGTCTGGCTAAACTGGATCAAATCTCAGTTCCAGAATTTTCCAGTTATGTGGCCTTGGAGAGGTCACTTAAGCTCTTGGAGCCTGCATTTCTCTATAAATGCAGGTCTACCTCACCAGGGGTGTGGCTTAGGTAAGCACTAATGACACTAAGTGTGTAAAGTACTCTGAATTCATTATGAGTGAGCACATACACGCTGAAAATTAAACAAGTTCAAAATAAATGGTGATCAAGTCATGATGGCAATTATGTGATGGGGGTTCCCACAGAAACCAGAACATTTCGGGTCATGCTCCATGAAGTCTTTGAGACAAGTACTAGGGAAGCCAGCGTCCCTTCTTGAGACCAATGGGAATATTATAACTTTAGGAGCCACATAGTTCTTCAAGCACTTTACATGTAATATGAACTTGCATTGGTTCGACAAGCTTTTAAATGGATACTGAACCACAAACACTAGTGCTATGGTTCAAAGTAGCAGAATTTCTCGGGGCTCCTTGAAAGCCTGTAGCAAAAGATGCTGTATAAAGACATGATCCTTTCCCTTGCCTTCCAAGAGGAGATGGCCAGAGGGTCAGATGAGCAGAGCTGTGAGCCTCCAGCCCTCTCTGCCACTCCAGAACCAGTCATCATTGAAACCGGGGGACGGAAAGAGACATCACATGACACATCTTCCCCCGATCCATCTACTAAGGCAATAGCAAACTTGTGTCTTACTGAGAAGTGGCCAACGGGGTAGAAGTTGTTGTAACCAGGCCCTCAAAGAGCCTGTGGAGACTGTGGCCCCAAAGAAACAGGGTGACCTATTCACACTGGCCAGGAGCATCCTGACGCAATGGGGGTGGCAGACACAGTTGAGCTGGCTCTGGAAGCCCGGAAAGAAATGGAAGGTAACACTGAGGAGGTTGCATTGGCCCAGATGAATTCTGGACCTAAAAGGAAGATGAGTTTATGAGTTAGGGGCTGAGAAGGGATTCTTTCCAGGGCTGGAGTAAGGAAGGACTGTTACTATACATAATGTATAAATAGCTTAGTTTTTCTTCTTTTAAAATTAATAAAATGTATTACGGGACAAGGTAGTGGTTTGTGGGCAGAAGAAGGTGATTAGCGTTTACTGAGCATCAGACACGTTATGTGTATTATTTTCTAGAATCCCTCAAACAGACTTACAAGAAATGTATTATTCCCATTTTTCAAATGTGGAAACAGACCCAGAGAGGTTAATATCCTGCTCAAGGTCACAGAGCAAGCAAGTGGTGAATTTGAACCCAATCGGCTGTAGCTACAAAGCTTTTGGCTCTTTCTACTATACCGGGAATTAAATAAGTCACTTTACTCTTTAAAAATGCTTCATCACACTTGTGGCATCAAAGGCAGCATCACGTGTTTGGCATCAAAAGCAGATGCTGCCACCCCTGCTTCCTGGTGTTGGAATTAGACAACATGGCAGCATGGCGTGGGGGGAAGTTGCTGAGCTTTGGGGTCCGACAGACATGGATTCAGTCCACAACTTTATTACATGATCACGGGCAAAGGCATAACACTTTCCAGCTTCTGTTTCCTCATCAATAAAACGGGGATGATAATATCAAGCTGCTAGTGCCCATGTAAGCCTTAAATGTAACAACACATTGAAATGTAAAATGGCATCGTTACCTGGTGCAACATAGTCTTTTGACAAAGTGTCACTCTAACATTGCCCTTTTGTGCCTCGGGACAACAGTGATGAGAGGGCCAGAAATGGGAAGCTCTCAACAAGAAACTCACTGAACTGCCAAATTGCTCTTTGCCACACACAAGGGAAATAAATCTTATGCTGGAAAAGCAAGAGACATAAAACACTGTTCTTGATGTTAACAATCCAAACTTTTTAAAGTCAGTCCGATATTGTGGGGTACGTGCTGGCCTGCAATTGAGTACAATTGTGTTTTCTATTCTTGTTTGGGTAAAGTTTACCTTTGATTTGATTTAATTGAAGCAATATTTCAACACAGCACCTGGATGCAGCCTGGCTGTGACAGGTCTAGGAAACCTTTTTCATGTTAGCTGGAAAGGTTTCAAAATAGGAAACCCTAAGATCCTAAATCAGAACTTTCGACAAGTACCCTGTTTCCTCGAAACAGTATTGTATTATATTATATTATATTATATTATATTGTATTGTATAAGACCCGGTCTTATATTATAGTAAAATAAGACCGTGTCTTATATTAATTTTTGCTCCATAAGATGCATTAGAGCTGATTGTCCGGCTAGGTCTTATTTTTGAGGAAACACAGTACATGTAGAACATGAATTGCAATCATCCAAAGATTGAAAGAAATTTCCAGTCTGATGACATAATATTGATACATATGTCATCTGATCTCTCAACAAGATGACACTCAGGGGGACCCACAAGAACAACAAAGTTTGGGGCTGCAACGTCAACTTCAGCAGTTGCTCAAGGGAATAAAGGGGTTCAGGCAGGAAAGGAGAAGTGGCTGTCTGAATCACAGGATGTTCTTTCTAGACAGGCCCTGGGGGACATTCCATCTATGCCTGTTACCCATGAAGCCAGGAAATGGAGGAAGTCTGGCATTTCTCTCAGAAGCCCTAGTCTCCTTTTTGATCCCAGCCCATGAATGCCTAGTATCCTGTGACCTTGGAGAAGTGTCTGGTTACCCTGGGCTGCTCCGTTTAGCATGTAATAGCAGAGTATGAAAGACTGAAGTTGTAGCTCTTTTCCTGCCTCTTGCCAGCTGTGCTTCCTTAGGCAAGTTACTTAGCCTCTCTGAACTTCAACTCCTTCGTGTGCATAAAAAGGAACAAAATTTCCTACCTCACATGATGGTTGTAAAAATGTAGTGAAATTAAAGTACAAGCCTGGTACTTCTTATGTGCTAGAAACTGTACCAAATGTTTTACCCTTATTGGCTTATTTATTCCCCCACAATATCTCTAAGAAAGATTCTAGTAATATCTCCATTTTGAGGAAACTGAGGGACAGAGATGTTATGGAATGATCCAAGATCACAGCTGGTAAGCAGGAGAGCCAAGATTTGAACCAAGGCAGCCTGACTGCCAAGTCTGTCCTCTTAACACTAAATTGTACTGCCCAGTGGATGTTTACAAGATGAAAATTTTACATCTCCTTCCCTCAACTCCCTGCCACAGCCAACTACATTGCCATGTCACCAAAGCCTCCCCTGCCCTCTGGGGATCATGCCTTTTGACTTTCAAAGATCAAAGCAGAATCAAAGGGCCATACAGTGAGTTCCCAGTATTGCTAGGAAATCCAAAAGCCAGAAAGTTATGACCCTTTTCGCTAAGTAAAGCTCACCATAACCCTCTGGACTTATTTCATAAAAGTCTTACAGAACACATCAGAAAGGCCAAACAAATCAGATCAGCATCATGAATATACCGAAAATGGCAGTCCTGCCACTGACATTCAAAAATCTAGCCAAAGGGATGGAAAAGCTCAAGACCCAAGTCAGGATGTCAGGATGCACACAGCGCTGCCCTGGGTCTCTCCTCCAGTCCTGCCCCTTTCCAGCCCTTGACCCCAATGATGTGGGATGTCCTCCAAAGGGACATCTCCAGCCCAGTGACAAAATGCTCAGAGTTCTTCCTTGTTCTTTCCCTGCGAAGTGCTCCTAAGCTTCAGAGAACTCTACGTCCTGGACAGAAGGAATTTCAGAAGCCCCTGATTCAGGGGCTGTGGGAGACCTGTTGTAACCCTAGTCCTCAGTATGGGAAGTAGAGATAAGGTACTTAGGCCACAGCAAAGTGCCATGTAGGTTGTACACTACCCAGCGTCTGGGAGCACAGTTCTCCTGGGGAGTGCCGTTCATGGAAACCATGGCATCCACACAAATGTGTCATCTGGCAGCTCTACGTACAGCTTGATAGCCATCCCTCAACTGTTCCACCTACCTGACCTGGCCTAGTTCAGCAGGTCTGGAAAATCATGCTCTGAAGTCCCATCTACTGGGCTTCTGTTAAAAGGTGTTGGTGCAGCTGTAATTTGGGACGGGGTCTGACACCTGGAGAGCTAAGATCTTGGCTGCGGATGGAAGCGGCTGAGTCCCCTGCACAGGGCAGATTGGGGATCTGGCATCCAGCCCCACCACAGAACCCACAATCCTGTCCACTGGGCCAGGCCACAGCTGATAGGGAACTCTCACAGTGCCCTCACAAGCCTAGGAATTGTCCCTGGCCAGCATAAGCAATGGGGAGGCTGGGGGAGCAGACATGGGAAGCAGCAGCAGACAAGAGCCCCATCAACTGTGGACACGGGGGAAAGTAGAGGAGTTGGAGAAGTTCTTATAGGGGGTGTAAGGATGGACCACCCCAGGAAGCCAAGAAGCCTCAGCCCCAGGATATGCATTTCACAAATCCCAACCAAGTAGGAAGCCCGACCATTATATACAGTGCAAACTCAAGAGGGACTTCGGCCCGTGGTGCCCGAGAGATGAAAGTGTCTGAGATCAAGATGCCAGGATTGGGGAAAGGAGCAAGGCACTGGAGCAAAGTGGATGCCTGAGCAGAAACGTTCAGCAGGAAGCAGGCTGATGAGCCTGGTCGGTACCCCTGAGTGACGATGCCTGTAAGTGGCTGGAAAGGAAACAAGCAGTAAAGACAAAAAGAAAGCAAAGGGACATCTCCTTGTCCAGACCAGCCCTGATCCAGGCAGCACCAGCCCCATCTGGGAGGCCTGAGCTCTGGCCTGTCTGCCAGATTCACCAAAGGGGTGGGAGGCAGCGGGGCTGGTTGGTGAGTGAGGCTGATGGACGGAATGAAGGAGGAGGGTGAGGAAGGAGACAGTTCCTTCTATCACCCCAGTGCTTCTGGCAGACACAGATGCAGGTTGTGAGTCCTGAAGCTGACACAATTTGGGGGGCTCTCTTTAAGAAACAGTGTATTTTTTTAAAACACTACTTTGGCAATTTTTAATTGCTAAGATCCCTACCAGGGCCTTGGAAGGGGGCTATGAAAATGAAACCTTTCACGCTTCTCAGTAAATCCATGTCAGGCCTCTGTGTTCATGGCAGCTCTTCAGTCAAGTTCAGGAAAATAAACCTTATGGAAGAGAGCAAGCCAAAGCTGTTTTAAGAACTTTCGTCATTATTATTAATTTAGAGCCCTGCTGACGTGGGTTTACACAAGGGAATCAACTTGAAATTTACATGTGCTGGGATTCCATACTTTTCAAAGCACTTTCACTTGACCCTAAAAATACTCTGAAGGGCGGGTATTTTCTCTCACCCTCATTCATTTCTCTCACAGATTCATGGGTTGCTTACTACATGCCTGCTACTGTGCTGATGCTTGGGACAGAACCATGAGTAAGGGTCAGTCCTGCCTTCAAGGGCTACAATGTAGGGGACAGCCCATATCACTGGTCCCAGGTGATCCCCACCCAAATACCCACCAAGTTTCCGAGGTAAAACATTTTCAGGTTGGGTTGTCAAAGTCCCAATTTCGAGGCAAGGAAAGTTGAGGCCCAGAGAGGTTGGACAAACTGGTGAAGCCGAGTCAGCCAGGAAGAGAAGGGGAGGTAAATCAACTCAGATTTATTGTGCGTCAACTATGTGCTATGCCCTGCCATCAGTCAGCCACAGATTACATCTGATTTAATGCTAAATGACCCTGGGGGCAGCTAATCTCACGTTTCAGGTAAACTGAGGGTCAGAAAGAATCAAAACATGCCCAACGTGGACACATAATGAGGGACAGAGCCTGAATTTGTTTTGTTCCCAAAACAAATCTTAATACAAAGCCCCAAACTCTTTCTCTTATACAGGTGTTTTCCAACCTTCAATCATCTACAAACTACTCTCACAATTTTTACCATATCCACATAAAATAATGTTTCCTTTAAATTAACTTTAATTTTTTTCCTATTGAAAATCTTCCTAAGCAATAACACGCATGAAACTGTAATTTGATGTGGGTTAAAATTGAAAGTTGCCATCCATGTGCCACCTGAAATCATCTCAGATGTCACACAAAACTCACTCAGAGAAAACGCCCCTCGACATTCTGCATTTCACAGAAACAGAATCTTGCTAGATCCGTCACTTTTTCTAGAGATTCTGAAAACTTATGCAATGTTGATATTTCCATTGGGTTGCAGTCATGATAGGGACTTACGAAGAATGAATGCTCCTCACACTGATTCCCAAACATCAAGTTAGCCACCATTCAACCTGCACGTCTGTAGGTTTAGGAAGAAAATAATAAAATCCCAAAAAGTTCCAGGGATCAGAAAACCAGGTAAGGTCCCTCTGTAAGGCTTTCTACATGCATGGTTTGCAAGGATACTTAGACTTGTCTATGATTTAATCCTTAAAACTAGAGGACTTTACAGTTGGAAGATTATTAGAGCAGCACACGATAACACTGTAGAAAGAGAGCTGCATGAAATAGCAGAGGCTTAACTGTGTTCTATTCCCAGATTATCCCTCCTGGGTCTGTGATAACGTGGGAAAGTCACTTCCCCCTTCTGTATCAGAGTCTTGTCTAGAGGCAGAAGTTCCATGTGGACAGAGGCCATATTTGTTTTGTACACCTCTGTGTCCCAGCACCTGGAACAGTGGTTGGCACATATTAGATGTTCAATAAATACTGGTTGAACGACTGAATCAATCAACCCATTTGTCTATAAATGAACTAACTGCTTCTTAGGTCTCATCCAATAAGTGGAAATAAAGCAATGCTCTAGCCCAGGAAACCATGGGACTAGAAGAGAGTATTTGAGTAGAGACCTCCATATGCGCAAAGTATCGGTGGATAGTCCAATGGATTTAGCACATGAAAACTGAAGGAAAAAACAAGATAAGTCCTCCAACTAGACCACTAAAGCAGGAGCTCAGTGGCCCAGCACTCACAACAACAGAGGTTGGTAGAACTTTAAGAGCCACAGTGGTAGCGTACAAAGGGGTTGTTAGTTTCCGGTGGACTGATGCAAACCTCAAGCCTTCATCCCACAGTCATCAATGACTTGGATGAGAACAAAGCGAGATATTTATCAATTTCCTAGATGATAGGAAACAACAAGAAGCAGCAAATGTAGTACATGGCAAAATCGGAATCTAAAATGGTTTTGGTAGGACGAGGTGACATAGGAAATCTAGAAATGTAAAACAGACAAGAGACAGACAGTATTTTCCTTAGATTCAAAATGCCAACAGCACAATAGGAAATGGAGAACAAGAAACTTGCAATGCCGTATATTTAAAAGACTCCGTAATTTTGGTTGACTGCACATGGAAGATGAGTCAGCCAAAGTGACGTGGGCGCCCAAAAGCCTAACGCAATCTCAGATTGCGTTCACAGAAATGCAGTGCTCAGAACAAGAGAAGAAAAAGTCCCCTTTTTACCGCATGCTAGAACACTGTTGTCATTTTTGATAAACTTCAAGAAAGACAGAGAGGCACCGAAACACAACCAGATATAGGAGGGAAAAAAATCATTCCAGAAGTCTAGAAAAATCAAACTTTGGGAAGAGAGGGCAAAAAGTAAATAAATAAATAAATAAATAAATAAATAATGAGACCTGTCTTTACGTAGCTCAAGGGAAAAAGAATTAGCCTCATTTTCAAAAAGGTATAGCAGCGTAGTGGATATTTTCTGATACCGAAAGCTGTCAACACCCAAAATGAGCTGCCGTGTGAGAGGCAGGGGCCCATCGCAGGAAGTGGGTGTCTGAGAGAGAAGGCTGATGAGGGCTGGGCTTTGCACCAAGGATCCCTGCAGTCCTGAGGGTGACACTGCAAGAGAGCTAACTCAGCACAGGTGTCTAAGTCAGGTCCTACTCTGACACACCCCAGCCTCTGATCCTCTCCCCAATCTAGAGTGCTAGTCAAATTCAGCAAAAAGTGACTGACTGGCTTCATCTGGGAAGAAGCAGCGTTTCCTGTATTCCCTCTAGACTGAGGCCTGGCTCTCTGCTGCAAGGCAGGCAAAGAAAGGAGAAAGCAATTTAAGAAGTAGCCGCAGGGCAGAAAAGGGAACCGATTGGGTGAACGGACAGATAATCACGGATATAATACAATCAAATTTGGAGGAGACCTTCTCTCTTCAGAGCTGTGCAGAGGAAGTTTTTTGAATGCAGTTTTGGTTTCTCTTCTCCACCCGAACTCCACCCGCCATTTGCTCAAAGAAGAAAAATTGCTGCGTGTCTAACGAAGCCCCTACTAAGGTCTGAAACTGTGTTTAACACCTCATCCCCAACGGCCAGTCTACTTCTCCAGCCATGAAGTTGAGAGCAGAAGAGCAAGGCCAGGTGCTCAGAAATGCATCACTGACACATAAGGAAAATATTGGCTCCCATTTGTTGAACACATACTATGTGCCAGGCACTGTTAGATTTTATATTTTACATTTAGGTAAAATGTAATTACCTATTATAATATAGCTGAGGAAATTAAGGCTCAGAAAGGTTAAATGGCTTGGCCAAAATGTCATCACTCCAAAATGATCACAGCTCATGTTCACTAAATGCTTCCTATGTGCCAGATGCTGTTTTTAAGCAATTAAATGTTTTATCTCATTTATTCTTCACAGCAGCCCTATGAGATAGGTTCTCCTATTGTCCCCATTTTATAGATGAGAAGAGTGGCCCAAAAGGGCCTACATGACTTATTCCCAAAGTCACAAAACTACAAGGTAATGTATCCTAACACTCTTTCCTCTTTCCTCTGGGCCACGCTGACATTGTAGAAGAAATCACCCTAGCTCTGCCTCTGGTCTACCAGGCAGGGGCCCTCCAGTAGATCAGGAAGGACTAATACGCTTTGAGCAGTGTCCTCTCTGTGTCCTGCACTGGGACAGACACATGTGTGCAGGGGCTTACAGAGAGCAAGGAAACAGTATCCGGATGGCCTGGCCATGCAGCCAGGAGTGGTCCAGCTGGGGGGCCCCTCAAAGCTGAGCCAGAAGCCAAAGCACAGTCACACCTCTCTCTGATGTGAAGTGACACTTCCTCTGTGTCCACACCTCCACACACCGCTTTGCTTCCTTTTGTCATCAGGTCCCCCACTGCCCACTGCCTCTTTTCCTGACCCAAGAAAAACCTCCAAACCAAGTCTGGTTTAAACTCGAACACTTTACACCATTTCTCCTTTTGCCAAGCGGATCAGAATCTGGGAGGTCTTTCAAGCTAAGGCCAGCCCATTCCATCCCTCCCGGAATACCAGACTAAGTAAAAAGTATATTCCTGGAGTAGTGGCAGCAGCTGGCCCATGATGGGGAGTAATTTACCACTGATGTTATTTAGAACTGGTGCACGGTGATGATGAAAAGTAGACCAACTTTCAGTATGCATCGTTATTGCTTTTAAATTCTCTATAGACCGTGCACACCATCATTGCATGCACGCAGGGACTGCTCCCACACGCCCTGTCCCCTTGGTAGGCCACTGCCTGGGCGGCTGCTCCAGAAGTTCTGCAGCCAGTGCCTCAGTCAGCAAACTATCTGCTCCTCAGACACTTCCTTAGTGTCATGCAATAAACTGCCTGGGCACTTATCAAATTAAAGATAAAGATTTCGCTTTTTAAAGATCAGAGTTCAAATGTCGATCAGACTAAATCAAATGACTAGGGGAAAGATGAGTTACAGTCTCCTTTCAGGAATAAATGCTTACTTTCACTTATCCATATCAAGGTGCAATTTTAATTGCTCTTATATGACAGAAGTATCCCTTGTCTATAAATTTGCCCATTCATGGCAACCACATGGCCAACTCCAAAGAAATGAAGTTGGAAAGCACCCTGCACCCCCAGACTGTCTTAACACCGGGCCTGTGCCAGTCTCTCGCTAAAGGAGGCCAGCACACTCACTCACGGTCTCCCAACACCTCCTGCAGAGAGGCCTTACATACAGCCTAGCCACTGAGGAGAAAACCCAGTAGGAAGAGCTAACAGGGACAAGCACCAGGTGGCCTGGGATCCTGTCTTTCCCTGGTGCAGGTCAATTGCCAATGACAAACCGATACACAGAAGGCTGCTGCTTACGTGAGCGGTACTGCATCTTCTGTAACGTTCTCAGAACTTTGTGGATGTTTTTCATGCTGCTGTCTTTCTGGCTATACAAGAGAAGCCGCTGAGCATCTGAGAACAGGCGAGACACACTGCAGGGGGTAGAAGAAGAGCGGAAAAGCTCTGGTCAGTCCAGCTGCCTCTCTCACTTGAACCAAGTGCCTGCCCCAGCCTGGCTGCCAGGTCCTCCACTCCTTCTGCTCCCCACACCCAGCCTCACTGATTCCCCAGATTTCCAACCTCCCACCCACCACCCCTGCCCCAACTGCTCTTCCCCAGGTGTCCGCACAAGCAAATCACACCCCCCGCTTCAAGGCCCATCCCATGTGCCTCCTCTCCAGGAAGCCCACACACACACACACATACACACACACACACACACACACACGCACTCCCCTCCCCGCCCCGCCCCCCCAGGGCCGACTTTTCCATGAGACACAGTAGGCACAGTGCCTAGGGTTCAGGATACTCTTAAAATCAGAAAGAATATGTATAATGATGAATCCAGCCTGGGTTATATTCATCTTTAGACCAACACACTCATAAAATTTTCAATATTTTTGCATGGAAGAGAGGGCCCACGAAAGCAACAAAGCCTAAAGTCCATGAACATTTTAATGTGGCCCTGCCTCCCCAGCTGCAGCTTCCTCAGAACTGTCTTGATAAATCTTCTACAGTCCTTCGTCCATCCTAAATCATGCCATGGTTCTGTGCGTTCCAAGAAATCTTCAATGGCTCATTCGGCAAACACTTATTAAGCCCATATGTCTCTGGCGTTGAAGTCAGGAGCCAGGAATACAAACGGTAAGAAAGTGGCATCCTGGCCCTCCGGGAGCTCACACCCAGGGAAGAGAAAGACCAGACAGTGGGACAGTGCAGTGTGAAAGATGCCGGCTGAGTAAGAGAGGTGATCTGTGAACAGAAAGGACCAAATTCCCCCGGCCTTGGCTGTGAGCTCCTTGAGGGCAGGCCCCTTCCTACTCACATCTCTCTACCTACCCCTCCCCCAGCTCCCAGGCCAGCTGGTTCAGATGCACAGTGAATGTCTTTTACACGAGTGGGCTAAGTGACAGATGAAGAAGGTGTGCTGTGTCTCCCTCCTCAACTTACCATCCAGTCTTTGCCCCCCGCCTCCCCAGCCACACGACTTTTAGCTACACATCGTTACTCCTAAAATACACCAGGTCTTAAATCCTGGCAGCAATTCTCCCTGCCTGCATTTTGCACACTTTATCACACAAATCTTTACAAAAGCAACTCCACTCAAATCCAACCATTCAAAATTCTCCAGAGGTTGAGAAGGGAAGGAAAAGTATTAACCAGCAAGTTTGGGAAAGAAAACATGATCTGGTACTTACATGGATTTGTTAAAGTTTCCGACAACCCCAGGAGCCTCACCAGGAGTCGGATAACGGAAACACGGGTTATTGGCATTACAGATAATCCCCTGAATCCACGGAAGAGTTCCTGCAGAGGGCATGGCTTTGTTTGGAAAGTGGCCTGTTGACATCCAGGAGAAGAAAAATGCAGGAGAAACATTAATTCTCTGAAGCAATGTTGGGACCTGATCTTTATCTCTATTGGTTCCACCCATTCATTCTCCATCCCAAAGCTGTCTGTCCCATCCCCCATATCCCAGAGACCAGCCACTTCTGACTAATCTGACCATGAGTTGGAAAATTGGCATCAGATAGCTATTCTTAATCTACCTGACAGCATCTGTAGAATGGGATTCATGACCCAAACCTTGGAGCAGTGGTGAGAGGGGGAGGTCAGACCATATACAGAGAGGGCCTGGCCTGTAGCTAGTACTTAACCATCTTCCGTTCATCACCACCCACCTCACCTTTCAGAGACACAGAGGGGCCCTGGGGATAATCCAACTCCTTCACACTCTAAAGCGGAAACCATGGCAAGAGAAGGTGGTAGGTGGAGAACACAGGGAATCAGTGGGCAGGGCTGGGAGTAGACGCACATTTCCATGATCTCAATCCATGTCCCTTCCCTTTGGCCCCCTGTATACCTGGAGCCCTGTCCGATCCCCTTTGTGCTGTCCTCTGTTGGCCAAACCTGTTAGTTCAACCTCCTATGCCAGCTCACAAGCTCCTCAAAGGCATCGAATCAGCTTGCTGCTAACTTGGAGTCAGATGTCACCTGTGAAGCTACATTTGTCCTCGTTGCTATTATCACGCATCGAAACAATGAGCCCCATTCAACAGTGCATCTCCTCACCCTCCTTTTCCTTCACTATGGAGGAGCTTCTGACAAACAGCATGATGGGGTGTATTTGGCGGGTCTTAGGCGTCACAGGCACAGTACGGTTTGTGGCAGTCTGTCATGGATGCTGCTTATGCGGAACAAGAAAATGTGCCCTGGAACAAGAGCTCTTAATTGGAGGACCAAGCATGTGTGAATTCCTTAGGACAGAAAGGCCACGGCTCCAGCTTTCATCATATTCTCAGGGTTATCTGTGACCCCAAAGAGGTAACAACCATTGAGAACCCCAGCTCTAGGTGGCAAAGAGCCGTGTAGCTTCACAGGCTTTGGGGTGAGACCAACTGCAATTCATATCCAGTCCCTGCAACACGCTGAACAGTGACTTTGGCCAAGTCCCTGAACCTCTAACCCTCAGTTTCCTCATCTGCAAAATGAGGATAAACATACAACCTCCTTCACAGAGCTGCGGGAAGTATTCCATGAGTTCTTACAGGCAAAGCACGTAGCAGAGTGCCTGGCACGATGTCAATGCTGAGTGAATGGGCCTGGTAGGATTATTGAGGCACTGGGGTCGGAGCCTACAACAGTATTTACTCCACAACAGTCCCGTGGAAACACTCCTTCCATCGCACAACTACCACCTTCCTTCATTTTACCATTTTCACGCAAATGTACTCACAGAGTGTCCCCAGAAGCTAACCCATAGCTAGGACCTGCTACACTGCATTTCCATTTTGGGGCCCTTCTAGCTGTCTTTTTCCTTCCATCCGTATTCCAACCAGAGAGGCAACATCCAAAGCAAGGATGTAACAAGATCTGATCACTGTGGCCACGCTGAAGGGACTCTGGCCTTTTGAACATTTACTTAGTTAACCTCCTTATCTCCCTGTTAATAGTTCAAGGAAAACCAAACAAGGTCCCTTGCCTAAGTCAGCTGCTCCTCAGGCAGGGGAGATTTATGTAACCCAACCAAGTACTCGAAGGATCAAGGGAGTCTCCCCTTTGACCTCCCAGAGATAGTGGTACCAAGGACAGGGTGGTGTTGGTACAGGCAATACAGGGCAATCAATGGAAGGGGAAGGTATTCAAGGCTATACCTTGGTGTGTGAAGCAAAGACCCTTCCCTGTATGTTGAGTCCCATCTTATTTGCAAACAAAAGCAGCAAGAGGACTTAGCACTGAGTGCACAGGATGACAATCAAGTAGCATAATGGACTCCCCGGACCCAGGGAAGTAATTAGGACCTTGATGGTTCTGGGTCAAACTGCAAAAGATTTACTGGGAAGAATTCCAGAGCAATCCTTTGCTTCCAGAGATGAGCTACCTCTGCAAGATTCACCTTAGCCCTCTCCCTTCTGGCTAGGTCCCTAGAAGGTGGTGAGAACAGAAGGTAAGGTTGCAAGAAGTGCATAGATGGAAGGCACAAGTCGTATCTTCCTTCTATATGCATAGGAATTCCATAACATTTCTGAGACACTATGGCCTAGATTTAGTGGGCTCTGGGTTCAAATTAATAACTTGACAAAGATCACAACCTCAGCAAATGCCAGAGCCCAGATTCAAACAAACTCCAATTTGTCTGATCCAAAGTCTGCCAATTTCTACTGCACCATCTTGCCTGCTTGTGACCATTCTAGAGAGAAAATAGCTGAGCAGATGAAAAGGCCTAGTTTTCCCTAAAATGTGCATTTCAGTGGGACTTAAGGTAATGCTTAAATAAAATCAAATATGCATTTGCTCATCAATCTGTGGGATTCCAAAAGAGAAAGCAGAATTACCTCCCAGGCTCACAAATTGGGTGTATATTTCATTTTATGTTCTTTTCTTTTTTAAGGAAATCTGAAAATCTGGTAGAATACTCTTTAGGTTTTGTGGGGGTTTTAAAAACTTGAATATATGTATATATATGTATATAATGTGTACTAGCAAATTAGCAGTTATGTGCCATGAGAGAGACAGGACCAGACCAAGAACACAACTAAAGGTGACCCTAGTCCCATTCCTTTCCTATCCTGCAAGCCTATGGGGCTGGCAGGGTGTGGGTAGAACTAGTTAATGGTCGGATAAGGTACAAGGGCAACAGAACAAAGGTTCCACCTAAACCCCCTACATAAATGCTGATCATTTAGACTGGGACCCATTTCTGCAGTGTCAATCCATCCCGCAAGCCCGGCCAAGAGAGAAAGACGTGATTGTAGGATAACACTCATGATAAACATATAGTGTAGGTATATTGCTCCTTTTCATAATGATGATAAAACGCAGGTACCAAGAACCAAGTCACTTACCCAAGGTGATATATATACTTAGTAAGTTTTGAAGGCAGGATTCAAACGCAAGTAACCTGACATCTAGAGCTTGTGTTCTTGGCCACTACTGTATTTTCTACACTCACTGTAAAGACCATCATCAAAACACAGGATTGGAAATCAGATAACTTGAGCTTTATTTCATCTCTGTCACTTATTAAATGTGTGACCTTGGGCAAGTCCCTGAACTTCTCTGAGCCCCAATTTATCTATCAAGCAAATGATAACAATAATAAAGTCCATTTTACAAGGTTGTTATGAGACTCAAATGACCATTAGTCCATCTGAGAAGTTCTACACAAATGCTACTTAAAATTATGTGTTCGATGATTTGCAACTGTGTAGTAAAGCATATGCAGAAGATGGACAGGGACCAGATGACAATGGTGTTGAGACACTACCTTCAGGGGCTTTTTTAATCACCACTTTCTAAACTATCAGTAAGGTTATTTGACTTTCGTGATTTAGAATGTGTGACAGATGTTGGCTATTATAATTATTATTATCGCCATTCACTAAGACGGAAAATAGTTTCCTGAATTCATGCCTTATCAAAAAATCGGAAGTCTAGCTTTTCTGTTCCAAACCATTCACAATGTTTCCTAAAGATCGCATCTAGGGAAAGGTCAAATTTAGCCCATGCCCATTGTCTGGATTTCACTTGCCAGGGGGGAGTCTCAAGCAGGATGCTCAGATACTCACATTCATGTTGTTCATAGGGTGGGTAGCTCAGCCGAACGGAGATGAGGATCAGGAAGATAAATAGAGGCCAGGCCACTTCCAGCAACAGCTGACACTGAGTGGGAAATAAGACAGAACACTGTGAATTTAAATAATAACTTGGATGCTCAATGCTACTAGGCTTTGGGAAATCTACAGGAAAGTTAACTAAGCAATTGGTGAACTTCTCCAGTCTCTCCCACCACTCTCTAAGTTTTCATAACACTGAATTGTTTGCAGTTTTCACAGTGTAACACACTATTCTGTACCTCTGTATTTTCCTTAAGAAAGGGAAGATGCTTCCCATCCTGCTTCATCTGTCTTCTGCTCCTTCTTCAAGACTCAACCGGGTATAATTTCCTTTACTAAAATCTCAGGCTAAGCTAGAAGCCCTTCTCCTAGGCTCCCACCTGAAATCGTCTGTGTCTATCCCTGGCTTCTTTACTGCAATATGAGCACCCTGAAGGCAAGCGCTGGGTCCAGTCATCTTTGCTTCCCTGGCCTCATTGGAGTTCCAGGGACATAATGACCATTTGTTGAAAGGGGAAGGCCAGGGCAACCTGCTGTGCTTAATACACACCACCTCTGCTCCTTTAAATGCACACAAAGTTGCACCCCATGGGGCTGAGAAGAGGGTTCCAAAGACCAACAGAAATTCACACACAGTTCCATCTTGACCTCCATGCACCCCAGACTGAAAAGAGCTGGGAAGAATGCAAAGTTCTTCCCCATCCATTAAGGTCTGGTCAACATCTTCTCCAGTGGGTTAAAAGATCATTAAATTTAGAAGTAAGCATGATCCAATGGTTAAACCAATTCTCTAAAGGAAAACCCTGCTTCAATAAGTTACCAAGGGAAAAATAAGCACAAGGTCAGGATGGAAATCATTAGACATAATTTAATTGAAACAGTGGTGTTCAAACAATTACAGATGCTCATTGGCTTATGACACGGTTATGTCCCAATAAATCCACCATAAGTTGAAAATACTGCAAGTCGAAAATACATTTACTACACCTAACCTACTGATCATCATAGCTTAGCCTAGCCTGTCTTAAACAAACATGCTCAGAACACTTACATTACCCTACAGCAAAATCATCTCACACAGTGACTACCCTATAGATTATCGGTTGTTTAACCTCCTGATCGTGTGCCTGACTGGGAGCTGCAGCTCACTGCTGTAGCACAGAATCACAAAAGAGTATCATACCCGTATGCGAGCCCAGGAAAAGATCAAAATTCAAAGCACAGTGTTTACTGAATTGGTAATCACTTTTGCACCACAAAAAAGTGTAAGTTGAATCATCGTAAATCGAGGACCATCTGTAAGGACACTGCCTGATCTCTCACCTCTTTCTTCTTTTTATTTCTAGACTTTGAAGTTCTAATTAGGCTAAACACCAAAGAGCCCAAAAGAGTCATGGGGCGTTGTGGTTAAGAATAATTAGAACTGTGGCTTCAGAGCCATAAAGCCAAGAGAACACTGGTATGAAATTCCCCCTTTTAACAGAAGTTTTTTTCTTGATCCTCAAGTCCATATATTTTTATTGTAGAATATGTGAAATTTAAAAAATACAGCAAAGTAGAAAAAAATGAAATATAAATCACCCTTATTCCTACTTCCCAGGGAGAATGACTAGTAAATCGAGCTAACAATGGTTCTCTGTTAATACTTTGTGTCTTTTTTTTTCTATGCATACAGAAATAATATTTCTTCTCTACAAAATTGAGATTATACAGCATACGTAGTTTTGTATTTTCCTTTTTCATTTAACATCTCACTGGGAGTGTTTTCCAATGATATAAAATATTCTCTTAAAGTATGTATTTTAATGGCCACTTAATATTCCACACTATGAATGGATCATAATTAATTAAACTTTTCTGATATTGCTGGTGCTTCAGATTGCTTTCGGGTTTATGTTTATTATTTGTTATTGGATTTTTGGTATTTTAAACAACCCATTTTTAATTTCCAAAGACCTCTGATATGGTTCCACATTAACCTTTTTTTTTAAATCTTCTTTTTGGAAGGAAATACAAAGATGATAACAGTGGATGTCCAGGGGTGATAAGAAAATGGGTGATTTTTAAAAATACTTTCCTGTGTTTCCTAAATTTTCCATAAATGAAACAAACAAACAAAACAACCCACCATTACCATATAACTATGAAGAAGCACACCAGGGGGGAAAAAGACAAACGGGTCCCTCTTTGGAAGAAGGCATGCTGTCAATGGGATCTCCAAGACCAAAGATGGGGCTCATCTTGTGTCTATAAATATTCCCAAAGAGGCAACACACACTGACATCGCCAAGCTTTCAAAGGACATTGGGCCTCTTCTGCCAGCTGAGTGGGAAGTCCCTCCTCAGGATTCTCCAAGCATCTTGTGCCTTTATCAGCACTTGGCACAGCAAGGGTCCTATTTATGTGGGAGCGTCTCCCTTTGTGTCACTTTCTTCTCACTAAGGCTACCACATGATAAGGGCTTAAAAAAATGTTTGTTGAGTAAGAGAATGAACTAAAGTTTATAAAATAATGAAGATGGAAATATAAATCTGTTGAGCCCTTTGGGAAAGCAATTTTGCCATATGTATTCCAAAGACATGTTTATCCCTTTTGACCAAGTAATATTCCCGGGAATACATCCTATGGATGTAAATTTAAAATATCAAAAAGCTAAATATATGAAATTATTCGTTCATTGAAACACTATCGTTGGAAAATACTGGAAACAACTTAATTAAACAGCAGTAGGGAAATGATTAAATGATGGTATATCTACTCAACAATATAGTATGCAGTCATTACAACAACGTTGATGAAACACAGACACTATCAACAATATAATATTAAGTACAAAAAGCAGAACACAAAATTGTACCCATTTCAAGCTTATAGCTAAATAAAATCACAAATATTGACAGACAGGAATAAAACTTGTTAAAAATGACATAACTGTATGACTTCAGAGAAAAATAATAAACTCAGAAAAAAAATTAAATGAAGAGCATGAGTAAGATAAATAGTCATCAACCTCGAAGCTCTGAAGCTACCATTTATAATTTTAGGATAAATAGTAGCTACCATTTATTTAAAGTCCAATATGTAGCAGGCATGTTATATATGGATTATTTCATTTAATCCTTAGAAAAACCTGTGATGTAGGAACCATTGTTGTCTCCATTTTATATGTGACAAGGCTAAAGGTCAAGGAAGGGTAACCCTAGAGCTAGTCAGCAGCATAGGTGAGATTAGCAGCCAGTTCTGTCCAACCCCAGAGGCCACATGAAATTCTATTTGACACAGCAAGTGGCACAGGTGGGAAATGATTCCACTAGAATGGCATGGTCAGACACCAGCAACAGGTTCCATACAGGTAAAGTGAATTCATGGCCTATAGATTTATTATAGTTACAGCTAATACGGAGCCCCTACTATGTACCAGAGCTTTTTACACTTCTCATCTCTAATATTCAATTCTCACAATAACCATGTGAGGTAGGTTGTACCATTACCATTTTAGAAGAAACTAAGGTTCAAACAGGTTATGAGCCATGGCCTGGTAAGGGAGCCCATCAGCATTGGAACCCAGATCTACTGACCCCTAACTCTGCACTTTTGCATCCATCATGCTGCCTCTCACAGAGCCATGTTTGGCACATAAATCTTTTAAGATGACCAATTCTATCACTCACCCGCCCTGCTGAGCGCTGATCTGACCCAATGAATCAAACCTATGTCCCTGGACATCTCTGCAGCCCCCACATTTAGGACCCTTTAGGGCAGCAGATGCTCAAAATATGTTCGTTGATTGAAAAAAAAAAATGAATGCGTCTTGCCCATGGCACTGATATTAAAGGGCACAAAGAAAATCTTACTAGTCTTTTACGACTTCTGAAACCAGTGAGCGTAAAGCAGATCAGGGAAAGAGCTAAGAAAAACGCTAACAATAATGGGGTTAACACTTCAATAGGTTTTACTACGTACCAATGTTCCAAGCGCTTTACATGTATTAACTCATTTAATCTCCAAACACCATTAGTGCTATCATTATACTCATTTAACGGACGAGAAAACCAAGCCTCAAAGAGTTAATAAATCGCTCAAGGTTATACAGTTGGTAAATGGCAGAGCCAAGATTCAAAGCCAGTCCCATTCAAGGGTCCCTGCTCTTAGCCACTAAGCACAGCAACCTCCTTATGCCCCGTGCCCTGTCCCTAGAGTATCTAGATTCTGAATAATATACCCTAATGCATCTTTTGGAGGAAAACTTGATATGAGACCCGGTCTTATTTTCGGGGAAACATGGTACCCTGAAAATAAGCCCTAGCTGGACAGTCAGCGCTAATGAGTCTTCTGGAGCAAGAATTAACATAAGACCAGGTATTATATTATATTGTATTGCATTATATTATATTAAAGACCCGGTCTTATAGTAAAATAAGACTGGGTCTTATATTAATTTTTGCTCTTAATATAGAGAAACACTGTTTTCAAAAGGTGTTTCACCAAAATCAGGTGCCTTCTTTCAGCATTGGGTATTAAAATAATAAATCTGATGTTTAACTGAATTGCTACAATGAGCTGCTGTGGAGAGCAGCAAAGCATCCCTTTGTACCTTCCTTCTCATTATTCCTCAGCTATAATGTGCAGATAATCTAAGTATTAGGTTGGTGCAAAAGTAATCGCGGTTGTCGCAATTATTTTTAACCTTTCAATACCTCTAGAGGTAGGTTTTTCAATAGTAGCACTATTGACATTCTGGGCAGATAACGGTTGTGGGGGACCCCTCCTACAGACTGTAGAATGTTTACCACATTCCTGGCCTCTACCCACTAGATACCAGCAGCACCAACTAACCCCCACCCCCAGGACAGTGACAACAAAAAACGTCTCCATTCCTTACCAAATGTTCCTGGGGCGTTAAAATAGAGCTAGGATACTTTGTAGAACTTGATAAGCTAATAAGATTCAATGGGTAAAAGAAATAGATGAAATTATCAAAGAATATTCTGAGAGGCAAAAAAAGAACAAAAAAGTGGGGACAGTGAGTTCCCCCACATCTCAGAATGTTCAAAGGGAACAGCACGCTCTGGACTATAGCAGCAAGAAAATAAAAAATACTTATCAAATGGCCAAATCAATAATCCCAAAATAGCTCCCTACACAGATAAGATTTTGTTAAATGCTCCAGAAATAACTAGAAAACGAACAACTGTTTAATAAAAGCCGCTGGGATGACATGATATCAATGCAAAGAAAAATTAATTTGAGACCCATTCCTGATACCATATACTTCAGTTAGGTCTGCGCAAATTAAAGTAAAATCTTCAGAATCAAATCAGAGAAATGCTAGAAGAAAACACAACTTTTAAAACCAGGCCTGCCCTCCCAGAACTATACAGCCTCATGCACTGATGGTAGTTTTGTTAATTGGTTTGATCCTTTGGAAGGACATCTGGCCATAGACTTCAAGGGCTATTTCCCTTTGACCTAATAATCCTACTCCCGAGATTTTGGCTTAAGGAAGTAATAACAAAAATAAGAAAAGGCTAGATATATAAAATCTTTATAATTATTTATAACACAAACACTGGAAACAATCTAAATGCTGGCAGTAGAATATAAACTTGTAAAATAAAAACTGAGTTGATGGATTACTATAAAGCTACCAGGAATGTCAATGGAATCATCCCGGGGGAGATTTGGAGCCAAAAGATCCAGCCCTTCCTCTCACTACCTTACTAACCTACAATTCTTTCTTCACCTGTGAAGCAGGAACTGTAATGCATACCTCTCAGAACTGCTATGAAAATCAAGATAATGGATAAAAAACTACTTTCAAAACTACGAAACACAGCCTACACACCAAGGATCACTACTATAAATATGAAGATTATTTGGAAATAAGGGAACATACACACCAAATAACATGAAAGGAAAGAAGGAAACAGAGCATCAAATGGTATATATGTTTATATAAAATAACTACAATTGTCTCCTTGGGCTACTGTCACTCAAGTCCCCTCAGTGACAAGGACCACACACAAGCTGACCCTGGTGATCATGGCCCGTCTACCCTTCCCCAGCTGCAAAGCCCTGTGTGATCTGGCCCTGCCGATTCCCAGCTCATTCTCAGCCAGGCTTCATTTGCTCCACCAGTGCCACTGGCTTTTCGGTTCTTTGATTCAGGAACATGCATTAGGCCCCATGGCCTTCACATCCTGTATCTATGCCTGGAATACCGTGCCCCTGACCCCTGGGCTTCTGACATTCCCCTGGCTAACGGCTGCTGGAACTTCAGGGCTCTCCCTTCATGACCTTCCAGTCTAAACTAAGTCCCTGTCCACAGCCTGGTAGTATCTAACACAGTACCATTATTTGCTTTTTTTCATAATTTATCACAGTTTGCTGTTATATTTTTACCTGTGTGGTAATATCTGCTTCATATCTGCTCCCCTCACTACACTGTAAGTTCTATAAGGGCAGGGGTCATGTCTGCCTGGTTCACTACTATATACCCAGCTCACTGTCCCATATGTGGTAGATGCTCAATAAATATCTGCCCAAAGAAACAAAAACTGGCTATGAGTGCTAATATTCTTCATTCCATAGAAGGAGAAACTAAACGCTGGGAGAAATGAGTTTCCCTAAATCCAGTGGCATATAGTGGCCAAGCTGGAATTAGAATTGAATTAGAATTAGATAACAACTAGAATTATTAACTGGATTTGAACCATCATTGCCAGGACAGTGAAGAAATGTGTCAGGTGAAACTGGAAGTGGGGAGAGGATACGGAAGTTTTTCCATCACTCTGTAAAATTCTCTAATGGCTCTTAAACACTTTTATTTTTTATTTATTTGATAAATAAATATTTATTTATATATTCCTTGTCATTGAACAATCCCTAAATACTGACACGCTAATTTATGCAAAAAATAAAATTATCTATTTTCTTAGCCACATGGCTAGTCAGATCTGAGAAAATATTTTAACAGGAAAGGCAAAAAAGAGGCCATATGGCCGCACTCTGTCCCATCTGTTCCATGGGGACCTTGGCCTCCGGCGCAGCCTAAAACCAGACGAAGATCCTGAAAACGCTGAACCTCCTCGCACTTCCTGTCCCAAGCCCTGTTTGTGCTGAATGACTGCCACCCACACAAGTTGACTGTTACTTTGGACCCAAACTGAGCTTTGCACCCAACTTTCGCAACTCAATTTCAATGTATTCTTTGCCCAACAAGAACCGGAAAGCTAATCCTGGCAGATGGTCCCCATCAGTCTGCACCGGGGGGCACCAGACAGGCCCCCAGGAATCATCAGCAAACAAGGACACAGAGAAAAGGCAAACAGCCGCCTTTCAACAGGGTTGCCCTGCGCGCACGCACCGTTCAGCTCCCAGCCTTTACTTATTCTTGCTAATCTTCCTGGCAGCAGCACAGAAGGCCCTAGAGTGGGGAGCCTCCTTGAGACCTGAACTCAGATGTCCCACTTAACACATTTACCTCTCACTCGGCAAATACTGATCCCAGGTGCGAGGCCCTGGGGCCAAGCATGTACATTCCAGGATCTCAGAAGGGAAACGAGCGATGATTCTCCATATATTGTGGGCAAGAACGATCATGGAGCTGCTAACTTCTTCCCTGCCTAATGGCCAGGACTAGTTCTGACTATGTGAGCTAACAAAGTGGAATCAAACCCCTTAACAGGTTCCAATGTTAAATAATATAATCTAGAAATCCAAGCCACGTAGATTGGGAAATAACTACCAGTCAGAACCTAAGATCCAGGGACATTACACCTTTAGGGCAGATAAAGCAAAGCCTGCTAAAAAGGGTCTGTGCCTGCAGGGCCACCAGGAAATTGGTTCTGGTGCCACTTCCATGACCGACCCACTCTGCACCCCTACCCCTTGCCCCAAACCTCAGTCTGTCAACTGTATAAGAGGCAGGCTAGATCTTACCAGCTTTGATACTCTTAAGCATCTGCGACCTGAAATAAACCACCTTTCTTTCTGGCTCAGCAAAATACATTTCCTTTAGACATTAGAAGGGGAGGTAACAGGGACAAGCTAGCAGGCAGTGGTATATCATCTAAAAAAGCCCTTTGTGTCAGGATGCTGTAGCCCTACTTCCTCCTTCAACAGGAACTCGGCCACAAGACTACAAATTGCCTTTGAGTAAACCTGCCTATCTCGCTAATCTTAACTCTTTTAAAACCCATAAGCTAAACTGAGCAAGAAGCAACAAGCTCAAGACCAGTCTGGATGGCCCAACTCCACATCCTGGTTTAGGGCCCTATGCTCCCAATTCCATGGGGTCCTTGGGGAAAACCTTTCCCTGCTTTGTACTCAGTATTCTTATCTGTAACATGAAAGGCTTGGACTGAACTACCCTTGAGACCTCCTAAAATGATATGATTCTTTCCCCTCCTCACTGGCTAATGGACACACCACAGCAGAGACGCTGTCCCATCATGTGGGCTGCTGTCATCAGGAAAAGACAAGGCAGGAGACCTGGACCACACAGTAGCTAAGAAATGAGGAAGAGAGATGAACATAGAGGACCTGAGAACACCAGAATCTGGTAAGAGCCATAGAAGGCAGGAAGAAACGCGAAGAAGACAGCTAAGAAATGAGGATGAGAGATGAACATAGAGGACCTGAGAACACCAGAATCTGGTAAGAGCCGTAGAAGGCAGGAAGAAACGCGAAGAAGTCAGCTAAGAAATGAGGATGAGAGATGAACATAGAGGACCTGAGAACACCAGAATCTGGTAAGAGACGTAGAAGGCAGAGAGAAACGCGAAGAAGTCAGAAACTTTAAGATCTTGAGACTGATGATAGAAAAATGATAACACTGAAAAGTAATGTGACATAGCAGTTTAGAGTAGTTTAGATGATCTGGATTTGAATACTACATGTGCTTCTGTGGACCTCAGATAAATTACTTAACCTCTCTCTGCGCTTCCCCAGGTATAGCAAGGAAATCACAGTACTTTGTAGGGTCATAAAAAGATTAATCGCGTTAATAGCGCTCTATTTAGCACCTAGCACATGGAAGCTCATTCTAAGTGTTTGCTTTTCTTATATATTAGGTTTTATATTTTACCATTGTTGTTATTATTGTTAATAAACAGATAGGATACGTAGAGTCTAGTCCCTACTCTCTCAGTAGTACCCTTGGGATTCAGGTCCCCTCTTCTAACATGAAGGACTAAACAAAATCTGTGTTTCTCAAACTAGAATCCGTGTGTGTGCGTGTGTTCTTGATGGATTATATATGAGGTCCCTGTGATAATTTTAAACATTTTGTGTTTTCATTTCAATGTTTATCTAAACGAACTTGAATAAACATACCTGGATTTTCTGAATGTCTACTTTATAACCAAGTTCTGGCAGAAGATTTCAAAGCCTAAGTTTATATTTGTGTTTGTGATTATGTTGGCACCAATATAATTGGTGACTAATGAGAAAGGAACAGATGCAGACACCATTTATGAATGATGAGACTGGACCAAATGAAAGCCAAATGACATCAAATGAAGGTCATTAGAAACATGGTTGGAGAATTGAATCCTTAGAACATAGTAACACAGAGTGTTTAAACTCAAAAGGATTGGCACCACACCATTCACTACCATATGACGTTACTACTTCTAATTTGGTTTCAGCTAAACAATGTCAGCTGTCTTACTAATTAAGGATGCTAATTTACATTGTATTGGTTTTGCAATTTTGTTTGCATTTAATTTGTAAGTATGTATGTGTCATATGATTGTATAATAGCACATACAATAAGAGGTTTGTATCTAGTTTCACATATGTACATATTTAAGCAACATTATAATAAAAAGAAATTTAGTGAACACAAAGGGACCTTGACATTTTTATTCTTTTAAAGAAGGTCCTAGCATTATTCTAGTTTAAGAAACACTAAATTATCTCCAAGGTCCCACACAGTTCTTTGAGTCTAAGAATGATGATAATTTTGGTTATAGGAATGTTAGGCATCATTAAGATAGCCAAGTGGGGGTGTAGGCTTGGACTTCAGGAAAAAAGGCAGGGCAAGAAACAGGGACTTAGAAGCCAACTACAGAGAGGGGCAGCTAAACCCAGAAGACTAGATGGGGTCCCTAGGGGAGTTCAGATATAGAAAAGCAAGTTGACCATGCCTTATAGCCCTCCCCTTCCTCTGTGGAAAAATACCATTCACCTGCACGCTAAAGACAATCTTCTCAGGATTACTCGAAAAATTACTGCCCCATTGGGGAAGTGAATGAACCAGGTCTTTGTTTTATATTCCTCCAGACTTGCAGTCAAAGCTGAGAGTTCACAATGACACTAAAAGATTCAGTCTCTGATCTCTAAAAGCTGGGCCATTATCTCGCTTCATTCCCACCCCCCAGGAATACAGGGGTCCATGAGGTGCTCTTGGAGAGCCCCCGAGCTGCAGGAAAGGGAAAGGGTGGAATGGTCAGAGGCAATTCTGTGCCAGATTCCAGAGCTCAGAACTCATGCCTCGGCACTAGCACAAACCAAAGCTAACATTTTTGCCTGGTTGTAAATCTGCGCTCTAGGAGAAGTGATAGAGCCACATCAGGACCATGTAGTCCTGTGTCCCCCGGGGCCACATTCACTCAATCACTTTGAGAGAAACCAAGAAGACTCCCTTTCCTCCCTCCTCCAATCCCCAACTCAAACCCATGAAGCAAAGCATGGGAGAATCACCCGGAGAAGCCCAAGCTTACTGTTTGTCTTCTTCTGAAAGTGAGGTTCTTCCACAGCAGCAATCTCAGCTGGGGCCAACAAGCCATGTTACCTCAGCTGGCTCGGAGCCTGTGGAGACAGTGGCCGGAGTGCACAGCAGGAATGCTGTGGCTGGTCATTAACTGCAAGATCAAACAGGAAGGAAGAGCGCTGTCAGTTACTGCTGCAAAACCACAGGACAGTGAGGGCTGTTACTCCAGCCCCCTCACCTGAGACCTCAAACATCCAAGTCTGCGTCATGACTGCTTCTCAACAGGTCATGAGTCCCCGACTTCCAGCCCCAGGGTTCTCCAGTAAACAGGGACGCTGGGGATTTTTTGGCAGCAACCTGGGAGCTAATTGTTATAATTCTAATCATTTTAGCTCCGTTTGGTGTCATCATTTGGGAATGAAACATACACCTGTGAAAACAGATTTACGTGAACAACCTTAGGTGGTCAAAACTCTGAGGTTGGAAATGGCATACCGGAAGCCCAGAGACCTGCCTCCCTCACATAAGATGTCAGCCATATTTATAAATTTTCCCTCGAAACTGAAGTAATTTATGCTATTCCTTGAAATTCTCTGCAGACTACATTTTCATCTGGCCAACAGTTGAATCAGTCAAATGACAAATGGCACCACGGAGAAAGCAGTTTCCCAATCTGGAAAGCCACAGTGTGTCTTTGATGATGACTAAACACCAAGGAAGTACTACCGACACCTGGCTCCCAGGTGACGAGGACAACCCCAGTGCTGTGTGTCTGTGGAAAGAAAACAACATCCCGTGGAGAAACAAGTCGGCTAAGGCCAGCGGAGAGCACCACCTGTAAAACTGACAAGCTCCCACTGTCTAGACATCTGCACACTCTGGCCTTGCTCCACCTGCACCTGCACGCGGGGCCGGCTGCTCCTTGTCAGGTGTCACAGGTGCCTCCTTGGAGGGTTGTTTTGCCATGCTCGGAGAAGGGGAGGTTCTTGTAAACAGGGGACACAACATTTTTGTGTGTCCCAACTGTCCACTCAACAGCTGTATTTATTTAGTGCTGGAATATTCCCAAGTAGTCGTACTAAAGTTAAAGTTGGGCAAAAGGCAGAAAAATGAGAAGTGGAAGAGACAGGGAGAGATACACAGGTTAATTCTAGGCCCTGCTGAAACCAGCTTTCCATCCAAAATGGCTCAGTTAATCATCGTGGCCTCTAGTGGAGTAGAGGTGGAAGCGGGAGATTAGGCGTGCGGAACAGACAGTGGACGGCGCTCAGTATGTAGTGACCACTGGTGGATACAAAACCAAGTAGCAGACTAAAAATCCCTGGGTCCAAACCGGATCTCAATGCAAAGGTCAACCTCTGGTAGGATTTTACTCTTTTGTTCCCCACCCCACAGTGACCTGGATTAAAAACGTCTAAAGAAAAGAGAGCGGAGAGAATTTGCTGTATCTGAGAAGGAGGAATACCCCATTCAGTATGTATTAAAATTAATTCATTGACAATCCAACAAATCAGGAATTCCTCTGACATATTCAAGCCTTAGGATATATTATATACACACACACACACACACACACACACACACACACACACACACAGAGGGTGCCAAACAAATATATACACATTTTAAGAAAGGAAGGAAACTGTATTAAAGTTGTAAGACTCTATATATACCGATAACAAAAGATGAATACAAGTCATGTGTATACATTTTTTTGGTCACCCCCAGTACAGATATCATTTGCTCAGCAAATCTCTAGAAAGAGGTTTGCTGACTCTAAATCTGCCTGGTTGCAAATCTGCGCTCTATGGTAAGTGGTAGAGCCGTATCAGAACCACGTAGTCCTGTGTCCACCACATTCATTCAGTCACTTTGAGAAAAACCAAGACGACTCCCTTTCCTGACACAGACCCCCTCAAAGGTTCTCACTCGAAAAAGAGGAAGAGTTAAACCCACACTGAGTCAGTTTGCAATTCACTGTCTCACGATAACTGGCCTCTGAACACTGACAGCCAGAATGTCATTAATGTTTGGAAACCCAAATTGTGGAGGCCAGGACTTGCGTTCCAGAAGCAGTGACATAAATAATTAGCTAGGTTTTTCTCAGGCAACAGCTGCTCTCCACAACTCACTTAGTTGATTTAGAAGTTACATGAATCTTTTCAGATTCCCAAGGTAACAATGAGGAGGTTGGAACACAGTTTGTTGATTTAAAAAGGAAAATGAACAGAAAGAGCCCAGACGTGAATCAACACCAGCTTCCCACCTAAGTGCCCTTGGCCACGGCTTTATGCTCCCTGTCCATCGATTTCCTCACTAGAAAATGGGGACAATATCTACCTTGCATAATGTTCTAAAGATTAAATGAGATAATATACATAAGTTCTCAACACAGTATATGGCACATTATAGGTGCCAAAGAAATTAGTTCCTTTCTCCTACCTTATCTTTCTCTGTTCTATCGGCACAGAAATGGTTATATGCTGTGCAAACATTCTTTTCTATTCCATTATTTCTAGTAAATCCATTGTAGGTGTCTGGAAAGGGAGGAAAGGCAAAGTAGAAAGGACAAAATCTGAACAGACTACTGTTGGAGTCCCCAGGGCCAAACCAGAACATAGAACCAGAACCTCCCCTAAACCTGAGTGGAGACTCTCAGAGGAAGGGAAGACACACCTGTACAGAAGATTCGTGAAAAGAGAAAGGCCAGGAGGAGTTTTGAGGGAGAGTATTTTCCTAACATTAGAGTTTCTGGGTCTCCCAATACAGGTTCTGACCCCAGGGAGCCTCCAGGAGACAGGCAGACAAGGCGATCAAGAAGTAGCCCAGCGCAGCAGTAAAAGGTTGTGCTCTGGCTTTGCTGGGTGCAAACACAAAGGCTTCTTGCCCCATTCCCCCACTCACCTTGGCATGGCCCTGGCTGCCTACAGAATTCCTTCCACCCACCTCAAAACACAATGGTCATTGGGAGGAGCAATTCCGTCCAGAGAGGAGGGTTTGGCAAAGACCAAACCCCTCTGCACAGGTAACTGAAGCCAAAGGGACATTTCTACATCATTTTCCAAGGAAGTGAACAAACCAACCCAAACAAAAACGAAGGCAGTGCTACGTACTAGATTTCTCAATGTTGCAAAGCTGGTAGCACTCTCACTTTTGCCCTTCTGCACATTTCCAGTTACTAGCTGGAAAGGGTCCCACTCCACGGTCATTGCCAATCAACAGGCCATACTCATCTCACAGCAATCACTTCACTGGTCTCCCTGCCTCCAGCCTTGCCCCCCCTCATCCATTTATCACAGAGCAACCAAAGTTATTTGACTAAAACCAAATATCTAAATATGCCACTCCCCCACTTAAAACCCTCTGCCAGCTCCCCATCACCGTGAGGATGAAGTCTAATCTTCACTGCAGTTTACCTGGTGTCCCTGAGGCCTGCAGCTTCCTCTCTCACTGCTCCCCACCTCCCGATGCCCCAGACAACTACTTACGGGCTCTGAATGGGCCACACTCTCTCCTGTCACTGGAACTTCCCAGTGTGTCCCCTGTGCTGAAACACTGTCAGCCTGGCTAACTCTTCCTCAACCTTTAGTCTCCATTTAGCTGTCACTTGCTCAGGGTCCTTTCTGGATCACCTCCCCTGCACTGACCCCTCAGTTAGAGCCCCTCCCAGGTGCTCCCAGGGCAGCCTGTTTTCCCCTGCAGCATTTCTCCCACTTTCTGAGGCCGACCAGGGACCATTCCTGTTCCTTCCTAGCTGTTTTCCCCAGGATGAAAAATAGTACCTGGCATATAGTAAATGCTCAGGGAATGTTTGCTTAATTAATTAACTAAGAGGTGAACATGAGAAATAAGGTTTTAGAATATAAGGGTGGTGGCATTCCTGGGTCTGTGATAACCGATTTCTCAAGCTTGATTAACTAATTCAGGCAAATTGATTAACTAATTCAGTCCCCAGAGAGGGAACTGTATGTTCAGCAGACTTCCGTCATACACTTCTGAGGGCCACAAAGGACTGTGAGCTTCCCCGGGTGACTCCCGGGCATCCGGGAAAATGTAATTGAATCTACACCTCCTTCCCACAAACACCAGGTTTAGCTAAGCACGGAGCACGCCCTCCCAAGGCCAGTGGAGCCATGAAATCGACTTTTTACCAAGCTTCATGCTCATTTTTGGCCCATTGTTTAAAGAAATCTTCACTTCAAATGCCACTGATATTAAAAGTTACTCATATCTAGAGAATACAACAGACTGCTAAAACGTGACCTTCTAAAATACACAAAGTTGCCCAACATTATTAGTTGCAGAGAAATGCAAATTAAAACCACAATGAGATACCACTACACACCCACTACAACTACTAAATTTTTTTAAATTTTAAAGTGTTCGTGAGTATGTGAAGCAAGTGGCACTCTCATACACTAGTCGTGGAAATGTAAAATGGAACAGTAACTTTGCTAAACGGTTTGGCAGCTTCTTGTAAAGTTACACACAGACTGGTAACACAGCCCAACCATCCCATCCTAGGTACAACAGTCCCCTTATCCACAGGGGATATGTTCTAAAACCTCCAGTGGATGCCTGAAACCACAGCTAGCACTGAAGTTTTTTTCCTATATACACATAACTAATACAAAGCTTAATTTATAAATCAGTCACAGTAAGAGTTTAACAACAGTAACTAATAGTAAAGTAGAACAATTATAACAATATATTGTAGTAAAAGTTGTGTGAATGTGGTGCCATTAAGTAAAATAGGGGTTACTTGAATGTAAGCACTACAAAATGGTAACAATCAATCTGATATGAGAAGGCTACTGAGTGATTAACAGGTGGGGAACATATAAAGTATGGATACACTTGACAAAGGGATGATTCACGTCCTGGGCTCGACTGAGTGGGATGGTGTGAGATTTCATCATGCTACTCAGAATGCCATACAATTTAAAACTGATGAATTGTTGAGTTCTGGAAATTTCCATTTAATATTTTTGGACTGAGGGTTGACTACAGGTAACTGAAATCACAGAAAATGAAACCACAGATGGGTGGGGGGGGACTGCTGTATGCCAAAAGAAATGAGAGCATATGTTCCCACAACTGTACATTAATGTTTGTAGAAGTCTATACAGAATAGCCCAAACTGGAAACAACACAAATGTCCATCAACTAGCAAATAAATGAAAATGGAATACTAGTCCACAATAAAAAAAGGAACGAACTACTGATATATGCAACAGAACGGATGAATCTTAAAAGCCTTAAGCTAAGAGAAATAAGCAAGACACAGACAGACACACACACACACACACACACACACACACACTACATACTATATGACACCATTTATATTTCATTCTGCAAAGGTGAAAGAATGAGGACAGAAATCAGAGCAGCGGTGGCCCGTGGTTATGGCTGGGGGAGAGGACAGCCTGTGAAGGAGTACTGAGTGATGGAAATATTCTCTATTGTGATTTTGGCAGTGGTTCTACAACTATATACATTTATCAAAACTCATCACTTAAAAAGGATAAATTTAACTGTACATAAATTATACCTCAATAACCTGACTCCCCCCAAAAAAACACTTGCCTTCTATTATAATAACATTCTCTACAAGTCAAGTCATACTTTGAAAAACTAAGAACTGCATAATGTAAAAAGCTTGATTATTGTGTGATTCCCTAGGAAGGTGAATAGTGAATAAAATCTGTACCACCTATTCATTCAACAAACAACTGCAGCCTTAACTCTACAAGGCTCCCATTAGCCACAATATTTATTGAGTGCCTATTATATGCCAGGCACGGCTGTAGACACTGGAGATTCAGCAGTGAACAAAAGAAGCCACGTTTCTTTTCTCACGGAACTCCTATTCTAACAAGGGGGTGGACAAATAAGAGTGAGTTGTTAAGGTGGTGAGTGGTAGGAATCGCAAAGAAAAATAAAGCAGAGTACAGGGACAGAAAGTAATGAAGGGTGCGTAACTCCTTTCTGATGAAGCACCTTTGGGACAGTGAAATGAGAGGGTGAGCCATATGCTACTTGTAAAAAAGTCACTGAGTGACAGCTGAAATTGTGAATTCTGTTAACATTTCCCTAAACCAAAACCTGAAATGCCAGACAGAGATGCTGGTAAAAGACGAACAGATAGGTTCCCAGGAAGCTTGGTGTGAAGGCGGAAATGAGGACCCCAAGTCAGCACCTACCACACTGCCCCCCCTCCGCTTCCTCTGCCTCACCAAAACATTTGGCTTGTTTGAACTTCACATGTAAGTTTCCAAGAGAGACAATATATATACAGAAGAAAGGGGGAGAGAAAAAGAGGAAGACATGCTAAAAAGACAAGGTAGGAGGATTCCCCCCCGCCCCCCCCACCCCCCCATTTGGCAGAGCCAAAAGAAAAACAGGAACTACTACCCGTGACTGCCCTGTCTTTCCAGCATGTCTTCCTTAGATAAACGCTCAGCTCTAAAGCTAGAGGGTAGGGCCTCACGTGCTCCCAGTGTTGTTGCAAGAAGGAAAAAAAGCCAACTGACCCTTTTGTTACTGTACAAACTAACAGTTTCTAGGAACAGTGCAAACATATGCATTTTTTTCTTATTATATTTCCTTAGACATTAAATCTTGTTATATTAGAAGACAAGAAGAATTCTGTGGAATTTTGAAGACCCACTTTCTTCCTACACCTGCTCCAACCTTCTGGAGAAGCTGAAGCCTCTAAAAAGCAAGTGACTTGCCCAGAATCACACCCTAGCATTCGAGCTGGCCCCTGGGTTTCTCGGGAAATAATTTTTTCAACAATTTAGTTATATGCCTTTTCCCACTATGATATTTCTCCTACAATTCTGTTCTTCTGAACACATTTTTCTCATGAGTTCTATCTGAATAGGTTATACACTCAGCATGTGCAGCCAGCAACTAATTTTCATCCTTCAAAAAACAGTGATTTTATGACAGCTATTTCTCTCAACTTTAATAAGTGTGTGTGTGCGCACGCGCATCCTGCTTTGTTAGACAAATTTCCACATAGTTACCAGAAGTGAGATAGAAGCTCAAATGTCTGACAACGCCTATCAGTATCTCTCTTGATGAAACTGTTTCTACATGTCTTACATCAATAAACACCTAGCCAGTAACCTACAAGGCAGGAGGTAGAGTTAAAGCAGAATTTAACTATATCACATCATAAATTCAAAATGTGTTGGTACTAAAGCTCAACTGATTGCCTATTCATGAGATGTTGACACAAAAGCAAGAATGACAGATGTTTATGCATCTCATCTCCAGGGAGATGTGGATGGTCCGGTGGAATTAGGATGAAACCTGTAAGCCCAACAGAGCATGCTTGCTTTGGAAAAGGTTTGTTCTTTAATTGCTTCTTTGAGCTTATGTCTCTGGATCAGTCGCCACATTCCGGGAAAAGGCTAATGAGGTTACTGAAAGTCAGAAGACCAGGCTGGAACAGGCTCACTGCACCCATGACTGAAGACAGGACATGGTTGCTGGAGTGGTGGGAGGGGATTCTGAGTCATCTTGTGATTTCGCCCAGGCTGACTTATTAGCTTTATTAAACTTGAAGCTACTTTGACTGCCTCAGTTTAACTTTTCTAGTCTGCAGTTGCTATTGTACTCTCTACCCCTAAGACCATCCTTGCTAACCCTTAAATTCCACCCCCTCAGACTCTCCAACCATCCTGTAGACCAACAGGATCTATTTCAGTGAAACTGCCCTTAGTTGCCATTCGGCCCTTATAGGCCTGTAGAAAGACTCTGAGCTGGTACTGGTACTGTCACCCCTGAAATTTTGTTCTGCTCACACCGTAACATTTAAACACTCAAGTTTGAGGAGGCATAAGAAATCCTACAAGGATAAAATGAAGCCATTCTATCATTCTAGAAGAAAAAGAGGTTCTACTATCACACTACCCACTTAAATAATAACATAGATCCCGTGAATTTTATCAACGCCAACAATCTGTAACTTAGAGGGACTTTTTTGAAATTACCAAATGCATCATATTTACATAGTTATTAGTAGCAATAAGTCTATAAATAACTGCATACTCTTCTTTTACCCTGGAATTTTAATTCCCTGGACAAAACTATTTGCTAATAGCTAATTTTCAAATTGAGGGCCATGAGATGAATACATAAAATCTGAAAGCTAGAAGAGATCCATAAATACTGTACAAATCTATACACTTTGAGAAGCATAATTTCTCATGCTGTCAACAATTCTATTTTAAAGGAGACTCAAAAGATTTAAATCTGTCTCTATTATGTCACTTATGTGTGGATGACCAAAGAAGGATCCTATTTACCACTCCCAACATTGCAGTTTCCACCAGCTAAAAGAGTCTCAAGACTTCTACAACTATCAAGGACCAGGGTTCCTGAAAGCAAGTCTGTCCTGTAACCAAGTTCTTACTTAATCATTGTAGAATTATGGAGAAATTCTAACAAAATGTTAGAGAGCACCCTTCTTCCCCTGCTGATTTCCCCGCTAAACAAACACAGAGCAACCTTCAAAGAAAGACTTCATCAAACAATACAACTATTTGCTTTTGCCCTGGTTGGGAGTATATAGAACTTAGGAAAACAAACCTTTCCCCTAGAAATCAACCTGTCACAGAAAAAGAAAAAAAATTCAACCACAATCATAATGCCAACATCAGAGGGACCTGCAGGGCAGGAACTGTGGAAATCACAAACACCCTGAGCTACAGAAACACAAGCATGCCTCTCAGAACAGTCCTTTATTCGCAGAAAAACTTGATGGGATCATGTTCCCTGTTGTTGTAGGAGGGTTTTCCAAGAAGATTTGGGGATATAGACTTAGTGACTATATTAGCAAAAATCATTTTGTTTGGCATGCATCTCTGAAGGGTCAGCATCTTCAGACATTAACCTTCTCCCAGCCTACGGAGTTTATTTTTATAAAAGTGCTCAAAGGATTTGGGGGACAGACAACCCACATCCCTTCACTGCCTTGCCCTTCCTCTGGGCCTGTGCTACTATGCAGCCAACACCTCCAAACATCCTTAACTCTTTATTTGCTTGAATTAACTGGACCAATAGAAAGAAGGGAGGTGTTTGGAATCAGAAAACTAGGTTTGACTCCCGGTGGCTACTCAGCAGCTCTGGGACCCTAGGGACTCTGAGCACTGTATCCTCTCCATAGCATCGAGCTAGTAACATATATGAAACATTTTGCCAGTCCCTGGAACAAAGTTAGGAATCCAGTAAATGGTAGCTATTAAGATTAGTGCTACTGCATTCACAGGGTAAAGCATTCATCAAGGGTGGGGTGCAGAGTGAGCAATTTATTTAAGGAATCTCTCCTCTATCTCCTTTGTCCCCAGAAGGTACTGTTTCCCCCAAAAGCCTTTCCAGGACAAAGTGATGCTCCCTCCAGTGCCCAGCTTTCAATGGGAGACGTGAAAGGGTGACTCTGGTATTCTGGTGCGACTTCTGCCATTGTTTTACCATAAAGCCCCTTTTTGGGGGGTCCCACTCCTCACTTTTACTATTCTCTCCACACTCAGGGCAGTCGCTCCCATTTTCCATACAGGCACGGTGCTACCTTCCTTCAAATCTTCAACACCTGGCTCAGTTTTCCTCTCCACGCCACTTCCTCCAACCTCTATGTCAATTATCATTTGCAATCCAGGCCTTATAATTCCTCCATCTTTTCAGCTCTCCCTACACTCTCCTCCAGTGTACCAATTTATCAGTTGGTCCCTGCTAAACTGTAAGTCATGTACAGCAAGCTAATGTGTCTCCATATCTTGTTCTCAATCACACTGAGCCAGTGCCCAGGGTGACTCAGCGCTCCGTAAACATTTGTGGGATGCAGCCCTCTGAAGTCAGACCTCAGGGATGGGAAAAAATAGTTACAATAGGTTCACTACAGTAACAAATCAAAAAATTCATTAAAAAGAAAGGTTCAAGTAGCCTAAAACCATGACAAAATCTCCAGCTGTGTTCAAAGAAATAACAAGTTCAAGCAGGAGGGCATTTAATTTGGTTTTCCTCAAAGCCACTCTCATTTGTTGGGAAGAACATTCATTTTCACTGACCTCATGTGAGCAAAGGGAAAAACCTGTCATTTGCTAGACTGAGGCTCTAGAACCCCTGTGAACATGCCAGCTGACAAGCACACCTCCCCTAGGGGTTCCACCCCAAATACCAGAAATGTCAGCTCTGGTCAGGAGTACTGAACGCTAAAGGCACAGGCTCAAGTCAAGCCCTCACTTAACGAAACACATCAATTATTGCCTTTACTTTTGCCAAAACCAGTCATCTAATTGCCAGGACCTTGCCCAGTTGTAGCTCGTAGAACACGTGACAAATGCTGCAACCTTCTTCAGAATGTCCTGTCTCACTGACCAGCTCTGGAAACAGTGCAGGTATATGTCGTGGGTCCCAGACACCTCCATTTCTGCAGCCCGGTG
Organism: Rhinolophus sinicus; assembly: GCF_057876585.1. Taxonomy (NCBI): domain Eukaryota; kingdom Metazoa; phylum Chordata; class Mammalia; order Chiroptera; family Rhinolophidae; genus Rhinolophus; species Rhinolophus sinicus. The sequence goes on along the minus strand of NC_142516.1, from coordinate 24,843,983 downwards.
AGGACCCACTAACTAGGTAGGTGAGAATTTAGTCGGGGTTCTGGGGCAGGCACAGAGGCATGGGATCTAAGCCCTGCTTCCCCAACTTGATAACTGAACTCCTTGTCTATGATAACCAAAACAAACCACTTTGCTGGCTGCCTTGCTAAACTAAAGCAGAAAGAGAAATAAAATCACAAGTTTAAATCCACATACTTGTGATGCTGAAAAACAAAAACTGAAGGATGTTAGCCTTTTTTTTTTTTTTAAATACTGGCAACATGAACTCCATTATTTGAGATCTGGGAGGATTCTCCCAGGGAAAATAGATCTGTATTATTCCAACATTATCATGATTCTGAGTATTCCTTCTAGAAAGTAATGCCATCATTAAGATTTTCACAAATCAAACATTTTCTGTGACAGATTAGAAAGTACTCAGGAAAGATGAAAGTAAACTATTGGGTGGAACTCCTAACTGCCTCCATTTTTCAACTGTGGCTTTTTAGGGGCATTTAACAATTCAGTCTCAAAAGTGGACCCCGTGCTAAGTGTCTACATCAGGTGAGCACCAGGGAATCCCCAAATGGAGCTCCACCTAAAGAGAGAGTGTCTTGCTGGTCTCTGCAGCCTCCAGGGGCACATCCAGTCCCCTTATGGAGGCATTTGAACCAAATGTCAGACAATCCTCCATTTGCTCAGCAGAGGAGAAAGCCACACTGTGATCATGTGACATGGGACTAGAGTGGGAAACTGGAAAATGGCATGAATTCCCCTAAATTTGCAAATCCTGCAACAGGACTAACAACTGAATAAATAAACACTACTTAACCAAAGGCTTTCTTTATCTTGAACTCAAGGTTCTTACCACAATTAACACAATCATTAAAGTTTAAAAAAAAAGAAGAAGAAGAAGAGGAATAAAACCCAAAGAACTGCCTTAAATCACAATTAATTTTAACTGGCCAAAATTAGCACAGGGTTTTGTACTTTCGCACGATGGAAACCGTTCCTAGGAAAGATTCAACCTTCAGGATTTCTGTGTGGAGATTTCCTTCTAACTAGAACCTATAACCAAAGAGCAATTTATTATTTGAGGGGAAAAGAAATGCAGTTGAAAAACTCGTTAAGATTCAAACTGAATCAACAGACAGAATAAATAAATGAGGCCAGTCCAATATTCAAGGATTCAGTGTCCATTTTAAGGTGATGAGGATAGACTTTTAGAGACACACTTTCTTTTTTCTCTCCTAAAAGGACACTGTAGATATTACCCAAAATTCTAGCATAACAGTGAGAAACCTGGATTAAAGAGGCAAGGGACCAAGATTTTAATTTCCAGGCCGTGGCGGCTGGGGAGTGAATTCAGAGGCCATCCTACCACTTTGAGCCACAGAACAGAAAACAAGTCTTTATGATGAAGAGGACGCAGTAGATGACGAGTCTAAGAAAACTGCCTGAAGCTTGGGTATCAGACTTGAGTGCGACCGCCTGCCTGTGCTGTGAAGGAAATTTGTATTAACACTGACTCACATAATAAGAAAATGTTGTTCTTTTCACCATTTCTTTACCCTTTATAAAAATTTCATTACATTCAAGAGGACGTTTTTGTTTGGTCTTCTACACCTCTTTAACACAGGCTAAATTTCCCTTTTTTAACAAAGTGAGACAAGTGTCAGAGTCAGGTCGTGAGTTTGGAAAGCAATTTTATAGACAGACTGTGTAAAAACAATCATGTATTTTTATTTTAGTTATGTTTTTAATTACCTTCTATTTGAGACAACTGATCTCAGTTTTCAATTTAGAAGACCAATATAAAGTTAACTTTTAAAAAAATATTGATGATTACAAAAATGTGAGTCAATTTAAGTAATTTGAGTGGCTTATATGCGGCCGACCTCAGGGTCACAGTGAAGATTAAATGAGGTGGTAGAGGGAAGGCTTCGCCCGCCCTGTGCTCTCATCTACCCAGGGTCCATGGGTACAATTTCAGTCAGCGAGGAAGAGGAATAGAGGGTACAGTGCAAACAAGAGCAACCACAGAAAATGGATATGAGTTTCCAGAACAACAAGGAGCCAAAAAGTAGCAAGAAGGGGTTCTAAAAGTGGAAGTCCAGAGAAAAGAGGAAAACCTGCAGAGGGAGAGTCAGTTAACAAATAGTTATTGAGCCACACGATGTGCTAATAACTAGTGAGAAAACCAGTGTAGTTCCTTCACGTCTGCCTCTTATAATCTAGGACAAAGCTGTCACAAAAGGTCATTCTCGTTTCAGAGAGCCTTCAGTGGCAAGCTAAACGTCATGATGGTGGCAGATCCTTAAAGTCTTTTCATATTTGTTCAGCTCCTAGTAATGTACATAATGTCTGAAAAATATCTGCTGAACAGATGAATTGCCGTTTAATGGTATTTATTACCATTAACACATTTAATTTTTATATATATATATATATATATATATATATATATATACGTAATTTTTATATATGTATATATGTTTAATGTTCTAGCTTCTTCTTCTCTCCCTCTACCAGTACCAGAGATCACACCTCACCACCCCAGTGTAGATTAACTGCCACCTCCATCCCAGGGCCCTGCCCCTGGGAGTGGAGAAGGGTCTACATTTACAGGTCAATCTAAACTCTGAGTCTGAGTCTTCACTTTCTCTCGGCTTTTCCAAGGAAAGCTGCTCCTTCCATCAGTGTTCCCTTTATGACAAACTTGGATCATCTAAATTCCAGCTCGAATCCATTTCAAACTGCCATACCCTTAGGGACTTGCTTCTTAAAGAAAACAAGCTTGGTTTGATTCTTGGCAAAAACAATGATTCCCAACCTGGCATCCTACAGGAATTTTGCAAGGCAAGTATAAATAAGGATATGAAACCCAAACAACTTCTTAGCAGCTCCTTTCCTCCTCCCATGCTGCCCCCGTCCTAAAACCTCTTGCTCCTTTTCCTCCCTTCTTCTTCCTTCTAGTCTGAATCTATTATTATATCTGAAACAGCAAATTCACAACAAAGCTTTAGAAACCTTTGTGTCTTTCCCACTTACCCTTAATGAGAGTCTTTCAAGATATTTAGAAATACGCTCATAAGATTAGTCCAATTCTCTAGGATGGGCATTGGCATTCCTTTCTTGGAGGATGAATGAGTCTTAGGCGTCAGTTAGCTTTTTTTCGATCACATATTGGCTTAACAGGGCTGCAATATAAGAAGCACACCGTATACCCAAAATGGAAATGTGCAAGATGAACATCCAAATGAATGTTTTATTTCAGAGCTATTCTCCAAATGGTGAGTCGGAGATGAGAACAGTGTCTCCCTGTCTTTCACTGCATCATGTTTGCTCTATTGAAATGTATTGCAATGAACTAACTCCTCCTTCCTTTGCATTTCAGATGAGAACTTCCTTCTGGTTCTGTGACTTAAGTCTTTGTCCACCTAATGCACATACTTAGGCAATTTCAACAACTTTCTTTTCTTCTTCCTCTCCTCCCATCATCTTCCTTTCCATCATTTCTCGCATCAGGAACGCTCTTGTGCATCCCCTGGGTGTTTCCCCTTTACCTCTCAAAATCCACAAGATCTGTTACACTAATGTCCCTCAAGACATACCTCCTGGAAGCTCCAATCAAAGGATCATCCTTTTCCCTAAACACAAACCTAGAGTTAGAGGACTTTAAAAGTCAAGTACTTCAGCCTCTTTCATTTTATAAACCAAGAACCTAAATCTCAGGAAAATAGAATGACTTGCCCAAGGTCACATGGCTCCTTGGTGGGTTTCTGGAATTATATGCAAAATATAATTATGTGTAAACTTGTAATTATATGTAATTATATGTAAATTCTGGAGCGTACATGTCTATGTATATTTTTTCTGAAGGGATAATCCACAGCTTTCATCATATTCTCAAGGTAGTAAAAAATTCTCTTCTAAATAACCAGATTGGTTTTATGTACATAAAATTCTTCCTAGGAAATGCCCCACACTATATTCCAGTTATCATAAAACATCTTGACTTCAAGAGTAGCCAGAAAAAATGCTTTGACTTCCAAATACTTCTTGGAAGTCGGATTTAGCATAAAAAATGTTGCATAAAAAAATGTTTAAACAAACACATACACACACACATAGACACACACACACAGAGAATGAATAAAAGAATAGATCCTATGCATAAAAGGATTTTGGTTTTTAAAAACTATTTAAATTATAAATTACTGAATTATCTCATTCTTATTTAAAAAATAAATTAATGTGCAAATCAAAGTACTCTGAACGTGAAATGTCACCTACTATAGCATTTTTTCAAATCGCAGCTGCTTCAAAAAGAGAAATGAAACTGAATAGACTCAGAATTGTTTGTTCTCCAGAAAGTTAGCTGGTCAAGATAATTTAAGTACAGGCTAAAATTTCTCAATCATAAACCTAAACTTAAGTACAGTTATTTCTCATATAATTCTATTTCTAACGCTTTTCTATGATTACTCCATCATTTTAATTCATCTTTTAGAATAGAGGAAACAAACATTAGTTTCCCATTGTCTTTGACTTGTTCAAGCCAGCATTTATTGAACTCCTTGCAGACCCCATATCAAGGGAGTTGAATTAAGGACTGGGGAGAATGAATGGAAGTTCTCCTCCTGGAAGAGAGGGTCTTTCCTTCCACTCAAAAGGAAGACAAATAAATGTTAACTATATAAAAAAACAACAACAACACACAATTAAATACATGGCATGAATACTGTTGCAATCCAATCTTATGGGAGTAAAAAAGAAGGGGCTAATTAATTTTAACCCTGTGTTGGCAAGGAAGAGTGAATCCACACGTTTAGAAGGATGGCATTTCAATCAGGTCTTAAAATAGGTGTTCAAAATGTAAAAAGACAGAATTTCAAAGTTAATTTTTTTTTAGGATCCAAGTCTTCGTTCTTTGTTAAACGCTCTTTGCTTTAATATAGTTTATCATCTCAACAAAATGCAGAGTAACCAAAGATTCTATCTGAAAGCAGTTTTATACATGAGATTTTCATTCTCTGGCTTCAAATATTTTTTATACGTACCTCTCTAACAATATCTATGCTAGTTACTTATCCAGGAAACTATTTTTAGGTGAAAATAGCCAAATGAAAAGGAAGAATAACTCCTTGCCTCATGCTAGTATCTCAATTAGAAACCAAACTTGCGTGGATACAAGCTCAGCTCCACTCCTTACAAACTCTATCATCACACTCCTCACAAACTCTATACCTCAGTTTCCCTGTCTATACAAAGAAGATAATAACAGTATGTACCTCATGTGGTTCTTGTGAAAATGAACTGAATTATTACATGTAAAATGTTTAAAACAACATCCAGCGTACAGTAAATCCATAATAAATGTAACTGTTTTACCAAGAAGAAATGTTTTCTAAGAGTTTATTTTTAATTTTCTACACTAATTTAATTTAGAAAAAGTTTTCCATCCTATTCCACTTTTATAAAGCAGACTTTGAAATTACTACTTATTTTCAGAGAAAAATGCCTAAGAAAAGGCTAAATTTGCCTCACAGACAGTAATGGCAATAACAGGGAAATAGCTCAAAAGGTCCAAAACATAGTTAGAGATAGAACAGGCAGGAATCGTATTGAATTATAGTCATTTTTTTAAAAATTCACCAAAGTTAGGACTGACAGACAGTTAAATAGCTCTGTTTCCTTTTTCTTTTGTTCCTTATATTTTTACTGCCAAATACTGTTATTCCATGTGCTGTGTGTCACACAGGAAAACATTTTGAGATCATAGACCTACTCACAAATATTTGACTGAAGCAATAGTACATTTTTCATTATAAATCAAGTAAAGAATTAGAGTTGAGTAAATCTTATTGTCTGTTCTTTCCATGGTGTTGCAATCCCTATGCAACCAATGTCCCAACAAGCAGAAGAGAATTTGGCTGGCCCACTCACAGCAATAAGGGAAATATGATACAGGCTGTTGATTCTGATAAGAACTTAGCAGATGAGTGCACCAAAACACAGTGTGAGCATCCTTGGAAAGTCCTCTGCTCCCAGCAGCTGTAATGGTACCACCTCATGACTCAATGTGGGAGTTCAAGAACTCTGGAGCTCACTGGCTAGGTTCAAATCTTAGCTCTGCCACTTGCAAGATGTATGGCCAGGGAGAAGTTAGTTAACCTCTCAGTTTCTTAATCTACAAAATAGGAATAATAAATGGGTTTGTTGCAAAGATTAAATTAGTATTTGAAAAACATTTGGAATAGTACTTGGCACATACTGCTCTTTAATAGTCGTTATATAAACACTGTAATAACTTTGGCATTTATGATTATTCCCACATGCAGATATGAAGACAATCTCCGTTTTTAGTCTATATCCTCTGCCAGGAGAGTTAAATAAAACAAATTTTCAGAAAGATCTTTTAAAATTCGATGCTGGAGTAACCGACCACTAAGGAACATTATACTTGCATTATTTCTTTACTACCCAGATAGTAAATAAAAATGTATTTGGATTTGAGAGTATTTTAGAAATGCAAAAACCACATCTATTGGTATTTTCTAGATATCCAAAAGGTTCCTAATTAAAGAGTAAAGCAATGCCCATTTAATTATTTTAAGTGCTAAAAATTTAAATTGCAAACATATTAACAATTGTGGTCACTACGAATATAGTATAAGCAACTTGTATTATGGAGGGGAAGCTCCCTAAAACAAAAAAATTTAACTCAAAAATTATTCCAACTTCTCTATATATAAGGTAAATACTACAGAAGATAAAAGCTGTGTTGCTGAGTTTCATTTGGTTTCACTAATTTTTAATAATGTAAGTATTGAGACGTTCTAGAGCATTGGTTTAAACCAAGTCCCAATTACCCTTTTCCAGTCCTAGACTAATCATTGTCTCACATGAACTATCAATATGCCCAAGCCAAAATGTGTCCAGCATCCGTCATAGGCCTCTATTTAGATATGAATCAAAAAACTTGTAAGGGTTGAGATTTCAAATGCTCATCTGGACAGGAGATGCACGTATCATAGGTATCTCCTTCACAATCATATGTGATTCTGGAACACCAGGCTTGTCCTTGCAAAGGGGTTCGTCAATTACTCTGACTACAGTAGCAATTAATTCTTACCCTTACGTGGACCTTGGTCATCACTAAGTCTGGTCACTGTGATCCCACTGCATTTTCTCAAGTAGATACGAATTTGCTTTATGTATCCAACGTATTCCGAACTCTATCATGAATTATTTTAATACTTTATAGAAGCATTTGGGAAACAGGCTGACAATGGGAACTTTGCACTTGAAAATTATTATACTATCTTAAGAGATTCTATTCTAGAACATTCTCCATGCTTTCCCACTTTCTTTGATTTGGGAGAAGTATCTCAAAAGAATGATATGAACAACAGAAAGCCTCCATTATTGTTGTGGTAGGTATGAGGAAAATGGGCTGAAATAAAAGGGGAGATGAGAAATTAAGTACTTGCTGATTTTTTGTCACCAAGGAAGTTTTTTTAAATGTCAAAGTTGTCCTCTATTATATGAATGTATATACCACCCACTCACTTTGTGAGGTGTCACTGAAAAGCCTTGGGTTTTAAAAGCTGATGGTATCAATGATGCCAAAGGGTCAATTACTTTAAGCGCCAGAAGCTCCTTTCTCTTTCTCTTCTAGTCTCTCCCCCTCCCTCCATTTTTAAATTTTGTTTATTTCCTTTCTTCTAATAAGTGCTGAAAAAGAGGCACCTACAACACAAGTCTGGCACTGGCCCACGCCCCAAGAACCTTCGGATTTAGCAACGGTCTGGGAGTCAGGAAACATTCTAACAAAAAAAAACAGACCAGCTTTCGCCTAATTCCCCAGGTTTCCTTCTTCAAGCGATCTTGGTCTGAACTCACGAGCAACAACGCCTTACAGAGCCCGGCCCCACGCCAGCCACAGGGCCGATTCCCAGGCCACCCGCCCAGGAGGCGCTGCGGGCCAGTCCCCCGGGGCCACTGGCAGCCGGCGCCCAGCCCCTCCCCACCCCCACTGTGGAGGCCAGCCCAGCCGCGAAGCTGAGTTCTGCACCGCCCGCCGGGGTTACTCTCGGTCATTCCGCTGCACCATCTCGCCCCAGCTTCTTTCTTCATCCGTGCCCTCCCTGAGGCTGCTCCAAGAGACAAGCAGCAAAGGGCAGGAAGATGGGGGACGGGGGAATAGGCACCTCGCCTCTAGGTGTCCGCAGGCTCTCCTTCTAAGTGTTGTGCTTTTCAAAGGAACAAAACTCGTCCCCCCGCCCCCACCCCGCTGAGCCAGGTACACCAGCTCGGGTGAGCGCACGGAGACCATCCGCAGGACTTCGAAGTCAAACAAAGCCCCTGAGGCCTCAAGTGAGCAATAGCTACGGACCCCGTTTGGGACACCTCCCAGTCGAGTTCTTGGGGAACAAGAACGCCTACTCCAGTCCGGGGACGCACAGGGCCGATCACCAGGTCAGAGCCCAACTTAGACCAGCTTCCTAAGAACGGAATAGGGACTAAGTGCTGGCATTCATCCCTATGGGCGCCGGCAGACCTGCAGCCAGAGGGGGTTCTAGCCAGCTCAGAAGCTTCCAAACAAAGAGAAGCACTCTGTGTGGGACCTGCCACGCTGTCCACTCCGGCAGCAGTGCCCCCAGCACGACCAGGAGCCCCCCCATCCCACTGCGCCTGAGGTATTGCGCCCGAGTCTCCACGCCCAGAGATGCTCCCTGGGCTCCACTGCAGGGCGAGTCCGGAGCGCAGCAGCGCCGGGCCTTTCGGTGGCCGAAGCTCGTCGTAGGACGTTTTCCCTGCATTTACAGCACCCCGCACCATTTGCGTTGCAAGAGATGGGGATGTGGGGGTTCGGACTAAACTCCCCGCAACCCAGCGCTTCCCAAAGACTCCTCGGCCCCAAAACAAAACAATAACGCCTAAGTCACTGGAGAGCCTCTTACCTGTTTTCCACTTTTGTGTTTGCGTCTCTTTTCCCCACCCCTTGAAAAACCCTTCCAGAGAAGGGGGGAAAAACCCAAAATAAAACCGGAAAAAAAGAAAGGGAAAAAAAAAGAAGCAAAACGCCCGGAGAAATTGGCTCTAGTGGCGCTGGTCCTGCGGCGCCTCCTGCCCTGCCCACCTGCGCCCGGGGAGAGAAGTGTCGACTCGGCTGGTCCCGGCCCCAGTCACTCTCCCTCGGAATTACCGGGCTTTTGCCGCGACTAGTTCCTTTTATAGATTCGGCTGTGCTGAGCGCAGGGGTTACTATCGGTCAAAGCCTGTTCGCTTTGACTCCTTCCCCGCCCCCTTTCCCGGCCTCTGTTTTTGTAGTTCAGTCACTCAGCAGAAAGCACGTGGAGCCGCGCCCCGCCCCTTAAATGGGCGACGTCCCGCCGCTCCCCGCAGGACTGCGGGCGATGGGTGGAAAGCCGGGGGTGTTGCCGGCATCGCCACGTCCAGGGTCTGCGCCTCCTGTCCCCGCCCAGCCCTGGCCTCCTAGGATAAGAAGGCAACGCGGGGCTTGGGGCTGCGCGGGACACTGTCTCTCTCATCAACGTTCCGGGCAGCCAACAGCATTAGAGGAAATCGCTTCCTCTCAACCCGTGCTTTTCAGCAATGTTTTTTCTTTGTTAGTTTACTCAGTCATTGGGATTGGACGGAGAGAGAAAGTGAGGCTGAAAACCTGCCTGACGCCAACCATTTAGTCTTTCTTTCCTTTCAAAAGCCTAAAGTATGGGAGAAGGCGGACAGTCCTCTGGATAATTGACTGTTTTTGTTTTCCTCCACAAACCCTGACTTTGGTATTCAATAGGCAAGCTATTGCCTTTGGGATTCCCAGCCTGGGAGGACCAATGAAAAGCGTCTTGCTCCTGTTCTTAAACTGGGGTGAGGGGGAAGGGAGGACAAATAATGGAACCATGTGGACTAGCCCCCTTTTTATTTTCATTGTATTGGTCAGCATCCCAGTGATATATACACAGGGCTTGTATTTTGGCTTCTATAGATTAGCAAAGTGCAGCTAGAGAATCACAATCACGTAAAATTATGTAACCATCCAGATAGATCTCCAACTTCTTCCTCTAACTTTGGCTTTGACAATCAGAAGCAAGGCTGCTCATAACATTCAAGGGACAGAGGCAAGATTTCAAATGGGGGCCCACATACTTAAGTCTAAATATTGAAGTCATAAATCAAGCCAACAGACTGTAAAATAAATATCTCCTACTTTCACAAAGATACCTTGGAAGCAACCCAGAAGGGCAAGTTCATGTTCAGACTCCTCATAGTTTGACCTTAGTTTTGGTGGAACAGGACAGCCTGCCCCCAGACCCTTTCTCTTCCCATTTTCAGCGCCATTATATTCCAAAAGAACCTCCACTGTGTGCACGTGGACCCCCAGCTGCACAAGCTCCCTTCATGGGAACCGTCAAGGCCACAACTGGAACCCAGGTGCAAAAGCCACTGGTTGTGTCAACACTCAGGATAGACTCAGTGAGGAAGCTCATGCAGAGCCTGCAAAGTACACTTAGGAGCCTTAGGACAAGGAACTCTGGGATCCCAGCACTCTGGTGTCCTGGCCCTGTGGACTACTCATCCTTAGGAAGAGATGCAGTTGGAGGAGAGCCAGAGGCAAGCCTTCTGAAGCTCAAGAGCCAGGAGAGAGGTCCCTCTTGCCTGCCTGGGTCAAAGAACAACCCTAGCCAAGAGACGGGGGTCAAATTTGAGTGAACCACATGATCTATAACTTTCTGTCTTCATGTTTTCATCTGGAAAATGGAGAAAATATATATTCTCTCCTTGCCTCACAGGAGTTTTCTGAAAGTGAATTTTGTTTATTTTAAACTCCTTGAAAAAATGGCACTATAAACAAAGAGGGTGTTACTTGCTGACTATTAATGTCATTTTCAGATATCAGCCGTGGCCTAGAAAGATTTTCCCATGGCAAACTTTTAAAACTTCAGGTCTAGCAAAGAGTTAAAAGTAATATCTCTGGACCTCTAGAGATAAAGGAAAGCTCCTGGAGGAGGTGTTGCCATTCCAAGTGTGATTTGGGAGAGTGATTAGGTCTCCCTGACTCTCTATTCCCTGCACCCCCACCCACCCACCTATCACAGTGCTTAAAATCCCACCACCAAAATTACTGTTTTTGGAATTTTAAAGGCTATGGTTCCCAAGAGCACCCCTACTAAACTAATCCCTTAGATTATTTTATTGGGACATGAGCAACAAGAAGTCTTCACAAATAACAAAAAGATAGGATGCTGGAGAAAGGAGGTGAGCCCAAGAAGATGAAGGCCCCAGCGAGAGGATAGCCATTGATTCTAAACACATAAATCAGTGGCCCCAAAGCCAAGCTTGATCATTTTTAGCTAAGAAAAACCGGTGGTGTCAAGAACCTGCTCATCCCTACAATGAATACAGGTATACACTACAATGTTTGAAACCTGTTTATTAGTCTCATTGATTTCTACCAATAAAAGAGCCCAAGAGGCTATGTGATTTGGCCAGATGATGTAGGATCGGAACACAAGTCTGCTGACACCAAGCCCATACTTTGCCAGGGTGACAAAAATACTGAATTGCAAAAGTTAGAGCCTAAGAGAACGTGTCCCTTGAGGAAGTTTACAAGTGTGAATTATCTCCCTTGAATGTCATAGGTTGATTTTTTTTACTGAGTATGCTTTAGTGAGCTTTTCCCCAAGTTTTGCAATTCCTGCTAGTAACACCAACATCAAACGTCCAAATCTCCACCCTATGTGCCCCTCTCCAAATAAGTCGTAGGAAGGCCCTTCTTTGTTACTGTTGCTCTGGAGAATCTGATTCTGTAAATGTAGCCTGGGGGGCCTAAAGTTCTAGTCTGAAAGGACCCTGGCATCTTCTAATCAGGGAATCACCCTTCAGGCAGCTGTGACCTTGGAGACCCTGCTAGAGATCATGGAGCTACAGAGAAGCTCAATTTTATCATTCCATTCTGACTTTCAAATTATGGATTATCTAAAAGGCTTTCTTGGCGGTTGCTTTGATATATAGTATCTGTTAACTGGTCTACATAAATGTACATATACACATTGTTTAAAATATAAATGATTCCCACCACATACGTATTTTTGGTTGGTATGTATTCTGTTTTGTTCCTGAAAACTCTTGAAAAATAGAGTATTATAGGAAGTCAATGAAGAATAAAAAGAAAATATTGTAAGAATAACTTTTCAAGCTGAATTTGTTATAATTAAAAAAGACCTAAGAGCTGGATTTTTTATTTTTTTATTTTTGAGAATTCCAGGAAAATGAGAGGTGCCTCAAAAAAGAAAAAGAAAAGGTAATCCTTTCATATACGGAGGGAAAAAAAGGACCTACAGTTCATATCTGAGTCAGTTTAATTCCAATACATGGTTAGACACATAAACAAATCTTCAAGTAATTGATGTTTGTTTAAATTTTTTTTTAAATGAGGAATCGCCATTATTTGTGGAGTAAACTATGTATTGCGCAGGCTCTCTGTACCTACGAATTCAGTTTAATTAGACCAATGCAATTCCCTTCTGTATTAATGCGACTGCTATTGACATTTAAGCAAGATTCAAAACCATTACTGTTCTTGGATTTGAGTAAGATTTGTTCTTTGTCACTGGGATCAACAAGTTAGCCTGGCTTATAGACAGATATGTGCCCCTGAATCACTAGTTGATCAATGAGTTATAATTCTTTCTTAAAAGCCATCCTTCCCACCTGCCTCCCTTCACACTCTCCTTCCCGTAAGTGCCAAACTGCTGGAAAGATTTCATCCCTCCTCCCTCCCTTGCATTCCCTCACCAGCCCATTACAGGCAAACTCTTGCCCCCTCCACTCTGTCTGTTCTGTCCCAATTCATTAGCAACCTCCTTAAAAAGAGATAGGCATGTGAGCTTTCTTTTTTATCAATATAGAAAACAAGACCACTTAATTGGTACCGCTGATGACCTCCTTTCAGTCCTTAGGCTACCTGATCTCTGGTATCTGACACTATTGACCACACCTTCCTTCCTGAAACCAGTTCTTCTCTTGTATTGCGTGAATCCAGTTCTCTTATGCCTCTTCTGCCTCTTTCACGGCTCTTTTTCTGACTCCTCTTTCCTTATGGATATTTCCCTTTATACTAGTTTTTCTCTGTCTGTTTCTACACGCTCCACCACTCCCGTGGCTTCACTTAAACCCTGTGTCGCCAGCTCTTATCTCCTCCCTGCGCTCCTGGACTGTGTTCCCTAATTACATAGAATACCCAGCAGGACCAGTGGGGGGCTGGAGTCAGCTCACTCCAGCTCAGAAGAGCTGACTGTGTATATCTCTTCCCACCTCTGCAGTAAGTGACTTCCATGGGGCTAGTTTAAAATCAGCCAGTGGTAGGAATATTTACACCATTGGAAATCTGATACAAGTGGGGCTTTCTTTTATTTTTTTGGCAAGCCAGTTAACATTTACCAGCACAACACTGAACGAGACGTTCTGCCGATAAACCCCAAACCAATTTTTAATCTTCCCTTTACGTCTCTCTCCTCCAGCTGCATTTCATTTATCATTTCACTTAATGACATCATCATCCACACATTGACTATGGGAAATCATAGTCACCCTTGCTTAACTTTTCATCTCTGTGTCCCTATCGTTTCCTTCTCATTCTAAAAAGCACCAATGTGGGGTCAGTCAAACATATCTCTTAAAGCTGCCCCTTCATCTCCGCCCCCACTGCTTAAGCCCAAGCCAAAGGTCTGTGCTTCTGTATTGCAGTAACCTCCAAACTGCTGTTCCTGCCTTCAGTTTCTTCCCCTTCCTATTTATCTGCCCTAACACCATGGAGTAATTTTTGCTTTTGAGGGAGAAACCCTAAGCAAACCAACACAAAACCAAAAAATAATCATATAGTTTCCCCCCTCTCAAAACTGCCTATGGTTCTCCACTGCTTACAAAGAAAAAATACCCTCAAAATTCCTTAAGAATACCTACAAACACCTTTGCAAACTTGACATTTGCAGGCCTTTGGAGCCTAATTGTAGGCCCTGCTTCCTCCTTCATTCCCCCACTCCCATCTTACCTTTACCCATTCCCCTGTCCACAAACGTTCCATGGCTCTGCACATGCAGTTCCCATTGCTTGGAAATCGCCATCTCCACCCCTCTCCTCCTGTGTAAGAATACACACTGAAAGAGATGGATGGGATTAAATAATGAATCCGTGTGCTACTACTCTAGAAGCAGGAGGCAAAAGGGACAGAGAAGAAAAGGAAGAAAAAGGATATAGAAACCACGTCCCTCATTAAATAGAAAGTATGGGATATAGGGCAGGGGAGAGAGACAGAGAGAGAGGGAGGAAGGGAGGGTGGGGAGGAAAAGGGGGGGGGGAGAGAGAGAGAGAGAGAGAATTATTACAGATAGATATTTTTTAAGTACTGAAATTAACAGGCAAATAATACCCTCAGCTCAGATCCATTAGTAAGTGTAGCAATAGATTCAGAGGGGAAACAGTGCCCTTAAGTTTGAAAAGAAAATAATTAGACTCTGTGGATTAAAAGAAATCAAGCATTTATTATAACAGAAATGATGTGTCTACATTCTTCTCTCCTTATTCAAAGTGCTTTTTTGATACTTATTAAGAATCCATATTCCTGGCCATGATTTCTGGGATGAGGGACTGTTTTATTTCTTAGCCAGGAGGTTTCTTTCTCTCTGACATATTAATAAGAGAATAAGTCATTAAAAAAAAAAAAAAGAAAGAAAGAAATCCTAAAAAATGTTCCAGATTTCCCTTTTCTCTTAGGCCCCTAGAAAGGCAAGCCTCTCTTTTTCTCTTTCAGTATTTTGGGAAGGATCCCTTCAGAAGTACATGGTCTTCCCTTTATTATCCTCTCCCTCTCCAGTGGCCTTGTGGTGGTTTGAGCTGGCCTTGTATAGTACCCTTCATGGCTTCTGCAATTGTCTAGACAGAATGAATGTTTTTACCTCCTCAAAGACTCACTGCCCAGATGTGCTGTGACCATGTCATAGGAGCAGGCCTTTATTTCCCTTCCTTGTTGCGATGCTTCTGGTAACTGATGCTGTCCAGTGAAATCTGAGTTATTTCTTAGCTGGTTACATGTCCCAGACAATCACATGCGCAGAATCACCCACAAGGATGTAAATTTGTGGAGAATGGGCTCCATGCCTAGAGGGCTGGGGTTTCCCACGGACTCCAGTTGACAGCAGAGTTTGGTAGGAAGTCCACACATCTGTCTGCTTATGGCTGGGGGTGGGCAGCCCTGGACACACTACGAGAATGAGGAAAGAAAGCTAAACTGAGGGTCTAGTCCTAAGACATCTAAGGAAATAAAACCAAAGAGAAGGAAATGAAGATCATAAACACAAAGGGTGTTGGTAGCACGTGAATTGGCCCGACATTCTGACGGACAACTCAGCAACATGTATTAAGAGCCTTTGACCCACTAATTTTACATGAAGGAATTTATCCTAAGGAAATATCCAAATACATGGTCAAAGACTTATGTTCAAAATGTGTGTCACTATGTTATCTGCACAAGTGAACACTTTATAAATACTTCATCACCTAGCAGCATGAAAATTTTAAAATAAACTCTGGTAAACTCATATGACAAAGCTCTATGTAGTCATTAAAAATAAAAATAATGTTTTCAAAGGTAGTGATATGGGGAACTGCTTATGATAAATGTTAATTGAAAACAAAAGCAGAGCTATGGTTACATGTACATATGATTTATATTTGGTAAAAATAATTGCTAGTATATTTATAATCTTTTTCATTGAATATATGTGCATAGGAAAGAATCCCACCTAAGGTTAATAGCTATTTTCTGTGGCTGGTAAGATTAGAAGTGAATTTTTTATACATGTCTGTATTTTACAAAATTTCTAGGATAAACATATGCTATTTTTTAGCTAAGAAAAATGGCATTAAGAACAGCGTTTGTAGATAAGTAGAAGGAGGAGATAGTTTACAACTGCCGAAAGGCAAACCATAAATTACCACATGGAAACAGTAAACCCTGACATATTTTAGAAGAGTATATACATAGTAATGAAAAACAGAAGAGAATGTGGAGAGATGAAAATGATTAAGACAGCTAGAACTTTTTGGTGAGTAGGTTTATAAATTGTAATGAATAAAATAAAATGAGAGGATTTTAAACTTATTCTAGCGGTCCACTGCTAAGTGAAAATTCCTTATTTGTATGACATATCTGTGTGTCTTTCTGTATATTACTTCATCTCTCTGTGCCTCAGTTTACTCCTCTTTCAAATGAAGGTAATAGTAGAATCTACCTGACGGGTATTAAATGAGTTAGTACATGTGAAGCACGTGTACTGGGCCTGGCATATGGTAGGTGCTCCATAAATGACAACTGTTGTTATTATTATTACCATTTATTACCGTTACTATTATTACTATTACCCCAAACAACAAAAATCTGTTCCTCAATGCCCAACAACAACTTAACAAATGTGGCTCTTTTGCAAAATTCCAATTTGTAAATTTTTAAATTGATGTTTTCAATTAAATTAACCAGTAAAACCACTTTATCAGCTTGGAGTCAAATACAAATACGATCGTATCTCTTTTTAATATTTTACTTAATTACTCAAATCCCTACTTGCCTCTTAGCAGGAAGTCCGATATGTCTTTCTTAAGATTCCCCTCACTATCTCTCTCCCCCAGAATTGCCCAAGAGCCTTGGGGGCTTCCACAGAGATCTAGAAAGGCCAATCAGCCTCAACCAATTGCTCTGTCACTAGCACACGACAATCCCACTGAAGATTGGTGCCTCAAAGTCCCAAAGTCACAGCTGGAATTACGTCCTCACCTCAGAGCAGCCTTCATCATACCTTGCTTTTGGACTCCCAAAGTTTATGCATTTCAGTTTTTAATCAGAAGTTGCACACTGGCAGCCCACAGATACATCCAGCTCTCTGACACGTGGTTTGGGCTAAAGTGTATTGACATTTTATTTGAAACAGTTGACAGGATTGGAAATATCAGACAAAAAATCTTTATTTCTTGCTTCTATTGAAAAGGTGGAGGACCTGACCACACGAGGCCTATTCCCACATAGGAACAATTGTCTGATGCTGAAAAGAGGTTCTTCTCGATGGAACATGCCCTTGCAGCTTTGCCCAAGTCCCCCACTAACCCCTCTTTTGCTTAAACAGCCTGACTTACTTGTCTGCACTACCTGCCGGGCCCTGATAGGCTTCTGAGTTTGTGGCCCTTTGGCCTAGAAGTTCTTGGGGCGGGAAGGCGAGCAGGAGACACTAGTGTGTCGTACACCCTGAGAACGTGTTGGGAGAAGTGGCTGAGCATGTGAGTGTAGTAGGCAGTGAATTACCCACATCTTGGTGAAACTTAAACCTAGCTGAGGGACCTTTTAAGATATAGCTAAACTCTCATCTCTGCATTGATGAGTCATATCGCTCCTGAAAGATCGTAACCTTGAGTTTCTACTTTGGCTAGTTTAAATTTGAATTTTAAGGGCACACCACAGTGACTGTAACCAAACACAACTTGAGTCACAGCACAATGAAAGGCATGAGGACCTCAAACAACAACACCACTTTCTCAAGAATCTTACCCTTCGTTTGTATCAAAGGCCTTGTAAAATCAGCAGGGAAGAGTCAAAGACGGCAGAAGCAACACTCTTTTGGTAACTAAAAATGAAACCAGAGAATACATTCAAATCCATAAGAACCCAAAGTTTGATCCAAGACTCTCTGTTTATTGAATTAAACCCTGGAGATAAACAAAAAAAGCAAGATTTGAAAAAAAAAAAAAAACAGGCAGCACTCCACTGGGGGGTGGGCAGTCAGGCAAAGTTGGAGAAGAGATGGATCAGAAAAACATGTGAGCAGCTGGGGAGAAAAAAGCATTCCCAAAGAAATCTCCAGTGCGTGGAAGAGAGTTCTGAATGACCTAAGGTTTAATGAGATAATAACAATTATTTCTTCTGCAGACAATTTGTTTGTCAGCTTATATTTCCACAAAATGACCAGTGTGTCATATACAGTATGATACAATGAAAACTAAATTTGCAGTTTCACACTCTTCCTTTTCTTAAAACCATGCAAAGGCAAACAGAAATATGAGACTTTGAGACTTCAAGGAAACTGTAGAGTCATAGTAATTTGATTCTAAAAACAGATGCTTGACAAGAAGTTATATTTAAATCAACCATCAAATCTATCAGTACATAATTTCTAAATTTAGTAATAGATAACCTTTCCATTTTATCCTCCCAATCATAATATGCATAAGACCATACTTTATACTAAGCAAAGTGCATTATTTGATTTTTTAACCCTATAAACACCATGAGGTTATGTTCCTTCAGCCCAAGAATTACATTTTAAATATCAAAGATTACTTCTCAACAGTGAGGAAGAGTGGTAATAACCCACACATATTGGAAGGTGGGAAGTTAAACAGTGAAAATAATACTGCTGGTCCCAGCAGTCCTAGAAATATGCAGCTAAATGCTCTCTTTTATAATATATTTTTGTGCAAGATACTTTGGGGAGTGAGGGGTGCATGACATTTGAATAAACCTGTTCTGACTTGAGAAAATTTTACCATGGTCTAAAATTCAAAACTTCAAACTTTGCATGGGTTTTTGTAAAAATCAAAATAAAGTTTTAAAATATATAATACATGCTCATAGTCAAATGTTCAGATTATAACAAAGGTATAAAGATAAAAAGACTATGAAAAAAGTATACGAAGATGAAAAGTGGCAATCACTATATGCCCACTCCACAGAGATGACTTGTCAATGTGTCTGGTGTACATTCTTCTGGAATTTTTTTCTATAAATAAATATATGTTTAGACACATACTTCTCATTTTAAAAAGAAGTTTCATGCCATGTATACTATTTGTAAGCTATTATTTCACTACATAGTATGGACAATTTTCCATGTAAACAAGTATAGGTTTATATCATTTTAAATGGATGTATAATATTCCATTTTGCATATGTATCGACTTGAAACCCAATCCCCACAAATAGACATATAGTTTGTATCTCTTCTTACAACCATAAAATATGTAGCCATGAACATCCTAGTGTTATCTTTGTACGCATGCCCAAAGATTCCTTAGACTGTACATTTTTGATACATACAGGTAAATAACCTTCCATAAAGGTGGCACCAGTGTGAACAGGGTATGAGAATACCTAGGGTTTTCTTTTTCTTAATTATCATAGAGTAAAATTTACTTTTTTTTCTTTCAGTATACAGTTCTATGACTCTTAACACATATACAGATTTGTTACTACCACCATAATCACAATACAGAACAGTCTCATCTCCCCTTTTCCACACCTAAACCCTTGGCAACCACTAATCTTGTCTCTTTCCTTGTAATTACTTGCCTTGTCAACAATGTCATATCGATGGAATCATATAATATGAAATCTTTTGGGATTGACTTCTTTCTCTCAGCATAATGCTGAGATTCATCCAAGTCATTGTATGTATCAATAGTTCTGACAGTGGGTTTTTTTTTTCATTGCTAAGTAGTGTTTCATTATTTGGATATACTACAATTTGTTTAACCATTCATCCACTGAAGAGCATTTTTTCTCCCAGTTTTTGTCAGTTATGAATAAAGCCACAGTAAACATTCGCATACAGTTTTTTGCATGTGTCTGCATATAAGTTTTCATTTCTCTAGCATAAATGTCCAGGAAAAGATCACTAGGTCATATGGTAGGTATATGTTTAACTTTATAAGAAACTACTAACTTGTTTTCTCGGTGATTGTTCCATTTTGCATTCTCACCAGCTATGATAGCTCCAATTGTTCTATATCTTTGTCAACACTTGATATTGTCAGTATTTTTTCTTTTAGCTATTTTAATAGATGTATATTCTAATAGGTGTGTATATTGGTTTGAATATGCCTAGTTTTTCATCCTCCTATCAACATTTTATCAGTCTTTAAATTATGTCCAATCTAGCTTATTTTTGTTCTGATTTATATATTATTTGATTACCAGTAAGAATGAACACCTTTTCACATGTATATCCACGAATTTATCTTGTTCTGATTTATCTAACACTTATTAAACCAAGCATTTTAACTCCTTGACTGTTACATGTGTTGGAATATTTTCCCCAGATTGTCATCTTTCTTTTTTATTGTTTAACTTTGTTAAGTCTATAAATCTTTTCCTCTAGGGTTTCCAGCTTTAATAAAATGGAGCCTCCTCCATTTCAGGATTATAGAAATACTCAATCAGATGTTTTCAAGTGCTTGCATAAATTAGTAAACATTTAATTTTTTTACTAGTCGCCTTCACCCCAGCCCAATGAGGGGAGGCTCTGAAATGAGATAAGGGTCAGGACAGTCAGTTTATTCTCATTGTTTGAAAACTGAAACTTCTTTCCAAAACTGTTTCTCTATCAGCAGGGATCAGTTTTACACAACTACAGCAAAACATTATGTAAAATGTTCTGCTGAGCTTTAAAGTGAAAAGGCCAAGCTATTTCATGGGTAGGGAGATTGTCCTGAGGAAGGACAGAAGTGAGGGTGGAAAGAGATTATCCCAGCGCGCAACTTCGCTAAGAATTCCGTCTCCCTCAGAGATCAAGAAAATGACCTTCCTGAAAATCAAGAGTTAATTACTGCAAGTCCTGATTTAAACTTCACACACCCCAAAGTACAGTTTTAGTGAGTAAATAGGATTAACACTGAGCGAAGCAGAGACCACCCTAAAGGTGATGAGAAGGGTAAAGGTAGAGGCAGAAGGCTCCAAGAGTGGGGGTTCAGTGCTGGGAAATTCCAAGGAAACAAACCAGAAAGGAGAAAAAAATAATATACAAGAGAGTAAACTGCACAAGGGAAAAGAACATAGTAAAGAAAAAACTAAGAGTGAGAGAGGAGTCTGTCAGGATCTGCAACAAAGCAAATGATTGGCTATTAATGCACTGAGATGGTACGCTCCATGACAAAGGCAGAGAAGATAAAAGAAGTTGAGGTGACTGAGCCAGGTATCCTTGCTGAGCTCAGAGGTCAGCAACGGCTTAGGGAAAGAGTTTTGGTTGGAGCAAAGGCAGAATTTGAAATCAGTTTCAATTTTCACTCTCTAGTAAAATCAACTAATGGTTTGTCTCTATTTTATAAATAAGTTATTTTCAAATGAATCCCATTTTTAAAGACTGTTTAAGAAGTTCCAATGCTCATGAATTATGTCAAAAATTCCAAACTCCTTTCATGTCCAGATAAGGACCAACATATCCTCCTACGATTTCTGCACACCTGCCTACCTGGAAGACTGAAAAGAGAGGGTTTCATGACTGGCCCTGAAAATAAGTGCCTCATTTGCATATATGTTTTATTGTCAACATCATCATCATTAGAGTGGTTGCTCAATTCACATGTTAGTGTCAGCTCATCATCAAATAGTCAAATGCTTATAAAGTGTCAACAATTTATGCAAACAAGCCAAAAAGAGTGAAAAGACTGAGAAGATTATTAGGATAATTAGAGCCAAAAATAAAGTTCTGGAAGACAGAATCTCTGAATGCCCATAATCATCTAATGATAGTAACATTTGCGTTAGGCCTTTCTTTTCTCAGTAAATATTTTTGGAGGGCCAGCTCTGTACCACACGCTGTGCTATATGTACCGTGCCTTGAAGGAGCTCACAGCTTCATGAGGCGAGATGGAAAGCAATTACAGTATTACCTGAAACAAGCTATTGAGAAGGGATAAGCCATGTGTTGAGGAAGCGCAAAGAAGAAACAACCCAGCCTGAAAACTCTGAGAAAGTTTCAGGAAGTTGACATTTGAGGTGAGTCTAAAAAAGCTGAGGGCTTCTCTAAACTTAGATGGAAGAAGAGCTTTCCAGGAAGGATATGTAGAAACATAAAAGCACAGGAGGTCAGCACATCAGGATGGGTGCCCAGCGAGTCACCTGTTGTGGCCGAAGTCCAGGGAAGTTGCTCAGTCGGAGGAGGCAGCCCAAAAGGTAGAAAGGCTGGCCAAGGCCTGCTGGGGAAGGACAGAGAAGCCATGCCGGAAGCTTAGATTCACTGTGGCCCCTCCACTTTTTTTTCCCCTTTCAGTTTTATTAAGATATAATTGACATACAGCACTGCGTAAGTTTAAAGGGGACAGCATAATGACTTGACTTACATACATTGTGAAATGATTCCCACAACATGTTTAGTCAATATCCATCATCTCACATAGATTTTTAAAAATGTTTTATTCCTTGTGTCCCCTGCTCTTCTAACTTGGCCTGAAATATGCTTACAGTTAACAATGCTCCTTTTTTTCATTTGCCACGTGGATGGAAACATCCTTGCTCAGAGTGATTAAGTGTGAACACTCTGAAACCAAATGGTCTGGTTTCAAATCCCAGCCTTGACCTTTCAGATGGTGAGTGACCTTGGCCTCGTTATTTCCTGCCTCTGTGCCTTGGTTTTCTCATTTATGAAGTGACGATAATAATAGTACCTGCCACGCAGATTTTGGGTAAGGATTAGTGAGTTAATACATGTAGAAGTACTTGGAACATAGCTGATAGTCAGTATTCAATACATATCAGATTAGATTGTAGTGGCATATTCAGAAATTAATAATATGCTTTCAAAAGTTTCTTTTCCATCATGTGCCTTCCCACTGAACCTCAGATTAGACCACATGTGATTTTTGTTTTCTTTCAACAGCCCTGCTGGGAGCCCCCTGCCCCCACTCCTAGGACAACATCCTTCTTTAAAAAACGACTTCTGAAGCAGAGCACCATGTTGCTATTGTCAGACTGGTCTTGTGTGATCACTGTCCCACTGTCAGCCTGGCTGCTAATCAGAAATAAATGGACAATTCACAGCCCATTGAGCTGTGCCACCCAGAGCACAGCCTGGACCAGGAGAGGCCACTAACTAGGAGAAATCTCAGCCTGGGGCTCCCAGATCATGTCACTGTAGAGAAGAACTTTCCACTCTCCAAAGCAGCGACCACCATGATATCACACCTCCATTGGAGGCGAGCCATTTAAATTTCTGAAACAGCAATCTGCCAAGTCTGCAGGGAGTGAAATAATAAAAAGGTGTCAGGAATAAAACACAAGAGAGAAATCCAAGGCCAGGCAGAGAATAAGCTGCAAGACCTACTTTCGGGTTCCTTCCAACCTAATTACAAATGGGTGTCATTAGTTGCCAGTTTGGCAAACTGTGTTTCATGCTGAAATTTACCATCTATGATGAACTCAAGAAAGGTGTGGGGACAGAGCCCCCGAAAGCAGTTTCCAGGCTCTCAGCCTCACATAGACAGGTGCTGGCTCAGGTAGTAAATGGCCATCAGCTGTGGCTAGTTGGCCGTCAGCTGTAACCAGTGAGCCATTGGCCACTAATATAACTGCTGTGGCTACGCTAGCAGAGAGAGGAAAAAAAGTGTGGGCTAGCAAGAAGATGGTGGCTGAGCTTGCAAGCAGTGCAATGAGGGTTGAGAATTGTGTGGCTCCTGTTTCTTGTTTCTCCAACCCAGCCACCAGCGAGAATATAGTGGTATGACTCCCCTACTCATGGTTCCGTGGGTGTTCCTTTTTGGCCTCACCATATCCTGCGTTCTTGTATGGGGAGCGGGAGCAGAGACCCCATGGGTCCCCCGCACGACAAAGGTATAGCAGATCAAGGACAATCAGACATCAATTTAAGAGCTGTCTCTCAAATATTTAAGATTAGTTCCAAAGTGGACATTCATGTAAACGCTGTGACTGACTCTCCTCTTCAATTCCAGTGTCTGGCCATAACCTGGCATTTTCTCCAAGAGCACTGTACGCAAACAAGGATCCCAGGCCCACGGCCACTTTCTGAACCCCAAGGCGGGAACCACATGATGGGACATGCTCTGGGCCTCCGTGTGTCCAACAGCACTTTCTGGAGAAAGAACTCTGGTTATCGTAATATTGAAAAGAACCTCGGCTTTCATCTTGCCCAATGAGGTCATTACAACATGAAAAAAACTGAGGCCCAGAAAAGTCAAGTGACTTGCCCAAGGTTATTGTTAGTGACAGAGCCAGAGCCAGGGATAATTGACTATCAGGCTTTCTGTTCGACAGGTTGTTTAAATCATGTGGATGCCCGCAAGCTTATAGCAAACATCGCACAGCTGAATAGCCTAGGTTTCACCTGCCTGTGATTACAAAGTAGGCTACACAAACAAAGTCTCCTAAACATTGTCAGCTCCGCACCTCTGCCTGCTCATTCAGGAATTTAGCCCTCTCCCAAAGGCTTCCCATCCCAGGGTCTTTTGCTTTTTCCTGCTCAGGGACAGTCTGCAACCCACCAGCCCTTACAAGAGATCCAGCTGTCCTGCCTTAGGTCTGCCCTTACGTTCCAAGGCGTTCCTTGCGTTTCTGTAGATCCATCTCTGAGCCAGAATGCGCACTGTGGTCTGGGGGCTGGGGCTGGAGACAAGGTGGGAAAGGAGGGCATAGGACATGTGTCACTCATTGTGTGCTGCCTTTGGTCCCAACACAGGGCTGTTTATACCTCAGGCCTTCTGTCTTTCATGAGCACTGGACTCCGGTTACTTGCCCTGGCACCATTCCCACAGGGGCTCACAGCCAGGCCGGCAGACATGAGGCAGAAGTGAAGGGAAATTTCGAGGTGGTTATCCACACAATTCTTGCCTTTCTGTCCTCCCCCTCCGCAAATGCCTCTCCACCAAAAGCAAAGACAACAAAAACAAAACAACGAAACGGGAGCAGCAACATCCAACCCTCCGCTCAATCACCCAAAAACCAAAAGGTGCCTATGTGTATGTGTTTGAATTTGTATGAAGAGTTCTTTGGAAGGAAGTAATTGCCTAACCCTAAGCATCTGAGTCCCAGCTCTGGCTCAGCTATTGGAATCATATGATAAACTGATCATGAACTTAAACCACCTGTGAGGTGAAGCAACATCATTCCTAAGCAACACCTGCCTTCGTTTAAGTTTCCTCAGAAGTAAGCTGAGAAGGAAATGGAGGTAAGTTCTGTATTTGAAAGACAATTCCAGGATGCACCAGTG
The DNA here is from genome assembly GCF_057876585.1 of Rhinolophus sinicus. Classification (NCBI taxonomy): domain Eukaryota; kingdom Metazoa; phylum Chordata; class Mammalia; order Chiroptera; family Rhinolophidae; genus Rhinolophus; species Rhinolophus sinicus. Next base: position 24,818,940 of record NC_142516.1, on the reverse strand, counting down.
AGAAAGTGGGGAGAGTGAGACAAGAAAAGGAGAAATATCAGTAAAGAATGTATTAACAAGTAGGTTATTAAGTATGAGCTAACAGGGCTCATAGTTAGGAACTTACCTCAGCATCAGAGCCAGGACCAGGGCGGCATGAATGAGGCACCTAGGGTGTACAATCTAAAAGGGCACTCACTCTCAAGATCAGCCAAGTTCAAATCCTGCAAAAGCAGTCAGCCCTGCTCAGAATCACACGCTTGGAGTATGGGAAGACTGGAGCATTTATCGGCTGACTTCCATCTCCCATTGGTTGAGAATGATCCCCTGTCCCGGGGGTGCTGATGCCTCTGCACTTCCAGGCTGAGCCTGTTTGAGACTCTGCAAGCTTCTCATGGTGCCAAGAAAGCCCCTAGGTAGAGGGAAAAAAAGGCAGGTGCTCAGAGTGGAAAGCTGTCCATGCTCGGGAAACTGTCTGCAGCAGCTGCCAGTGAGCATGAGTGGGCAGAGGGGACAAAAGCAGGGCCTGAGCTGCATCTGCTACGTGCCCTGCAAGTCCCAACAGTATCTGCATACACAGACACGTGCAGGAGCTCACAGGCTCATGCCGCTTCCCCTTAGTCAGGGCAAGAGAACAGCAGCTGTAGAATGTCCTACTTGACTCTTCCCTATTGTAAATTACTGGCATTCCAGGGCTACTTCATACACACTTCCTTATTGTTTCAACCCTTAGGAAGCTGGCCTATTCTTACTCCATCCTCCTTTCTACTTCCAGCCTTTTCTCCTCTTCTCTTATGTGCAGAGTAGACAGTCAGTATCAGTACATACTGGTGCTTTCTCTCATTCTTCACATATCATGGGACCTTCAGACCCTCATCAACTGGGAGTTAGTTATTGTTCCTTAAATCAGATACAGGGTTCCAGAAACAGTACTGCTGATGGGTGTGACCATTAGAAAGTACAGTGAAATGGGCATTTCCATCTGATATGGATGATCTTCTTGTATAGTTCAGCAACCATTTTATACAGTTGACTCACATTACATTTGAAATTGACAAAAATATCTATGTCTTCTTTTCATGAACCAACAAGATGTCATTTCTCCCCAATCCTATACTTGTTTAAGACACTGGTTTAGGACTTTCCATTTTTCTTCATTAAAAATCATTTATTAGTTTGGAGCATTATTCTAGTTCGCTTTCTTTTTCTTCTTGGAAAAAAAACACCTTAGTTTTGATATTCATTGTGATTCAATATCTCTCAAAATGTTGTGTAAAAGCATGTACAAATTTCATTCAAGTTATTGATAAAGCTGGAGAATAATTCAGCATCCCAACATGCCACTCTATGACTCCCTCAAGGTTGCCTCTAGCTCATTAGTCACTTGTTTAACTAGCAAAATAGCTACCACATTACTATTCCAGTGAGTTTTCTTCATCGTGCTCTCAATAACCTTACTGAAATCAAGATACACTGATTTGAAGGAATTTCTCTTTTCTATCAGTGTCAACCCTATCATAAATGAGAACAAGGTTAGTTTAGCATGGCTTGCTCTTAGTAAACTCATGCTGTTTCTTTTGCCATGTGCTTACAAACCATCTGTTTCACCATCTGATGCCAGGGATTGTACCTCCAAGCCACCAGTTTCATGAATAAAAGCTAGATGTATTGCATGCAGAACTAAATTTTGTTCTATTTTTGTAAATAAGGCATAATGGATTGGGGTAAGACTTGGTATATAAGGCATTCGCAAATAAAAATATATATTAAGGCCTTGCTCAGGCCCTGATTTTATCACAACTTGAGAGTTGAGAAAATAAAGGGATCTTATGCGTATGTGGCCCCCATGGGTCACCATACCATATTTTTGTGTTTATACAGTGTTTTCCTCGGCGGCCCTCATTGCTCCTACGATATGTCTAATACCAGTGGCACAATGTCTAAGCACAATGGCAGAACCCAAACTAGCCGGCGTACACAGTGATTTGACACAAATGATTTAATAATTGGTATGGAAAGCAAGGTGACATAATAGAAAAAAGGTAATTCCACTAAGACAGCACCAGCCAGACAGCAACTACCCTAGTCCAGTATGGATGCACAACGAACACTACCAGTAAAGATGGAGACAGCAGGAAGCAGCCCATATTTTACCCCACCCTTACCCCCAATAGGTAGTGTTATCAATACCATACTTTGTGGAATAGAACAAAACAAGCCCATATCCCCAAATCCATTTTTTAAAAACCAATAGTAGCCAAGGAAAGTTCAAGGTAAAATCCAGCTCTTGTAACAGCCATTCGTTTTTATATGTAATTTGTTTTGGATCATGAAGAGCAAGAATTGAAAGGGTGATGGAGAGGGTGAGGCAGCTAACTCATGTCTCCCGAGAGCTCGTTGGTCTGATGCATGGAGTTTGTGTGTGCTTCCAAATAAATCCACGAGGGTTGGTTTTCCTTTCATGCCTCACAATCTTATGCTTTAGGAATTTTATATTCCTTTATGTAGAAAGAGTATCATCATAAACGAAGGCCCTTAAAGTTTTTCTTATTTTTTTGTGCCAAACTGTGTTTCTCACGCCCTTCTTATCTGCTCTTTCAGGAAAATCCTAATTGAAATCCATGGAATGAGTTCTCTTCAGTTCAGACTTTATTTATAAAATTTCTAGAAAACCACAACACTGCCTCTCTCCCCAGACAGAATATTCCAGAGCAAGTCTCCTCTGTACAGTTAAACTCACTATCATCGCCACACAGGAAACAATTGGAAAGCTATCCCCGCCCCCGTCGCAATTCTTAAGCAACTGAGGGTGATGACCAAGGGAAAGAGAAATAAAAGTTGCTTCAATCAGGAAAAATATTTTGAGAAGCATTAGGAAGATGTGAAAAGACTGGCTCAGTAAATTTTACTTAACCAAGAAAATTCAGGGAAAGAGCTGTTTTCATTTGTTTGCTTGCTTTTGTTTAAATCCCCTAATTAAAAAGTTGCTCTGTTACCATATAATTCCATTTGCATATCGTTCTGGGAAAGGCAAGACTAAAGGGACAAAACCTAGATCACTGACTTCCAGGGATTAAAAGTAGAAAGGAGGTACAGCACAGGGTACTTTTGGGGGTGATAGAACTGTCCTGCATGGTAATTTTGATGATGGTTGCATGAGTGTATGCATTTTTTAAAACCTATAGAACTGTACACTAAAAGGAGTGAATTTTGCCTTATGTAAAAATAAATGAATGTAAAATTTTAAGTTGCTATGCAATGTAGGAGGAAGACCATTGGACTGGGATTCAGGTGACCTACGTCTACTTCTGCTAGCACTGTAGACAAAAGTTATTTTTGCTTGTATTCTTATCACTAGACAGCTTTCTAAAATGATTCTAGGAGATGTGCCTGCCTTAGAAAGCAGAATATACAGCGGGGAAATGTCAGCTTTCTTTGTCATGTTTCAATGTCTTCAGGACCTACACATTACAGGACACAAACAGGAGCAGCCAGCATAGCACCGCAGCTCTTCCCAGCTGAATACTCTCCCTTCCTTGTGCCCCTCTGGTGCTGTGCACCTCCACAAGCCATCGGATTTTAACAGATTTTACTGAAGTGTTAATGCACTTATTTATTCATACATTGCATTATAAGCAAAAGTCGCAATTATATTCTTAGATGCACTTAATGAGCTTCAATAAGCAGGCTCTTGCAACATATGTTGTTTGCAATTAGATTCAGCAACATGGAGATGTCTATACTGAGTGGTCCTCCCATACATTTTCTCTGTGGCTTTCGGCTCTGCCTCTGTCTCCTATACAAGCTCTTGCAATAGAGGAGGTATCTCAAACAGACGCTCCAAAGAAAACCTCCTACCATGACTGTCTTTAACTGCTGCATCGAGGTGCTCTTTGTAATAACAATTATTTCCTGTTATGCTTTTCCAGGTTTGTTAATGATTTGCCCTCAGCATTTCCATGTGCTTAGTCCCAGGGCATTTTTATCTGTTTCACGTCCAGTACCTTCTCTCTTTCATCAGTGCTCTCGGTCTTTAGGTTCTTGGACTACCTGATTGTGCTATATTTCATCAGTTTTCCTTATGTGATTTTGGGGATTCAAAAATGTATGAAAATGTATATAGCACAGCCATTTAAGCTTCTTATAATTTTTCATTATGTAAACTGATACACAATCACTAGATGGTAGCATATTGGTTGGCTATAGTTATCAAGTGAAACCTTCCCCAGCAGAACCTTGGGGCAGCATGCCTAAACATTGTAAATCTATATAGGAAGATTGCAGTACTTATCACATTTTCATTGATTCAGGTGGCACCCAAGTTCCAGACTTTCTGGCAGAGACTATAGGACCTCTGAAAAATGGCAGGGATAAAGGCTTGCAGTCAGGAGTTATCCTTCGCTCCGCCCTCTCATCATCCTTCACCTCCGACTGGTTGTCCTGTCTTGTCAGCTCCCTCACTTCTCTGCCCTACTCTTTATTCCCAATGTCTCTGCCCTCGAACAGGCCTCCCACAGCCACTGATCTAAGGAACTTGGTGCATAGAAAGTACTCAGTAAATATTGGATGGATGGATGGGTGGGAAGAAAGGCAGTAAGAAGGAGGGGAGAGGAAATGGAAAGAAGGAAAAGGAAGAATAGTTCTTTTTGATATCGTGTCGATGGAGTACTTGTAAATTAGAAATGACTATACCGTGACCCACATCTAATTTCCCAGCTCTGTAAGTGGGAGAATGAACCCAAAATATAAATTCTCCCCTCCCCTATTGACCAAGGATTCCACTGTCCATACCTTATAGTGTTCCACCAACAAAACTTAGAGGAACAAAGTATTCTCACATGGCCCCTGGAAAGGTGATGAGGTATCCAGTGCCTCTTGCTGACAGCCCCCTGCCACCCCCAGAACACATGACTCCACAAGTCACCATGACCCTCAACGGCAGTTGCCTGATTGCCTGTTTCACACTAGAAAGCCCCACTGCATCACTTCTCTAAGAGAGCTAAGTCTTCCTCATTTGCCTGGAAGTCCGAAACCCCTGCCCTGGAAAGCCATGATGGCCGAGAGAGGCAGCCTGGGCTATAAATTGATTAACTAAAGTAACAAGCTGGAAGACAGAAACCCACCCTTAAGACCATCACTCTCTTTTCTGATGGAAATTGACTCCTCACATTAAACTGTACTAATCATATCTTTGTTGACCGAGAAAGTTTTTTCCTAAACTGTTATTTATTTCAGTAGAATGATACTAGAACTTTACCATGTTTATGCAGGTGAATGCTTGTTGGCTTTACTACTTATGGGAAAAAGCCCCATAAAATGAATTCAAGTGTGCATGTGGGTGGGTGTTATTAGCTTCGGGTACCACCTTGGTGACTTTTGCTTGGTGGAGCTCTATACTGTGGTTTAAACATGGACTACTTTCCCTTCCTTGGGTGTAACTCTATTGAAATAAGCTATATCTGGCTTTTTGCCCACAGAAAACCAAGGGCTTAAAACCAGCTGAGAAGGTAAAAAGCCAATTGCCCATGGCAAAAGCTTAGCAGATTTTCCCTAAAGATAAAGAAACTCTTTCCTATCACCTTTAGCCAAAGTGTAGTGAATTCCCACTGCATGCCTGGGGGTGGGGGTGGATGGGTACCCTGCAGTCCTGAGCTCAAGTGGTTCCAACAATCTGGAGGTTATAAAGGAGTGAGCAATGGCCGGTGGCCAAAGAGGAAGCCTGAACAGCCTGTACCACTGGTATTACTTTAGTTTATAAGCTGCATGGGGCAAAGACAGTGTGTCTTTAAAACTTATTTATTAGGTGCTCAATAGAGTACTGTGTAAACGTGGGTGCCTAATTAACAAAACTTTGCTGATAAGTGGAAAAGCCTTCCAAGGCTATATGCACCACCTGGGAATCCAGGAGGACCTGTGCTTCAAGGTACAAAGGTGAAGGTGGTAAAGAGCCAGTAAGTCTATGATGTGTTCATTGCAAGGCTCTGGTTTTGGGGGTAAAAAAGACTGGATACACTTTTTTCAATAGGCAATTACGACCGTGACTCTGTGCTACCAAAATGAGGAAACAAAGATTAAAACATTTCAGCCAAATTGAATTTTCACAATTAAGTATCTTTAGTAAAACAAGGTATAATATGTTGTCTGTAGGTGGATGACTTGCCATTTCAGTCCTTTAAAAAAATGATATAAAAAGCACCTTTTTATATCTCTAATTGATATATAACATTATATTAGTTCAGGTGTACAACATGGTGACTCCATGTATGTATATATTCCAAAATGATCACCACAATAAGTCTAGCTAACATCCGTCGCCATACATAGTTACAAATTTTTTTTTTCCTGTCGTGAGACGTTTTAAGATCTACTCTCTTAGCAACTTTCGAATATACAATATAGTATTATCAACTCGAGTGTTTATTTTGTTTTGTACCTTTTGGCTACCTTCACCCATTTCATCCACCCCCAAAAGCACTTTTTCTAAAACTATAAACCAGTTGCAGAGAGGGAGAAGAATTTAGCTCAGTTGCCATTCCACTAGAATCTGGGATTCCAACAGGTTAATTTGCCCATTTTGATGGGAAGATGCCTGTGAAAAGATGAGGAGTTTTCCTGCTTAAAGCTGCAGCTTCTCACTGCATCGACCACAAATTAGTTAGTAGCAGAGAGCCATGCTCTTAGCCTGCACCTGCCCTGCTCCTAAAATTAGTATTCTCAGCCAGATTTAAGCTCTGCAGGGCCAGCTCACCCTATCTCCACTAGTCCCACTGTGCTGTAGGGATGTGGAGACAGAAAGCTGGGCAGATGGCCGTCAGCAAGATCCCTACATGCCTTGGTTCTCAATGCCAAGGGATCTTACAGAGAGTGGGTTGAAATATAAGGGAAACTCAGAAAGTTGTATGAAAATGTAAGTGTAACTTCAGTTCACCAAACAGGTCAGTCAGTCTTTTTCTTTTTGTTCTTTTAATGGGCAAGTTCATGAAGTAAAGAAACAAAATGTTACAGACACATTTGAAACTCCCTCCAATTTTATTTTCTTCCTTCCCCTAGAGTTTGGTGTTTATTCATCCTATATATGTTTTTCTACTTTCTCTACACACGAAAGTGTCCATAATCAATAACTAATATATTTCGTATGTTCCAAACGTTATGTAAGTGGTATCATACCAGCATTGTACACATCATTTTGTAACTTGTTTTCTTGCACAAATTATGTTTTTGAGATGTATGTATGTTGGTAATGCAGTTCTAATTCATTCATTCTCACTGCCTGACAGTATTCCATTGAATAAATTGATTTACTTACCCACTCTTCTCTTGAGGGACATTTTCATTGTTTTCTATTTTTAGCTATCATCAGTGCACTATGAATATTTTCCACCATTTCACTTTATGCATGTGTACAAGCATGCAAAGTGGACTTGTTTTGTAATCTTGACTTTTGTCAAGATATTGCCAAACTTAACCAATTTACCGATTTATACTAACATCAGAAGCAGATGAGAGTTTCTGTTGCTCATCATCTTAGACTGATTATTATTGGTCTTATTAAACTTTCCAAACAGATAAATGTGAAATGATATCTTCTTGTTGTTTTAATTGGTATTTCCCTGGTTACCAGAGAGGTTGAGCATCTTCTCACTATCAGCCATACAGTTTTTCTCTTGTCAGAATTGCCAAACCATCTTTGTTCGTTATTATATTGTATCATTACACTGTATCATTTGCCTTTGTTTTATTGATTGTGTTAGTTAAATGTTCTGAATACTAATCTTTTGTATCTCTTTGAGTTGTATTAGGTCGGTGCAAAAGTAACTGCAGTTTTTGCAATTATTTTTAACCTTTTAAACCGCAATTACTTTTGCACCACCTTAATAAATGTCTTTTTATAGATGATGTAATACAGAATTGTACACCTGAAATCTATGTAATTTTACTAACAACTGTCACCTCAATAAATTTAATAAAAAAAAAAAAAGAAAAAAAAATACAAACAAAACAAAACAAAACAAAACAAAACAAAAAAAAATGTCTTTCCAGTTGTGTGCCTTGACCTTTGTTTTCTAATGTACAGATGTTTTGTTTGTTTGCTTGCTTGCTCATTTTTAATGTAGTCACATTTACCTATCTTTTCCTTCATGGTTTAAACTTTATATGACTTGTTTAAGAAATCCTTTCCTAGACCAAATTCATAAAGATATATAAGAAACATCTAAAAGTTTTAAAGTTCTTCTTTTCATATTTAATTCTCTAATTCACCTAAATTTATTTATTTTTGTACGTTCAGAGATAGAGATCTCTTTTGTGTGTGCGGTTAACCAATTATTCCAAGAACTAGTGATTGAACAGTTCTTCTCCCGATGATCTATGATGTAAGTTCCCGTGTGCACAGCCTTGTTCTGTCCCTTATTTGTCTATTCCAGCAACACCATCGCATTGTCTTATTATTACAGTTTTATAAGATGTCTTGATATCTAGTAGGGGAAACCCTTGATATCTAGTAAGGCCCCTACCTTATTCTTTAAAAAATATGTTATTCATGAACCCTTGATAATCCACCTAAATTTTATTTAATAAGCTTGACACACACCTAATCTCTAAATACACTAAATATTTATTTTGTGTGTGTAAATATACATACACTAAAAACATGTGAGTAGTTGATTCAGATTTCATTAAATTTATAAATTTGAGAATTGATAGCTTTATAAAAGCTATATATAGAGTCCTTTCATCCATGAACACAATGTATCCCTCCATTTATTTAAATGCTTTCTTAATGTTTTTCAATAAAGTTTTATACTTCCCTCCATTAAAATTCTGCACATCTATTTTTACATTTATTCTAGGTTCCTGATTTTTTTGTTGCCACTGTAAGTGGTATCTTTTGTCAAATTGATGTTTGTTCTTTGTTGATGGTGATAGGGATAAATTTGATTACTGTACATTGCACTTATTTCCAGCTATCCTCTCTTAAAAGTGTTAATAATTTGTCTGTAGTTTCTCTTTTAATTTTCTTGTATACAATAGCATTGTCTTATAGCTTCTCTTTCTTGTTTGCTTTCTTGTCTTATTCTGCGGGCTAGGACTTGATAAACTGAATGTTTAGTAGACGAGTTGATAGCCAGAAAACTTGTTCTGTTCATGATTATAAAGAGAACACTTGAGAACTTGGAGAATTTTAAATATTACCAAATATCATGAGTATTGCTTTCTCCCTTATTTAATGTTCCAGAATGTATGGAGGGTTTGTTCAGAGCACAACCGCTGCTCTAGTCATCTTAAAAATCACTACATATTAACTATTATTTTCAGCCTATTGCTGGGCTCCCCCACAGAAAGAACAAATGAAAAAGTATACGTCTTGTTAATTTTTGACAAAGTTGCCCAATTTCATAATATCTACAAATGCCACCCTAAACAGGGTGCATACACAGTTATAAAACTCAGCAGGCTGAAGCTTGAGACGTCCAAAAACAAATGAAAAAAAATCCCAACTCTAAAACTATTCTGCATTCAAGTTCTGAATTGATTCCCTTTGAGGCCTTTAAATGTATTTGTTTGCAAGAAACAAAAGGACTTCTTTGTTAACATGTGGGGGTGGCTTATTAGTGACTCTAAGAAATCAGAGTGAGGACTACAGTTAAGAAGACAGTATGGAAGTTCTTCAGTTTTAGTGCCTTAAGCCAATAAAAGTTTTAAGTCCGTTCTTACCACTGTAACTACTCTGTTCAAGAAACCCACTCTAGTCGGGAGGACCTAAGACTCTAATGGCACTAGTCTGGTAGCTATTCCTCCAGCCAGCTAAGAATCGTCACTTTTTGCTACCCTACAGCAAGAGGAGTAGCAGTTTTAAACTGCATCCTTCTACATCCTATTCAAAGATTAGGTTACCATTAAAAGTAGGTCTTAAAATCTGCACCTTAAAACAGTTTGCAAGTGTGCTACATTCTAAAGACACTTCATTACAAAAGTTAAAATATAGAAAATTAGAGAAAAATTTATCAGATCAGCAAATTAAGCTTTTACGTTTTCAGTATGATGTACTGCAGGATTTCTTTAAACGGACTTCCCTCTTATTCATAGTGTAGAGAAAATAAGTGAGACTAAACATCAGCCACTGCCACCTACAAACTAGAAAAAAAAATAAAGTTGCTCTGATATAATAGGGAAAATTAATTCATGCTACAGAAATTTAAGCTATTTTTCAGCTTTCCATTTGCTAAATCAACTATTCAGAATTTGCGAAGTGGGAGCGACATGCAGTTGAACCTAGAGAAGCCTGTAAAGGAGCGTAACTATTGTTTTCTTGTTTTGTGCCACTTGCTAGTTCAAGTACAAAAGAGCAAAGGGAAAGATACCACCGCTTTCCCACTCAGCCCCGCTGGAAACACCAAGAGCGAACTCAGCACCCACCAGTCCGGCAGACAGAGCGATCTCGCCGCTTTAAATCTCGGAGAGCCCTCGGGCCCGCCCACAGGAAGGCGGGGCCGGCGCGGTGTCTGCTGGAAGTTGTAGTTTCAGGCCCGAGCGCTTTTTGACTCGTTTCTTCTTCCCCCACCGCCCCATGGCTGCCCACGGACTGTGAAGCTGCTGTGTACTGAGCACGAGACACAACCGGAGGAGATAAGAGGAGAGCATTGGGGCTCCGTTGATGAGTGTCTAGAGTGTGGTGGCAACGCAAGCTGCGCGCATGCGCGGCTGGCCGAGCGGTCCCTACTCCACCTGAGTTTCTCCAGTGCTAGTGGGACAGCGGGAGGGCACAAGGCAAGTTTGAGGTCTTACGGCTTGCTTGCGCATTGCAGTTGTTAGCGGGGAGATGGGGGGAGCTGTCTGATAATCGGAGGACAGTTTTCACCCTGCCCCACCAAGCCTTTCCGGATTCTCCCACCCCCTACCCTTTTCCAATTTGCAGAATTGCAGCTTCCCCACCCTTCCCCGACTCCTCCATCGCTCCTCCACACACACAACCCTCCCCCCCCCCCCCCCCCCCGTCTCTCCGTGGGAAGCCTTTCCCAGCTGTGTTGTGAAATCCGCTAGAGCCTTTTAGCCAAGGCCTTTTAGCCCGCCTGGAATTCAAACTGCCCCCTCCCTGCCAAATCCAGGTCATTCGAGGCAGCAAAAGGCTTGAGGCACAGGCCCTACAAAGCAATGCCCTCTTTGGTTCTCTTAAATTTATGTCCTCCTCTTCCCCTACAAAGCCGGGACTAGCTAGACGATAAATAAGGTGGATGGATAGTTAGATTACATCCTTAAATTTGCAAAGGGCTCTCATAGCTTCCTTTGCTCTGGGAGGTGGCCTCAGTATATGAAAGGACAGTGAATGGCCAAAGAACTTAACGAATGTAAAACACCCTCTATTTCCCAAAGGATAGCATCAGGCACAGTTTGTTGTGCATTTCTTGCTTGTCTGCCTTTCTTGAGACTCTGTCATACTGTTTTGTTCACCATTGTGTCTGCAGTGCTAACACATGGTGGTCTCTTGGTGTATGTCAGGTGACGAAATGCATGAATCTAGTGTCTGCCCTTCAGGTCTGTACCCAAAATCTGTTGGGAGAGGTAAAAATGAAAATAGAAATGCAGGTCTATACAAAGCTTTGGGACAGGAAGGAAGAAGCACATAACTGCCTGGAGAGGTCCCTGAAGCCTGCGTGGAAGAGGCAGTACCTGCTAAGGTTTGGAATTGTCCCTCTTTGAGTTAGCAGGTAGGAAGTTAGCACACCAAAGCCTCCATGTGAGCTTTGTCTGAGATGGAAAGGGGCTGGTTACTTAAGAACTGGCCAAGACAGGAACACAAATGCTACCCTCTTCCAGGTGGTCATCTGCAGAAGCTGTACTTTCCAGAGACCCAGGCTTTCTTCAGACATCTTTGGAATGGTCTTTGTGGAACTGCCTTTTGAGCTTACAGCACATTTTTTTGTAATCTCTCAGCAAGTGGAATATGTTGTTCCATTAGAGAGTTGATATTCGGGAACAGCAAGAAGTCATTTTGGATGCAGGTCTAGAAGATGAGGAAGACAATTACGTAGCATAATAGTTGAAATTTGGGGGAAGGTGTTTGTTAGTTTATATAGGGCAAAGGTTCTCATTCTGGAGTGTGTGAAGTTTCAAGTGTATGTACAGTTTCCTAATGGATCATGTCTTTAGCTTTTATCAGATTGCTCAAGGACTCCATGATTCAAAAGAGATTAACAGCCACTACTATAGAGTTATGAAATCATTTCTTCTTGTAAGCTAGCTCTGAAGGACAGTCATGTGGCAGGACAACAGAGGTTTCAGCTTATCATTTGATGTGTTGTCTCAGTGGATTCCAGAGCTTCCAGAGCCTCCGTGTCTCCACATATAAAGTGGAAGGTAGAACTGGAAGTGGGTGGGGGGAAGAGCTGGGCTCCATGGTCACTTTTGGACTGAAGCTTCAGGACCGTTTTTGTCACAGGTTCCTCAAGCCACATAGCAGTTGCTGTTGATCTGGATGCCTTAACAAGTTTTGTCTCCTAACTTCAAAAAAACCCTCTGAATACCCAAGACCCACCTTGAAGAAAAAGGAGTACATGGAAGACATCCCTGCTATATTAATTTCTACAATGGTCAGAGTCAGGGGCATACACGTAGAGTGACCTAAAATTATAAACACAGGAAATGCTGCTTCCATAGGCTTTCTCTGTTGTTCAGTTCTATATATGTGTGTGAGCTTTCTGCCTTTGACTCAAGCTGTTTTCTCTTTCTGGGATTCTTTTTCTCCATATTTTTGCATCTATCAAAATCCAAGAAGAAGGAACTGCTTCCTGAAGAATGCTGTTTCTTCCTAACTGAATGCTTTTATTTTTCTGGTCTCCTAACAAGTTCCTACACATCGTTTCAGACTCTTAGACACCTGTTCCACTGTGACCCTTTCCCTGACATTCCCCACAGGCCCTCCTGGGCTGTTATTCACCTGGTCCTCTGAGCAGTTATTGACATTCCATTCTTTCAGCTGCACGATTCAAAAGCCCTCCACAATCTGGCCACGATCTTCAACACATCTCCACTTTTGTTTCCTAGTCCAGCCATGTAGTACATTGTGTTCCCGTCAGAAGCCTTTCCTGATCCCAGAAAGAATTAATTGCCCATTTACCCTGCACCTTGTGACTGTACTGTTTAACAAACCTATCGTGGCACCTAACACACTGTATTGAAAATTTTTGTTTATACACCTATCTCCTGAACTATACAATGGGTTCTTTTACCACATGGACCATGTTTATTTCATCCTTGAGCTTGAAATTTAACAGACACTCAATAAATGTTGAATAAATAAATGAATGGATGGTTGAATGATACAGTTTGTTTACATAAGTGTCCCTCCCACTTTATTATTAAGTCTTTGAGGTTACTAATATTGGCTCATTTATCTTTTGTTCTTAATAGCTAGTTTTTGCCTGTCATATAATAGGCGCCCAATAAATTCTTTTCACTGAATGAATGAATGAATGGATGAATTTATAGTCTTTTGTAATATCTCCAACCTGATATAGCCTTTCCCTCCTTTAAAACCTGGAACACTTTCCTTGTGTTTATCCAGTGGCATTTTCTTTAGCTTGTACTTTTCTCAGCATCTAATCCCCCCTACTTGGTGGTCAGTTCCTTGAGGGTAGAAATTGAGCCTTACTTCCCTTGGTGTCCCCTGCAGTGCCCACTGCATTGCTGGGCATATAACAAGGGCTCACCTTTGAGCTTTTCTGGGAACAATGAAAGTACCTGTCATTCAGAGCCCCTGTTCCAGCAATGAAATGCCCAAGTACGTGAATTACGTTCACATAGTAAATCTCCAAACCCACTCCTTTGCCTTATGGGTGCTCAGTGTTGCCAACTGCTGGGTGAGAGGATGGCAAAGCTGAAAAGACCATATTGTTTCACATTTGTGTTCTCTGCAATACCCTGTACTAGTAGGTGCCCAGTAAATGTAATTTTCATATTAATAAAGGACACGAAGCCCATCAAGAATGAATGAGCCCAAAGCTACAAAAGAGCTGCTGAAAGATGAAAATCCCATCAGCTAATAAGAAATGGAAAGGCGGGTCAGTGGACTGTCTCTCAGGGTAACAGTGTCGAAAGAATTGAAAAGCATGTTTTTCTCCATAAAAGACGGAGTGCCATATATGCATTTGAACTTCAAAATGTTAAAAAGTCCCCCTAATTCTGCCATAGCTAAATAGAGAAGAGCAATCCTCAAAATTAGAATTTGTTAGCTGTGGTGGGACTTTTTCCTCTGTTTGCTTTTTGTGTGGGCATTCGCTTCTCTTCCTCTCTTTTCTCTTCTTTTTCTTCCTTTCAACATATCTTTGCTGAGCATTAACTATGTTCTAGGTACTCATTCTTCTAAGAGCTTTATACTCATATTTTCTCATCACACTCATAACGACTCTGTGATGTAGGTCTTAGTATCTCCACTTAAAATGTGATAAAATTGGGGCTCAGATTCAAGAAGTTGCCTAAGGCCTCACAGGCAGTAAATACGAGGATCCTAATTTAAACCGAGGTCTCATAAACACTGAAGCTTATATGTTGTTGCTGAATTCCTACATTATAATGCCTCTCTGTACCAGCCAATGGTTCTAGTCTCACATAGCTTACAACTAGAAAGACAGTAAAAGTAAACCAAGTACAGGGTCACAGGTTAGCAAAGGGTAATACTGGAACACAGAGAAGGTCATCTATGTCGGGATGGAGGAGAGCAGGAGGGTCAGCAATGGCTCCCAGGGAAGGGGTCCCTTGAATTGAGATCTCAAGACTAAGTGGGAGTTGCTAGATCAAGCCAGGGACACCATGTGGAGGAGGTACAGCAAGTACAAAGGCCGGGGGTGAGAAGCCACCCAACATGTGCAAGGAACTGAATGTACCATGTTTCCCCGAAGATAAGACCAGGTGTTATATTAACTTTTGCTCCAAAAGATGCATTAGGCCTTATGCTCAGGGGATGTCATCCTGAAAAATCATGCTAGGGCTTATTTTCCGGTTAAGTCTCATTTTCAGGGAAACACGGTAAGTGTTGCCAGGGCGCGAGAAAGGTAAATGTTTTAGTCATTTTGTTTTCAAAGCTTTTGTGTGTGTGTGTGTGTGTGTGTGTGTGTGTGTGTGTGTGTGTGTGTGTGTGTCATAACTCACAGTGGCTAATTGTCTTTGCTTTGTCAGAAAACGCTGAAATGTAAAGGTGAGTGGGTCATTGAAATGAATTAAGGTTTTCATGTTGATTTCAAATGCTCTCCAGGGGACCAGTGCATTCTGATGTCCAGATGACATAGTGAAGTGGCCAATGCCATGGCCTTGCTGTCCAGTGAAATCAGATAGCTATGAAAGTACACTGATACTTCAGGAAAAGTCCAAAATGGGAAGGCTCATAGTATGCTTTTTAAAAAAGGAATTATCCTTTATCATTTCCACAGGATATAAAAATGTAAATCATTTTATTCTTATGTCTGTTG
The DNA here is from genome assembly GCF_057876585.1 of Rhinolophus sinicus. NCBI lineage: Eukaryota > Metazoa > Chordata > Mammalia > Chiroptera > Rhinolophidae > Rhinolophus > Rhinolophus sinicus. Next base: position 24,803,500 of record NC_142516.1, on the reverse strand, counting down.
TGAAATGATTTCGCTAGTCACTCCAAACACTCAAATTAAGATCTAAGGTGGTGGGTCCGTGGGATCCATTATACTATTCTCTCTAATTTTGTATATTTTTGATGTTGTTGAACAAAAAATTTTAACTTTCATAGCTGAAAGTCTTTTTAAAAGAAAGGGTTTATTAGGCCATTGCTAGGGAAAAAAGGAAGAAGAAGAGGAAGAGGGAGGAGGAGGAGGAGGAGGAGGAGGAGGAGGAGGAAGAGGAGGAGAAGGAGAAAGACAGGTCTGGGGAATGGAGTCTAATCCACTAGCAACATGGCTGGGTAGGAAAGACAACATGTCCATAGGCCCTGAGTTTTGCAAGCATTTTTATGCATCAAATGCGAGGAGGGGGAATGTAAGCTGTTCTGAAAGGATTTACATTAGCTGTAGACAAAGGGGATGGGAGAAGCTGAAGCTGGGCTAGTTCTGGGATAAACCAGAGTCTGCAGCACATTCCACAGCAGAGTCCCTCAAGCTGTTGTGTAAACAAGGAGGAGAGGCTCCTGGAGTTCGATGGTGGCCGGCTAAAATAATCTGCCAAGGCAGCAACCTGAAAATTTGTCTGCAGATGCAACAGATATACAGGAATGTGAGCAGTCTTTTGTCAGAGTTGGTCCACAGCTGTTCACAGGCTGTTCCGTCTCTTTTTGTCACTCTCCAGTTGCTGTAATTGTAATCTAGAACATCTCAGAATTTTCTCCCTGTCAGTGTTTTCCATAAGACTAAAAAAAAAAACTTTTTAATAGACTATATTTTTAGAGCAGTTTTAGGTTCACAGCAAAGTTGAGTTGAAAGTGCCGAGTTCCCATACACTCCCCGCCCCCACACCTGTACATAGCCCCTGCCACTGTCAACAAACATCCTCCACTACAATGGGTTTTATTAATCTAGTCTTTAAATCAGATATATATTATAGATGCTTTGCTTATTTATCAATTATATAGTGAGCATTTCACCATTTGCTTTGCATTTTGCTAGGTCTTTGCTAAATAGGCATAGTCCCTGCCCGTATGTTGTTTATAGTCTAGTGGGAGATCCATTGAAGAAGTAATTTTACAGAAAAAACTTAGGTACAAAATGTGATGAGGAGAACCAGAAGATGCTACAACTGTATACTAGGAGAATTCCTTCAGTACAGGTGGTCAGGAAAGGCTTTCCCAGAGAAAATCAACAGGTAAACTGAGATCTGAAAGAGAAGCAAAGATGACAGGGAAAGCATTTTAGGCAAGCAGAGTAACGGCCTGCAGAGATCTTAAGGCAAGAAGGAGCCTGGCATATTTTAGGAGCTGAAAGTTGGTGGACAAAGACAGAGATGCGGCTGGAAAGTCAGGCGGAAGCCAGAACATGTGGGCGCCATGTTAATTGGTCTTTACCCTGCGTGATGGGAAACAGTGGATGGGTTTTACACAGGAGGTGCCATGAATGGACTTTATTTTAAAACGAAGACCCTGACTGCATTGTGAGAAATGGATAGGAGTGGAACTGAGGAGACTTGCTGGTAGCAAACTATTGGAATCGACGCAGAGATGATGGTAAAGTGGAGAGACAGAGAAATGGACAGGTGCCATCTTCATGAGATGGAATCAACAAGATTTGGTGTTTGCTTTGAAAAGATAGGGCAGAGCTGTGTTTCTTGGCTTGTAAAACTGGATAGATTCTGGTGCATTTACTGAGATGGAAGAAGGGGTGAAGAGAAGATCAGGAATTTACAAGGGCTTTATAACTATTTTGTCTATTCCAAATAATTACCCTGTGCTAGGTTCCGTGCTAGGTGATTCACACTCAGCATCACAGAAGTACTTTTATCTGATGTCATAGGAACTAGCAACGGGTTGATTCCCATACTGCCACAGCTCAATGAACCTTAAGGGACTGTATTTACTGTCCTCTGCTATCATTTCAAGTGCACATTGTTTGTTTCCTATGCACAGCTCATTGGCATACAGTTATCTGAAGCTCGAAGCATTGTCTCCAACTCCCTTCCCAATTATTTTCTCATGTGACTCACTGGGCAACTTCCACGCCTTTTTATTTTCCTTCTCTCAATACTATACCTACTCATGGTAACTTGTTTAATAGGTTTATTTAGACATCTTTCCCCTCCCCCTCCATGGTCAGTTTAAAGTCGTCTTGATCAGGGCAGGTCACTGGGCAAACGTGTTCTCAAGCCATACGTAGCAGAGGTTCATCTTTGATCCATTATCCCAGATGCTCCATCCCATGGAGCGTTACCTCCCTGGTCTCACTTCCCTTCCTGAAGCACTGCAGTGGTGTGCCCACTGTTATAGGAAACAAACCCCAAATTCTCACCTTCCATATCAAAGCCCTTATCAGAACAGACTATGACATCATTTCCATCTTCTCTTTATTCTAATCTGCCTCCTCTATTTCTCTGGGGCCCTTCTGTCACTGCTTCTCTTTAATAGTAACCAGGAGCGTATGGGATATTTTCATGTGTGTTGTGCCATTCAATCCCACAACACCTCCCCCTGGTTCCTTTCCCCACACCTGGCCTATCGTCGTCATCCAAATATTTGTTGAATTAGTGAATGAACTGTGTTGCTGGGAAAGCAAAGGATGCCTTATTTGAAGGGGGATCAGGCCTGTTTCTGTTTTTTTAAGAGGAATTTTAATGTTTTCTTAAATTTTCATAAATAACAGCTCATCTATCACCTATTACCAATTGTAAACTGTTAATTCATTTATAATAGTATGGTTCATTCTATATGAATGACTAACATAAGTATGAACCTGATCTCTCAAATGAATTATTGCTTGGGTTAGAGGTGCAGTGACACCAAAATACCACTAAAAAGTAACAATTAAAAAGGAAAAACCAAAACCATTATCCCATGGTACCTCTAAAACACCAATCCAGATTTTCAGCTTTGGCTGGACATAGCTAGATGGCCGTTTTCTAATACTTCAGTGCCTCTTCTAGGGTTGCACTGAACAGCGTGTTTCCGTCTAGATGGTGTCATTACTGTTTTGTGCATTTTGGTAGCACTTTATATTTGCAAAGTGCAGGAAAATCATATTCATTAGTATTTCTTTAAAGCTCCTGTGTGGTAGGTCAGCATTACTGAAGCCAAGCATAAAAATAAGTGTGCACTTATCGGAAAGTTGCTGATAGGGTCCAAATGAAATGTCAATGAACACTAATGCACAATATTCGGAATGTTATAGTTTCTCTAGATACATTTCAGTGGAACTAAGAAAACTCTTTCCATAGCATTTGGATTTCCAACTCAAAAATGAATCCTAATTTTGAGGGAAATAAGTGATTATTGTATTAGATCTTACTTTAAATGTTAGTTTATGTTACTATTTAAAACTTAACTACACAGACGTCTAAGCTTATGAAGGCAATGTTTAAATCTGCATTTCACAGAACTCATTTGCATTCTTGGCAGGAGCAATTTTTTTTAACACTCAGATTAAAGTAAAAATTAAATGCTCTTGTGGCAGAGAATCTGAATTATTCAATTATGTGGATTTGGGATCACCTCAAATTGCCCAGAATTTATCATTTTAAAGATCTAATTGTAGTTAATTAGCCCAAAAATATTCACCTATCTCAGACCAGTACACTCTAAGAACCTATTCTAATAGAAGAGAGAGCCCCAGTCCATAAGAGTCAAAGAAAGATAGGGCAAACACACTCAGGTTCCCCGGTCCTTTTGCTTCACCAAAGTCACATGTGGCCTCCATCTCATGGTTCAATGTGGGGGCTCTATCTCCAGGCTCTTCCCCTTGTTTCAGGCAAAAAGAAGGAGAAAGAGGAGGAGGAAGAAAAAGAAAGGGAGGAGGAAGAAGGGAACAACACAGGCAACAGGAAGACTTTTCAGAAACTGCCCCACAGACTCCCCAGCAGCCATGTAGCCTCACTGATGAGAGTTCCCCACCCTCACCAACCCCTGCCCTCCACCCACCGGCGTGGGAGATAGGAGAACAGAGTAATGTGTTTGTTTGGGCACATAGCCATCCCAAACAGAACTGACGGTCTGGTAATAATGAAAACAGGACGAATGGATGTGACTTGAAATAGGAACGAGCAATATTACCAGACCGGCTGTTTTAAGTGTGAACCTAGAGGGACATACGAATATGTGGTGCAAAGAAAGAACATGATGAGAAGTAACCGGAACAATTGAAGGAAGAAGAGCTGGGTCTGAAAAGGTTTCATGGAGGTTTCCAGCCCTTCAAGTCACCTCTTGGTGTTGTTTTAAGATTTCAAGGTGGAACCACATATGTCAAGTTCCCTGTATAATTGTGATGAAGGTGGTAAACTTTATGTAGAGTACATTTTTCATTTCCCCCAATGTGCGCCAGGAGCTATAATCCAAGAATGTTCATTCCAGAATTATTTGTAACAGCCAAAATTTGGGGAAAAATCCTAAATGTCCATCAACAAAAGAATAGATAAATTTTGGGTTATTCATAAAGTGTGGAATACTTTACAACCGTTAAAATAAGTAAAATTTGACAAAGCTAGGTGGTAGGCACTAAGGTATTTGTTATATTATTCATTTTGTTTTTTCTATGTGATTGAATATTTCATAATTTTATAAATTAGCAAAATAAAACAAAACAAAACTCGGGCAGTGTTTCCCACTATTTGATCTACAAACCACCTGCATCAAAATCACTGACGATATATATTAAAATGCAGATTCCTGGGGCCCCTCCCAGGCCCAGTACTAGAACCTCCAGGCCTAAGCCCAGTAGTCTGTGTTTCAAACAAGGCCACTCAGTGATTTCTAGAGGACTACTGACACAGTGTCTGGGTGGGGAAAAGAATTGGACGGAAAACAGAAATTGTGACGACCTCTGGGCTGGATAAATGAGTCATATAGAGCCTGAAGGAGGGCTGAAACTATCACGTATCCCAGACGCTGGGGTGGAGCACAGGAGCTGCCACCCCTTGATACTGGCAAAGGGGGCAGTTTAGTGGTGAGCAGGACCTAGTCGTTAGGATTAAACTGTAAGAAATGGAGAACCCAAATATCAGTGGCTTAACCAAGCAAGTCTTGCATTGCCTTGTCATGTGGAAGAAGTCTGGAGATGGTCAGTTCTCCACGATGTCAGGAATCCAGGCTTAGTCGACGCTGTTGCTCTGCCCGTGCTCTGCACGCCACGCCTGCCTCGTGGCCTAGGAGGGTTGTTGAGCTTGAGCCACCATGATGACACTGCAACCAACAGGAAGGAGGAAAGGAGAAAAGGGCACCGCTCCCGTTAAGGATGCTTCCCGAAAGCAGTACAAACCACGTCTGCTCACTTCTCGTGGCCATACCTAGCTGGAAGGGAAGCTAGGACATGTTGTCTTTATTTCAGGGGGTCAGGCACCCAGCTAAAGATGGGCAGGGGAGGTTCCATCCCCATGGAGAAAGGAGGAAATGGATGCAGGAGCCTCTGTCATAGGGGCTGGGGGCTCAGAGCCTATGGAAGCTCAGCAGCAAAGGCCCAGGAAGCTGCCGTGAGGACTCCAGGATCAGAGCCATACTGGTCAGGTGATTTCTGGGGTAGCAAGTTGCAAAGTGTGGTATGGGGCCAGCAGTTTCTACATCACCTGGGAGCCTGTTAGAAATGCCAATTCAGCCCCCTCCCCCTCACCCGACCCCCCAAACACACGTCTCCTGAATCAGAATCTACATTTTAACACGACCCCCAGAACTGGGCTAGAAGGCCTCAGAGGAGAGACAGAATAGAAGCTGGGGAGGCTTCTAGCACAGGACAGGGACTAGAGGAGAGCGTGTTCTGGCACAGCGCTGCTTGGGCTCCTGTGAGCCAGCGAGCTCCCTGGAAGCAAAGGCAGAGACAGGCCAGAGAGCTGAGGGGAGGTGAGTGGAAGAGACTGGCAGCAAGGAACTAGACAGAGAAGAAAGAGACACAGAAACTGGGAAAGAACATGGCCATGAAAACACACTTTAACAGAGTGTCAATGAAATACAGATTTAACCGGCCTGTACCGTGGACTAAGCAACACTTAATCCTTACAACACCCCGGAGTGGCAGGAACTACGTTCTCATTGGAGGTGTTGAAGCTGAGCTTCAGAGATGTTCACTTGCCAAGGTCACACAGCTGGGTAGTAACATAGCTTACAAGGATACTGTGTAGAGATCTGGCCAGTTTTCAAAGCACTATTATATTCATCATCGAATGTAATCCTCACAGTAACTTTGAAGTAAACAGAAAGTGGCTATTTTAATTTTGCACCTAAGGAGTTCCAGGATTTTGCTTCCCTGTCCATTTTTTTTTTTCCATTTTTGTTTCCTGATTTCCTGACACATGATGATAATGAAGACGGGATAAGAGTGTGAGGTTCACTGAACCTGAACTCAACTGTGTGAGAGTCTAGCCCTGGAGCAGGCACACAGTAGGTAGGCCCTTTAATGTGACTGATGGTATAATTACAACAATTGGTTTTATTCAAGAGGAAGGTAATATTACAAAAGTAGTTTATTGGAATGAGGAGCACAGAAGCCAGATATGGGGTGGGGGGTGGGGGGATTGAAGGTACTGTGTCAGCAGCAAGGGAAGGGATTCTAAACACTGTGTAAATGAGCACCGGAGCCAGACAAGCTTAGTCCGCCTGGCCCCACTGCTAACTTATTAAAATGGTGATGTTGGATAAATTACCTAACATGCCCTTGCTTTCCCTTCCTCTTTCTTCAAAGTTGAGATAAATAGTACTTTATTGGGTAATATCATGAGGGTTAAATGAGACTAGGATGATAAGCCCAGGGCTCTGAAGAAAATAAATATTCAATAACTATAGCTATTATTAAATCTGGTTATGGATGGAAGAGTAAAATGAGGTGGGATTTAAAGCAGTAGTCGGTTCAGGTGGTCACTAAGATGAAGAATAAAATAACCCATGTTAACTGCTTTGGATGTTTATCAGTTCATAGATTTTATATAACTTTAAATTTCAAAAAAAAAAAAAAAATTCCCTGTTCCCCAGGCTCACAGACTTTACACACTAATTACAATTAATTTGCCTTCAGATGATGCTGCATTCTCACAAATGTATGTGGTAACTCTGAATCTAACAAATGAATACAAAACAAATAGTCAGAGCTCCTTACCTTAAATGTTCATGAAGTGAAAGAAGTCAAGGGAAAATGCCAACAAACGCTTGTTGTCTCACTTATGAGAAGCGTTGGCACAGGTTCTGAAGGTGACAGATGTTCTGCTTCCTAGAACCTTTTTGTTCCACCCCCAAAATCTATATTTTCCTTTAGTATATTGATTTCTTGTTATAGAGCAGAGTAGCTATTAAATATCTTTATTTGGGAGCGAGGGGATGCCAGAATGTGAGAGGGAAAAGGCATCAGTATTTAAAGAAAAGTTATGGAATGGGTGGAAAAGAACTGGAGAGAAGATGGCAGTCTATATCTGGGACATTATTGACGGTTTGACTGAAGGACAGAGACTTGCCGAAGGAAGAACACAGGGAACAAATGAAAAAGCATCCAATCACAGGTAAACCCTTTGATGGATGAGGAAGGCACTTGAATAGATGAGAAAGCACTTTCTCCAGTGGCCAGCTGGCTCACCTCATCTCTCTTGTTGGCTGGTAGCACAGTGGAACGACTCAGTGTAACAAATGATGGAATATGTGTATAACAGTGAACCAGCTGATGCAAACTAACAGCAAATCCAAGTGTTCTTTTCTGTTCTGATGAGGGGCTACTGATTTCTCTGTAGGGCTGATGTTGTAGCTTCACTACCAAAATCGCTAGAAATTGAGTTGACTAATTATGAACAATGTCCCCAACACCACTTTTCTCAGCAATAGAAATAACATTTATGGAATGTATTTGTAGTTTCAAAGTAGGCTCAACTGCATCATCTCATTTTATCTTACAAATAATCCTGTGAGCTCAGTATCATTATCCACATTTTGTACTTGAGAAAACTGAGATTTATCCACACCCAGGTGCATCTTACCACACTACCTTTCTTCGGCTCCTCAACAAATATCAATCTATGGCTATAGTTCCCACAAAGTACTTTTTTTTTGGGGGGTGGCATCTTTGCCAAGCATACCCTAGGTTTCAATAGTGTTTTTACCTCCAGGCAACTCCATGGGCTTTGACATCTCTCAAAGGCCTTAAGAGTCCACTTGAGGTTGTTTGGAGGACCTGGAATGAGGGTGGGGACTAGGAGTGAGGCAGGACAGTGCAGTCCTACCAGAAACTAAGCTACAGCTTCCCTGGGCTTCTGAGGACCCTGTGACATTGGTGCCTCCCTTTTCCCCTGCAGCTCACACTTTCTGCAACACCCTCTCACATGCCTCCCTGGAACCTCTGGGCTGCCCTCCAGCCATCCTATGCATCCCATCCCTCAAAAGGCCCACCTACTCTATCTCCATCTAGATACCTCAGCCACCAGTTAGGAGAGCAATCGCTTATTGCAAATGACTATCTCCTTGAGAGAATTTCCAACATGAGGAACAAACAGCCTGGAGAAGGGGCTGCCTTAACCACACCAAGAGGTTTTCATCCTCTTGGGCAGAAAGCCTCCACTGCCTCCCCCTCTGATAACTTCCTGGTCTGGGGTAACGTCTTCTATCATCAGTGGTCAAGTAGCTTAGAATTGTGACTACACACTGAAAAGAGAGCTGCCTTGCCTCAGGTTGGCAGTGCAAAGCTACGCAAATTACAGCTAGGTAGACCATAATAGTTCCCAGCTAGTGTACAGATTTGCCTGTTTTTGAATCCAGGCAGCATCACTCGCTAGCTGTGGTACCTTGGTCAAATTACTTATCTTCTCTGTGGCTTAGTGTACGCATCTTCAAGCATGGTAATAATAGTACACATGGAATGGTAACGAGGATTAAAAGGGCTACATAGGTAAAGCGTTTAGATCAGTTCCTAGCACACAGAAAAGCTATATAAGGATTAGATAAACTGAATTTTTAAAATTACCTACTTTTAAAAGTATCTGCTCCGCATTAGGATATTTACATCTGAAATTCAGATTTTGGCTGGAATTATCCTGCCCCTTCAGGTGCAGATAAGTGGTTTCATCTCCCTTTCCATGGATTTTGAAAAAAAAAAAAAAAAAACCTAATCATCTCCCCAAGAATTCGTTGAATTCCCAAGTGTACTTTACATTTCTTGATGAGGTCAGGCTCTAAGCACCAGCATCTTCAGAATTATTCTGTTTTGTTGTTCTGCACATTGTGTTCCACAAATGTTTAACTCAATATCCACACAACATTTATCAGTGTTCACGTGCATAGCAAGCGTTCCCGAGCCTTTTGAGAAAGAAATGGTTGACGTTGCAATAACCCAATCCATTTTAAGTTCAACATCAATCATTCCTGTTCTTTACTAGGCTTCTGACCATGTCCACATCTTAGGATCTAGCCTCCTGCCAGGTTCCTTCATTCCCCACTCTCACCCCTTTTCCTACTATGTCTCTTCAAGCCTTCACCCCCAGATTGCCTGAGACTCCAGATTCCCCTGGTTCCATTATGCAGACAAATCCATTTAAGCTCTCTCCAGCCCACTACTAAAAAAAAAAACAAAAAACGGGTAAACCCTTAAAGGTCACCGTTTCAGGCACACAAAGACCTTGGTGAAAATTTGAAATTATCCTTTTTAATTATCGTTCATTACATTTTTGGCCCAAGATTAAACTCATCCCTGTTCTCTTTGTTTGAGGGGTGGGAAACAGGGAGAGGATGGTTACTAAATGTACATTATTTCAATTAGTTCTCACAGCAATGCTGCAAGGTAGGTGTGATTTTCCCCATTTTATAACTCGGAAAACTGCGGCTCAGAAAAGTTAAGGAATATACCCCAAATCATCTAGCTGGGAAGGGATGAACAGAGTTAAGACCATGTGCATCTGCCTCAGAATCCCTCACTATTTTCTCTACACCCCAGTGCCTAATCCATTGTGCTTGGCTTTGAGAATCTAAAGTGTCCCAAGGTGATGGGAGAGATCAGGAGCTAAATGCAGCTCCTCCTTTGGGCCCTTCATCTTGGCCAACCCTCAGCTGTGCCCCTGGCTGCCATCTTATGGTAAGTGTCCATGTCTTCATACATGGGGCCCAGCCCTTAGCCCAGCCTTCCAGGTGGGATCTGAACAGCGCACAGGAGAGCAGGACCCTTCATTTTATTCTTTACCCTGGATTTCTAGTCACACAACCTGAGATCACTTTGGCTCCTTGAACCCACATTTCATTGCTGATTCATCCTGGGTTTCCAGCCAATGGAAACCTCTAAAACAAAAGTACTCCTTGAACTCTGGAGTCAGTCCCAGGAATTCCTGCTTCACTACTTCCTGTGAAACTTGGACAACTCACCTCTTTTTTAGACCCCCGTTTCCTTGGATGCTCTAAAAGAGGTGATGTTATTATTATCTTATAGATCATTAGAAAAATTAAATGAATTAATGCAAGATGCTAACCCAGTACCTGGAACATTGTAAAGTTCAATAAATATTAGCTGTATTAATATTAATTATAAATGTCCATCCTCTCCCCCACCTCCAGACAAATATGATCTCTCCTCTTCCCTGTTTTCCCCACATGAGCCTGCACATGTCTGTACATACGCACAAACCCATTATTGGAAGGCGCTCTCTTCAAGCAGAAGGTTTGGCCTTAGAAACCGTGGATTTGGTTTTATATAGCTATCTAGTGACCTTGGGCCAGAGCTTCAAACTCTTTTAGCCACAATTTCTTCCTCTGCAAAACAGAAATTATAATTTTGTACTCTCTTAACTCACAGCATTATCATAAGAATTACATAAGGTAGAAATGTAAAGAAGCTCCATATTTACTGGAATCATATTTCCATTCCCCTAATAAAAGTATGTTAGATTTTTTTTAACTAAGTGCAGGAATGTATACTTATAATCTCTGTTAAAACATATAGACTCATTTAGGATTTATCAAACTAACATGGTTCTAAATGCTTTCTCTATATCAGCCTTCACATATTTTTTTCACGTGATACTTTTTATTTGCTCATGAGTTTTAAAAGTCTCTTAATAAAATGAAAGCACTGGAACACTATCCCCCACTAGTCACAAATTTTCTTTTATTAAGAATGAATCTGCACCCATTGGCTGCATTATATACTTGGTTGGGGCAATGGCAGAGTCAAAGAAATACAATTCGGGTTGGGTGCCCTCACGTCGTACTTCGGGAAAATGACCTACATACCTAACCTTAAATGTTACTGTCTTGAGACAGTTATGCAACCTTTCAAAGAAACCTAGAAAACCTCAAAATGTCCAATCATGGAACAAACTTGCAACTTTGATGGTAATTCTCTTTAACAGCATTCCTTGCTGGGCCTGTCTGAAATGCAGGAGACATGACATTATGGAATTGAAAATCTTAGGATTCGTCACCTAACATTAATGCTGAAGGGCCTGGGGTACCATCCATATTAAGCTCTACATTTTACAGGTGAAGATGCTGACCCTAGAGAGAGAAAAGGATTTATCCCAAATCAATCCAGTAGGTAGCAGAGCCCAGAGGAACCCAGGTCAGCCTTCATTCGTTTGGGTTGTTAGTGGACTGCAGGAATCAGAGGTAGGAAGAGAGGGGTGGACAGATCAGAGGAACAAGAGGCACATTTTGCACACATCTAGTTCTTATTCTTCATCCTAGACCGTGTTCCCTGCCCCTAAATTGGTCGGATGTCCGGAGAGGGACGACCACTGGAGCAGAAGAGATAACAAGGACACCTGAAAACCGTCACTGGGGGTTGTGTGGTTGGGAACTCAAAACCTAGCCAGAGGATTAAAAGAATTTCTGTAAATGTGGTTTCTGAGGGCAAGGAAGCCTTGCCCTACCCCAGCGCTGGCCCCGCCCCGTGCCCGGCAGTAACCCCAAGGCGCCCTGAAGCCTCGGCTATCTTCAACGTAGCCATTTGGGAAGAGAAAAACAGAGAATGTGCTCCTTTTCACTTCAAACCCAATCGTTAGGTTGGGGCCCCTCCCTGGCAGAAATGGGAGCATTAACTTTGCGCCCACGTGGCTTTTCTGCGGGCGTGTGCTCTGTTCGGAAGCCAGAGGCTCCTTCCCTTAACTGTCTTTTTGGGGAAAAGGAGATGTGAGGAGATGACAGAACTGAATAGGGGTCTGCCATGCGTGAAGGGGCAAGCAAGCAATGTAAAGACAACAGATGGGGGAAGGCGGAATGAGAAGTAATGAGGTGTCTGGGGCTGGAGAACGTGTGGGGGTGACGGCTCAGGAAGCCAGGTCGCCTGTTGGGCCTGAGATTGTGCCCTGTCCCGCCAGCGCCAGAAATTAGGGCACATCCGCAAAGCCCACACCCTTTATTTAAGAGAGAAACGGAAACCACCAGAAAACAAACCCTCTCAACTGTCCACCGCGAAGGGGAACGAGCTATGCGCAGGCGCGCAAGGTTCCATGTCTGCCCTCGAGTTACCCCGCGCTGCGGGCCGGGAGAACTAGGTGAAAGGTAACTAGCAGGCGCTGCTCCGGTCGACAGCCAAGGCGCGCGTGCGCGGGCTGGAGCAGCTTGGTCAATCCTCCCCAAATTTCTCCAAGTCTGCATTTCATTGAGCTGTGGTTGTGGCAGGGGCCAAGCATGAGGCGATGGAGATTGGGGGCGGGGGGCACCGAGCAGACAGGGAAAATGTTTGTCACTGAATCCTCAATGGAGAAATTAAACCCAGGAATGATTCGGGGGAGGAGGGGGGGAGACCACTTACTGAGCGCCATTGAGCGCCATTGGTTTGCTTGACAGGCAGCTGGGCGCGTCCCTGCATTAATTCTCACAACCCTTCGAACAAGGCAAAGTCGCCTCCCATTTACGAAAGAGGAAACTGAGGCGCAGAGAGTTCCTGTGACTTGTGGAGATCATCCGATCAATAAAACGCAATTTCTACAAATGGTCCCTGATTCAAGGTGTTTGTTTTCAGGGTGTTTTTTCCCGCCTAGTATTAATAACTGACGAGTGTAGCACCTTTTACAGTACACCCTCCCATCCATTACTCGTTCTGTCCTTACCTGAAACCTATGAGGTGGGTACTATTAATATTTCCCTTTTGCATAGGGGGAAACTGAGACTCAAGAAAATTGTTCTGGGATCACACAGAAACGAGCAGAGTTGAGATTTTGTGCCTCACTTTAGAGGGATTTAAAAGCTTAAAGCTCAAGATCAGTTCCCCCACCCCCTATCCCACAGACCTTTGAGAATAGGAGAGCTTCAAGCTCTAAGGGATGAGTGGGATAGGCCATGAAGAAAACCAATAAGTTCTCATTGTTGGAGGTTCCATGACAGAATTCTACAGTGACCACCCCTTGTAGGAGATAGTTGGGTTGTTGGCTCATTGACATTAGGGACAGAATGCACTGATTAAGGTTCGTTCAACTTGGTGTTTGTTGGATAAGTTTATAACTGAGTGAACAACACATTTTCAATCCCAGACTAACCCAGAAAGAAGCTGCAAGTGTGTGTGGCAGTGGCTGAAATGACAGCTTTTTGTGTGACTTTCCCTGGATTAGGGCTCTTGCATTCATTCAGCAAACATACTTAGCACACAGCTGGAAAACAACAGGGTAGCTTCAAAGGGCAGGAATGCCTTGCTTCTCCTGAAAATTCTGAGTCCTACACATCTGGGGTGTGTGCCCCTTCATACACAGAGAAGCCATAGGGTTTCCTATAGGCAAGAAGTCATCACCCATGGAGAGGTGTAGGATCAAATCACACCCCTCCCATGCCCACTTGCCCCTCATTGCCCTGGCTGTTCCTCAGAATCACAAACAAGGAAGCAGGTCTGCTCCTCTCCTGAGGAAGCCTTGGAAACAGGCAACTACAAAAAGGAAAATGCAAGGGAAGCAGAAAAAACTACAGAGCAACCATCAGCCCCCTCCCACCCCCATCTCTTAACAAGAATCCCCTCCCTTGAGTGTCCAGTCAGGGAACTGGAATTTCACCGCCTTGTTCCCTAAGACTGTGTTGCTACTCAGGCTGATAAAGACAAAGGCTGCAATTGGACTGCTTTTTGCCCTAATGTAACCCTGCCCTGCAGCCTCCCTGAGATGACCAGGGGGGATCATGTGCTACCCAATGCTTTCAAGATGCCACTGTGAGCAGCCTGCCTGATGGTATTGGCAGGAAGAAAGCTGCTTGGAGACTTATATCATCACCCTGTGGAGAGTCTCGTGTGCTGAGAACTTGAGCCACGCTGGGCCCTTTGCTAGACACTTTCACTTGAATTCCCATACATCCTCCACAGCCCTGTGTAGTAAGGTGTGATCCCCAGGTTAAAAACTGAGGCTCTGAAGGGGTAAGTGACTTCCCCACATCACACAGCCAGTAAAAGGCATGACGGAAACTCAACTCCTTTCACTGCCCTCTACATTTAGATCCAATACCTCCAGTGGGCCCTGTATCTGGACTGGTTGGGAAAACTCTCCCTAGGTTTCTTTCTTTCTACCCTAATTATCCCAGAGACATTGCAATGAAAACGTAGAACAAGTGAAATTCCATGCCTTACATACAGGTAAATGATAAGTGACTTAGAGGAATGAATGAATGAATGGACGAAGGAAGGTAGAGAATGAGATGCGGCAACCACCTAGACTCCTGCCTGGCACATGGCAGGCACTCAGTAAATATATACCAACTGAATTAATAAAGGAGGAAGAATAAACCAAAGTACAAGGTATGAAAGAATTTCAACGTGAGGTGCAAATACTTTCGGGAAACAATTGCCCAAACTTAAGTTCACAGATAAAGTTTATAGTCCTGTTGGAATTTGAAATTCTTCTTTTGGAATTATTGGTGAAAGGTTTACTGGTGCCAGGAGGTTATCAGATACACAGAAAGTAAATGCAGTTAAGCCCTAGTCCACACCCCTTTCCCGATGAATTGCCTGTCATGGTGTGTCTGGGGTGTGATGTATGCTGCTGGCCTTTTATCCATAGGAAAGGCCTTTCATTCCATTTAATAGGAGACAGTACTCTTTATGAAGCATGACACAGGTTACAAAGTACATAAGATATGGTCCTTGTTCCCAAGTGGGGAAAACATGAGATTTGGAGTCAAACGTCTGAGGTTTGAGTCCCTGCTCTTTTAGGGTGTATACTTCCTTGGCTTTCCCCTATGTAAAATGGGTATGGAATGACCTCACGGGGTCATTTTAATGACTTAATAATATATAAAATTAGTAATTTAATATATAAATATATAAGAGGAAGGGGTTGATAAGTTGCAAGTGCTATTAGTTTAATTTTGCTCAGAGCAAGTATGAGGAGTGTTGTCCCAGGCACCAAGCCTAGCCCTCTCCAGGGAGGGGGATGGGACAGCTGTACACTTGAGCCCAGAGAAGGATTCTGGGCTGGAGGGTTTCCAGGCAGCATGGAGCCTGGAGGAGCAGAGTGGTATTGCCGGGGAGTAGGAGCTCAGCAAGTGCCTCTTGGGCCTTGGGCCTGAGCCTGGGACTTGTCTAGCTCTTCCCTCCTGAGATACGGATGTATCACTTGAATTCGGTGGCTGCAGGAGGAAGGAGCATCCTGGAGCAGCTGAAACCATGAAACCTCTGCTGCCTCACGGTGTGCACCGCGCCACTGCCCTGCTCAGGTCAGCCTAAATTCACCTCAGCCAGCATTTATGGAGCCTTTGCTGGATGCCAGACCCTAAAAATACAGAGCAGGCCTGATACAAATATAGAATGTAGAAACATAAAATGACCTGAAGATTTAAGGAGGGAGAAACTGAGCGAGCACACAGGGTAATGGGAAATTCCCAAGGAGGTGGCCTTTGGCTGTGATGTGAAGGATGGAGCCTAATTTGATTGAGATAGAAAGCAAAATGGGTTTACACCTTTTGGCAAAAAAAAAGTAGAATCCCACTTTGGCCATCCCACATGCTTTCTTTGATTTACCCAGAGATTTTTGAGGGATGGAAAGAAAGAAAACACTGAGAAACACATCTTGCTCATCTTGGGAGAAAAGTGAGCACTAAGGCTTTACAGCCGAGGTTTTACTTGTTTACCAGCTCTGAGACTTTGGCTACTCACCTTCTCTGTATGCCTGTTTCCTTGTCTATAAAATAAGTACTCTCATACCTAACTCACAGCATTGTTGTGGGGAATAGATGATATGACGAAGGTAAAGTATTCACCATAATATCAGGGATGCAATAAACTCTAGAGAAATGGTGGCTTCTTTCTCCTTTCCTGCCATATGGAGTGTCTGCTCAACAGGGCTGAGCTCATTCTTTTGCATTACCTCATAGCCTCTTTTAAAATTATAGGCCCAAGAAAGATTTTAGAACATCTTCCTAGACTCAGAAATGTCTGCTTTCTTCCCTCTTACCCATAGAAAAACTTGTACAAATGTCGACCCCTTGGGGGAAAAAAAGCAGCTCTGTTAATTAAGCATAGCCTTATTCTGTCTGAAGACTGTAATTACCTTCTGTGTAGATGTCTTGCCTTGAGATTTCCCCGAGTCCCCCAGGTAACCTCTCAGAGCCCAGCCTCCTTAGGGTGAAGATGCCTGAGGGCTGGGATCTTAAAATCCTTCCACAGAGGACAAACTCTGATCCCCATGGAAAGCAGTTGTAAATAATTAGTGTGAGCCCCATTTGTCTGCCTAGCTTCATGGCAATTTCAAGGACAACAACACAGAGGACAGCCAAGTTTCTGAGGCATTTCCTGAAAAATCCAAAATGCTCAAGTGTCAAGGAATTTCCCCCACACAGCATCCAAGTTAAACCGTGCTGTTCTTTGTCCCACTTCACTCTTAAATACACTGTAGTGGGTATGAGGAAAAATTTAATTCCCATAGGTATATTTTTTCCAGAGTTAATTGTCATTGGGAAAAAACTGTCAAGGCTATAAAAAGAAACAAGAAGTTTGAATTCAGCTAACCCCATCTCAGTGGTTCTTGGGGGGCAACCAGCAGTCAGTCATTTCGAGAGCTTAGAAGGGGAATCAGGTGATGGGGGTCCTAACTCTGTTTCTACCTCTAACATGATATGCAGCCTTAGCTAAATCATTTCCTTTCTCTAAGCCTCAGTTTCTGTTTCTGCACCTGTAAACTTAGAGGTCTGGTTTAGTGGATCTTTATGTTTCTTCCTAATTAGCAATCACCTCTGGTGTATATTTGGAGTTTTGCTTCAGAAAACGTAGAGAAAAAATACCTGTGGAACACTGACATTTACTGAAATTCAAGCACAAGCACCAACCATAATCAAATAACAAAATCCAATTCAGGAAAATATGTACTTGAGAACAATGAAAGTATTACTCAGTTCTTCGCCAAAAGTTAAACTAAATTTAACTCTCTTTCTTTCTTTTTTTTTTTCTTTTTTTTTTTTTTTGCTAAATGTGTTTTATTTATTTTGCTATGTGTTGAATATATTTTTTAAAGGAAGCGTTTTATTAAAAGACAATACTGTGCCAACTTTTATTAGTCAGGGAAAGCAATGAAATTTTTGCTTACCTTTCCGCACATAATACGAATGTTAGATAGGGAATAAGGAACTTTAGTGTCAATAGTTAGGAATAACAGTGAGTATATTTATGAATTAACTTTTTTAATGACTAGAACTAGGAAATGGTTGAATTGGTGTGGTGAACACTTGGCGCCCTGTTAGCACTTGTCTATCCACCAGTTGCTATGAGTGTTCACTGCCAAACGTCACAGAAATTGCCCTCCGCAGACCGGGAGCTGACCCTCCCAAGAGGTTAAGCTCTCCTCACCCTCAGCCTGCAGCCAAATATTGGTTGATATGGGGTTAAAATATCTGACACCTCACTTCAGGGTGGGACCAACTCTGTGGTGTGATTTATGCTCCAGAGCTCCCCTTAGCTCAGGCCAAGGCTACACTTTACCTGAATCAACATTTTTACCTGACTCCTTGCCCTTCCCATCATGCATCCTCATCCATTCTCTTACAGATTTCTTTGGTGAGCACTCCCTCAGTAAATCACTTACACCCAAATCCCTGTCTCAGGCTCTGCATCTAAGACACTTAAGATAAGAATGTGCTGTTGTAATGAGTGGCCAGTAATGAAAACATTTGAATTTTTTCCATTCCTTCATTTATTCCACCAACACTTAACGAATTACCTACCTAGCATGAATCAGATACTTTCAGATACTGGAGATACTTATAATGGGCAAGATAGACACTGCCTCCTCAATAAACAACAATAAATGCGGTTTATTTGATGTGGGGAGATACATTGTGATAAACAAAACAGACAAAATAATCATAGTAAACAAAAAACTGAACAAGATATTTAGGATTCTTATATTTAGGGTTTTTTTGAACTGTGTCTCTGGATCGTGTGCTATGATCATTAAATAAACATTTAAAATTCAAGTATGCATTTTTTCTGTTGTATAAGCCTTGGACTCAATGACTGCATATCAAGGAATTCACTGCACAGATATACCTGTTCCTATTCTTAAAGACATATATGCAAGGCTGTTTATTGTAACATTGTTTATAATGGCAGAAGATAGGAAACAACTTAAATGTCCATCAATAGAGGATTGATTAAATCCTCCGATACAGAATATAGCTGTATCAGTTGTGTTCCAGCCATACTAGGAAACACTATGCAGTCATTAAAAAGAATGAAGTAGCAAACACTATGCTACACACCGGGAACTAATATAAAATAATATTGAATATCAACTGTAATTGAAAAAAAATTTTTTTTAAGTGGGGGTGAAATGAACAGAAATGAAAAAAGAATGAAGGACCTGTATATTTGCTAATGTAGGATAATTTCCAAGTGAAAAAGGTATAGAACAGCGTTTGCAGTATTCTTCCATTTGTGAAGGAAAGAAGGTGAATACAAACATAGACATGTACACAAATAACTTCTATGCCATAGATCTCTGAAAGGATACACGAGAAACTTAATGGTGTTTCTGTGAAGAGGAACTATTAGGAAGTAATAGGTGGCTGGATTTCCTTTTCATTCCAGATTTAATTTTGTAAATATATGCATGTATTACTTAATAAACCAGTTAATTAAAAAGTATTACATACTTAGTGTGGAAATCATATAACATAAAGAAAAAGAAAAATCACTTATAGTCTCACCTCTAAAATATATCATTGTTTATATTTTGGTGTATTTCCTTTCTGTCTTCCTTCTATTTGAGGGTATAAATGAGATAATAATGTTCATGTATAGATTTGTTTTCTGATTTTTTGACTCGGTTTTATATCCTACGTATTTTCCCATATCAATGAATTTTATTCTAAAATATCATTTGTAATGGCTGTTTAGTTTCTACTGTACGAACAAGCAATAATTTTAAAATCCTTTTCCTATATTTTGCTGTTGTATAATGCTGCTAGATACCTGTTAGATATCTTTTTATGCATGTGTCTCTAATTGTTCTCTTAAAATAGATTTCTAGATGTGGAGTTACAGGTCAAAGGAAATGGAAATTTTTTTTAAGTTGTAATAATGAGATATTAAATTGCCCTCCCCACAGCTTGTATCCACTCACAGTTCCCCCAACTGTATATATAAGAATTAATGAGCCCTCACCAGTACTGAGTACAGTAGACCCTTGGCATTCTTGGGGTTATCATTCTCAAATGTCCACTCCTCAGGAGCTTCCCAGACAGCTCATGACATGTAGTCATGACAGGGCTGGGAAACTTCCAGGAGAGGCCGAGAAGGTCACTGAGCACCCAGGAAGTCTAGCTGAGGGCCCAGAGCGTGCAGTCCAGGGGGGAGCTCTGCAGCGGGGCCTTGCTGACTCATCCTGTGGTCTGACCACTTGTCATCGCTGCCTTCATCCGTCAGCACTTTACTGGGCAGCAGCATCATTGGCACGCATCATCATCACCGAACTTTTGCACATTCAGGCAAGCTGAGGGTTTGCTTCATTTCAGTAACGATGTAGCATCATAATATAGTATCAGATTTATTTCTGTGGCTGATTTATTTTAAAAGCCTTACCAGTTACTTTTGTCCAATATTTATAGACTGTATTAGGGGTCTTCTGGGGTTACTTCAATTTCTCAGTTCTTCTTTAATGCATTTTCTGGAGGAAGTTATGTGCTTCAGTACAATTTGACAATTTAGAATCTCCAAATTCTGGAGATGTCAAGGGGTTTCTGTTATTCCAAATGAAATGGAATTTCAATGCTTGATTGCTTTCAGTGTACACAGAACCCATGACAGTAAGTGCTTCGAATGTCCCCATCCCATATCTGTTTCCCATCCACATGATCTGGCTGCACCTGTGACCTTTGGGAACAAGGTTCAAATTAGCCTGATAAATGTACAATCCTACAATATGGAATTCGCCGGTGCTAGTGCTGGTTCTGGCCCTGACGAGCTGGGACTCTTCAAGCAACTCACTTCTCTGGGTTTCAAGTTCCTCCTCTTTAAAAGAGAAATTTATTCGCAAATAGCAGTTCCCAACCTGGGATCCTAGAACCTCATTTGGAGTCTTGAAAGATAGTGATAAGTATTCAAAGGCTAAAGTATGTTTAATATTTTATTAGAAACCTAATATTATAAGAAACCCTTTAGGTTTGACAGGGTAACAAAGGGGGCCATTTTTTTTTGTTTGGGTTGTGATAATGCAGGAGTCCTGACAAGTCTCTGAGGTATGTGCTATAGTTATTACCTTAGAGATGAGGAAACAGAGGCACAGAGAGTTAAGAAATTTGCTCAATGTTGCACAGCTAGTTCATGGTGGGAGGGAGATTCAAACCCAGGTAATTTGATTCCAGAATAAATAGCCACACCGCCTACTGCTAATTCTACTTACCCCATACTAATTGGAAGCTCTAATTGGCAATAATATGTCTTTAATGAAAATGAGAAAATGAAATATTAGTAATTAATAATTAAATACGGTTTGTTTGCCATGCAAACATTTTCAAATGCTATGAAAAAAGTGGAAATATTTGACCAACATTGGACTAGATGACACCCAAGTTCTCTTCTAGTTCTAATGTTCTGTGAGACTGAGGAGGAAATGTAGGTATTAAAGAAAAACACAATAGAGTACACAGATATTGGATTATAATGTTGTACACCTGAAATTTATGTTATTAACCAATGTTACCGCAATTTAAAAAAAGAAAAAAAGACAACAGCATGAAATATCATTCAGAGTGGTGCCTTTACATTCCAAGAGTAATCAAAGCACTATTTCTTTGTTACATGGTGCAAACGATTTTAATTTTAAAAGTCGAGAATCAAATGAGAATCAGTGGACTTGACTATTAAGAAACCTTAAAGTCAAATGCAAAAGGGCCTTAGATATGAAATTTCATGGTTGATTTTTAACACATTCTTATTGTGCTGGAGAATAATCACCTACTTGTGAGTTCTTATGTAGTGCCTAGCAAAACATCTGAACTGCTTTATAAACATTCTCTTCATTCCTCATAGCAATTCTGCAAGTTTGGTGACCAGGATAAATGCAATCAACTTGGATTATTTAATAGGAAAAAAGAAAATAAAAATGAGCGCTATGGCAGGGTTTGTCTTATTGACCTATCAGCCATTACCTAGCAGAGAGCTGATAAAAGCTCAATAAACACTTATTCGTTCAATGGATGAAAATTTTCCTAAGTTGCTGCTGGGCCCTGGCGAAATCTCTATTCAGTTGCCTTCTATCCATAATGTAGGTTTAATACAATGTAACGCCAACCAATGCAATTGATCTTAAGAAGCCATGAGTAGTAGTGCAATGTAATCGCTGCTATGGTTAGACAACTTTTTAAAAACTCTGTGGCCATAGGAACAATATTCCTATCATTGCATTCCTATTTTACTTTATTTTCTCATCAGTTCTAATAATCCTCATCCTGCTCAGAATTTGCAGTATATGTATTTTGCACCATAGATAATGATTCAGATTCTTATCCTGACATTCTTGATAAAATAAAGAAGCCAAGTTGAAATCAGGTTGTGAATTAATGTTTTTTTCAGAGATAGGTAAACGACTTCTGGTAACCCTGACTGATTTTAACACTGGGAGCAGCCCCACCCTCCAATTCATTGTGCAACAGGGAAGTGGTTTGCTGAGCAGGCCTACACAAAAGGGCAAAAACTGTATTATTGTACATTAAATGTGTGAGTCATATCCCTTGCTCCTTGCTCAAGAAGAATTGTATCTTAAACAAATGATGGAATGCATTGGCCAGACAAAGCTTGGGTTTCAGAGATGAATAAGATACAGTTCCAGCAATCATATGACAGGCACGGCATGTGGGAGTGGGAGAGTAAATTAAAAAGAAAAAAAAACAAAACAGAAATAACTATGACTCAAGGCAGAATGTGATTAGAGCACTTAGTTCCCACCAAAGCGAAAAAATCATTTCTAGTTAGAGGATCCAAAGGTTTTATGAGAGAAATGTTGTTAGAGATGGAATTCCCCACTTTATATAAGCATTTACTGAGCTCTGCTGTTCGCCAGACTCTGTGCCAGGTACTGGGGATTCAGAGATAAAGGTGGCACATCCATGCTCATGGAAAAGCTCTCAGCCTAGCCACGGAAGAGAAATGTGTAAAAAGAAAAATCTCACCCATCCTGACAAATGGTCTTTTAGGAAAAAGAAAAATAAGCCTGTGGAACACAGAGGATTAAGCAGCTACTTCTTTCTGGGGACCCTGGGACAATGTCACAAAAAGGAGTAAATAAGAGTTCATAAGAGAACCAACATTTGACCATCAAGGCACTTATTATTTTCCCTACTTTATGGATGGAAAAACTACAGCTTAGAGTTTCAATAAGTTGAAGTTGCCTAAAGTTGTACAGCTAGTAAGCAAAGAAGCAGTGGAAATTAAACTCTGGGTGCTGTGGCCCATCTCCAGTTGCCCAAAAGAAAAGGAAAGAAAGCTAGAAGAAAAATATTTGTTCTAATAGCTTGGTCACAAGCCAGAAAACAGGACAGCCAAGGTTTTTTTGGGGGGAATAACACACAATACAGGTTTTACAGAGTCTAGACCACCTAATGGTCTAGAATACAGCTGTATCTACATCTATATAATCTATATATATAAAATCATTCCTTGAGATTGGATGCTTAACTGTTTCCAAAGGTTTGCCATCAAAAGGAGCTGACACCTCTAACACAGAAAAAGGGGATAAGAAGTGATGGGAAGAGCAAGGAGGTGGCCATCTAAATGTAGTGATGAACAAGACCTCCCTCTAAAGAAGTCATTGGGCATTTAAAGCCATTATGCTTTATTCCGAGTATGGTAAGAAGCCAGAACATTTTGAAAATATAAATATGTAAATTCATAATAACTCCTAAAACTTAAATGGGGGCATAACCACTGGTAATATTTTGTTGTATTTCCTTCCAGTTTTCTCCTTTGTATATAAAACAAGGTAAATAAACACGTACTTAATGTTTCACTCTTTCAAATTTATGATCATACTGTACAGGGATTTGTGCCCTATTTTTATAACTTTTTTTTTCCATCTAATTTCAAATGTTTCCTACAGAAAATTTGTAGGAATAGTACAAAGAACCCTCATATACCCTTTTCCCAGATGAACCAGTACATTTTGCCCCATCTGTTTTATGATTCTATATATATATATTTATGCATATTATTTAGTATGAACCATTTGAGAGTAAGTCAGAGACACCAATGTATATTTCCTAAGAATAAGGACGTTGATTCTCTTATGTAACCGCAATACAACGATCAGAATCAGGAAATTTAACTTTGATGCAATTCACAGTCTACAATCTATAGTCAAATTTCATCAGTTGTCCCATAAATGTCCTTTATAGATTGATTTTTTTTCTTGGTCTAAGATAAATCTTAGGTGCACTTAATTCTCACAACTCTTAATCTCCTTTAATTTGGAACAGTTCCTCACTGTGTGTGCGTGTGTGTGTGTATTGACCTTGACATTTTTGAAGAGTACAAGCTGGTTATTTTGCACAATGTCTTTTGATTTGGATTTATCTGATCAGATTCAGGTTTTGCCTTTTTGGCAGCTATAGCACCAAAGTCATGCTGTATTCTCAGTGCTTCTCACCATGAGACAAATGATGTTGGTTTGTTAACTTTGACCACTTTGTTAAAGTGGAGTCTGCCTGTTTTCTCCATTCTAATGTCACTATTTTTCCCTTAAAATTAGTAACTGATTTATGAGGAGATACTTTGAGACTACATAAATATGCCTCATTCATTACACCTCTACCCACTAGTTTTAGCATCTATTAATGATTTTTCTATCTCCATCATTCCTTTTATAATTGTTACGTGTCCTACTAAAAGAAGAACTTTCTTCCTTTCTCATTATTTATTTATTTACACATTTATTGACATAAGTATGACCTTCTAGATTTTAATTTTAGTTAATGGGTTATAATCCATTACAATCATTATTTATTTTGATACACACATTGTCCAGCATTTGGGACAATGGGAACTCTTCAAGTTTGCTACTGTGTCCTTTCACGTTTTCACTGTTGTAAAGAAATTTCTTACTTTTGATACAAGATGATCCAGATTCATCTTGTGCTTCCCTGACACAATCTTAGAATCTGCTCTTTCTCCAAGGAGCTTAATTCCTTTTATTAGAAAGTGGTGTTTACAAGCCAAGTTCTGGATGCCAGGTGTGTTCATTGTTACTACAATCATGTTTTCTAGGCCCTCTCAGCAGACAGAGCTAGAAAGTATACGTTAAATACGTATTTTTAAAAAAACATGAATACTAACTAATACCTCCAGTTCCAACCTAGCATTTCAGAGTACACTCTCAACTTCAACATTCACGTTTCTAACTCCCATCTTCAACACTGAAAAAATTGTCTTCCATTATCCTTAGTATATCTATGCACTTGCTTAAGCCTACAATACACAGAAAGTAGTTTCAGAATCGCTAACTCACACCACTACAAAAAACAAATCTATTGACTAGAGCTCAATATTTGTTTATATTGTTCTTTTTCTTAGATACATTCAATGTGTAACATAGATAGTTAAATGCATAAATCTTGTATGTATAATGTGATGAGTTCTGACAATACCTGTATCCTCTTTTCAACCCAATATGAGCAATTTCTCAGCTCATTAAAGGCTTTTTCAAAAATGTGGATTTTTAAAAGCCGGTTATTATTCTATAGTACAGATGCACTGTGTTTCCCCAAAAAAATAAGACCTAACCGGAAAATAAGCCCTAGTATGATTTTTCAGGATGACATCCCCTGAACATAAGCCCTAATGTGTCTTTTGGAGCAAAAATTAATATAAGACCTGGTCTTATTTTCGGGGAAACCCAGTACTATAATTGATTTTACCATTCCTGATAATTAGAGCATCAGTTTTCAGTGTTTTCTATTAAAAGCAGTGCTGCAATAAATATCCTATTAGCACTGCTAAAAGAATGTAATATCACTACATAAGCTATAGTTATGTTTTACTAAAAGAGATATTCTGTTGAATGGATTAGTCAAACTTCCAAGATTTTAAGATTTTTCAACTGTTATTCCTACAACTAAATTGGTTCTGGCCCAGTGTATTAATTTCCTAGGACCACTGTATCACGTTACCACAAACTAGGTGGCTTAAAACACTAGAAATTTATTCTCTCTCGGTTCAGGAGGTCAGAAATCTGAAGTCAAGGTGTTGGCAGAGTTGGTTCCTTCTGGAGGCTCTGAGGGAGAAACTGCCCCACGCCTCTCTCCTTAGCACCTGGGGTGCTGACAACCTTTGGCCTTCCTTGAGAGGTTGCATCACTCCAATCTCTGACTCCATCATCATGGAGTCTCTTCTGTGTGCCTTCTTCTCTACCTGTCTTCACGTATAAGGATACAAGTCATTGGTTTTAGGGCCAACTCAAATCCAGTACGACTTTATCTAATTTAACTAGTTATATCTGCAAAAGACCCTATTTCTAAATACAGTCATGTTTTGTCATGTTCTGAGTTGCCACGTAGACATGAATTCTGTGGGAGACACTATTCAATCCAGTGTGCCTAGCAAATGGTTTTCCCTCTTTGCAAATCCATAACCCCTTATCTGAACTCTTGGGACTAAATGATTTTAGATTTATTTAGATTTTAGGCAAGAAATATCATGTATACACGATATATTACGTAATACCCAGGAAGGTCTGGAGCAACACCCCATAATCAACCACATTACTATTGCTGCAGTGAAGTGTATACATATTTATATCAAGTGAGAGACAAAGACAATAAATCGTTTCATGTAATTTCATGCCTAATCTTGCTGCCAAATAAAAAAAAAAATTTTTTTTTAATTTTCCAAGCTTTGGGGATTTCAGAATTGCAGATTTTGTGGTCCTACATGTGAGGCCATTTTTAGGTGCCAATGTTAAAAGTCCAAGTCAAAAAGCCACCCATTGTAGTAGAAGAAAGCAAAGGTCCAAGGACATCAACCTATGTGTTCAAATTTGGTCACATTATCATTCATACCTGATTTTTACCAGCTCCAAAGTCATTTCTACTCAAGTAGAATTTCCAATACATTAGAAATCGCTCTACTCCTCAGCTACTTCTTGAAACTCCCAGTGTGGGCAGGGTCTTTTATGTACCCACAATGCTATTCTACTAATACCTATTCAATAATTATAATTCCCTTTAGAATTAACCCACTCTGAGAAACATGCTATGGTTGTAAGATGCTAAACTCGAGATATCATTCTAAAGCTTAAGGAAAAGGACTGTATTAACTGCTTCCCCAAAATGGAAGCAAGTGCTCAAGCGCTCTAAATTTCATACTTACCCAGTAGTCCAATTCCCTAAAGTTTTTTAAGTTTAAAAGTTCCTTTGTGCAAATTAAAATTTGAGTACACCTGAAACTAATAGAATGCTGTATGTCAACTATAATGAAAATTAAAAAAAAAAAAATTCTAGTGAGCTACTATTTTTTTCACCTATGGGATTGGCAAAGATCAAAAGACTAATAACACATTGTAGCCAAGAGTGTAGAACAAATATAAGGGGAAAAAAACCACATATATTGCTGTAGGCAGTAAAACAGCACAGCTTCTGCGTTGGGTAATTTGACAAGATCTATCAAAACTTTAAGTGTACATATCCTTTTACTGACAAGTTGATTTCTAGTAATTTAGCTTACATATATACTCCCACATGTTGATATGATATATGTACAGTACAAGGATATTTATTGTAGCATTGTTTGTAATACCAAAAGCTTGTAAATAACATAGATGTCAGCCAAACTTAAACTGGGCAAATAATATATGACACATCCAGACAATGAATTCTATGCAACATTTAACAAGAATGAGGCAGCTCTATGTATACCAAGGTGGAAAGATCTCCAAAATGTATTGTTAAAAAATATGAAGGTGCTATGTATGAATACTAAGCTACTATTTATGAGGGTGGGGGTGAGGAAATACGTATGTATGCATTTCAGAAGGCATAGATAATTTCTGAAAGCACACACCAGAAACAGGTCACAGTGGTATCTCTAGAGAAAATTGGACAAAGCAGATTAGGGCAGGGGTGGGGACTTACTTTACTTGTTACTCACTGCACCTTTGCAATTTTACCCTGTGTATGATTTACCTATTCAAAAAATTAATAAGATAACATTTTTTACAAAAGAAATCATAGTGTGGAATAATATATAGTTTGGAGTTAGAGGGCTGGGTTCAAGCTGCTCTTTATTGCCAGGATGACCTCAAACAAGTGATCTTCCCCTCTCTGACTGTTTCTTTGGGGAAATATAGGGATAATATAATATTGTTGGGAGGACACTTGAGATATTGGATATAAGATTGTTTATAAGTATAATAAAATGTTTCCACATGTCTGTCTGTCCAGGTATAAAGCATGGGAAAACCCAGCTGTCTCCACATCAGGGCATTACTCAGATTGGAACTGAGTCTCACACTTTGGGTTTATGGCTGGATGGTGAATTACCTGCTTCTTTGTACTTTTCTATATTCTGTATACTGTCCATAATGAGCATGATTGATTTTTAATACTAGTAAAAATAAAACAAATTGATTATTTAAAAGTTAACTTCACATACACTAAAGTGTTACAGTGGATATTTCTGGATGAATGAAATTGTGGGTTTTGTTCTTCTTTGTTTGTCATTTACAGTCCTTATTTTCTGGTATTAAATACGTATTGTTTTTGAGAAAAGAAAAATAATGTTAAAAAAAGCATATTTTTAAAATAAAAAAAAGAAGAAAGAAGAATCACTTTAACTCTAAGTCCAATAATTCATTCAAAGCATTTAGGGCTTCCTTCCGCACCCCTTTTGCCACCCCTTCTTTGTAACTTACAATAATAGACCATTATCATTGTTTGCCTCATAGAAAGTCATATCTTGCAGCGCTGTAAGCCACAAACAGCAGGAAGCCACATGCACTGAGCTGTGCGTTTGCAAAATGCATGAAGTCAGGAGTCAGTATGAGCCATAGCCCCGGTCTGCAGAAATGTTTGACCAGTGTTTCACAAATGTGGGTGTAACTGAGGACAAAGAAATCTTCAAGTCTTTTGAAAGAGAAGAGTGTTCAACTTTCAGAAGCCAACAAAGAGGATTTAAAGGATTCCAGAAATAAGAATCTTCCATAAGCTCCCCCCAATTCCCAGCCAGTGAGGGTCAGTCTCTGGGGCACATGAAAGGGCAGATCCTGGGGTCACACAATCTTGTCATTTATACCACCAAGAAACACGTAGGTCTTCCTCCTCCCTAACCTCCTCAATAAGACCACCTTAGTCCGATTCCTGGTTACCTCGCTCCTGGATAATTGTGATGTCCTCCTAACTTGTCTCACCACTTCCACTCTTTCCTCTTTCTAACCTCTTCACATAAAAGTCAATGTGATGATATAAAAACTTACGTAAGCCCATTTCCCCTCCTGCTTAAGCCTTTGATGACTGTTCCATTCCATGGCAAATAAAATGCATATTCCTGTCCATGGTCTAGGAAATCCCACAGGGTCAGAACTGCCTTCTCTCCACCCTCATCCTGGACCACCTGGACCTCACCAACTTCCCTGCAGCCACATCAGAGTCCTTTCAGTTCTTCAAGCATGCCAAGCTTTTGCCCACTGAGTTTTCCAGGTTAGCTGTGGCCTCTGCTGGAAGAACTCTGACTTCTCTTTTCATGATTTCAACTAAACATCAGCCCCTCCTACAGGCCTTTCTGACCATCCAATCTAAGCATCAATCCTTCTCCTGACTCTGCTCCCAATATTCTCACCCAATCATTTCCTTCAGAGCACTTGTCACAATGTGTAATTACAGCCATGCATCACTTCATTACAGGGCTACGTTCTGAGAAATGCGTCGTAAGGCAATTTCATCGTTGTACTAACACAACCCTAGATGGTGTAGCCTGCTACTCACCTCGGCTGTATGGTAGAGCCTACTGACCCTAGGATAGAAACCTGTGCAGCATGTTACTGTACAAAACAGCACGAGATTAAATCAGGCACAAGAGAAAACAGTGCCATTAGGAGACTCAGTAAACATGAAATGTATGAGGCTGCTGCCGGCACAACCCGGCACACTGTTTTACAGTAAACCTTTTTATATATATAAATAAGTAGAAAGAGTACACTCTAAAGTAACAATTAAAAAATATAGTACAGTACATACATAAACCAGTACTATAGTTGCTTATTATTATTATCAAGTGTTTGTACTGCAATAATTATGCTATACTTTTATACGACTGGCAGTGTAGTGGGTTTCTTTACACCAGCATGGCCACAAATACATAAGTAATACATTGTGCCATGATGTTATGATGGCTACCATGTCACTGGGAAATAAGAATTTTTCAGCTCCATTATCATCTTACGGGGACCACTGTCATATGTGCGGTCCATTGTTGACCGATATGTCGTTATGCGGCCCATGACTGTGTACATTTCTATCTTTGTTTACTTGTTTATTATCTAACAGCCAGAGTATAAGCCCCATGTCTGGTTTACTTACCATTGTATTACTTCCCTTTGTGATTCTAGAAGAATGCCTGGCACTTGGTAGGTCCTCCTGGAAACCAAAAAAACAAAAACAAAAAAAAACTGTTGAATGAATGAATTCACTCAGTTCCACTGCTTATTCATTATGTGTCCTAGCATAGTTTACTGAACCTGTCTAGGACTCAGTTTCTTCATCTGCACAATGAGAATGCTAGTTACCATAAAATACATAGTTATGCATAAAAGTTTGTAAAATGTCTGACACAGTAGCTGCACGGAGCAGGCCCTCCTGAAATTATAGCTCTCATGATGAACGTTATTATGGGGTGAGCAGTTCATAGCGACATCCCATTTTTGTCTTGTAAACTGATAGGCAGAGTTTGTTCTTCTAATTGGTGATGTCCTGAAAAAGGTATAGTGTCTGGCACAGAAAGGATGCTTGATAAATGTCTGATCAATAAATCAATTGTAAGCTAAAAACTTTACAATTCTATCCTTTAAAAATTCACCATGTGCATTGTTTACAATTTTAAAAATGGAATACAATTTAAATGTCAATCAATAGGAGAGTGGCTAACTAAGTACAGTACATCCATACAATGGAATTATGTCCCTGAATACATTGGGGTATAAAAACCGTTAGTTTTTGACATCTATAAATGAAATCACCAAGGCATAAGGAAAAGAGGAACCTTGACAATAAACACTTGAATTTACTTTAAGAAAGCAACAAGTGTACTTTTGCACTGATGTGTCCAGATTGGCTGTGAACTCCCTTCAGATTTACAAAGGGAGCTTCCGTAAAACGAGCACTATTCTAAGAACCAAGGGCTGGCCTCTCTCATGCTGACTCTGGCATTAAGTAGCTACTTGACTCTGCATCTCTCTCAGCCTCGTTTTGTCAAATGAAAGGCTTGGACTAGATGATCCCTGATGTTCTGCTGATTCTAGTGAGACCTGAACACTTCCTTTGCTAGTCACAGCCCTCATTGTCAACCATCATTTCCTAATGACACTCGTCCCTCCTCACCCACCTCTTAGCTTTCTGCAGTTTCAGTTCCCTGCAGTCAACAGCAGTCCAAAAATACTAAACGTAAAATTTTGGAAATAAACAATTCATAAGCTTTAAATTGTGTGATGTCTGGGTAGCGTGATGAAATCTCGTGATGTCCCATTTCATTTCTCCTGGGAGGAGAATCATCCCTTTGTCCAGGGTGTTCGTACTATATATGCTCCCCGCCATTAGTCACTTAGCTGTGTCAGTCACCAGATCGACTGTGGTGGTATTGCAGTGCTTGTGTCCAACTCACCCCTACTTTACTTCACAGTGGCCCCAAAGTGCAAGGGTAGTGATGCTGGCAATTCGGTTATGCCAAAGAGAAAGGAGAAAGTGCTTCCTTAAAGTGAAAAGGTAAGTACAGTACAATAAGATATTTTCAGAGGGAGAGAGAGAGAGACCACCACGTTCACATAACTTTTATTCCAGTGTAGTTTTATAACTGTTCTATCTTATTATTAGTTATTACTGTTAATCTCTTACTGTACCTAATTTATAAATTAAACTGCATAATAGGTGTGTAGATATAGGAACAACATAATATACATCGGACTTGGTCCTGTTCACAGTTTTAGGCATCCACCTGGGGTCTTGGAATGTATCCCCGTAGATAAGGGGGGACTATTGGAATAACAACAGCTTATCTGCATTGCTCAACTTCGTGAAATAATCACTGATAGTCTATCTGATGGTGGAGGAACCCAACTGGGGTCTAGAAACATAGCAAACCAGGCATTACTCTACCACCCTAACACTTTCTAATCCAAAATTCATGTTTGGAATCTAGAGCATGAGCTCAAATAACTGTCTGTGTAGTTTAGACACCCAAATTCAGAAATCGTAAATTTTCCAGGTTGATACTCTGCAGGATAGTAATTCACCAAATATTAGCTTGGTGCAAAAGTAATTGTGGTCTAAAAGGTTAAAAGTAACTGCAAAAACCACAATTACTTTTGCACCAACCTAATAATTGCCAATTCTTATTGGTGACATTACTTGATAATCTTATTACCCCCATTGTAGTAACAATTACCAAATACTCAGACTATAACCTGTAACTTGTAGCAGTACAGAATGATGCCAAGAATGCAGCCTTGATGTCAGCTAGACTTGGGTTCAAAACCCAGCTCAACCCTTAGTTGCGATAAGATGTTGGGAAACTCCCTTAATGCCATGAGCTTCTGTTTCCTGTAGAATGAGAAAAAGAGGGAGAATGTCTCCCTCAAAGGGCTGTTTTGATTACATTAAATGACATTTATAAGGCACCAGCTTTATTGCCTGATACGTGTTTTCATTTTCCTATTGAAAACTGGGGTCTGCTATTTCCATCTGTGGGAGGGCAGATGGAAGTTCAGAGTAATGGTGGCCCCACCTCTGCCACAAGCCAAGTCCAGAGCCCAATGCCCAAAAGGGCCGTATTTCCTGGCTCTAAATCTTAGTGTAGAACCATGATTGGTTCACACGCATGCTTCCTGAAGAGCCATTCCTCTTTCTAACATTTCTGAGCACTTTATTCCAATCACTAATCTGGTTTCTTGGGATTAAAATAGGAATAAGATACATTCCTTTAATGAAGTTATAGGCCAGTGAGGGAACACTGGAAAACAGCAAGAAACAATAAGGACGAAAAGAAATAAATAACACAACCTCCCCAAATACAGCATGATCAATAATGTAAATGGGGGTATTAAGTGTACTCTGGGAGCATTAAATCCTGCCTGACTATTTGAGAAAGGTCTCATGGAGCAAGGGGCATTAAACTGCCCCTTTGAGGATAAATAGGGATTCACTATATAGAGAAGGGAACTCTAGGCAGAGAAATAGTATTCTTAAGGCCACAAAAGCTCTAGTGACTAAAATAGGGTATGGGGTAGCATAGACAGTGACCTGTGGAATGCTGGGAAGTAAAGGAGTGTGCACTGAGGCATATTGTATCTCTAAAATAATGACTGTGGGTATTAGGGTATTTCTAGAACAGGAGCAGAAAGAAGGTACTATACCAGATGACTGCAACAATCCGGGCCAAATAAAAGGTCTGAACTTAAGTATTGGCAATGGGAATGGAGAGGGGAAAATGAATTCAAGAATCGTTTACAGGACAAAACAAAAGGATTTGTATATGACTGTATTGTGTTTGCCTGTTTGTTTCTTTGGCTGAACTGAGCTGCGTATTATATTCAGGGCCATATCGCAATCATCTGGATCTCTCCTTCTATGGTCCAGTATCCAGCAGGGTACCAGCTCAACCCTCCCTGGATGCCAGCAGCCTCAAATTCTTCTTGTGGTCGCAGGGAAATCACCCAGGTGGTCCTTCAAGGCTTCTGTAAGTCCCTCTTCTTGCTCATGATCCAGTCCTTATAAAGCCTAGACATCATAAAAGAGTTACATCCATCCCCTCCACCAGGTTTCCTGCTTGCACCCCCAAAGTTTTCCAGCTTGATTAAGAAACTCACAAAGGGTAACATAATCAAGAGATCTGAGAAGCCCAGTTTCTCAGGAGTAAAAATCACAACTTGTTCAGAGAAGCAAAATATAACTCTAAGACTTCCTTTACAGAGGTAGGAAAACTGATATTTAACAAATAGCAATAACAATAAAAGGGTAACAGGTCATCAATTGCCCACTACTCCATTCTCCCTGAAAAAGAAAAAAAATTAGCCTCCCACTTCAAGCTCTCTCAGAGATCACAACTTTGATATAAAAAGTGGGACAATTTAACCTTGTCAATTATAGGTTCCCATGTAATTCCCTAGCTCATAAAAATAATACGACCTTACATTTAGCAGAGGCCATTTTATTTCAGCAAAAATCAAATTGCTTTAATAAATGTATTCCACTGTGCCTCAAACCATCCCTTGCTGACAAAGAGACAGAATAAGTGGTTCTAATTTTGTTGCACAATCTAGCCACAGAGTTATCAAACAGTGGTCTAAGGTCGCCTATCACAGCACACAATTAATATCTCAGAGCTTGAATCAGAGGCTGAACACCTGGTTCATTACGTTGCTCACTAGGCCAGGCTGCACTTCATTCTTCAGTGTTCCTAAGCAACTACCATCCCATAAGTTATCTTAAAAGAGTCGTTTGATTAGAGGAAAGAAAGGGGGGGGGGGAAAGACTCTTGAAGAAAGAAAGGGCATGTAAACACATCTATGATCAGGAAACCAAGGTCCAAATAGGTTAAGTGATTTGTGCAAAGTCATACAGATATTGAGAAACAGAGCTATAGCTATATATATAAGCAGAGCCTTTTTCAATTATTTTGCAAAAACTGTGGCTCTTAATATCTTTATAAAAATCATAATAATACTTAACACTTACTAAGTATATATGAAACTGTGAAACACTTATTCTAAGTATTTCCTCATTAATTACTTACTTTTACTGATGAAGATACTGAGTGTTAGAATAGGTTAAATAATGCGCATGAAGCTACAGAACTAGGTAAGTAAAGGAACCAGGATTTGAATCCAGGTCTGATTAAGTCCCAGTTCTTACCACTATGCAGGGCTGCTCACCATGTCATAGAATTTCAGAATTTGAAGGAAACTTCTTCATAATCCTTTTCAATCCCCCACCACCAAAAGCAAAACAGCAAAACAGATTGCTTAATGGTACAGACTGGGGAAAAGAAAAATAAAATTTTTTTTAGAAATAGTTGTGATAGTTTCACAACATTGTGAATGTAATTAATGCCATTGAATTATATACTTAAATGGTTAACATGACAAATGTTATGTTAACTATATTACCACAACTAAAGATTCAACAATGAAATATACCAAAAACAATTGAATTGTACAGTTTAAGGGGCTGAATTATATAGCTATGTGAATTATATTTCTTCATTTTCTACAGAGATTCACAGAAATCCACTGTATCTTAACAAATCTTTGTGAATAAAATTGTAAGATATGACTGCCTTATTAAGGTTGTCTTGATCCCCAGACTGCTGGAAGATGTCTTAAACAGGAAATATCTGAATAACTTTCTCTTTAAGAATCAGCTGTAAAACCACTTGAACTCCAGAACAAAGGAGAGAAATCACAGTTCCTCAAGAAGAGGGAAAAACATGCCCACTTACAACATAAGTGACACCTTCCTTTTGGGACCTTCACAAAAGGACCCTGAGGTCTTTGGTCTTCCAGATGATGAGTATCGCTAGTCCCTAAATGGTATTGACCAAAAAGAGACCAATCACACCCCTTGAACAACTTCCACATCAATGGTTAGTCAGAAAATAAAAAGCTTATGAGCCAAGTGAAGAGCTAAGAAAACTACCTCAATGATTCAAGATAACAAAAGAAAGAGTTACATAGGAAGACAAAATGGAAAATTTAGACAAAATTCCTGAGCTGTTTGATTTGCCCAATAATTCTCAGCAGTAGTGTCCCAGAATACTAAGGTGTAGAGATTGGTTAGAGATGCCTCATTGTTATTAAAAATTAAGATACCAATGCTTGAAAATTATTTCTTTCCTTAAAAAAAATAAAGTAAGTAATTGTATGTAACCTACACAAAACTAAGTCACCTCATGCCCCAGTTTCTACATAAAACTTGCATTCAATGATCCAGTATAAATATGACAGAATGGAAGTGTATATTTAGCTTCACAAACCCAAATAAACTGTATTAAAGGAACAAAAAAGTTTTTTTAAAAAAACTATGAGAATAAAGACTGTAGGAAAGATAAGGGTGAATGAGACTACGAAATTTGGGGAAGATAAAAAATAAGTAGAGACGCTTTTTCCTCAGTGACTTACAAACCAGAGGAAGTTGCAAACAAAGTTGCTGAAGAGGGGGATGTTGCTAACACGTGAGCTGATTTTTCTAATAAGTTTTTTCCCAGGAAAGCCTCAGGAGTTGGAAACACCAGGCACTGCAGTCGGGATTGGTTCTAACTCTATATGCACCTTCTACTTCTTCTGATGATGTAGATTTCCCACCTCTTTAAGAGATTTCCCACCCCCTTTTTTTTAAAGCAAGATATTCTTTTTAAAAAGATAACATTTTTGAGTACATCAAAGAACTCAGGTCTGAACTCAGGTCTGAAGAACTCAGGTCAGAACTGAGTAACATGAATTGCAAACAAACTCCTCCCAGAAGAAATAAGACACATAAACCTTTTGCTTTGGGCAGAGAAAGAAAAGTAGTGGTGGTCACCACATAAGCAGGTAAAAAGACATCAACTAAAATGTTAATTGATTGTCAAATGGCATGTCAGCTTAGGAAAGTTGGAAGTCCCAGGCACAAAGGGAGTTAGTAGTCACAACTATCAAATTGTGTTGTTAATGAGCTCTTTCAATCTGGAAACTTGTTCTCCAGTTCTGGAAATTTTTCTTCTATTATGTCTTTCATATTTTCCTTCCATCCGTTTTCTGTTTGCTCACCCTGAATGTCAGGTTTTCTGAACTGATTTCCTAATTTTATCATTTTCTATTTTGTATTTCTTTACCTTCTTTTCCATTTACACTCGAAAGACTTTTTTTTCTTTTCAATTTTGTCTTTTCATGTTTTCCATTGAATTTTCAATTTCAGTCTGCAGGAAAGAGTTAACAGAGCAGGCCTGATGTTGCTATCTCTATGAGGTTTTGAGAATAACTCCTTGAACCTGGCCTCTGGTGTGTTCCCCAGGCTACTAAGAGATAAGGTTGTTTCATGTGCCTGGGGCACTGAATTCTGTTCTATCAGCTTGTCTACATTGTTTGTGCAAACACTGTGATTTAGGATGAACACCTGCTTTCCTTCTGAGAGTCTGAAACTTCAGTAATTGTGGCTGGTTGCATAGGCAAGACAGTGCCTGAATGACCAGCAATAAAAACTCTGAGTCTTAAGAGGGCTTATCTGGGCAAAAGCACCACACGTGCCCCTACATTTCATTGCTGAAGGCCAACGCAGGTTTTGTGCAATAGCCCCACACTACCCAGAGAGGAAACTCTGGAAGCCGGCAGTAAACTCCCCCAGACTCTGTCTAATGTGTCTTCCCCTTGCTGATCCTGCTGCGATCCTTTTGCTGTAATAAACAACAGCCATGATTACAACTACCCCTGAGTCTGAGTCCTAGAAAATCACTGAACATATGGGTAGTCATGGGAACCCCCAAGACTTTCAGCTACCATATTTTTTAAATTTCTATGTGTTCTGTTTTGTTGTTTGATTGTACCTCTTTTTAAAAAAACATAGCACGCTGCTCTTGTTTAAGGGATCAAATATCTTCTCTTCTCTCTTGGAGAATTTTAATT
This sequence comes from Rhinolophus sinicus, assembly GCF_057876585.1. Lineage (NCBI taxonomy): Eukaryota > Metazoa > Chordata > Mammalia > Chiroptera > Rhinolophidae > Rhinolophus > Rhinolophus sinicus. The sequence continues at coordinate 24,766,269 of NC_142516.1, read as the reverse complement.
CTAAACATTGTAGCTTTTGCTCCATATATTGTCTTTCTTCCCCTCTGCTTAGTTTGGTCTCTCTTTTTAATGTGGGAGGCTTTCCTTAAATATTTCATGATACCTGATTGTCCATTGATGGCTAATGATAGGGAACGAAAAAGCTGATGGAGGCTGTGTTTGCATGGCAAAGGCTCGTTAAGTGGTGGGCTTGATCGTTGGGTGAGCTGGCATTCTTCACAGGGGATGTCAGTATATACAAGTCTTTGACCTGGAAACAGTTTCTACAGAGAAGAGTCCTTTCATTTTCTCCCTGTGAAGTGCATGCGGGGCTGCTGTAATTTTGTGAATAGACTAGGCAGTGGTTTTCAAACTTTAGTGCACATCTGGAGATATGTATATGGGGCTCTGGGTCTGGGCCAACAAGTATTTGGGGCGGGCCCAGCCCATATGTACTGTGTTTCCCCGAAAATAATACCTAGCCGGACTATCAGCTCTAATGTGTATTTTGGAGCAAAAATTAATATAAGACTCAGTCTTATTTTAATATAATATGAGACCAGGTCTATAATATAATATAATATAATATAATATAATATAATATAATATAATATAATATAATATAATATAATAATACCGGGTCTTATATTAATTTTTGCTCCAAAAGACGCATTAGAGCTGATGGTCCAGCTCGATCTTATTTTTGGGGAAATACAGTATCTGCCCCCAAACTCCCAGCTCCCATGCGGTACCTCTCCTGCTTCCTCCCGGGTGGCCATTCCACCTCTGTTTGGCACAGACCTCTATCTCCTTCTTGGGGCCCTCAGGATTGCCTACTTTCGACTCTGTTCATAGGCTATCTGCCCCCTCTCTAGGGCCGCCTCCTATTCTCACCCCCGTCAGACAGGTTATGGAACAGGACGCAGTCTCCTTTGCTTCCCTCGTTTTCTGCTTCCCCCAAATAAGCTCTGTTTTTCATAAGTATACTACTAACCAAGTCAGGGAAACAAAAGCATGGCAAATGTGAGATCAGGGCAGAGGTTTCTGAATGCTTACAAAGTTCTAGACATTGTTGCCCTTATTTTTGGTTCCTAATGCTACTGGCCCAGCTCCCACCTTGCCACGGCCTCCAGCCCATACGACGGTACTGTAAAAATAAATAAATAAAAATAAGAAAATCGACGTTTTTCTTTTCTTATTGCACAAGTAATCTAGGGTTATAGTAGAAAAAGTACAGGTCACATTCCCCATTCCCCACACATACACATACTCAAATGGAAATTTAAGTCATTCATAATCCCTCCACCCACTATTAACATGTTGGTCTATTCTTTCCAGGATTTCTTCTATTCAAGAATGTTGATTTACCCACATTATAATACTGATTTTCAAGATAGGGATTGTATTGTGCATATTTTTTGTAACTGCCCTTTTTTATTTAATAAATAACAGGCATCTGCGTAGGTAAGTAAATATAATTCACAAGCCCATTTTAATTATTTACTTTATATGGATGTGCCATAATTTATTTAACTATTACCACATTGATGGACATTGAGGTTGTTTTCAGTTGTGTGCTGTTATAAATATTGCAGGGGTCAGCATGCTTTCACAAATGCCTGCACAGCCACCTGACGCTAATCTTAGCTATGAAATCTAGGGAGGTCTGAGACAAGGTTTCCTAATTTACACCCCACTAGCAGAGGCCTCTTTTGCTACATCATTGCTAACACTGCATATGGGCATCCTTTTAAGTGTTTGATCGCCTATTAGGCAAAAACTACATTTTGTTTGTCTTTGTCTTTGCATTTCTTTGATATTGAATACATTTTCTTCCACATCTTTACTTGTCACTTGTTTTCTTTCATGACTTGCTTGTTCTTGCCCATTTTTCTATTAGGATGATCAGCTTATTTCACTCCTTTGTAACAGTTCTTTGTGTGCTAAATATAGTAATTTTCAGTCTGACACATACATTGCTAATTTTCCCCCAGTTTATCATTTGCCTTGTTATAGGCTGATGGTACTTCTGGACAGTTAGAAAATACAGACCTCCTGGTCACGTCTGTCCATATTTCCCTTTATGGTGTCTGGGTGCATTTTCCTTGTGCGTTTTCTAAAAAGGCCTGCACTTCCTCCCATGCCTGCTAAAATATTTACCAACATTTCCTTCTAGTAGTTTTACCCTTTTGTTTGTTTATATTTAAGTCTTTACTCCATCTGAATTTATACTAGTATATGGCATGTGTATTAGTCAATGCTCTTCAGAGAAATAGAACCAGTAAGGTGTGTGTGAGAGAGAAAAGAGAGAGAGAGAGAGAGAGACAGAGAGAGAGAGAGAGAGAGAGAGAGAGAGAGAGAGAGAGAGAGAAAAGACCCACGGAAGAGTTGACATAGATAGCAGCTTGTGCCCCATGGCCATCTGCTGGCCAAATTCCCTCTTTCTCAGGGAACCTCAGTCTTTTTTTCTCCTAAGGCTTTTAGTTGATTGGAGAAGGCCCACCCCCATTATGGAGCGTAGTCTACTTTACTCCCAGTCTATTGATTTAAATGTTAATCTCAATTCAAAAATACCTTCACACAGACATCGAGGCTGGTGGTTGACAACGTGGCCCAGCCAAGTTGACACATGAAATGAACCATCATAGTGTGAGTCAGGGATCTAACTTTAACTTTGCCCTCACCTTTCTGAAAGAGGAGCCCATGAAGCCCTGACTCCTTCATATTCTCTTCTGTTGTTCTTCTGAGGGGTCTAAATGGAGGTGTTCAACAAATGTCTTTCTCTCTCTGAGCTCAACCTTCCTGTCTCTAATCCTACTGGAGTCTTTTCAGGCCCCTAGACCTCAAAAGACAAACTGGGGCAAGCAATGGGTGGGATGCAGTGTCCTCTTATCTCCAAAAGTGGGGAGCTCGGACCACAGCAGACAAAAGGCAGGCCCCATCCTGATCGCTGCGGGGATCTTTGCCCCTGATGCTGCCCCTTTAGAAACAGCCACGACACCTTACTTTTCTACTTATCCTCACACTCTAGAGAGACTTTGTTCTCAACTACACAGCAGAATCCAGGAGCTCTACATCAGGACCTTGTGAGGACGACATGGAGCCCCAGTGAAAAGTTCTGCCGAAACATACAACATTATTACTATTAAAAAATACCAGCCATTAAGTACTTTGAGAGCTTCAGACGAAAGTTTCGCAAACATGCCAGAGTGTTATATAATAAGGATGATAAGCTTCGAAGTGCCTCACACTTGCTTTGTGATCAAAACAGACAAGTCTTTACATACATACAATATTAATAAATCAGATGCCCCTTTAAAGGTACTTAAGCAGGTCTGAGCTTCCTTTCTTGTGACTCTGTGATCACATTGAAGATACACACCCTGCTCTGTGGGCTCCAGAACCCCAGGCTTTCGTCCTGCTGGCTTGGCAGGAATTTGTCTGGGAGGCCCGTCCTAGCTGGGAGTGTGAAGGATAACCAATGGAGCACCATCCCTTGCACTTTGCAGCTTCCCGAATGCCAGCTCCCATTACATGGGCACCAGAATGGACTCAGGGACGTCGATAGCACGCCAGGCTGCCCATCTTCCAGTCAGGCAACTCAGCCAACCTGCAGCAAATGCGGCCTGGTCTTAGCTATTCAGAACTGAATAATCGGCTCGGACATACATGCCTGCTGACTTGCATTTGGTGCCCCCATTTGAATTTGAATTCTTTCATTATACCACAGAGCATCCTTTCTAGAGGCCCAGATCTTCCCACAATAATTAGACTCTTCCTAAGGCACGAGGAAGGTTGACTTATTCTTTGTGCCTCCCTGAGTTGATTGTATTTAAATAAGGGGGCACTTGCTTTCTGAGTCAATTAGAAGAAAAGAGGTGAAGTGAGTGAGGCTCAACTCCCTGTTCTGCAGTGCAGACATCAATGCTAAAAATGCCTCCTCCTGCCTAGGTGGTACAGAAACACCTCCTTGGGCACCACAGGAAGGGAGCCTTGGAAAATTGGACTTTCGGTGTGTGCTTCCAAGTGAATCAAGGCACTAACAGCCCTGGGACGCTCTATAAGGTTGTGACAGTGTGGTTTGTGTGTGTCACGATAAAGGGTTCTGTTGCTGCTTCAATGCATTTATACGCCCTTGTTGAGACAGCAGGTGACTAGAGGGGAAAGGAATCCTGTTTGGTGTATTTTCTTTAAATCCTTTGGAAAGAAGGATCTAAGGAGCCAGGCTGCATAGAAATGTAATTGTGACTCTCAGCAGGTTGAGACTCAGTCACAGGGAGCCAGAGCAGCGGGTTTTATACAAGCCATTCACTCATTCTTTCTTTCTTCCTTTCTTTTATTCATTATTTCCGTTACTGAGTGCCTCTGTTATGTACCAGGCTCTGGGTAGAATACAGTCCCACCTTGATGAGCTGAAAGTATTTGTATGAGAAGTGGTTGGTAAGGGTACAGAGCTAAGGGCAGGGGAGACAAGCAGACAGGTTATTAATGCACTGTGATAATTATTAAACGGTGGTGGGTACAAGTACCAACATTCAGATGGGGGAAAATTTACTAGCACTGGTGCCAGAAAAGGGTGGGAAGGAAAGGAAAGCCTTTACAGAGGACGGAAAGGTTTATCTGTTTTGAATATGAGTAGGAACTTGTCAGGCAGATGAAGAAGTAGGCAGGGGAAAAAAAAAGAAAGGCACTCAAGTCAGATACAGGAAAAGGTACAAAATAGAGGGGGTGTAAAACAACATGGTGTACACAGGGTACAAGAGTTCAGTACAGCTCAAGATTGGGAGCATGGAGCCGGGGGCAGCAAAAACGAGCCTAGAGAGGTAGTCAGAGACCAGATCCACAGGGACCTCCAACACCATGACCATGAGTACAATAAGCTGTATCCTAGAAGTTGGGGTTACTTGACACAAACCATCGCTGCCTACATCTACCCCTTCTGTAAGGCCTATGGGCCAAGCAGATCCCCCAAAGAGCTAAGCCTATGGTACATTTACTGTTTGACCTGGTTAATATGCTAATAAAGTGTGGATGGGCACAGGCCTAGGGCCAAAGCCCCGTGGGAGCCACTGGGGATCTGCTTCCTTATCGCTGCCCATCCACTGATTGGTATCCACTGGGTACAGCTATGCAGCCATCACATGATATCTGTAGTCAGCCCATCTTTCCACATCTTGCCTTCAATGATGTCAGAAGAGACACACCTTGCTGTCATCTGGATATACTGTGCTCACTCCATTCCTGCTCAGCCTTTCTAATGGCCTTAATCAAAAAGGGAAATTAGATTACTCAGGCATGACCTGTTTTACTGAAACGCTACTGGCTTAGTGGGACTGCTGCTTAATTTATAAGCACTCATAAGCCATTAGCGGAATAATCTTTTATGGAATTTTACCTAAGACTGGTGACAAACTCATGAATTCATAGTTGGTAGGTGTGGGGGAGAGGAAAAAATTGTGTTTCCTAAAAATCAGGACATTGGCCCATCCTTAGTCCTTCAGTTGGGTTCCTATTTTCTGAGTCCCTCAGGTTATCAATAGTGGTACTGTGGTCTCACCAGCAAATCTCCCAGTAGTTTGTACAGTGATTTGTTTAGTCCAGGAGACATGGACTCATTTAGTATCGCTCCTACCCAACTTCACCCATCTCAGGGGCTTTTATCAGCCAGGCTCAGTCTTCTTAGTAGGAACCGCCTTGTCCCTGACAGAGAAGAAACAGCAAAATTGGAGTCACCCATTAATCTTTCTGGTTCTTGACTAGCTGTTAGGTGTTCTCAGTGGGTGTAAATTTCTTTTTTAAACTTTGGCTGGCTCAGAGCATTAACTCTCATATTCCATGCATTTTGTTTCAGCGTTTAACATTCCCCAACATCCAAAGTGCACAGGACAAGTGCTTCCAAAGAGATAAGTGATGGTCCCTAAAACCAAACATTTGAACTGAGTCTGAGTCACACAAGGGATTTAGTGCTTCAGGAATTCTCTCAGAAGTCATACATCATAAGGACATATACAGGAGCAAGAGTCTTGCAAATCAGCCTTGACAGGAGAGAGTCTTTGAACTCATCCACTTCTGTACAATTCCATTTCAGTATGTCTCTTTTGCATTACTTGAGAATAAAGATAGATTTAGCGGTGAGAAGACGGATTATCTCTATGAACCTCAGTCTCTTAATTTATAAAATGAAGAATTCTGGTAAGATGACTTCTAAGGTCCCTTCCAGTTGGAAAGTTTCACAGCCCCAGAAAACTGAAGGAAGAACTAAAATTCATGGAAGGCCTATTACAGACGGGGCATTGTGCTAGCCTCTTACCACCTCATTTAATGTAGACAACAATCTCATGAGCTGGCCCTATTTGGCAGACAGGAAGCTAAAGTTTACAGATATTATGCACCTTGCCCAAGATAACACAACTATTAATCCTAAGTAAGGGACAGAGTAAGAATTCAAATACTAATCTGTCTACATTATTGATTCTCGGCTGGGGTGATTTGCCCCCTAGGGGAAATTTGGCAATATCTGGAGACATTTTTTGGTGGTCACACCTAGGAAATTGTTACTGGCACCTAGTAAGTAGAGGCCAGAGATGCTTCTACGTTTCCTACAATGCACAGACAACCCCCACAACAAGGAATTATCTGGCCCAAAATGTCAATGTACCGAGGGTGTGAAATCCTAATCTATATAGCAGACCCAAGTGGTATGCAAATAATCTAAGTCACTTTTTGAATTCAGAAAATATTAGTCATTGCTATACACAAAGTTTTCTATACAAAGACCGCCAGCCACAGAGAAGAATGAAAATATTCCCAAAAGGGACGTGTCCATTGTCCACGTCTGAGTATGTCGCACTATATTCCATAATATGCCCACAATTGTGTAACAGAATACAAACATTTCAAAGGCTCTCCTCCCAAATCTTTGGATAAAATCCTAGAAGACATGCCATGCTTATCCTATGGCTTCACAGATCCACTCACTCACCACTCATATGCCATGAGTGTGGGAGTCCCATCTTGAAAAGCATTTCTTTAGGTAGTAAGAGGGAATAAATTGTCTATTGGCAAAACTAGCCATCTCTTGAAGGCCTTAGCCAGAAAAAAATTATAGTTCTGAATGTAAAAGTGTGATGAAAGAGAGAAGAGATAAATGAGTGAAATATGAGGAAAAACCTCAAAGTCATCTACTTTGGCCATTTCATTTTACAGATAAAGAACCAAAGAGCAAAGAGATCAAGTGACTTGCCAAAAACACACAGCACGTAATGGACAGGTCCAAAGGTCACACAGCAAACACTCAACACTAATTAAAAAATTATTTCTTAAACAAATAAACAAATCAGCCCAGACCGGTCTCCTGATGCACAGTCCACTGTGGCAGACCCTGTCCATTGCCTACCCAACAGCCACTTGCACACACTCCCTTCCTTGATGCATAACCCAGATTCTGTTCAGGGGTTGGTCAGATAACAACGTGCTCAGGGAAGGTAGAGTTCACCCTTTTCTAGGTGATGAATCATCTAACCTAGTCATGGTAATATCATTCCTATTTGTCAACAACTGGTTTACGGGAGGACCCATAACATAGCTATATGGCCAGTGATGGATGGAAACTAGACTTTTGGTGGTGAACACACTACAGTATATAGAGATATCAAATTACAGTGTTGTACACTGAAACCATCCTAACCAGAACAGCCTGGTACCTGCCACCTGGTACTAGAGTGATTTCAAGGATGTCTTCATGCTCCATTTAATCTTTTGAATTTCAGCTTGGAAGTTAACCCCACTTCCACTAGTGAGAGTCCATTATTCTCCATTCATTGAGGGTACAATAGAGGACATTAGGTATGGGATACAATTTGGACTGGATGAACTACAATGCTGTACAAACAAGGAGCTTCTCTAACACCAAAATAGTTTAGGGTAGTTACCATGAACAATGATTGTGATGCCATTATGTAACCTTTACTTTGAGGTAACTAGGTATCTGTTTAAAATGGAAGGAGGTTTCTGTTGTTTTCAGAGAGAAGTATATCAATCAGGGTGAATTTTAGTTGTAAACAAAACCATTTGACCTAGTTTACGCGGAAAACAGATGTAGTAAAGGCTATTAGGAAACTCACAGAAGGCCTGAGGGGGCTAAAGGTTATGATGTCTCCAGGAATAACCCCCACATCACAACACAGAGTTGCCCCAGAGAGCCATAACTGCTGCACCACTGGGCAGAGACACCCAGCTCACCTCACCAGCACAGGCAGGGTCTGAGGGTTATCTCTGACACCTCTGCCCCTGACCCCGCAAAGAATTGCATCCATTTGTGACCACCATCACCAAAGTGGATTTTGTGGCATCGCTTCTTCATGTCACAGGCCTCCAAAAATATTTCAGTGTCTCTGATCAGTGAAGCTAGATTACTCGGTCTGGATCCTGACTGCAAGGAAGGCTAAGGAAGGCAAGTTTCTGGCCTTTCCCTTGGGTTGGCATGGACCTAAAAGGTGAAGAATTCTCCAACTGTATACATCTGTAAGTTAAAGATGTCTAGACTTTTAAAGAATAAAATTAGTTTAATCACCATCCTAATGCTATCAGGAAGAAAGGGAGAGGGGGATGTCATTTGGGAGCTTCACCCTTTACCTAGTTTCACAAACAAGAAAACTCCTTGCCACCTGGTCTCCTCTTACCTCCCACGTTAAATCTTGATAGTTCTACTCTTCAACTCTCTCTAGTGTCTGCTCTCCCTCTCCATCCCCTCTGCCCTGGTTTAGGCCCACATCAGTTCTCACCTGGACTTCTGAAACAGCCACCTAACTGGTCTCCCCACCTCTAGTCTGATTCCTCACCTTGCTCCAAGAATGTTTGTAAAACACGAGTCTGATCATGTCACTCCCCTACTTAAAGAGTTTAATAGTTCCCATTGTTCACAGAAGAGTATGGAAAGCTGTTCATTACTGGACCCTGCCCACCTTTCCAACTTCATCTTCTGCCATATCCCATATACCCCCTAGTGTAGAGGGCACATTCCCTAGTCACAGGCAACTTAGCAGAACCATTCTGAATGTTTTTGTTCACATGGCTTTCCTTTTGTTTCATTTGCCTGGAGTTCTGCCCTATGTCTATCTGTGAAATCCTCCTTTTTACTTATGGCCAGGTTAAGTGTCACCTCCTCTGTTTCTGGAGAGAATGTGGAACCCCGTTCTCTATGCATTGGTAGCATTTTGCATAGACGTCTCCTGTGACAGCCATCTCGCGGTGTGCTCCTGCTGGAACCCCTGATGTTCCTTCTCTAGCTCAGGAGCATCTGAGCAGAGGCATGGGTCCTATGTCAGCATTCACTGAGCCCTGACTGCCTGGCTGCAGGGACGATGGGTTCAGCGCGTAACCAAACAGGTAGCAACTTAGATTTGATCCGATTTCTTTCATACAGTATTCTAGGTTTTTGTGGGGTTTTCTTTGGTCGGGGGCGGTTAATTGTAATAAATAAATTAGCTAGGTCTGATATTACTCGAATTAAATGGCCCATTAGAGATAGATGCTCGATACATCAACAGATAAATAAAATGATACCTTTCAGAATATTATAGTTTTCAGATAGAGGCTTTTCAAATTTGATTTCTTAACTCACTCCTTTTATCCAAGCACAACATCCATAACCTTAACATTTTAGAAAACATGTTGTGTTCGCTGATACTTTTAATACTTCATTGTGTCAGCAGCTGGACGTGTGCCCATGACCAGGAAGCAACCTACCTAAGAAGACTTGCCACGTGCTTTGAGTTCTGAGAGGAAAACTTCCTGGTGGGGACGGTTAGGACGATGAGAATTAAGACTGTGTTTGCCTTAACGCTCAGGACTCACAGGAGCAGGGATTTTTGCCTGTTTCGTTCACACACGTAGCGCAGGGGCTTAGAACAGTGTCTGGTATGTAGACCTTCAACAAATATCTGTTGAATGAGTGACCGTATAAAGGCCCGACATTTGTTAGGAAAAGAAGGGTGGCTTTAGCAGTTCTGCTGGTCAGGGAAGGCCTCTCTGAGGAGACTACACATGAGCAACCACCTGAATGATGTGACAGAGGGAGCCACGAGGGTCCGGAAGAAGAGTGTCCAGCTCCCCACCCCCAACCACTGCCCTAACAGCTAAATTATTAGGACACAAAGTGCATCTCTTCTCACTTCCACGGCTCCCCTTGGTGATTTACTTTAATTTCTAACATAACTCACATACCAGGGGGAGGTTGATGTTCCTTCTGCCATTAAGGTGGTCTCAAAATCCCCACTCCATGCCCTGTGGCAGTTCCATGGCCCCGCTCAGATTCCATAGCTCCCGGCACTCTGAGGTCTCTCTTGGATCTCATTTCCACACCTGTGGTCTCCAATTTGATCTAGGTGTTTAACAAAGTCCTTTCCACGATGCTGCCTTCCCCAGAGTCACACACACGCACAAACCCACTCACACAATGATTCGTGAATATTAATTGACTTAATATGTGGACTCTCTATTGAAAATGACTTTTGGGCATCCGACTGTAGGGGACTCTCTATTGGCCCATCACCCCACAAAGTCCTTTACACCATCTTCCCAGCTTCTCTCAGTCCCTCCCCCGACCTCAGCCCACCCCCTGCTTTCTCTGGTCCTCACCTCCTCCTCCCTCATGCCTCTTCACTCTTAGGAGCAAAGAACAATTTCTTCTTCTTGTCTCATGCAGAGCAGTTGGGCCAGCATCTTTTACTACCTTGTTTCCTACTCTCTGGACTTCACATTCCACCCAGGCAGATTCTCAAGGCAAACTAGAAAAGTGTCGCCCAGGCGCAAGCTCATAGTATCAGCTGTTTGGTTCATCTTTTCACTTTGTTATACTGGGGAATCCCAGTACCAGTTCCACTGTGGGAATAAACACAGTGGCGGAGGGTACCAAGCCAGTCAGGGAGGGGGTGCTGACAGGATGACTTTGCAGAGGAGGTGACATCTGCAGGAGGTATAGGGGTGAGAAGGTGAAGGGAGATGACACATCTGACGGCGCCCGGCACACTTAGCATTTGTAGAGCAGTACCTGCGTGTGGGGAGGTGAACCTAGAGAGGTAGTTAGCAGGGGCCAACCCAACATGTTTAGCGCCTCAGCTAAAGGGTTCTAATTGCATTCAGCAAGCGACATGGAGCCAGGGAAGGATTCTGAAGGATAACACAAATAGATTTGAACTGTTTTCTCTTTCTAAGAATCACTGCAAGGACCCCATTGAGAATGGATAGAGGGGAGAGACCCTGGAGAGAGAGTGCCTGTGGATTGGGGAAGGGACACAGTGCCAGAGTGCTGGCCATGGAGATGGAGAAGTGGGGACTATTAGCTGTGTAACAGGTGGACTTGACACAGGCTGGTGACTGACTGGCCAGTGAGGGCACAGGGGTCATAGTGAGGATGCGAGGGTCAGGATCACAGCAGGTGTCCAGCTAGGCAGCTGGTGGCTGGTGCGGCCTTCCTCTGGGAGCTGGGGCTCAGACAGGACCCCAAACAAGTTTGGGGGCAGCTGATGGATTGATTCTCTCTAGTCTTCCTGTGCTTGGTGACTGGATAGGCTCCCATCTCTGTCAGCTGCAGCTCTGTGCCAGCCACAGCTGGACATCTTTGAGCATTTCCTGTGCTGGCTGGTGGCTGGTGATTTGCGGCCTCGCCCCCACCCACACACACACAGAAAGGGAAGGCTGGAGCAGCTGAGCGCAGGGAAGAAAGCACTGTGGGGAGCTTTGAGTGGTTTACTGGCTGTGTGACCTCTGAGTAATTTCATGACCCTCTCAGTTCTAGATTCCCTATCTACAACTTAGCGATGGGCAGAATCTTTACTTTAGACTTGTGTTTTTAGGATTTCACATCAGGCACATGAAAGTGATTCTGTAAATTGTAAAATCCTCTAAGGGGAGTGAAGGGAACTAAAATTTATAGCTCTATGAACTGAAATTTTCCACCCACCCCCAACTCCTCTCAGGAAAGATCTGGGGGTTCATGGAGATGGAATTTGTAGAAGTTTCAATCCACTGCCCTTGACTCAGAGTCCCTTTGTAATGAAAATAGGCCCTGGAAGGAGGAGAATGTACCATTATCACGATGCTGTCAAGGTTAATATTTCACAACATTTAGGGTCATAGTCACTTGAATTGGAGGAATTTCATGTTATGCCAAACTGTATGAGCTTCATAAGAAAATAATTCTCGTACAGACATTTGCCTTGAGATTAATCAGGAGGAAAGTGGGCTCAGTTGTTTTTGTCAGAGAGAAACCAAACTGAAGTCCAGTCCTCACCCGCCCCCAGGCCGCCCCCCAAGCCTAGCCCATCGCCCACCCTTTAGCATGAGCAGGAGCCTGGGCAGAAATAAAACCTGTCTTCACATACAGCTGCAGGCTGCAGTGCAGAGTGCAAGACACTGGGACTCCATTCTGTAGCGAGGAATAGAGTGTCTGGAAGGAGGAGCATGTAGACAGCACACAGGGGACATCTTACAAAGGAGGGAGGAGGACAAGTGAAGGTTGGGGATACAAAATTGGGGGAACAAGAGAGCACCCAAGTGGGACCTCCTTCAAATGGCCAAACAGTGAAACTATTCTCCACCCTACCCTCCCCTCAGTACAGCTGAAGGGATGACTTAGCCAGAGCCCGCATTTCAGTCTTTCATCCTGACGCTCTTTACAGGGATCTGTATGCCCTTTAGTAGAGAACAGCTCAAACCTCCAGCAGAGCTCAGTGAGGACTCTGTTTCAGGAAGCTGGGCCTCACCTCTACCTCATCTCCTGGCAGAAGCTGCCCTGCTACTCTTGGGTATTTCCAGGCAGAGAGGATTAAGGAGTAGCAAATGCCAGTCCCAGCCAGGAGATACTGGACCAGTCTCTTATTCTGCTACTGCCTTTTCCCCTGGGTTGGTAAAGGACATTCACAATGGGACAGATAGGAAGAGTCTCACCTTGTCTACCCAGGACAGTTGGCACACTGAGGAATGCTGCCCTCCCTTGAGCGATGAAGAGGCTCAGAGGAAGAGTTTGCATGAGCACCATCTCATCCAGACAGTACGAGAGGGAGCAAGAAGTCAGCACCATCTGTGTACAAAGTCCCTCTGTGTACAAAGCCCAAGTGCTTCCTGCCACGCCAGCAGTGTACACATCTGCTAAGCTGGAGAGCCAGCCCTGGCTCGTTTGCCCCTTTCCTGATGGAGCTGACTCTGGTTCCCTTTCCCCTAAAACTCCATCCCCACCCCACCCCCAACACACACACACACACACACACACACACACACACACACACACTGCTGCTGCCACCACCACTCTCACCCATAAGAACAAGTTCCAACCCATTAACTGGACACATGGCTATACCGAACACCATCCCCAGCCCTGGCCCTGTGCTGGCTCAGGGAGGGGGAGACCCTGAGCTGCCCCTGCCCACAGGAGTTCTCAGTGTGATGTGAAGACAGTCCTAGAGGCATGTGACAGTGACATGCCCTTTCAGTTCTAGGGTTCTGGAAGCCCTCTGCAAAGACCCAACAGTCCTCCCCACTCCATCCTGGGAAGTGGGTACCTGAGAAGAGGGAATGTCCCCAGGTGGCAGAGGGGCCATGTGGGGAGCACTAGGGGGAGAGGGAGCAGGCTCCCTGATGCCCCGAGGATCTCCACTCCATTCGGGGCCTCAAGCCCTCCTCCCATGCCAGGCTGCTTGCAGTGGAGGCGCAGCCACTGGAGACAGTGAGTGTGGCTGGAGCAAGCCCACGGAATAACCGCGAGTAACCCCGCTGCATGTGATAGTGGCTTGCTGCCAGCTGGCTTCCTCCTGGAGGCTTCCAGCTGCTAGCAGCTCTGAAGTCAGACAGCCAGTGGCTCCTGGGCTGTCTCAAGGGGATGGTGAGTCCAGGGCCTACACACCACACTGCCTTCTAACACACACCTAGATAACAAGCTAAGTCCGAGCAGGACTTCCTAAAGGTCCCGGGGTCTCAGGCCAGCTGTTGTGTCTGGGCTGGAAACAACAGAACACGTGAAGCTTACTCACCCCTGGCTGAAGCCGACAAAACAACAGTTCACAAAGCAGTTCCCATTCCATGATGTCATTTTACCTGCCTAACAACCCAGAGGAGATTTCTGCCAGCTCTGACCCTGGGCATGCCACTCAGTCTCATCATGCCTCAGTTACCATCTTTGTCAAGTGGGAAGGAGAAAGGCACATATGTCACTTTCGAGCTATGAGTCCTTGACAATGTGCTTAACTGAATTGCGCTTCCATTTTTCTCATGTGTCAAATGGGGTTAAAAATAGAACAAACCTCATAGGATAGTTGGAGAAATTAAATGCTATTCAGTTAATTAGTTAAAGAAGTTAAAACAATGGCTGACTCCATAGGCAGTGCTCAGTAAATGCTTGCAACTCTTACTATTCCTCTGTTATTATGAATCATAGGGTTACTATGAGGATTGGTAAAATAATAACAACTGGCATTTGTTGCATAGGAACCACATTTTGGGCACTAGGCTGAGACTTTCATAGGAATTACCTTGTGGATAATGTTGAGTGCAGTACCTAACACGCAGAGAACTACTGTCATGATTCACCTTCGTCCCCACTCTACAGAGGAACAAAGTGCTCAGAGGTTTAATGACTTGCCCAGGGCTACAAAGCCCCCAAACAGGAGCACTTTGACTTGAATGCAGGTCTTCTGGGAAATCGATTTCCGCAGTCCTACAATCCTCACCGCTCCTCCTGCCTTGGTCCTCAACATTTGCTCTGTAGCTAAAACTGGCTTCACTTCAAGAAAGCTGCCAGAGGATACAGGTGCTGCTCAGTTGGAAGGGACGAGGGCTGCTCTGCATACAGCTGCCACCAGCACCGGCACTGGGAAGGGCTGAGCGTGCCTCCTGGTGGCCTTTCCCTTTCAGGAGCCAGAAGCCAGGCTCCAGCAGGCACAGACATGTGGCAGGGAATGAGATGGGGTCATGGACATTCCCAGGAAGCAGCCCTGACCCCGACGCCAGCTCCGTCCTTTGACCCAAATGTCCCTCTGCTCAGATTCTGTGGTGGAGCCCACAGGAGAAGAGCTCCGAGTCCTCCCTAAATGCACTGAAATCAGTCCACAACCAGCAGCAGCCAGCTGAGGGTGACAGGTGTTTGCCTCCATGTTACATCTCAAAGGCAGTGTGTCACTGAAGACATGACTTCTGGACTGTTGGCAAGTCATTTCCCTTCTCTAGGCCATAGTTTCCTCATCCGTAATATTGAAATCCTGAGGCCCTCACTCAGTAAGGACCGAGTGAGAGAATGGGTATAGGAGCACAGGCCCTGGCACCCATAGCACAAGCAGGAGGAGAGTTAGCACACAGTCCACACATGACAAATGCTCACCGAACAGCTGAAATCTGACCGTGCAGAGCACCGAGGTGGCACACAGTAAAGGGAGCATGAACACCATGACTTGGAGAATAAGAGGATGTGAGACCCCAAACTCCACTGTAGCAAAAATGCGTGTGCCCAATGCAGGTGGCACTTTCCTCAGACTTCACAAAACCCTACTTATCACAAAAGGCAGAGAAGCTATGTGGCAGAAGGCACAGAAGGGCAGCCATGGGGAGATGTGAACAACAAGGTGACAAGGAAGCAAAGGAGCCGTGATTACATTTGATACCCAAGTATTCATGGCCTGAGCTGGTTCGTCAAGGAGCGGGCATGTGCGGGCAAAGACCAGGGGCAGTGCTGTGCTGGGGCTGCCATGTGTCTGCTCACAAGAGCCAATTGTTATGCGTTCAGAACTTTCGCAAACTGGTTGTTAAACACGGTTGTTCAACATTATTAAAAATTATAAAAACTTACACTTAAGTAACATATATTAAAAGTAATGATAATATTCAGAACTCATCATTTCCTAATTGTTTTGCTATATTTTACTCCCGTCTATGCTCATGAGGTTATTTACATAAGTGATACCTGTACAAAAAATATTCTATCACAGTGTGCTACTGCACATCTCTCTTCCCAAGTCCATGTTCAGTGATAGTACATTTTAATTTGATATCAGCCATAGGGTATTTATACCACAGAAATGGAGCTTTCAGGAAAGTGATTTTTTGTGTGTGTTTCTGCTTTCCCTTTGGGGAAATGTTGAAATTCCACTGTGATTCTCTTTGAGGTCTAGTTTTCATCTGAAGCTCTCATATGTAATAAAAAATGTGGGGAACTACTCAACAATATTCTTCCCTCTTCTGTCAGTTCATTTGGTCTGATGAATCTAGGCAGAGGTGAGAAATCCCCCAGAGACTGTGGAGAGTACAGAGACCTATCACCCAGGACCCACTTGAAACCTAGGCCGGAGAGGAATGGTTAGATGCTGAGCCTGCAAGACACGCAGACAAGGTGACTCAATCCAACAGTGCTAATTCTCAGTGAGCTGTCACTCTATTCTGCATCAGATGAATAACTCTTTGACATCAATATACCCATGACTTCCTGATGCCTTGCCTGCCCACATACTACCAGTATAAGCCAGGACGGAAGTTTGAAAAAAAAATTAAATGAATGTTCATTGTCATTCTGGAGATGAGATGACTTGATTTTCAGTGGTAACATCACCAACTCTCATCCCCCTGTCATTTTTCTTCCCTTTGCCTTACTCAGTGACCTAACACTCAGTCTACTGTTATCTCTGCCTGTGGGGTCAACCTCCCAAATCAATTCCTACTTGTGACAGGAACAGGAGCAATTACTAGTATGTGTTCCCCTTCCTCAATCCTATGAGTTTAGGAATACTCCCAGATCCAAAATCTGGTGTCCTAGCCTCAAAACTACTAGGCTCCCAAGATCCCACTAATCTACATGATTGAGGAATAATACTGCAGGCTATTAAGTTAGAGAGACTTAGAGTTAAATTCCAATCTGCCACTTGACCTTGTACAGGAACATTGTATTAGTCAATATGGAACAGGCAACAGTGCTAAGAACTTAGCGACTTAAAATAAGAAAATTTATTTCTCATCACAATACATGTCCAGCATAGGTTAGTGGAAAGCAGCACTCCATATAGTCACTCAAGGACCCAGGCTGAAGCAGCTTCTATCTTGTAATGTCACCATCACAACACATGGTCTTTAGGATACTAAGAGGGTGGATAGAAGGCTAAAGGGTCAAGTTTTTCACCATCTCATACTGGAAATGACACTTCTCTTTGTGGTCTATTGGCTAGAACCAGTCACATGGCCCTGACAACCTGCAAGGGACAAGAAAGCATACCCCTTCTACATGCCCAGGAAGTGGAGAGAACTGGATATGGTTGAATAATTCTATAACAGCCAGTATCACAGTGTGTGACACTACCGTGAGATTACTTTCTTTCTTCAAGGTTGCTGCAGGTCCAACAGACGAAGTATCCATTAAGCTAAGGTAGGACCCTATGGCTTACATAACATACACCAGAGGACTCCCCCACTTGTCTCTCACCCTCAGTGCTTTCCACAATGAACTGGTTCAGTTCACCAGCCTGGGATTATGTCCAGGGCCCTTCTCCCTGCTCAGTCTTGCCCTTCTGTCCTGCCTGATTTTCTGGCCTTCACCTTCAAGTATGAGCCCTGCCCTGAGAAGAAACCTGTAGGACTGGAAGCTTCATGTCTTATCCAGCTTTTGCTAGGTCTCTTTGAAACCAGTCAGTTTTTTAGCAGGGGAGTCATCTTGAATCTTCAAGCTTCTTGAGGGGACCGAAGCATCAAACAATCCACAGTCACAATAAATTTACTGCTGAAAATACAGTCACTTAGCTGTCCTAAGGAAGTGATCAGATATGCAGAAAAGGATTACATACAAAGATGCTTCCTGAAGCATTGTTTTATAATATCAAAACATTGGGAATAACCTAAATGTCCAGCAAAGGGGAATGTTTATAAATATGAATCATCCACTGATAGATATACTGGTTCTGCCTGTTGAGTTCATCAGGGTAAAAGGAAAAAAAAAATTCAGATTATTTCTTGTGATAGAGTTAACTGGGAGCTTCCCTGTCACTGTGGGTCATAATGTGACCTGCTTTCATTTTGTTTGCCCTGCAATTATACTTTTTCCAACTGGACTTTATTGACTAATTTTGGATCAATTCTATAGGAAGCATCTCTGTTGGACAGCCTATACCTGGTTGGATAACCTTTGCCAGTCATTTGTCTCCAATCCAATCAGCTATGTTTAAGGGGGGATGTAGCTCTCCACCCAAGGAGAGAAGGTTGTTCTGGTCTCTAATTATCCCCTTCAGTCTGTCTGACTCAATGGTATGTAAAAATGGTCTTTACCAAAGGTTTTTAAAGATATGGGGGAAATACTGTAAAGTTTAAAAACATTATAAAATTGAATCCATAGTCTGACACATGCTACAACATGGATAAACTTTGAAAACATTATGCATAGTGAAATAAGCCATTCACAAAAAGACTAATAATGTATAATTCTACTCATATGAGGTAACTAGCGTAGTCCAAATCATAGACAGAAGGTAAAATGGTGTTTGCCAGAGGCTAGGGAGCAATTGTTGCTTAATGGGTCAAGAGTTTCAATTTTGTGAGATGATAAAAGTTCTGGAGATGGATAGTGGTGATGGTTACACAACAATGTGAGTGTAATTAATGCCACTAAACAATTAAACGTGGTTAAAATGGTAAATTTCATTACATATTTTATGAGAATTTTAAAAATTGAACCTATAGTATCATCTCAAATGTGTGAGTGAGTGAGTGAGTGTGTGTATGTGTGTATGGGCCTAGTTGTTCAGCCTTTGGTAATGGCGAAATGTGCTATAGTTTCTTCCCAAATGCTCTTCCTTAACTACTATTAGGACCAGCAAACCATGGCCCTCCAGCCAAATTCAGCCTCCCATGTGTTTTTGTAAATAAAGTTTTATCAGAACACAGTCTTAACCATCAGTTACATATTATCTACGGTTGTGTTTGCACTACAATAGCAGAGTTGAGTAGTTGCAACAGACATGGCACTGTCCAGAAAGCCTAAAATAGTTACCACCTGGCTCTTTACAGAAAAAGTTTGCTTACTCATGCTTTACTGCACTGAGAGCACACACGGAGACCAGACAATGATCAAAATTTTAGTATGGGTTCGAAGTCCTGTATTCTGAACCAGAGTCCACAGGCCTGGAGATTCCAGAATTGGCACCTCTTCTCTATTTAATCATTCTCCCACTTCCCAACAGGCTCAGAATCTTCATTCTAGACTCTCAGGTTGCCCCATGAGGCTACTCCAGGCACTATAGGAAGAGACAAAGGGAAAAGAAGTTCTCATGGTGGATCTGATTCATTCTCTTCCTGGAGTTGCATTGCCTGAGACCATTCTCAGTTACCCAAAGCTTGTAATATACTAGGAAGAGGAAAAAAGAACATCATGTCACATTTGCAAACACAGATATAGTTTAGAAATCTGGAAGGATGTGTACCAGTAAACTCACTGTAATATCTCTGAGTTGTGAGAAGATGGATAATTTTTAAAATTTTTGCTATAAATTTTCATATTTTATGATTTGTTATGGGCAGGCATTGCTTTTGTAATCAGAAAAAATAAGCCATTTTCGTATTTCAAAAATTGTTAAAAGAAATAATCAGAATCATGGCAGGTTGAAACCCAGGATGAATCACATGGGAAACATTTCAGCAGGGTCAGAAATCTGGGTAACAATTAGCCAATCTCAGTTTGTTTTCTTGACCTAAGCTCTTCCGAGAAAGAGCTGAAATCTGTCAAGTCAAATATTTTTATGGCATGTTCAGCCACATGGCCCATAAATTGCATTTGTCCTGGCATTCTCTGCTCCTCGGAGAACTCCTGTGCCCTCCAGGCCTTTAAAAGCAGCCGCTAAGCTGCCACAGACTTTTTTTCTCCATTTGGCCATAGGTTCTCTTTTCAAAGGCCACAGACATTGGTTCTGCAGAGCTGAAAAAGTCAGACAGACCAGGGTGGGACATGGGCTCTGCTGCTGAGCTGAGTTTGGACCGTTACTAAACGTCTCATGTATAAAAGGGAGGTGACCCTACCTTTGGGGGAAGAAGAAATAACCCATTCATCTGCCCACTTCCCTCTCTCCTCTCTCAAGAGGACCTAACACTAATCTGAACTGTGGATGGTGACTGGGGTAGGAGTGGCCAGAGGAGCAGGTCCCTCTCCCATGTGGATGGAGGAACAACCAGCTTGCACTCATTCCTCTGACTTCCTGTGGTCACAGTGGTGACAGCCTAAGAGTTGGGTTTAAATTTAGGGAGAGGAAAAAAGACATCAAAGACCTCACCTTACCTACATCAGCGGGATTTGCAGTAGATGTTCGACACAAGCCTAGATATTTTCTTCATATTATAGAATCAAGACGTACTTGTTACAAAATATGAGACAACGTCACCTTAATCCATTAAACCGCTCCATTACTCCCTCCCATACCTACCTCCCGGAAGTACAGAGAGGACAAAATAAAACTAAACGGGATAAAGCTGCTCATACAGAGCCAGGCATACAGTAGAAGCTTAATATCAAAGAACTTCATCTTTCTCTGCTTCCTCCTTCTCCTCCTCCCTTCATTCTCGCCCTCTTTCTTCATTCTGATCTTAGGGCCCTTCCTCTAATCACTATAGCATTTATCACGCTGAATTATAAACACCAAGTTCACTAGACGTTGCCTGCCTAGGAAGATTGAGCTATATTTTTGTTATTCACCATTTAATTCCCAGAGCCAAGCACAACGCCTGGTGTAGGGTAGCTACTCATTTAATATTTGACAAATTGAAGAAACGAATACATTTTAAAAATAATGACTTGTCACACTGATTCTCTGAACCTGTTATTCTCATTGTATTTCCTATTACAATTAATAGCAACTCATCCTTTCCGGTTGCTCGGGCCAAACATATACGCGTAGTTCTCCTGATGCCTCTCTTTCTCTAATAATTCACATCCGATCTATCAGGAAATCCAGTGGATTCAAGTTATATCCAGAATGCAATCATTCCTCACCACCTTCCCTGCTACCATCACTGCCAGGGCCAACATCTTCCCTAGCATCCAGTTTCCATACAACAGCTAGAGTGAGCCTTTACAATATTTCTCAGGTCGGGTGACGCCCCTGCTCAGAATGTGTCAGTGGTTCCTCATTTCACACAGAAGATGAACCAAAGTTCAGTTCCAGAGTCCCAGCCTGACAGCCAGCTTTCTAGGGCCATGCGTGGTACCAACTATGTTAGTCTAGGTTTCCCTGCTCCAAAGCAGAACAAGAGCTGTCAGGGAGCAAGAGTGAGGAACTGGAGGGAATGAAACAGAGAAAAGAAAAGCCAAAGTGTTATTGAAAAGCCAAAGTGTTACATCACTTTGAGTAGCCAGAGCTTAATTCTACCAGAACCTTCTGAGGAGGAATACAGAATGTGACACAAAAGAGAAAAGTTTCCCAAGAGAGGAATGGGCCGTGGAGCATTGATCCATCAGCTCCCATTCCCCATTGGCAAGGGTTGCCCCACAGGGGGTTACGGACTTTACACCTTCAGGCCGCTCATGTGTGAGTGCCAGGCAGATTCCCATGGGGAATGGGGAGGCAGAGGCAGCAGAAAGCACTGGTCACTCACGGCAACTGAGGCCAGATGCTGTCAGCTTCCACCTGTGCAAAGCTGATTGCCACAGGTAATGGAATAAACAGTCAGCCAAATTTTTTCTGTAAAGGGCCAGAAAGTAAATATTTTAAACTTTTCAGGCTACATGTGGTCTGTGTCACATATTTGTCTCAATTTACAATCTTTAAAAAAAAAAAAAATCTTAGCTTCTGTGCTTCTGTGCTTATGAAGACAGGCCACCAGCAGATTTGACTAGTAGGCTGTACCTTGCCACCTCCTGCCCAAGAGGACATGGGGCTTCTCCTGGTAGAGGGGCCTTCCCCAACTACCTTATTTATGAGTGCACCTACTCCTAACCCCTCCCAAGCTCCTTTCGTGCTTGATTTTTCTCTTTGGTATTTATCACTTTCTAAAATGTTATATATTTTACATATTCAATTAGTTTCGTGTCTGGATGCTTTAATAGAGTGTAACCTCCATACATGCTGGGTTTTTCATCTGGTTTGCTTATGGCAATACTCCAGCATGAGTGCCTGACCCATAGTAAAGTCTCAATACATTTTTGTTTAACAAATTAAAGTAACACAATTGCATGCTTGTGTTTAGCACTTTACAAATGACCAGAGTCTTTGACACACATTTTAATATCCATTTTTGTTCAGTTTTCACAATCACCCTTCCAGGTAGGCTAAGCTGGTATTATTACCCTTATTTCGCAAATAAAGAAAAGAGGTTAAGCAATGAAGACAGCATTGGAAGAGAAAAAAGAAAATCAGTGACTTTGGATCATGTAGCCCTGGCTTTGACTTCTGGCTCCCACATTGCGTGACCTCGCGTACACTGTGTAACCTCTCTGCAATCAGCTCCTTATCGGTAAGATGGAGATAATAATATTTGCCCCACACATGAAGATTACATGAAATAACATACTGGGGACAGAGTAGTAGAATTTAGTCCACAAGCAGTAAATTGGCCAGGACTGCGGGGAACGGCTTCATGCAGAGTACTTGAATCTTCATGTGCCATGCCTCAGGAAGGTGACAAAAAACACCCGTCTGCAAATTCTAGCTCCATCCATAGAAAGAAAAGGTACGAACATCTCAACTGTCCACAGGCACTGCTTACACCACCTACACTACTGCCCTTGGGCTGAGTTTTGTTTGACTGGTTAGTTCAGTTTTGTCCACAAGTATGTTAAAAGGCAGTTTCTTTAGGTAGGTGTTCAGCTTGGTTGCAATATAAGCCACTTTTTGCCAGGTGTCTAACTCTAGCTTGATGCATTTATTGAACCTGCCTGGCCCCTGGAGACATTTTGAGTTCTATACCCCTGGCTTCATGTTAAAGAGTTGATGGCAGCAGCTAGACCAAGATTTGAATCTTGACACCACCACTTATTTAATCTCTCCGAGCTTCACTTTCTTCATTTATATGAAACGGGGCTGTTTTTGCCTCCCTATTGCCATGTGCCCTAAAGTAGAACACTTAAGCCCCCAGATGGCCATATTCCCAGTCTAGTACCTTTCCTGATTTTCTAAAGGGCCCCCAGCCTGCAGATGGGTGAAAGAAATGAAGAGCCACTTCTGTTTGTTCTCCAGATGGTGGTCTTGTCTACAACAGGAAGCTCGGCGTTCCAAAGAGATGCCTCCAATCCTTGCTGCTGCCGCCACTGGTACCAGAATAACCCTGCAGCTTATGGTAGTTATTCGCCAGACATATCTGCCCAGTGGTCAGCACTCTGCATATTCACTCTCTTCCCTTAAATTTGGGCAGGCCTGAAGCTAACTTGTGACTAATAGACGTGGCCAAAGTGACGTTGCATGTCTTCCAAGGCTGTTATAAGAAATGATGCGGTTTCCATCTGACCCCCTTGGAAAACACATTCTGGGAGAAGCCAACCTACACGTTAAAATTCCAACTACTCTGAAACAACCATACTGTGAGGAAGTCCAATCTACCTGTGTGAATATGCCCTGCGGAAGAAAATCAAGCCCCTGGTAGGCAGCTCCAGATATGCTCGGATTCAATAGTCAGCACCAACTTGCCAGGCAGGAGGAGAAGCCATTTGGACATTCAGCTCACTCAAGCCTTCAGATGACTTCACTTCAACCACCCACTGACTGCGACTGCGTAATAACAGACCACAAGTGACAACGTTCCTATGGAGCCCAGAACAATGAGGTAATACAATGGCTATTACTTTAAGCTACAGTGTTTAGAGGAGATTTGATACACAGCAATAGATAACAAGTACAGGCTTGTACAGACTACTGCTGCCTGGCACATGTGACGCCACGTGGCTGAGACCAAACTTCTGCTTCCCGTTGCTTCTTTCATCGCTGGTGGAAATCCCTGCCTAGAAGACACTGTTCCTTGAAAGGCAAAGGAGGATGACGCTTCTCTGTGCATTATGCTTGGACAAGGCTGCCCCATGACAAAATTGCCTTGGGCTTCCAATGTTATAAATCCTGCAAACCATTCCTCCACCTGCTTCCCCTGGACATAAGCCCGTCACCAGGATGGCTGGGTTAGAACAGGTTCTAGAATTGACTGGCAAACTGACTGTATCAAGCAGGATCACAACAGGAAATACATGGGGCTTTCAAATGAGAAAAAACTGGGGTCACAAAAATAAACTTTTTCCAAGTGGGTGTAGAGGACCCATAAGGAATAGTTGAGTAACCCCAGACTAGTAACCCCAGCAGAATGTTACTACGTCTATGTCCATAGGGATGAGAGGAAGAAGCAGTGAACGGAACCTGAATAGAGTCAGGCACTGAAGGCCGCCTTGAGAGGAACTGTGTCCTCTGGTCTAGAGAGGTAGCCAGCCCCAAGAAACTCTTCAGGGAATGAACTGAAGAATAGTTATTTAAGACCTCCTTCCCATCCCCTCCTCCTCATTTCCTGCTGGAGTTTCTCATTGGCCAAAATCAAGCAGAAGCTACAAGGCAACAAAGCGCATTGATGTATTTTATTAGTCTATATAGGTCAGCATTCTGGGGCTGAGATAAGGGTGGAAAGCGGCAAATGGAAGATATCTGGTCCATAGACCCGGAATTATCATTAACTACCACCCTCAGTATAGCAAGCCAACTCTTTCTGTCCTGATGAAGATTTTATCCTAGGAGTCCCAATGTCTCTCCCTGCCAATCAGATGCAATACAATAGCTTTCAATAATTTTGGCTCTTAGATAAGAAGGGTTCTGAATCCTTTCCCTCCCCAAGGCCCCTGGGTTCCTTATACAGTTTTTCCACCCCCCTTTCTAGAAATTTTAAACCTTCTATCATTTCTCTTTCCCTGATACCCTCTCTGGAAGCTTTAAGCAACAGAACATTTCTGGAAGGCTATCCAAAAAACTAATTATTGCTGTTATAATAGGTTTGGGGTAGAAAGGGACATCTAATTGTCACTTTTGTTCTGTTTAAAAAAAAATGTTTTTGACGTGACCCTGAATTACTTACAATTAAAGTAAAATGAAAATTATAATACCCATGTCACAGAAGAGAATTAAGTGGGATGATAAATAATTCACTGCTGGGCACGTAGCAAGTGCACAATAAATGACATTTTTCTTTTACTCCTTCTCATCTTTAAGTAACTTGCCCAAAATCACAGTAAGGGCTCAGATTTGATTTCAGGTTTCTAGATTCAAGTTCAATGTGCTTGGCACTAAA
Source organism: Rhinolophus sinicus (assembly GCF_057876585.1). Taxonomy (NCBI): domain Eukaryota; kingdom Metazoa; phylum Chordata; class Mammalia; order Chiroptera; family Rhinolophidae; genus Rhinolophus; species Rhinolophus sinicus. The sequence goes on along the minus strand of NC_142516.1, from coordinate 24,741,030 downwards.
TCACATTGTCTTTAATCGTGTGAACAAAACCATGTCTTCCAACAAATTCAGAAAGAAGTGTGACAACAAAAACCTGCCAATAACCTTTGTGTACCTGCAGACAGCAGGTCCCCCAAGTCAGACAAGAAATAAATTCACTTAAATCATATTGCTTCTACAATGTAAGAAAAACAAATCTCAGAAACTTTTTTTGTAATACGTCAAAGTCATAGGCTTGTTTTTATCCTTCTGAGTCTCAGTTCACTTGTTTTCTTTTATTAAATTTATCGGGGTGACATTGGTCAATAAAATTATATAAGTTTCAAGAGTACAATTCCATAAGACATCACCAATTTTGTGTTCACCCAAAGTCAAATCTCCCTCTGTCACCATACATTGTACCCCGTTTCCCTGCTCTACCCCCTCTCGTCCCCCCTTACCCTCTGGTAACCACTAAACTGTTGTCTGTTTCTCTGAGTTTTTGCTTGTTTGTTTGTCTTGTTCCTTTGTTGCTTTCAGTTTTATATCCCACATATGAGTGAAGTCATATGGTTCTCAACGTTTTATGTCTGACTTATTCCATTTAGCATGACAATCTCAAGATCCATCCATGTTGTCTCATATGGCAGTCTTTCATGTTTTCTTATGGTTGGGTAATATTCTATTGTATATATGTACCACATCTTCTTTATCCAATCATCTGTCAAAGGACATTTCAGTTGTTTCTATGTCTTGGCCACCGTGAATAATGTGACAATGAATATAGGGGTACAAATATATTTACAGATAAATGTTTTCAGATTTTGGGGTTATATACCCAGGAGAGGGATTGCTGGGTCATATGGTAATTCTATTCATAATCTTTAGAAGAACCTCCATTTCACAGGGCTATAGTGGGGGCCAGAGACAGGATGTTAAGCACAATGAAAACCTGCAACCTCTTATTTAAGATCTTCAAGTGGGAATCTATCCTGTGTTAAAGGAGTAATGTTGGAAATTATATTTTTAGCTTTAAACAAGTCAGACATAAGAAAAGCAGAAATTGCAAGACAAATACATCAGGGCAGAATTCTTTACACATAGTTTTCACTTTGCAGAAAGATAGGTTTGAGGGTGGCCCAGTGACTCAGGTGATAGGAGCGCCATGCTCCTAACGCCGAAGGCCACTGGTTCGATTCCCACATGGGCCAGTGAGCTGCATCCTCTACAACTTAGACTGCGAACAATGTCTCTCCCCAGAGCTGGGATGCCGTGAACAGCCGGAGGTTGGTGTGAGCTGCTATGTGCTGCCATGAGCTGCCGTGGGCTGCTGTGTGCTACCGTGAGCGGCCGGTAGCTGCGCTGGCCGGCAGCCGTGAGTGGTCAGTAGCCAGCATGTGGCCAGAAGCCATTGCAAGCAGCTGGCAGCCAACAAGAGCTGCTGTGAGCTGCTGTGAGCGGACGACCAACGACCGGCGACCAGTGACCAACTGCCTCAGCTGGGTGGAGCGCAAAGGCTTATAATACCAGCATGGGCCAGGGAGCTGTGCCCTACAACTAGACTGAGAAACAAGGGCTTAAACCTGGTGGGGGCGGGGGGCAAAAAGAAAAAAGAGAGGTTTTTCTGATTGCTTTTCATAAATCCTTTGCTTTACTCACAACATTTTAGGAATACACATTTTGCTCAAAATGAGTTTATAGTTCTAGAACAGAGGCCATGGAGAAGGGCTTAGCTATGTAAACTTCAAAGAAGAGGATCAAGGGAAAGCAGACCACTAGTGGAATTTCTGTGGTCCTGAAGAAGGGCAGAGCAAGGAGGCAAGACCAGAGGGTCAAAGAGAAATGCCAGTCAGGGAAGTGACACCTCCTTCAAAGTGGTACAAGAGTGACACCCAGTTCAGCAAACCTGATACTCCAAGACATAATTACCTTCTTAACCCCTTTTATCAAAAAAATTCTCTCTCAATCTTCTGGAAGTTCTTTCCAATGGAATGTCTTTCAATTAAAAAAACAAAAAGTAATGAACGTAAAAAATTTAGCTCCTAGAAGTTTCCTTTGCTTGTTACTTTACTAGAAACCATTTATTCTGCATAGATCCACTTCAGTGGCCATTGATACTTTCCTGCTCAATGCCATTGCAAAACTGCTGGAGTTTGTTCAGTGTGCCACCACCATCACAGATGCTATCTGCTCTCAGACCCTCAAAGGTTATTACAGAGTTTATCCCTGGTAATATTATTTGCTCTAAAATCTACTTTGTTTGATATTAATTTAGCCACTCAGCTTCTCTCTTTTAATAGTGTTAAAATGGCATAACTATTTCCATGCTCTTACTTTTAACATATTTATGTCTTCATATTTAAAATGGGTTTCTTTTAGACAGCACATAGTTGGGATTTGCTTTTATCAAATCTGCCAATCTTGGACTTTTAGCTCAGTGTTTAGACCATTTATATTTAATGTGATTACTGATCTGACATGGTTTAAATCTACCATCTTGCTATTTTTTTTTTTCAAATTTCCTCTTTGGTTCTTTGTTTACTTTTCCCTCCTTTTCTACATTCATTTGGATTCATTGATTTTTATTTTTTTTTTATGATTCCCATGTATCTCTTTTATTGGCTTATTAGCTACAACTTACTATGCTATTTTATTGGTTATCTAGGGTCTATAGTGTACATCTTTAATTTATCACAATCTACCTTCAAGTGATACAACATTTCACATATTAGACTCTTAAAACAATATATATCCATGTATTCCCTCATAGATTTTTGGCTATTATTGTCATATATTTTACTTCTAGGTTATCAAGTTTATTGGAATCAAATTACATGAGCCAAAAACTAATAGAATTGAGAACTGCAAAGAGAAGTAGATGAATCTACCCTCACAGTTGGAGACTTCACACCCCTCTCAGAAATGGACAGATCTAGCAGCAGAGAATCAGTAACATAGTTGAACTCAATAACGCCATCATTGAACAAGATATACTTGACACTTATAGACTACTTCATCTAACAACTGCAGAATATACATTTTTCCTCAAGCTCACATGAAATATTCACCAAAACAAAACACATTCTAGGACATAAGACACACCTTAACAATTTTAAAAGAATGGAAATCATACAGTGTCTTCTCTTAAATCACAATGGACTTAAACTAGAAGTTAATAACAGAAAGATAACCAGAAAATCCCAAAATATGGATATTAAATAACTCATTTATTTCAAAAAAGAAATCTCAAGATAAATTTTTAAATATTCTAAACTAAAGAAAAATAAAAATGTAACATCAAAATTTGTGGGATGCAGTGAAAGCAGTGCTTATAGAGAAATGCATAGTATTGAATGCATATCTTACAAAGGAAGAAAGATCTAAAATCAGTAATCTAAGTTTCCACCTTAGGAAATTAGAAAAAGAAGAGCAAATTAAATCCAAAGTAAGCAGAAGAACAGAAATAAGGAGAATTAAAGAAGAAATCAATGAAACTGAAAACAGGAAATCAGTAGAGAAAGTCAATGCAGTGAAAAGCTGGTTCTTTGAAAGGATCAAGAAAATCAATAAGCCTCTAGGACAGGCTAATTAAAAACAGAGTACACAATTTGCTACCATGTTTCCCTGAAAATAAGACCTAGCGTCTTTTGTAGCAAAAATTAACATAAGACCCAGTCTTATTTTACTATAATATAAGACCCTGTAATATAATATAATATAATATAATATAATATAATATAATATAATATAATATAATATAATATAATATAGTATGGTATGGTATGGTATGGTATGGTATAGTATAATATAATACCAGGTCTTATATTAATTTTTGTTCCAAAAGACACATTAGAGCTGATTTTCCAGCTAGGTCTTATTTTCGGGGGGAAACAGTAATACCAGAAATAAAATAGGTGACATCAATAAGTAGCAAAATTTATAGACATTAAAAGGAAAATAAGGGAATACTATCAACAACTCTAATCCCACAAATTTGATAACCTAGATAAAATGGACAAATTCCTTGAAAGACACAATTTGCCTAAACTCACACAGGAAGAAATAGACAATCTGAATAGGTCTATATCTTAAAGAAATTGAATCAGTAATTAATAACCTTCCAAACCATAAAGCACCAGGCCCATATAGGTTCACTGATGAATTCTACAAAACAATTTAAGAAAGAAATTATACCAATATGCCACAATGTCTTTCAAATAATAGAGCAGGAATTCTTCCTAACTCATTCTAGAAGGCCAGCATTACCCTAATACCAAAACCAGACAAAGATATTACAAGAAAAGAAAACTACAAACCAATATCTCTCATGAACACAGATGTAAAAATCCTCAACAAAATATTGGTAAATTGAATCCAGCAATGTATAAAAAGAATTATACACCATGGCCAGGTGAGATTTATTCTAGATATGCAAGGCTGATTCAACATTTGAAAATCAATTAATGTAATCCATCAACAGGCTTTAAAAAAATCAGATAATCTTACCAATAAATTCAGAAAAAGTATTTGACAAAATCCAGCACCCATTCATGATTTAAAAAAAAAAAAGTCTCAATAAACTGGAAACAGGGAGGAACTTCCTCAATTTGATAAAGAATTACCTACAAAAAACCCCACAGCTAACATCATATTTAATGATAAGAAACTTGAAGCTTTCCCACTTCTCTCACCACTCCTTTCCAGCATATACTGGAAGTTCTAGCTAATGCAATAAGACAAGAAAAGAAAATAGAAGATGTACATATTGAGAAAGAAGAAAATACACTGTGGTACATCCAGATAATGGAATGTTATTCAGTGTTAAAATAAAATGAGCTGCCAAGCTATTCTGTGGAGGAAACTTAAATGCTACTACTGAGTGAAAGAAGCCTAGCTGAAAAGTCTACATACTATATGATTCCAACTATATGACATTGACATAAGACAAAAATATTGAGACAGTAAAATAATGAGTGATTGCCAGGGATTGGGGTGAGCAGGAGGAATGAATAGGTTGGAGCACATCCATAACAATGGATACATGTCATTACATATTTGTCCAAACCTATAAAATGTACACTAAGAGAGAACTGTAATGCACTTTGGGTGACTATGATGTGTCAATGTAGGTTCATCAATTGTAACAAATGTACCACTCTGGTGAGGGATGTTGATAAGGGGGGAAGCTTTGAACGTGCAGAGTCAAGCAGTATATGAGAAGTCTCTGTAACTTCACCTCAATTTTACTGTGAACCTAAAACTTCTCTAAAAAAAAGTAAAGCCCTAATAAAAAACAAATAAATAAAGTTGTCCCACAGCTCACAGATGCTTGGTTTGTTCATTTTGCAGCTTACTTCTCTCTGAATATTTATGTCATTTTGAATGTTTTTCTTTTCCTAGGTCTTCAAATTCACTAATCAAGTCTTATGTAGTGTCTAATCTGTTGTTAATTCCATCCAGTGCATTTTTCATCTCAACTATTATTATAGTTTTCATCTCTAAAAGCTACACTTGCATATTTTGTATATCTTCAATATCCCTACTTAGTACCATGAATTTTTACTTCACCTTCTTTAACATATGGAATACAGTTATAATAACTGTTTCAATATCCTTGTCTACTAATCCTATCACCTATGTCATTTCTGGGTCAATTTTTATTGGTCGATTTTTCTCTTCATTATGGGTAATATTTCCTGCTTCTTTGCATGTTTGGTATATTCTGACTGGATGCCAGACATTGTGAGTTTTACTTTGTTGAATAATGGATATTTTTGCAGTCCTATAACTATCCTTGAGCTTTGTTCTGGGTGTTGTTAAATTACTTGGAAGCAGTTTAATCCTTTTGGAGTTTACTTCTAGTATTTGTTGATCTGGACCAACGCAATGTTTACCCTAGGGCTGATTTTTCTCCATTACTGAGGCAAACCATTCTCACTATTCTATTTGAAGCCCCCAAATTATGGTGTTTTCTACTCTGGCTGATGGGAACAAAAACTAGTAGAATCGAACAGTCTCAGTCAAAATCTTGGCTCTACTCTACCACTGACTAACTATAAAATTTTCAACAAATCAATACATCTGGGTCTTGGTTTCTTAGTATATAATGTCAGGGATCAAAATAAATAACAAATTAAACCTCTTAACAAGGGTTATTAGTAAAGTCCATTTATTTTTCTTCTTTATTAATTTCCTTCCTTCCCAATAGTGAAACTGTTAACCCCAGTTGTGAAGAAGTTCTCTCATTTTTACGACACATCTTAAATATTTCTTCTTCACACTTAACCTACTCTTCTAGCATTATGTCCTACGATTCCTTTCATTTATTCAAGCACAGTGAGTATTTATATTACTCACACTGGGTTGATTAGCTTAGAGGAGTCAGGGAGGGATAAGACATAGTTCTACTCTCAGAAAGCTGAGGTTCAGAAAGTATGTCCAGTACTCTAGGCATTAGGAAATCCCTTCTCCTTGTCAAGCTCTCAGACAGATGAGATCAGGTGCTTAAAGCATTCTGAGAAGAGGACAGGATGGGAAGATTGGCTAGAGCTCGGAGCTGCCTAAGTAATTAACTGCATAGGGTCAACTGAGTGGATAATGAATGGTGTCCAATGGTGAGGGCAGGAAACATCATCCATTTGTGTATTCATGGAACAGCCAGGTCACAGGTGTTATACTAAGGAGCAGGCAGCCTAATGGATGGTCAAATAACCAGGACACGAAAAACCAAAGCTACAGGACCATGGCTTCATGAGTATTGTGGGAGCCCAGGGAACATCATAGAAGCTTTCAGGTCTGAAATAGGGGAAGTCAAGCTACCTGCCTCTTGTTCAGACTGGCTTGGACAGTCTGAGCCTTTAAATACACTGATGATTGAGTCAGCTGTCAGGAGCTGAGAATGAAATAGAAGCTTACCATTAGGTCTCTATTCATGCTCCCCCTGAAATGCCTGTTCATATCTTTTCTATATTTATAACCTAACTCATATCACTCTCTAACAGAAATCCAACAGAACATGATTTACTTCTCCTCTGAACCTTTAATCATCCTGCCCTATACCTGTTAGAGAACGTATCATATTTTGCTTTTCATTTGCGGACATGACTTTGCTTCAGTCTATATTATAAGCATCTTAGGGACAGTAATTACTTTTTTATCGGTTCCAGCCTCATTTCTGCATAGAGCTTCATGACGTTGAACAATTCCTTCAGCCTCGCTGAGCCTTGTTCCTCATCTGTAAAATAAGCATAACAAAACCTGCCCTGCCTGTACCTCCTGGGGTTGTTGTAAAGTGCTGTCAAAGTCAAGCTTATTAATGTACTTTATAAATGATGACATGTTAGGCAAATGTGACTACAGATGGGGACACTGAGGCACTAACTATTTAAGAAACTTCTTTAGTGTGTCTCTGAGCGAATAATGGCAGAATTAAAGTGAGACTGCCCATCCCACTTCCATCTCCACCAAGAGCAAAGTTAAGAGCGTGGAATCTGAATGAAGCCAGATCACTTGGGTTCTATGTTGGCCCTATTCCTTATGAGCTTTGGGAAAGTTACTGGACTTTTCTGCAGGCACTTTGTCATTCATCTTTATATATTCCAGGTACATTATTGACATCCAGTGTCAAAGGAGCAGAGCAATGTCCAAGGAAGTGTCTAACAGGCCATGTCATAGCATGTCACCTAGTCTCTCTGGATGACTAGTGCTTCATCTATACCTTAAGTCCTTGGATTAGATGAGCTCTTTTTAAATTCTCTTATATAATACTTTAAAGTTCATCTAATAAACCATTCTTAAAGATCTATTTTGTACTTTAGAGTAGAGACACATTATTTTGGTTAAAAATAAAAACTTTAGTGAGTACAGTATATTTGAAGAGTAAAAATCTTGCTGTGCCTCTTTCCATCTAAGCGACTTTGGCAAAGCATTTAAGCTCCCTGAGGCTCAATTTCCTCCTCAGTAGCTACATCATAGAATTGTTGTGACGATTAAATATTTAAAGCACGTAACACAGTGAAGCGCAATGGTAGCCAGCAATGCCAAACAATAATTACAACTTACTTTAAAATTTATTTTTTTTAAATGGATTTTAAAAGCTTGAAGTCAGTGTTCATGGACTGATACGTTGGAATACCAGTCTTTCACAATTACATTATCAGACGCCAAGATTTTACCACACAATGGGAATGCACTCCTCTTTATCTTTGTGTCACTCTTTCTTCTGGAATAACCTTCCCTTCTTCTCCACCTAATAAACTCCTCATCATCCTTTAATGTCCAGATCAAATGTCACTTCTTCCAGGGTCTCCCCTACCTGCTCTGGGCCAATTGAAGCTCCCCAGTGCCACACACTTCTATGACAATGTTCATTATGTGTCACTTCAAATACCACATATCTTTATGGAGATGTCTCCTCCACCAGGTCACGCAGGCTTTCAAGGAGTAGGATGAGCACAGGGCCTGGCCCATGGTAAGTGTTCAGTATATTTCTTATTGCTTGAATAAGTGAATAACAAAAAATAATTCTTCTGCTTTTAGCTGCTATTTAGTAAATTCACTCATTATTTATAAGAAGAACGGGCAAGGTAGAGGCCTTGTATAATTCTACAGGCTCAGGTGCAAGCTTAAAAAAGCCAAATCAGAGGGGTTTTTTTAGAAATTCAATCTCAGATAGAAATGGGAAATATTTTAATGATGGTTACTCACTGCCTTGTGACCAGAAAAAAAAAAAATTCTAAAATAGAAGAGTTCCAGCTCTACATGCTATTTTATTGAAAACATGAGAAACGTTTCCAAACTCTTTGGGAATCACGTGGCTCATCTTTTCAGGTCAAGGTAAACAAGAATAAGAACAAACCCAGGGTTAGTAGACTATAAGTGCCACCCCAAGGAGGCTCAAAGTTTCAAACAAGTTTGATGGAAAACCATAATTTGGCCTAATGTTTAAGAAAATTATAACTCCGTTGCTCAGTTATGAGTGTTCAAAAACTTAAGCCAAATCACACACATTTATACCCTGGGATCTATTTTCCCAAAATGTGAAGAGTTCAAAAGTTTGAACAGAGCAGGTTTATAGCCATCACTAATTACCATGGGGACCTTGGGTAAGGTACTTTATCTTTCTGGGTATAAATTTTGTTCATCGCAAAATGAGAGCATTGAAATGAGTGATTTTCAAAGTCCCTTATGCCTCTCAGCAAAGTCACAGAAAAGGAGAGGCATGGGGTATCATTTGGAATAAGCGGAACTGGCATCTACCAACATGATATGTTTTGAGAGCCAAGAAGGAAGAGCCTCTATCCAAAAATATCTCTGTTGCAGAAGGACAAAAACCCACAAGTTAAAATGGTAGGACAGTAGTAGAAAAAGACATAGAGGCTTTGGTGTCAGCCAGACCTGGGCTCTAATCCCAACTCTGACACCAGCTTTCTGTCAGTGGGCATGTTACTTAATCTGTCTGAGCCTCTGTTTTCTTATCTGTAAAATGGTAATGTTTAGTTTACAGTCTTATTATTCAAGGTAGGTCAATGGTGGTCAAAGTGCAGCAGAGTGTTCTGAGAGTGGCAGACCTCCCTAGCCTGCAGGGTTACTAATTAGGAAGCAAATAATGAGTTCCGATTAGATGAGAGGGGACCAGCTGCCTTCTCGGCTTCCCTAGAAGAATGGATTTACTCTGGCAAGCCCAGCCGCCCCACCGGGAGAAAGAACCTGTCCCAAGTCCAGCCAACATTACAATTATAGTTAATCATGTCTAAATAATGGAGAGTTGACTATAATTTTGTTTTTCTGAACCTGCTATTCCATCCCAATCTGCCAGTACTCCCACAAATTGAGAATTAACTATAATATATTAAACGGTGATTTTATGGGTTATTTTCCTTTTGTTTGGTGGATGCCACAGAAATCTCCTTGAATGATTTTTAGAGCCTAAGAAACTAGGGCTCAACCAGCACTTGTAGAGTTGAAAAGAAACTGAGGGCCAAGGTGCTCATATAAGCGGAAGACTCAGCCTGCCCCCAAAGTATTTGGGGAAATGTGCTGGGGAGACATAAAAGGAGAGGCGGCCATGCAACCACAAAATCACGTGGCTTCTGCAACACATCAGACACGATGCCTAGCCCTGTGAGCAACTTATGAAATAGGAGCTCCTATTATGAATCAGAGCTGATCTGTGTGGTGCCCAAGTCTACAAGTGTTTGCTCTGCCACACCGACCCCACACCAGCACAACGCTATCTGGACGTTGTGGGTCACATCTCACTGTGAATGTTTTTTTTTAAAAAAAAGGTTTAGCATACATACTCCAATACATATGTATTTATTTATTTACATAATACACACGTGCTGCTTTACATGTTAAAACTTCCACAAGATAAACATTTAAAAATCGAGGAAAGGATTAATGTGTTTGAATATGCCTTATTATTTTCAGCATCTTGGTTTCATATTTTGAGTCCCATCACTGTGAAGGTCCGTGTGTAAGTTCAGTTTATATCAACACTTAATTGTAAGTGTTGTCATAGCTGGAAAAAGAACTTCACATGGAGGTTCCAAACAGAACGAAACGGAAGAAATCTCTCACTGACTGCACTTACTAAATCATAGTACTCATTTTGCAGTTATAGCCACCAGTTAGTTATACAGAGGTTTTTAAGTTTCGCTAATGAATTTCCATCATTCTTGATGCTAAAAAAAAATTATTCCTGCAAACAAATGAGAAGGGATTGTATGTTTATATTTTTAAAAAATAGATTCAAAACCCACTAAAACACTTTGGGAGATCATTAAACAGATTGGAAAATTCTGTTTCCAAGTTTATTACATATGCAGGTGCCAAACATATATAATTTCTACAACTAAACAATAGAACAATAGAAACATTCCCCAAGAGCCATTTTCAAAAATGCCCTCTGGATTTCTTTTCAAAAGCAGTTTGTTTCTCATTATTAAACGTCATTTTTACCTTGAAGAGACAAGCTGACGTATGTAATGTGTGCTTATTTTTCTTTTAATCCATCTGCTAGATTGCACATTACTGACAACTGCTTGTTATCACATAAAAGGTTGATAAATTGGAGATTTGTTTCTAACTTCAACAACCTTGTTAAATACTCTGACACAAGATAAACAGTGAACCTCTACATTCGTGACTATTCCTTGCTCATTATAAAGTAGGTGTCAGCAAACTACAGCCCTCGAATCAGAACCAACCCAACCCTGTTTTTAAAAATAAAATTGACTGGAACACAGTCACACTCATTCATTTACATATTGTCTGTGGCTGCTTTTACACTACCATGGCAGAGTGAATAGTTGTGACAGAGACCATGTGGCCTGCAAAGCCTAAAACACTCTCTTCCTCTTTACAGAAAAAGCTTGCCAAGCTCTGCTATCGATCATTATAAAATTTTTAATATTAAAGGTTCTGTTTCACAAGATTCACTGTACCTATATTCCTGGAATTTTAAACACAAGGGCTTTGAATTCTTTGCTGCAGTATCTGCCTATGAACGATGCAGTGATTCAATTTCTCTTGTGGTTCTTTCCCTCTGGCGTTACCCCTTCTTTTATTAAAGAAGTCATTAATGTATTTATAATTAATAAATTCTTTCCAGAATATCTTTTCCTCAGAAGACAGAGAGAGAGAGAGAGAAGAGTGTTTTATCTATTTCATTATTGAAACAGAATCTAGCAAATATCGTAAACTGAGACAAGTTAGAAACATCTGTACTTTGATCCGGCCATATCAGAAATTTTCCACACTGTCAAATCGATCCTAATGCCTGTTTCTTCAGATCTTTAGCAATGCTTTCTATGCATCTTCCAATGATATTTGCTGACGAAGGAACACATTTTTGCTTATTGTTTCAGATGATTTTTATCATAGCAGAAGTAAAAGTGCTTCCTTAACAGGATGTAGCTTTTTAACTTCTATTATTAGGAAAAACGGTAGTTAGTGAAATTATATTAAGTGAATTTGAGCATAGCCTGACTAAAATAGCACTGTACAAAATCTGACCTTCATACTTTGGATACTTTGTTTCTAAATGTCATGATAATCATGATAGGTTCATGGATAAAAGAGCACAAAGTACACTTTGGGTCAATGCCTATTGTTAATGATATTAGATTTAAATCTACAGCTCAAAGAGGCCCCGTTACAATTTCTAATTTTTTGGACTACTTCTTGTTGAGTTGTACTAGATCATTGTTTTATCTTTTTTTTCTTCCTTTTTTAATTAAAGTTTATTGGGGTGACAATTGTTAGTAAAGTTACATAGATTTCAGGTGTACAATTCTGTATTACATCATCTATAAATCCCATTGTGTGTTCACCAACCAGAGTCAGTTCTCCTTTCATCACCATATATTTCTTCCCCTTTACCCTCATCTCCCACCCCCCACCCCCCTTATCCTCTGGTAACCACTGAACTATTGTCTGTGTCTATGAGTTTTTGTTTCTCATTTGTTTGTCTTGTTCTTTTGTTGTTTTTGGTTTATGTACCACATATCAGTGAAATCATATGGTTCTCTGCTTTTTTCTGTCTGACTTATTTCACTTAGCATTATAATCTCAAGATCCATCCGTGTTGTCACAAATGGTCCTAGTTCATCTTTTCTTACTGCCAAATAGTATTTCATTGTGTATATACACCACAACTTCTTTATCCATTCAGCTATCGAAGGACATTTTGGTTGTTTCCATGTCTTGGCCATTATAAATAAAGCTGCAATGAACATTGGAGCACATGTGTCTTTATGTATAAATGTTTTCAGATTTTTTGGGGTGGATACCGAGGAGAGGGATTGCTGGGTCATACAGTAATTCTATTCCTAATTTTTTGAGGAACCTCTACACTGCCTTCCATAACGGCTGCACCAGTCTGCATTCCCACCAACAATGTATGAGGGTTCCTTTTTCTCCACAGCCTCTCCAACACTTGTTACTATTTGTCTTGTTGACGATAGCCATTCTAACTGGGGTGAGGTGATATCTCATTGTGGTTTTTATTTGCATTTCTCTGATGATTAGTGATGTTGAGCATTTTTCCATATGTCTGAAATGTCTCTTCAGGTCCTCTGCCCATTTTTCAATTGGGTTGTTTGTTTTTTTGTTGTTGAGTTGCATGAGTTCCTTGTATATTTTGGATATTAGCCCCTTATCGGAGGCACTGTTTGCAAAAATCTCCCATTCAGTTGGTTGCCTCTTTATTTTGTCGATGGTTTCTTTTGCTGTGCAGAAGTTTTTAAGTTTGATATAGTCCCATTCATTTATTTTAGCTTTTACTTCCCTTGCCTTTGGAGTCAAATTCATAAAATGCTCTTTGAACCCAAGGTCCATAAGTTTAGTACCTGTTTTCTTCTATGCAGTTTATTGTTTCAGGTCTTATGCTTAAGTCTTTGATCCATTTTGAATTAATTTTGGTACATGGTGACAAATAGCAGTCCAGTTTCATTCTTTTGCACGTGGCTATCCAATTCTCCCAGCACCATTTATTGAAGAGGCTGTCTTTTCTACATTGTATGTTTTTTGCTTCTTTGTCAAAAATTATCTGTCCATATTTATGTGGTTTTATTTCTGAGTTCTCAATTCTATGCTATTGGTCTATGTGTCTGATTTTCTGCCAATACCATGCTGTTTTGATTATTGTAGCCCTGTAGTACAAGCTAAAGTCAGGGAGTGTGATACCTCCAGCATTGTTCTTTTTTCTTAAGATTGCTTTGGCTATTCGGGGTCTTTTGTGGTTCCAAACAAATCTGATGATTTTTTGTTCTATTTCTTTTAAAAATGCCAGTGGGATTTTGATGGGGATTGCATTAAATCTGTATATTGCTTTGGCTAATATGGCCATTTTAACTATGTTGATTCTTCCAATCCATAAGCACGGAACGTTTTTCCGTTTCTTTGTGTCTTCTTCAATTTCTTTTAAAAATGTCTTATAGTTTTCAGCATATAGGTCTTTCACATCCTTGGTTAAGTTTATTACTAGGTATTTTATTCTTTTTGTTGCAATTGTAAAAGGAATCGGGTTTTTTTTAAATTTCTCTTTCTGAGATTTCATTGTTAGTATATAGGAATGCAATGGACTTTTGTACATTGATTTTGTAGCCGGCCACATTACTGTATTCGTTGATTGTTTCTAATAGCTTTTTGGTGGAATCTTTAGGGTTTTCTATATATATAGCATCATATAATCTGCAAAGAGTGGCAATTTAACTTCTTCATTCCCAATTTGGATGCCTTTTATTTCTTTCTCTTGCCTGATTGCTCTGGCAAGGACTTCTAACACTATGTTGAAAAGCAGAGGTGATAGGGGACAGCTCTGTCATGTTCCTGAACATAGAGCAAAGGGTTCAGTTTTTCACCGTTAATCATGAGATTGGCTGAGGGTTTGTCATATATGGCCTTTATTATGTTAAGGTATTTTCCTTCTATACCTATTTTATTAAGTGTTTTAATCATAAATGGATGCTGTATCTTGTCAAATGCTTTTTCTGCATCAATTGATATAATCATATGATTTTTGTCCTTTATTTTGTTTATGTGATGTATTACATTGATGGATTTGCATATGTTGAAACATCCTTGTGCCCCTGGGCATTTTATCTCTTAACATGGCCGATAAAGAACTCACAACAGGAGCAGAAGTGTCTACTTGGCCATTTATTTCATTGTTTCCTGTGCTTCCATTATAGATATTATCTTCAACTCACAATTTCTCTACTAATATTTTTAAGCCTTTTATTTATTTTGTGAGTGTTACTTTAGTAAAAACTACATAATATACCATTCTTGGAATACACATAGACCCATGTAAACTGTTATATATCGCAGTATCCTGAAAACCAATATTAATGAAAAACCGACTTGTACAGACTACTGTACTATATAGTGATTCTGCCATGTTAAAAAGTAAAATACTCAGAACAAGGGAAGTGAGTTATTCTGTTAATACTTAGTGAGCACCTACCATGTACAAAAACAAACAAACAAACAAACAAAAACAGTCTATCGGCACTATATGAGTGTTACAAAGAAGAATCAAAATAAAACAGATATGGATCCTGCCCTCATCTCCTGTCATTCCTTTATTCATCCACGCAGCAAACATTTACTGGATGTCTTCCAGTTCCAGGGATGGGGCTCGGCACCAGGGTTCGGTGGCATGGTGCCTTTCCCTTCAGACATTGCCAACCATTCAGCCAACTTGAGTTAGCTTGACTAGATTGGTCATTATCATGGAAATGTTTCATTAATTTGGCTGCCCAGAATTTATTTTTCCTTCCTTTCCAATTTCCTTTGGGGTAACTACCTCTCCCCATTGTGAGACACTGAACTAAGCTGAAAATGTAGGCTCGAAGACACCATGAATAAGGAGAAGCACAGGCTCTGCAACGAGGAGGCCAGAGGGGACAGGGGCAGAAAAGAGAGACCAAAGCATCTCAGGGGAGGAACAGCTTTATCCCTTACTCTCTCTTTCCCCTTTCCAGACCCTCTAAGGCCCACCTAGTCTTCATTTCCTCTCTATAGACATCTGTAACATTGCCTCACCGTCCAAGACATGGGGTGTTGTAACCATAGAATAAACATACCATTTTACATGAGCTAATTGGAGTGTTCCTATTCCTTGTATCCTCACAGTCCTTAACTGAGAATAATTTGGTCCCAGGAAGAGGAGCTGCAAACAACAAACACTAAGAGGGAATTAAATATGATCATTGTAGACGAACGATGACACTCTTCTCTTTGCCATCACCACTCTCCACCCTAGCTAAGGAGCTAAAGCTCTGAGATAAGCAGTGGAGAATCAGCTAGTTACTTTTATCATGAGTCTCTTAAGCAAACTAACATTAGAAAGAGGAAAGAAAAATCTTAGTTCCAGGTTGCCTGACTTGAAATAGACTGGGGAAACGATCCACTTATTTCTATCCCAGCTTGGAGGCTCTGGTGTGGAAACTCCTCCCTTTCATTTTTCTGAAGGCCTAGGGCTCCCCTTTAGTCAAATAATTTTAGTAGGAACAATATAAGGGGTAGCTAGCCAGTGGCAGAAATAGACTTACAGTATAACCTAGTAAGCTAGACATTGCTTCTGCTCAAAGGAAAGCTTTTGAGGATGCCTGATGTAAAATGATCAAGGGTTCATGAAGAGTGAACATTTGATCTTTAGAAGTCCTGGGAATGAAGAGGTAATGCAAGGTTTTCAATCCTACGACAGCAGTCAGCTGGCAAGGTTTCTGATCCAGTATGATTCCAGGACACAAAGACGAGATATTACAGAAGTTCTCTCAACTCACTTATCCACATTTTTCAGATGGGAGCCCCACTCTTGAACCATATTTCTTACTCTGGGTCAATGGCCCTTCTTACTTTCTCACCACATCCTCTCATCTTTTCACACCTGAAGGCTATTCCCCCCTCCCCCCAAGCCCCTCACTAAAGTCCTTAATGACTGGATTCAGGATCATCAGAAAGAACTTTTATGGCCAATCAAAAGTCCAAGCAAGGTGAGAAAGGTAAGAAACCAAGAACAAATAGCACCCCCCTCTTCCTCAAAAGCCTGAAAGCACTTTTGAAACAATAGTCTTCAAAATAGTATTACCTAAATCTCTAGCTCCTTCTAGTTCCTGGAGACGAAGGGAAAAAAAATGAAAAAAAATGTATACACACACACTCACACACACTATATATGTATACACTCAAAAATGAGTTGAATTATTTCTCCTAATTCAAAATAGTAAAGACAAGAAAGACTCGTTTCCATTTCAATACAAATTAAACATTAAAAAAATAAATATATGTAAACTTATTGGAAACCCCTTTCTGCCTGTAGACAGTGCTTTATGTTCCACTAACAAATGCTTCTATTGAAAAAGACTGGAATTCTAAGTATTGGAATGGGAGTATTTGAGAAGAACCAGAGGGACTGAAAAAGCTTGACCTCTGGGCCCTGAGTTAAGTACTTCTCTTGAGTGAGATTCCTTCTGGTAGGGAGAACCTGAAGCTGTCACAGTGTGCGTCTCAGAAACTCATGCCTTTGCTGGAGAGGTGAATCTTTGATATCCCTGTTCAACAGGAGGTGATATTTATGATAGAAAAATTACCGCTGCATATTATGTTCCCTTTTTTCCCTATTCCACATTGGAGTTTTTCATTGTGGGTAATATATTCCTCAATTAGACATGGACCACTGAACCAAGAGAAATCGCATTCAAAGCTGCCTAAGAAGGAAAATTCCCCAGAGATTTGGAGTTGGAGCTAAATCAGCCGGTAGAGACTATAAACTGGTTTGCTTTGGGGAGGGAGTGAGTATATTTTAGAGATGTGTATGACGGCCGTGTTATTTTGGCCTAGAATACCACTGATGGGAGGAGAGTTTGTATTAGCCTGGGCAATCAAGGGTAGATTGCAGTAGACTGTGGTGACTTCTTTTTCCTCACAGAAAGTTTTCACATTGTTTTTTCTGTTAAGAGATTCCACTACCCTGGCCCTGTGCTGGGCAAATGATCTAGGTCTGGCCAGTTCCCCTGACAATAGCAATGGCTCACGGTGCAGCATGTGATGCAAGCAAAACCAAGTAGAATCCTTCATCAAGACTGAAACAGAGACCTGGGAGAAACGTGTGTTTTTTTTTTTTCTTTTTCCTGGGGTTCCTAAACTATGACTCCAGCAGTCGTGTCCATATGGAAAAGTAGGAGAGAATGATGCCAACGTGCAAAGAGGAGAGAACACAAGTAGAGGTGAAAACGAGAGCAGGAGAAAGAATTCCTGGTTGAACGGAGGCCTTAGTTCTAGTCGCTGAGGCCCTGATTCTGGCAGTTCTTCCTTCAGTTCTGTGAACTACTCCATCCTGACTCTGTAATCCGGTAAACCACCTCGCCCATCTGTGGATGCTAGTTTAAATTTGATTTCCAACACTTCAAAGAGTCTTGACTAATAAATGCCCAGAGCTATTTGGTACTCAGAGAAATGATCAAACAAAAGTTTAGGGGTTTTTGTTGTTGTTGTTTTTTTTTAACTGAAATTGTAATACATGCCTAGGGTAAAAATTCGAACAGTACACAAAGGTATATTACAAAATTATGAAATAAGTCTTCCCCCTACAAACCCCAGAGCCCCTCTGCAGAGGCAAAAACTGTTAACAATTTCTTGTGTATCCTTCTAGGAATTTTCGTGAATTAACTTTTTAGCACTCTAAAGGGACCAGGAGAGAATGAAGGGCGTGAGATGTATGGCTCCCACATCTAGCTCAAAAAGCAGAGATGTATCAATATTATGTTTGTTTGTTTTTCCTTTTTCTGATTACAATGGGTTTAAATTTGCAATTGTAAGATTATCTTACCATGAACTTTTACATCTCATATTTTTAAGTAAAATCCCAACAGGGAAATACCAGCTAACGAGTTTTGTTTTGTCATCATACAGGGTTTTTGCAACAGACTTTAAAACACCCAACATCTTGAAACAATTAAGAAAACCACTGAACTTCACAGAAAGTTGGTTTGCTTTTTTAAGGCCTCTAAGAATAGAGAGATTTATTTTTAACTCCATATCTCTGCTGCCTGGTTTGAGATTTTTGTCCTACAAAATCGTCAAGAAGTTAGGCAATCTATGCTATCACTGTGGTTTCATTTTTGTCTTTAAATTTGAGGGGCAAAAGACATCACTGGAAGACCATATTTAAATGGTAGTGTTAAGTCCATTATATTTTGGAAGTCGCTACACAGTGCATAAATGTATGACAAAAAATAGCTGTTGCACAACATTGTGAATGTACTAAATGTTGTTGAATTGTTCAATTTAAAATGGTTAATTTTCTACTATGTAAATCTCACCTCAATAAATGTTTAAAACATAGTGTTTAAGAAAGTTTTACATTTTTCAAAGCAAACCAAAATTAAAAGATTTTTAAATGTCACCATCTCTGATAAAAACGTGAACTAACCTTTGTTGAGAACCTACTCTCGGCAAGACCACATGCTAAAAGCTTTCCAGTAAACAGTAGACACAAAAAAATAAAATATTATAGTATGTTAGAAGGTGATAGGTACTGTGAGGAAAGAAGGAGAATAGGGTAAGAAGGATTAGAATAGACAGAGAGGTGGAGGCGGTATTAAAAAGGGTGGTCCTGGTAGGCCGCAATGAGAAGGTAATATTTAAGAAAAGACTCAAAGAATGAAAGGGAGTTGGTCAAGCTGATATCAGATTTCTGGAGGAAGAACATTCCAGGAAGATGTAACAGCCAGCACGAAGACTTGAGGCAGAGACATGCCTCACATGTCCAAGAAACAGCAACGTCAGCAGAGCTAGAATGGAATAAACAAAAGGGGAGTGATAAGAGATGAGATCACAGAAGTAACTCAGCCTGAAGCCCATGAGGACATGAGAATGACTTTGGTGTTTACTCGGGGTTAATTGAGGAGCAACAGTAGACTTTGGAAGCCATGGCTGAAACCAAAGACTGTGTTGAGAGTAAACAGGAGGGAGGGAGGAAGAGGGGGCAATGGTGGAATCAGAAAGACTTATTAGGAGGCCATTTCTGTATCCCAAGTGAAAGACAATGATAGTTATAACCAGGGAAGTAACAATGATGATGGTGGTAAATGGTCAGATTCTCAATTTATTTTTAAAATGGAGCTCACAGAATTTCAGATAGATTGGATATGAAGTGTGAAAGAGAAGAGTCAAGGAGGAGCTCAAGGTCTAGGACTTAAACAACTGGAATGAGGAGCTGCCATGCACTACAATTGACGTTGAGTGAAGCAGGTTTGACAGAGGTCTGAGAAGTGAGCTGGGACGGGGCAGGAGTGATAACCGGAAGCTCAGTTTGGAACACGTCTAATAGAAACCAAGTGTAGATATCTCATACAATCGAGGTGGCTTGTGAAAGTCTTGAGATATCCAGACTGTCAGCCTCCTTCCAAAGCAGTAAGATTTCATTATGGTGCTACCAGTCAAACCCATATATCTTACACTTTCTTTTTCCCTACAGAGTGAAGTCCTCACCCTGACCTATTACCAAATTGAAACATGGTTTTTCCATACTTCTCTCCCTTTGTAACCCCTTGCCTGTTTTTCTAGATGGGAACATAAATTTATTTGAGCCAATGTCTATCACTCTTTCTAAAAAGATGCTACTGCAACTTACTGCTATTTTATAAAAGCTATGACGAAATCTTTTACAACAATTACGGTAAAAGAGTCCACAAATAGTGACTGCCAAGGTGTATTTTCCCAGACTGTGTAGGGGATCTAGCCCAGTGAATTGTGACACCTCCCAAAAGGAACCTGGACCTTTATGACTGGGATATAGCTGACATGAGTGAGACCAACTACATTAGTTTTCTTGGAGGCAATATTTGGCATCTGACTGAATGTGGGCAAGAAAATTAGTAATAATAGAGAAAGGATAAATCAATAAAAGTTCACTTCAATCATCAACCCTTAGTTTATCCAATGACAGTCAAACTCTCTTCCATACCAAATCTCTTAAACAATAAGATGAAACCAGATGGATTTTTAGCTTGGGTATGCATAAGACATTATGGGCAGAGAGGACAAAGCAAAATCCTGGTCTGGGATGTACACAGATGTTTAGCAGGAGGAATAGGCCCAACTACAAAGGCAAATACCAGACTGGCAGCCAGATGGGTGAGGCACACTGGCCAAAGGACACAGCAAGCCCAAGCACGACTGAGGCAACAAGTCCAATCAAATGAGTGGAACACAACAGAGAAGAACCCCAACAGCTTGGCTGCCCTCCCCAGTCAGGCAGATAGACAGGTGGGAGGTTATTTGTAAACAAGTTGTCCACGGCAGCAAGAGACTGGTCCAGGTTTCTGTCCCAGGCAGAAGGCGTGGCAAGTGCCACATAGGCTATCAGGGCCCAGTTGGAGGCTGAGTTCAGGGCCAATGTCCAATCCTAAAAGGAGATAGTGCCTTCGGGCAGGAGAACTAGAGGTCAGGAATAAACCAGATCTGGGGCTTGGACCAGCAATGGACAGGGAAGAAGACAGATGTGACTTGGGAAAACATGTTTAGACCATCAAACCCCAAATGCAGGTGGATGACTAGCCACCAAGACCTACCAATAGAACTGAGGTGGTTGATCTACTTCCTACCTGAATTGGTTTAGACTCAGAAATGGTGGGGGCAGAGTGTGGCAAGAAGGGAGGGCAACTCGAATGAAACGCATCAATGGACCCAAAAGAGAGCAGCTGGGCAACACAAAGACATGGAAATGGAGGCAGGAGACCAACAGGTTTAAGTTATTCTGCTTGATCACGTACCCTGCCCACCTTCTGATAGAGGTACTAATGGGAAAGGATGGCTACAACTGAACTATCCACTTGGAAATCTAAGGAGATGACATTAAGAAATATTCATTCCACCAACATTTATCAAGCACTTACTATATTCATAGCTCTTGCTTTGGAGCATGCAAAGATGCCACAGACGTGGTGTCTGCCCTCAAGTATCCTATAGGACAGCAAGCATGATAACAGACCCCCCAAAATAAGTACTATACAATAAGTCCTAGCCTTATGCTGTGGAGCACAGATGAGACATGAAAACCAGAAAAGAATAAAAAAGTCCTGTGAGCTTCTTGAGAAGAGACCATGGCCCTTTTTGCCTGGACAGCACAATTCTAGTTGTTGCTCTATCAGAGACTTCAGTCACCTCTGGGTGGCAGCTGCATCTAACTCCAGGTCTGAAGTCACAGCCATTTTGACTTTACGTGCATCTCCCTCAACTGCCTAAGTCTTGGGCATTTGCATCCTATGACAGAAGGAGCCTAGGATTCTGTAACCTAGCACTGAATTCCTGATTCTGTCACTTACTGAGTAAGTAGCTATATCCACATTTCCTAACCTGCCGGAACATCAGTTTTATTCTCCATAAAGTGTGAATAAAGACAACACTTACTTCAAAGGGCTATTTTAAGGATTAAGGAAAATAATGTATGGGAAAAAGTTTTGTAAACTGAAAAGAACTGGAAATATGTTTATCATTTTAATGGCGTCCCAACTGGAGCCTAACCTGGGTTTCAGCCCTGCCTGGGAATGTTCGATGAACTGGTATGTGGAGCATCTGGGAGTCACTCCAAGTGAGGATGAGGAAGTGGTTTTGCTCACATGCCAGGAAAAGAGACAAAGATGGGTGGGCAGCACGTGGGTAGCTTCAGACGTCTATGCCCTGCCTGGGCCCACAGCAAGGAGTCAGAACTCAGCAGAGAGAGCAGCTCCATGCAAAGCTGAGGAAGCTGTTTCCAGAAGGGGACATTATTGCTGCCATTTTAGGTCTTGATGACAAACTAAGATGCAAAATGAGGTAGGGGTAGGAGGGTGGGAGGAAGACAAAGAGGAATGAGGGGGGCTCTTCCCAGGACAGATTGGGCTCCAGAGCATTCGAGGCTGCTAGTTACAGAAAGAGTTTCCACACAAGGGGAAAGTGTTGTTGGTGTAAACACCAGTGCATAAGGCACACACCACACCTCACTCCCAGGCTACCAGGTGATCAGAGATCCTTCCAAAATGAAAAGAGCACTTGTGAGTGGCCTTGGACTGCTCCTGGGGGATGAAGTCTCAGGGGAAAAGGCAGCAAAATGGCAGTCATTGCCCCTAATATGACTCTAACAGTGACACTCACGGGCTGGTGAGGCCTGGAGAAACTCAAGTCACATGATTACTAAGTCAGGATGAGTGTTCGATGCAATAGAAATTCAGGGACCAATAGCTACTGTTTGCAGTCGCTTCTATTAGCACTTCGTTTTTTCAGGGAGCCTGAGAACAGAGATGTGTTACCCAGCGAGGCCAGCAGCCCCTTCTCTTGATGAAGACCACCCAGAAGTGAGCTAAGGTGCTGGAAAACACCTGATCATGCTTTCAACAAATGCTGCTCCAATCAGCTGCAGCATCCAGGAAATCATTTCTCCTGGCTCTTTTCTCAGTGTTCCCAAGTCCAGAAGAGGAGGGAAAGGCAGGTGGAAGGCCATATAAGATTATGACACAGGAGCTGCAGAGGGCGGGTGGCAAAAAGAGAAGAGCAACAACTGTACACCAACAAGAAAATGTAAACTTTCCCTTTTAAGTGGAGATGGGGGTGGGACAGCAGTGCAGGGAGCTGGGGCAAATGTCGCCTGGAGAAAACAAATGCATCCCATCTAAAGATACAGCAGGCGGTCTGGCCTAGGGTAAGTACACTCGCTGTTCTTCTTCCCCCGCCCACTGCCATTAACTCTAGAATTCTGGCCCACACATCTTGAGAGGCACCTCAGATGTGGCCAGCATTGGATACATCACACAGACGGCTGCATTCACTCCACAAGGAGAGAGTAAATAATTCATCCAATGTCCACTAAGGCAACTCTCAGCACTATAATACTCTCTGAGGTTGAAGGCTGCCTCTTGCCAGACAGGGAGGAGCTCAGCCAATAACACAGGTCTCCTTAGCAATTTGGGATCTCTGCCTAAACGCCAGCTCACAGGCCACCCTGACGAGTCCGGCAGTGTCTGGCAGTCCAGAATGCCTCGGCTCAGCTTCATCCAGCAAATCGCTGCCTGTGACCGAGCTGATGCCCATTTCCCACCCAGCCTGGATGCCAATCATGGTTCTGAGTAAAGGAGACATGGTCCCTGACTGCCTTGGAAGCGCTCAGTCTTAGGACAGGTTGGGGTGGGAGGTGGCCAACCCATGGGTTCCAAAATGGGAAGTGAGTGGCTAATTGCTGAGTGGACAAGTGTGGGTTTGGGGAAAGAGTGGGGTTTCATAGAGGTGGAGTTATTTCAGCAGAGTTTTAAATAGTAAGTAGGAGATGACCAGGCAGGAAAGGAAGTGAAATGGAAATAACTAACTTTCTTTGATCTTACTATGTGCTAGCCAATGGGTAAAGAGCATTTGGAGCAGACAGAACAGCAGGTGCAAAGTCTTGGAAATGTGACAGTGCATGATATATTTACAGAAGGTGAATTCTGTATAGATAATGTTCAGTGCATTGTGGGAGTTGTCAAAAGATAAGGCTAGGAAGGCAAATTGGAACTGAAAAGTCTTCAAAAATTAAAAAATATACGTATTTATATATATATTTATATACAAATAGCATGTTTATATATATATTATTTATATAAATAATGTATTTATATATATTACACACACGCGTGCGCACACAGCCCTGAAAAGATATATGCCAATATGTTAACATTGGTTATGGTGGTGAAGATTCCGGGGAGTTTCATTTTTACTTTTTTAGGTATCTATAAGTTCTTGTCCTTTCTTTTCCTTTTCACCAACAAAAAGAAAGGAGGCTGGCAAGGTGGGTGTGTCGGAATACCATCATAGAAACTGTGCCCTCGATTCTGCCGGCACTGGGGAACCACTGAAAATTCTTACAGGAAAGACTGAGGTAGCCAGATGCGAGCCATCAAAGGTGCCTTAGGTGGGAGTCCCTCGGTGACTCCCCTCGCTCCTCTTGCCTGGGGACGATCTTCCTTGTGCCACCTGCAGACTCAGGAGTCAAGCCTGTAGGACTGAATCTCTCAGTCTGCGATGGGAGGGGCCGGTCATGAGCAGAGCACAGTCAATGCAAGTGCATTTCTCTACCCACACAGAGCTCCCCAAAACCTGACAGCAGGCATAAAACAACCTGGCTCTGCCCCAAGCACCAACACAAAGGGGGGAAAAAGGACAGGTGGCAAAGCATTCACAAAAGCTAGAAAAAAAGGCAGATTTTTTTTTTCCTCCCCTACAGTGTAGCAGCTTTTATTGCTAGAAAATAAAATCCTGTCTGAGCAAATGCCAGGAAAACGATTAAGGGCTCAATTTAGACCGGGAGGCTTGGCTGGGCACCGCTGAGCAGAGAGCTCAACAATGTCAGCCCCACTCTCTGTGCACATCACGTTTGGGGTGAGCAGCCCAAGACCCAGCAAGACCTCGCGCCGCCTATTCTGCAGAATTACAGTGAAGCTTTGGCCACTTGGTTTCAGTTAAAAGGATTGTGTGGAAGGAAGGATAAAGGCTCTTGCGTGCAGAGCAGCTATTCCATCTGAGGACTGAGAAGAAAGGCAGCCACTGAGGTGCCAGACCCAGCAGAAACACTTCTTCCCAGCCTGAGGAAGGGCATGAGGTGGTGGAGAAGCATGGGCTGGCTTCAGAGTCAGACAGGCCTGGGTTGGAGCCCCCATTCGACTTTCCATGAGGCCCTTAGGCAAGATGTTTTAATTTCTCCAAGCCCCAGTGTATTCATCTATAAAGTGGAGATAATAATTTATAGAATTATTATGGGGATAGAATGACATGATATATATAAAAGTGCCAATAAAGTAGGCACTTAGTTGTTGGTAGTTTCTTCCTTTTCCTTTTGTCCTCTAGGGCCTCCTAAGCCAGAGAATTGTGGTGCTGTTGGAAAAGCATGACATTAGAGGTCGGAAAACCCGTCTTCTAGTCCTTATTCCACTACTAATGAGCTGTGGTGACGTTGCACAAGTCACTCAGTCTCTCTGGGCCTCACTTCCTCCCGCTGAAGAATGTGGGTCTTGGATTAAAACATCTTTAAGGGCCATTTCTATCTCTGACTTTCAATATTAACTATAATAACTACTATCATTAAGCACTATCATTGCTATGTGCCAGGCATGTTGTTCAACAATGCATATCCATTATCTTATCAGGATTATTATCCCTATTATATGAGTAAAGAAAGTATGGTTTATAGGAGTTTAGGAATTTCTCCCAGATTGCACAGCTAGGAAGGGACAGGCCAGGAAGTGTTTGCCCTGACTTACTTTTTTAAACTAATGATTGTTTCTCCAGGGTTCCAAGTCCTTTTACGGAAAGGTAATAAAATCTTACCACTCTGCAGGTTCTAGGTCAGGTTTAAACAGCTGCCAATTCTTGGAACTGTAGCTGGGGTTTCATACTTGTAGCAGTATGAAACAGGCCCCACAGAGAGAGAATCTTATATCAGGAGGTGGGAAGGAGGCATTGCAGAGAGCTATTCCTGGGGCTTTCAATCAGGCCAGAGGGAGGGCATTGTGGTGGAGACCCAGGGAGCCAGGCAGACAGGCAGTTATCAGCCAATTGAGCAAGCAGTCGGTGCCAAGGTCAGCACAGTTAGGCTGGCAGAGGCCACTCAGCGGTCAGACACAAGTTTAAGCAGAAATGCAGGCCATTTGGTCTACACCACTGTGGAGGAAGTATGCAAGAGGGAATGCTGTGACTTGGCAGCCAGCAGCTCTCCCTGGGGACACAGACCTGAGTCTGACTGACAACAAGGAGACTCAGGAAGAAATATCAATGCCCAACACTCGCCGCCGGGCCATGGAGCCCAGGGCTGGGTAAGGGAACTGTTGCTAAGCCCTTTATCAGTGGTCTATTGCTGTGTGACAAACCTCCCCAAAACTTTTTAAAGCGACAAAGATGTATTATGTCTCACCGTTTTGTGGGTTGGCTGGGCTCAGATGGGCAGTTCTTCCACTCTATGTAGTGTCAGCTGGGTTCACTCGTGTGGCTACATTCAGCTAAGAACTCACGTGGGGCTACAACACCAAAAATGGTTTCATTCACATGTCTAGCAGTGGGTGCTGGCTTTCTTCTGGAATACCTCAGTTCTTTGTTTAAAATTGGACACTAAAATTTTTTAAATAGTACCATTGACAATTCCTACACATGTAATACTTAAGTATAAGCTGAAGAGTAGAAAACACTAATGTAAGAAATTTGAAAAAGGGTTAAATACATGGAAAGATATACCATGTTGATAGATTGGAAGACGCCATATTGTTAATATGTCAGTTCTACCCAAACTGATCTCTAGATTAATGGAAATCCCAACATTATCCCAGTCAAGGGAGCAAGTTTTATAGGCTGATATTTATAAGCTGATTCTTAAAATAGCAAAGGAATTAAAATAGCCAAACCAACTTTGAAAAAGAACAGCAAATGAGTATTTAAACAATTTCTAGTACATTCATACAATTAAATACTATTAATACAAATGAATGAAAAATTGAAGTACACAACAACTTGGATGAATCCCAAAGGTATTCATTATTCTAAGTGAAACAAGATAGACTCAAATGTTATATCCTGTATGATTCCATTTATATGTCATTCTGGAAGAGGCAAAAACATAGGAACTTGATATAATCAAGACCATATGGTAGGGATAGGATAGCTAGCTAGATCAATGGAACAGAATAGGGAGGTCAGAAAAAAACAAAAACACATATGTTTAACTTATTTCTTACAGAAGTACAAAGGCAATTAAATAGAAAAAGGGTAGACTTTTTAACAAACGATGCCAAAACAATTGGATATCAATATACAAAAACATGCTCCTGACCAACACCTCATACCTTCCACAAACTTTAACAAAACAGATTGTAGACATAAATGTAAAATGTAATATTAAAAAACTTTTAGAAGAAAACATAGGAGAAAAAATTTGTGACCTCAGGTTAGGCACAGAGTTCTTAGTAGGACAACGAACTACAATATATAAAATTAAAATATTGATAAATTGGACTAAAAATTTAAAATTCTTGCTCTGTTAAAGACATTGTTATATCATTCTGGAAAATGTTCAGAGAATTTTGGGGAGAAAACTTTATATTCTGATTGCGTTAGTAGTTATATGACTCTGTACACTTATCAAAAATCACAAAACTGGGCCAGCCCGGTGGCTCAGGCGGTTGGAGCTCCATGCTCCTAACTCAGAAGGCTGCCGGTTCAATTCCCACATGGGCCAGTGGGCTCTCAACCACAAGGTTGCCAGTTCAATTCCTCGAGTCCTGCAAGGGATGGTGGGCAGCGCCCCCTGCAACTAGCAACTGGAGCTGAGCTGTGTCCTCCACAACTAAGACTGAAAGGACAACAACTTGAAGCTGAACAGCACCTTCCACAACTAAGATTGAAAGGACAACAACTTGACTTGGGGAAAAAAAAAAAAAAAGGCCTGGAAGTACACACTGTTCCCCAATAAAGTCCTGTTCCCCTTACCCAATAAAAAATCTTAAAAAAAAAAAAAATGGAACTTTTTCTAAGGCTTTGCTCAAATGGCGCATCCTCAATGAAACCACTCTAACCATTTGCTCCTATGAGCACCGTCAACCCATCTTCCCTTACTCACTTTTCTCATCATACTTACCACCTTTTATAATATATTACTTATTATGTCTAGTGTTCGGTATATTTTCTCATACTCTAATATAAGTTCCCCAAGGGCAAAGAATCCTTACCATTGAGGTATCCCCAGTCCCTAGACAGCTTGGCACAGAGAAAGTACCCAGTAAGGCTTTTTTGTGTGAATCAATGAAGGTGAAGACTATGTACAGGTTTTGCAGACAGAGGGTGTTAACTAGGCAAGAGCCATGACAGGGAAAGAATAGAGCTGGGAACTAAGTTCCCAGTAGGTAGGCTGAGAGTTAACCTCCTGGCAGTCAAGAGAGGTGTGCTGCCAGAACTGGACAGGAGTGGCCTCTAGCCTGGGAACCAGAAGAGCTGGCAGGAAGTAGCATGGCTGGGCTTCACTGTGCTCAGAAGCACATCTGGTATCTGACAGCCAGGAAGCCAGGGTGGATCAGGAAGTGAATGGCCATCTGTGTTCTGCAAGAACCCAGGGAGTCACGGGCTCAGGGGTCAGATGAGCAGTCAGGGGTTGGGGATCAAAGCAGACAAAAGCTGACATCCAGGAAGTCTGGGAAGGCAAGATACCCATCCATCAAAACACAGAGACGATCCTAATCCTGAGGCAAGGGTGGTGGGAGCCAAGGTTTCTTTCAAGTTTTCTCCCAGGAGGAGTGTGGTTTCAGGGCTACAGGAGTGAGCAGAGAAGGGGGTAGGATTTAATGGTATGCTACAAGTAGCAAGAGCTGATTGCGCGTATCTCTTTCCAAGTTCAAGTTTAGTGGCTTGTTGCATGAAATTGGCCATGGTTGAAGTATTAACACCATAGAAGTTGACAAATGCTGTAAATTAGGGATTGTTGGCATGTTTGTTGGGTAGCTGATTGTTAAACATTTACCAGCCCACCCCTGGTGTAGTTTATTATGGAACTGAAGCTGCAGGGAGGCTCTGTTCTTGGCTGGAAGAAGTGGGTGGAACTGCATGTAGAGACTTACGTTAAGGCATATTCCTTGTGCCCTTGGGTAACTAGATAGAACAAGAAGCCGACTTAATAGAACCCTTCCCTAGGGTCTTCCTACCCTGTTTCCCCGAAAATAAGACCGAACCGGACAATCAGCTCTAAAGCGTCTTTTGGAGCAAAAATTAATATAAGACCCCGTATTATATTATATTATATTAATTATATTAATTATATTATATTATATTATATTATATTATATTATATTATATTATATTATATTATATTATATTATATTATATGAAAGACCCGATCTTATATTATAGCAAAATAAGACCAGGTCTTATATTAATTTTTGCTCCAAAAAACGCATTAGAGCTGATTGTCCAGCTAGGTCTTATTTTCAGAGAAACAAGGTATTCACCATAGAACTCACACGGGGATTCTTTCTCTTAAATTTGAAAGCCACGAGTGATTCATTTGAATGCGTTTATTCATTTATTCGTTCATTGAACAAGTACTAATAGAGGACCTACCATGTGCCAGGCTAGCACTAGACCACAGAGGGTACAAGGCAGATTCATTCCTGCCCTCATGGAACTGATTATCTAGCACAGGAGTCCACAAATTATGGCCTGAGGACAAAAATGTGTCTTGTGACCTCTTTTCATACCACCATTCTTAATTCAAGTGAAGCATGGTTTTCATGTTTTTAAAGGGTTATCAGAAGAAGATGGGGGAAGAGGAGCAGGAGGACAAGACACCAGGTGTGGCCTGCAAAGCCTAAATATTTACTGCCTGGCCCTTTACCAACACAGGTTGCCAACGCTTCTTCTGGAAGCTGAGCTAAACCTTACTCCTTTACAGCTCCCTTAATCAACCATGAAAAGGGCAAGGTTTGAGCCAGGACGCAGCCTGAGGAAAGAACCACGAATAGTGGAGGCGATGTTGACAGTTGTAAGGACTGAGGCTGGATGTCTCCTGGGCCACATCTCATTGTCAGCCAATGAGAAGTGTATATTTGCGAATATGTGGCTGGGTGGGCCAGGGCCTGAGACTAAGGCACGAAAGTTGCGTGCAAGGAGAGGACAGGTTCGGGGTTAGCCCAAGAACACAGGGAGGGACAGTCAGATACCTTTATTGGAGTGAATAGGGGAAGTAGAGAACAATAACAACAGCTAACCCTTCTGCAGCGGCTGCTCTCTACCACATGCTGTTCCAAGCACATTACTCATATCCCCACATTTCATCCTCCCAACGGCCCTATGAGGTGGGTCCTATAATTATTCCCATTTGACAGAGGAAGAAGCAGAAGCATAGAGAGGTAAGGCAACTTGCCAACAGTTGGACAGGTAATAAGTAATAAAGCCAGGATTTAAAACCAGGTGATCTGATTTTAGCATCTACATTCTTAAGCACTACACTACACTCTCTCTCAAACCGACTAGTGGGGGAAGGAAGGAAAGCAGGTGGAAAAGGACAATGGGAAAGAGTGTGGTGGTAAGCGGCACTCGAACCCAAAGGATGAGCAAGGAAAAGCAGGTCCAGGCCACGGTCAGAGGCAACACAAGTGAGCAGTTCCCCAATCCCTTGACATTCGTGGCTGAGCTCTCAACGTGCCAGGCTCTGTGCTACTTCAGGAGGGCCCAGAGGTGAGTTCGACCTTGGTCTAGGGGGAGGCAGTCACCAGGAAACAGGCAGGATTACATCCTATAGAGCAGACTCAGGGTCCCGCAGAGAAAGAAGCTCCACCCCAGTGGCAGCTGCACCAGTAAGCATGGAGCCAGGTGCCAGAGACGGATGGAGAGCTTGCGCTACCTCATGTCACCTGGATGAACCACCTCCAGAACAAGTCACAAAAAAGGACGGGGCGGGAGGGGATTCAAGGACAAGTCAAGGGACCACTGGAGAGCCCAACAAATATCGATGTGCCAGAGAGAAATGAGGCATAATTCCTGGAGCCAGTGGCTATTAGAAATGGAGTTGGGGTGGGAGGAGCCCAGATCAAAGCCAGAACGGAGGAAGCAGAGATGGAACAGGGGGACTTAGGCTTGTCTGGGTCTCCATATCATGCTGCCTTCCCTGCCTCATAGCCTTATCCCTTATCTTATTTCCTAACAGCGGACTCTCCAACAGCCATATGGATGGGCAATTACTGACTTTAGTACCCCCAGTTCTGGGGAAGGCAGGCGCTCCTCCTGCTCCCTGACACCCAGCTGACCTTCCCAGGATGAGCTACAGGCCTTCCTCTGAAAGGAATAGTGTCAGGCTCCTTTTCTTAGACATTTCTCCCCAGAAACGTCCCATCCAGAGCTTAAGGCTGCTGGTGACCTGGCAGTGTTGGTGACAGCACCATTCTTCCTCTGGGAAATGAAGTGACTCAGCAGTCATTAAGACCAAGATAACAGTACAAGCTGTCAGCAGTTCTTCGCAGGGCAGAGAAATGTCAGGATTGTCCAGTGCCTGAATGGAGCCAGAGTTCCTGGGGTTAATGCAGCAGGAAAAATATGACAGTGGAAAGAGCTGCAGGCTAGTCCAACAATTATCAAGTCACCAGGGAGCAACTCTCCATAAAGACTTGTTAACATTGCTCTAACAATAGGAAAGGGGGTGTGCTCAACCCTAGGCTTTCCTTCCTGGTTTCCAGGATACTGATCAACATGCCTGGGCAACATTACTGGGCACACAATTGCTGCCATGCTGTTACATTGGACACACGTGGGATTGTTTGCCCAGAGCTGCTGCTCCTGGGAACCTCTCACACACCTCTATCCACATGGCATCTTCCTATGAGACCTTGTCTTCCCCTACAGGTTTGATAAATTAGGGGTGGGCACTTAACCCAAGCTGGGCCAATCAGAGTCCTTCCTTGGTATTCTTCCAACCGGAATAAGGGAATTGGTCTGTTTTGAGTGGTAGAAGCTGAAAGATGGAAACTTTAGGAACTTGTAGTACCTATATGTATAATCGTGTGGAGGAGGGCTGTCTACGGGAGAGAAGATTAAAATGCAGGGAGAAGCAGCAGTTAGGGAGATAAAAAAGAGTCTTGGCGGCATCCAAGTCTAGGCACCCCGTGGTTCCTGAGGCCAAGTTGCAGCCCTGCTTTCTGCAGTTTCGTCAGCAGAATGGTTATTAGATTCCATGAGAAAGTAAATTTGCAATTTTGCCTAAGCTACTTCCAGCTTGAGTTTCTTCTATTTGATTTTATAAATAGTGTCTGAATCAACCTGGACGCCTGGTGGCACTGACTGTATGGTGGCAGAGAAAAAGCAGAGTTTTCCAGAAAGCCCCCAGAGAATTCCTGGCTTTGCCCTCTTAAAGAGAGTTTGCCAGGGAGTCGTGGCAATCAGTCCCCAGCCCAGGCAGACCACACCAAGTCCACCATGGGAGGACCAAGGCAGCCACCCCTGTCTACACTTATCTGTACCTCACTGTCCCTCTTGTTGTTCTAGCATCTCTCTTGCTGCTCATTTGCTCAGCCACTCCAACCAATATCTACTCAGTCTGTTTCTCTGGATTCCAACTCACTGCTTCATTCCTGGTTATTTCTCCCCTTGTAGCATGTCTTCCAAATATTCAAACCCTCCAGCCAGCAATCTAAATTTGCCTCTGCCACTCAGCATCAAGGGCCGAGTATAGGTAAGCACAATCAGTAAATCCTAAATGGTACATTATAGACTAGAACTGCCACAGGAGGTGAGAAAGTGGAAAAATCAATGTGGGCTCTTGTAGAATAAATGGCCTTGAATTTGGAGAGATAGAAAGGATATTGCAATCTGGACAAAACTAAACAAAGATACACCTGAATCAGAAAAGAGATTGGGGACAAAAAGACTGGAAACAAGAAACGAGCCTGACAGAAAATAGTATTAACAGAAAGAGACAAGCATTAGGTAAATCTGAGAGATAAAATGGGGTCAGATTATACAGGGTCTTAAAAATAAGGCATAGGAGGCTAGACTTGATATGTGGGTAGGCATCATGGGAGGTTTTTGATCAGAGAAAGGAGAAAAATGATATCTTAACTATGTATTTCTCATAGAGAATGACAGAGAATCTCCCTGATTTACAAATAAGGTGAAAGAGGACATAATGCTTATTCTCTCTACCAAAAGCATTCTTCATTTTCCTAAAGGATTCATCATGGGTCACTTTGAGACTTTTTGTTGTTGGGGTACTGTACAATATAAAAATTTAGAAAATACAGACAAGCAAAATAAAAAACTAAATTTCTCCAAAAACTTCACACACAAAATAAGCAAAATAAGATATGTATATACATCCTCCCAGAATGATTTATAACATATATACACTAATTAAGAATTGATTTATGTTATATAAATATGGCTCTTCTCACTTAGCAACATATTTCCCATTGGTTGCTTTTGAGTGGTAAATTCCATTATATTTAAAATATTATTTGATTCACAAAAAATAAATTTACATATACCTTTTTAAGAATTTTATTCCATTGCTCAGATCATCATTTTTCTAAATTTGTTTTATAAAACAGAGCTACAAGAGATTCTGCCCCAAATAAGGGGGTTATGTTTAGGAGAGCTCACACCCCTTGTGGAAATTAAAGGTTCTTAGGTGTCCTGCAACAAAATGATCAAAGCTAAATGAAGTTTGCTCCAGGAAATACCTTCTCAATGAAAGCTCATCAATATTGGTGTAATTCTAATTGAAATTAATGTATTCAGAAAGAGAGCGTTCAAAACACAATCCTGGTCAAAATACCGTACACCCAAGTAAATCATCAAATAAAGCCTCACTTTCTGGAAGAGCAATGATTGTCTCATCACCAGATGAGGCCAGTAGAGGCCAGCAGTGGTCCTATGACCACTCACAAGGACATAGAGACCAGAATTCAAGCATCTGCTTGAATATGGATACGGAATTGTTAAGACTCCATGAATTATAACTGAGAGCATTAAAAAGAAGAAAAAAAACCTTCTTTTAGGTATAATCACTCCAGCAAGCCATTTCTCCTCTCTGAGTCTCAGTTTCTTCATCCATGAAATGAAAAGATCTTTCCAACTCTGGGCTACAATCTCTGTATCCCCTGGAGGTGCCTTCCCACAGTGACATACTCACACCCCCCTGGTCTCTTGGTCTCCTAACTTCCACAGCATCACTGAGAACCTCTATTCTTTGTTGAGGAAGAAATGGTAGAAGCAAACAAAAAATCAAGGGTTGCTTGTGTGTACACACAAAGCACAAACCAAACAGCAGAAAAACACCGAAAGTAGGTGAAAGGTGAAGTTGTTTGGCTGAATTGGTGTCAGAGGTCTGAGTACAAATCTACAGGGAGGTTGAGGGCACCACTAAAGTGAACACTTGCTCTGAAAAATTGTTCACAGAACTTCCATCCCAGCAGCGCAGCCTCCCGTCCCCCAGCTGGTTAGGCCTAGAGACAAGGAAAGTCTTGCTTTTTTTTTTCCATTTCCAGGAAAAGAAATAGAAATTTTAAAAAATTTTAAACTGAAGCTCAATCAGAAAGAGATCAGCCTTCGTCCTTAGAAAAAACTTTCAGCT
The DNA here is from genome assembly GCF_057876585.1 of Rhinolophus sinicus. Classification (NCBI taxonomy): domain Eukaryota; kingdom Metazoa; phylum Chordata; class Mammalia; order Chiroptera; family Rhinolophidae; genus Rhinolophus; species Rhinolophus sinicus. Next base: position 24,706,457 of record NC_142516.1, on the reverse strand, counting down.
GTTCCAAAGCAGCCCCAGGGCCCCACCATTTGGCTTCTCTGCAGCCCCAGTGGGGTGTTGAAACCAATTCCATGCCCCCTTCTTCCTGGTGCAGAACGAGGGGAAGCTACAGGGGATTGTATCTGGGATACTTACCAGTGTGGAATAAGGTATCTTTGAGCGCTGGTCACTTCTTGAAGTGACCTCCCACGTATCCTCTAGGCAAAGTATCACCAAAACCAATGAAGCCTAAATCTAAGTCTGAGAAAGGCACACAGCTGATTTCCTGGTTGAACCCAACATCCCAGAAGACGGGCCCTCTGCTCTGAAACCCTGGAGGCTCCTCACCGGCTACAGAACCACGACCCAAGCTGGCAGTTGAACAAAGTAGACAAATTCAACAAGCAGTGTAATACTTTTGGTGCAGTGCCTGAGGTCTCACGTTTCTTTGGTCCTATAGCTCTCTCTGTTGAGGCTGTCATTGAACCTACTGCAAGGTGTGCTGGTCCCATCACCACAATATCCTTCTGTCGGCTGTAGAGAGCTTATCATCATGCTAGTGCTACTTCTATTGCCTACGGCAGAGAATGGATCTTCCCCAAAGCCTGGAGAACCAGTTGAAGGATTATTCTTGTATCTGCTAACTAGTGACCACTGTGAAGTTTTGACAGAATTTGGTGTAAGACTTACCTGGTGGGGCGGTTGTAAGGAAGAGGATGTATAGACCCTCCAACCAGCCGTAACCACCAGAGGTAGGGAGACAAACTCAGCCTGGTTTGGCCAGGACTTTCCTCGTTTTAGCACTATTAGTCCTATGTCCCAGGAAACCCCACAGTGCCAGGCAAACCAGGACACTTGTCACCCTACATAACTACCAAATGAATTTACCAACTGCTAAAGGCCAAATTAGCTTGAGTTGGTGGAAAACACCGTTTCCCTTAAAATAGCTTCTACAGGTTTAAATCTCCAAAAAGGACTAAAGGTAACATGAGATCTAGAGCCTTGTTAGTCAAAGCGTGTGGTTCACAGATCAGCAGCATGTACACCCACTAGAGCTTATTACAAACACAGTCTCAGGCCCTGCCTCCAACCTATTGAATTAATATCTGCTGTTTAGCAAGACCTCCCAGTGTGATCTGGCACAGGGCCCGTGAAAGTCTGAGGTACACTGGCCCAGAGAAAGATGTCTCAGAGGGTGACTGTTAGCTGGGTCTTGAAGTCATTAGGAGTGAGTCGGCAGAAGGCACCAGAAAACAAGGACACAAAGGCACAGAAGATGGCAGTGTGTTCATTCACAGGAGTCTTTTGTTGTTTCTGAGTGTGAGGGATGGGAAATAACCTGGGAAGGCAGGTTAAGGGAGAGGTTATGGAAGCCCTTGACCATCACACTGAAACACCAGCCCTGTATCTTCCCTGCTCTCTTTTCTCTCAAGGCTCAGTCAGCTACTAAACTGTTTTATTTTCTGAAAACTAGAGCAACGCCCCCTACCCCGACCCCAGGCCTAGTCTGGCAGCAGCTGGACTCCCATGTTGTGAGCTGAGAGGGGTACAGCAGGCCCAGGAAAACCTTCCCCTAAGGCTGTGTTCAGGTGTAAGCTCTTCTCCCCAGGGACATTTGAAGGGTCAGAACCCTGTGTCTCTGGCTTACGGAACTGAGTCTGACAGGGAAGGCAGAGGAGACAGCCAGCAGTAACACGGAGGTGGATCAAGGATCTCTATTTCAAAATGAAGAGTTAGCAAAATGTAAGAAAAAAAGAGAGACAGAGAGAGAGAAGTCTTGAGTAACATCTCTTTCATTCTGAGATACACCGTGGAGTATTGGTTACTTAAAGATTTTGTGCCTTGGTTTCCTAAACCACACAATAGGGAAAACCCTTGTCCCAACCTCATAGGTTGTAGGGATTCATGAATTAAGGCATGCGAAGCTCTTTGGACAGTGCCCAGAGCCTACCACAAGCTCCCTAGAAAGCACTGCCTTGAATTCGACAATTGTCTTTGTCCTAATGTGGGAGGTGGAAACATGACTTGCTGGATGGGGAGCTAGAGTGTGGCAGCCAGTCTCCAAGTTGACCCAAAGGGTCGTCTTCATAGATGTTGGCATTTGTAAATACATTACTCTTTGCTACTTAACATGGTCATCACAAGGTGAACTGAAACACTAAGTGCGTTGGTCAGTAGATGATCAGAGAAGCGGAACCATGACGAGTGATAAAGAATAAAGGATTTATTATATAGTGGTTAGACCTTAAGCTAAATTGGCATACTGCAAAGCTACCACACTGTGTATTCCTAAAATGGCGGGTCAATTTTGAGAACTTCACCAAAAAACTCTCCTTCCGGGAGGCCTCTCTGGGAAGCCTTTCCTTTAATCCCTCCTTCTTGGGGGTATACCACATGCCACCTTCTGTACACCTCTGTAATAGAGCCTGTATCACTTGTGTTCCCACTATTTGCGTCTACCTCCTCCCTGCACTCTCTAAGCCCTTTCAGGCCAGAAGCTGTTTCATTTTTTGGCATCTCCAGTTCCTGGCATGGCTTCTATCATATATTAGGTCAGATCGTGTGAAATCACTGCTATTGTATCATCTTTGATCCACAAAAAGATTGTAATTTCATAAATTTCAGAGTATTAGGAGGTGCTGCTCAAATGTTCACCAAATAAAGGAACACAGAACAACCAAATACCCACAAACTCTGGTCAAGCATCAAAGAAAGCAAGCACTTGGTTTGTGTGAGGCTTCAGTCTCCTTATTACATACCTCAGTCATCTTTGCCCTCTCGGATGTGGGGGTGCCAATGAGTGATCTTCAGCAGGTCACACGCACAGATTTTGTACCATGTTCACATGTTTGGAGCCTGGAAGTGTCTCCACACAGGATATGAGTGATCCTCTAAGGGGTCAAATGCACAGTTTTCTGTACATTATAGTGTTTTTGGAGGTTGGCAGTATCGCCAAATAGCTGATAAGTGGCAGAATGCAAGATGGATGAGATTAACTTCTTAGATGGCCAGTGTCCAAGACGGCTCCGAAAGCAGCCGCCGAACTCCACTTGACTTTCCGTCCCAGCATTGTGGGATAGCAAGAAGCCTCAGAGGTCACGGATCTCAACCATGCCTCACCGGGAACTGAAAATTAGCAGATGCAAACCAACGTTTTTTAAAAATCAAGACAAGTGTCAGTGAAAGGGAGTTTAAAAAAAAAAACAAAAGGAAAGCAAGAAAGGAAGGAGGTAGCTGGTACACTCTAGCACTTGGGCAAGTGCGTCTGCCAATCACAGGCTTCGGCTTCACTTCAGCTGTAGGAGGTTTAAAACTGTGAGATTTGTCAGGCTCGACCATGCAAATGGACCCCAGTGGCCACCATTTGATGTGGCAGAGAAGCCCAAGTTGGTGGGTCCTGGAGAGGTTTTTCTGAACCCTCCAAAAGGACAAAGCTTCACAGCACTGTTATTTTTGCAGCTGTGCTCCTCTCTGGATCCAGCCCTGCGATTCCCTGGGTTCTGCCCCTCCGTTCTTCCCCCTTCCTGTTCCTTGGTCCCCAGCTCCTCCTGACCATCCCTGCCCTCCGCTCTCATTACTTGCTGACCCAACTCTGGGCCTCTACCCTGGGCCCTGCCTCTCAGGCCCACTCTGGTTATGAGGACAGGAAAAGTGAGCTAAGGGGAGCTGGTTGCCTTATATGGGCTATGTCACTTCAAATTCACAACACAATGCTGAGAGGTAAGGATTATTAGCCTTCTTTTAAAGATAAAGAGAAGTTAGGTAATCTGCTTTTTTGAAACTTAGAGGTCTAAAATCAGTCACTGTAATTATTTGAGTGATCTAAGAGTATTTAAGTACATTTGAAAAAAATAGTGAAAATAGCCTTTCTCTCTTCAAAATACAAGACTGAGACCAAGGGTAAAATGACAGGAAGTTAATCAAATTTTAATAGGAAGCATTTCCTCTGTTAGAAAAGGTGGGGAATCATAAATGTTTAGAGTTATGACCTTGCACAGCACTGAACCTAGGAAAGGATTTAAACTCTGAATTTATCTTTGATAACAGGGACTGATTTACAATGTGCTCATATTAAATTATACCTGTAATTTTTTTTAAAGTCACGGAGCTGCTAAAGAATGAGAGGAATCAAAACCAAGATGGGGAGACAACCAAGATGGTACATTAGGTAAACACTGTGTTTACCTTCTCTCACAACCCATAAAAATTACAACTAATCTACAAAACAAACATTATTGAAACTCACCTAAAATCAAGCTGAACCGAAGCCTTTCAACAAAGGACGTGCAGAAGCAGCCACCTCCAGACTGGTAGGAAGGGCAGAGACACAGAACGGGCTAGTCCCACACCCGTATGTGACCATTAAAGATCAGGAGGGCTATTTCGACTGTGGGGGTCCCCTCCCCATCCCCTAAAGGAGCAAGACATACCAGCCCCACCCCAGCCCAGGGTTCCAGTGCCGGGGAGAGAAGTCCGCATAATTTTTGGTTGTGAAAAACAGCGGAAACTGTGATTTACTGATGCTGAGTACGGCTGCTCTCACAGGTGCTCCTCTTAAGGGAGTGAGCGGACTTAACCCCTAGTGGAATCGCTGGCTCTGAGCTCCAGTGCTGGGTATCAGCTGGAAAGGCAGAAGGGACAAATAGAGGGGAACTGAGTTGTCTGGCTTGGGACGGGCTGGAAAGGCGGCTTTCTCCTGCACGGGGGAGCTGGTAGAAGCCACTGTTTCTTTGTTGAGCCCTCCCCCTTCATGGCCTGCGAACATAGGCAGCTGCCATGTCTGAGTCTCTTCCATTAGTTTTCCCTGCCCTGGTGATTTGAGACCTGGCCCAAATCAGGCACACCCAGGCCGTATCCAGTGGCTTTGTCATCCAGACCACTTGTCTTGGCTCAAACTATAAACTTTCCTAGGGTATCTCAAACGTTCATCAAACCCAGACAAACAGCATCTTGCTTGAGCGTGTCCTGTACCTCTGGCTGAGAAGCCCTAAGCTGGCACTCGTGGCAACCAGCCTTGGTTCGATCTTGGCCTCTCAAGGCACTTCCAAGCACAGCACGGGTGGCAGACAACTGTGGATTTCTTTCTGGCTCCCACTAGGTGGCCCTGGGTGGGGTAAGGGCTGTGGCTGAGTAGATCTACAGCAGATCCCCTCCAACGTGGTCCTGGGGCTGGCGTCCCGTGACCAGCTTCAAAACGAGCTGGAGCATCACCCAGCCATCTCCAAGTACGACACACCCAAGGGGCAGATCGGGCAGGCACCAGAGTCCTGCTGAGGCAGGTCCTGCTCCATAGGATCAGCCCCTGCACAACAACTCTTCCACTGTAGTTAAGGCCAATCCTCACAACCAGTGAGCCCAAGGGTCAGTCTCTCCCATTGATATGCAATTATCAACCAAGGCTCAACTATAAGAGGAGGGTACACACAACCCACACAAGGGACACACCTGGAGCATGTGACTCATGTGACCAGAAAGACCGCACCACTGAACCCCACAGCACACCTACTAAATAATGCCACTCTACTAAGACCAGAAGATATAGCAGCCCTGCCTAACACATAGAAACAAACACAGGGATGCAGCCAAAATGGGGAGACAAAGACACATGTCCTAAATGAAAGAACAGAACAAAACTCCAGAAAAAGAACTAAGCGAAACGGAGATAAGCAATCTATCAGACATAGAGTTCCAAACACTGGTTATAAGAATGCTCAGTGATCTCATAAAAATGGAGATGGAGACCATAAAAAAGAACCAGTCAGAAATAAAGGATACAATAATGGAAACGAATAATATATTACAGGGAATCAACAGTAGAGTAGATGAAGCAGAGGATCCAACCAGCAATGTAAAAGACAGTGTAGCAGAAAACACGCAACCAGAATAGCAAAAAGAAAAGAGAATCCAAAAGCTGAGAAGAGTTTAAGGGGCCTCTAGGACAATATCAAGCATACCAACATTCGCATTATAGGGGTACCAGAAGGAGAAGACAGAACAAGGAATTGAAGAACTATTTGAAGAAATAATGACAGAACACTTCCCTGACCTGCTGAAGGAAATGGACATACAATCCCAGGAAGCACAGAGAGTCCCAAACAAAATAAATCCAAAGAGGCCAACGCCAATATACATCATAATTAAAATGCCAAAGATGAAATACAAAGAGAGAATCTTAAAAGCAGCAAGAGAAAAGCAGTTAGTTACCTACACGGAAGCCCCCATAAAACTGTCAGCTGATTTCTCAACAGAAACTTTGCAGGCAAGAAGGGAGTGGCAGGAAATACTCCAAGTGATGAAAAGCAACGACATACAACCAAGATTGCTGTACCCAGCAAGGCTGTCATTTAGAATTGAAGGACAGATAAGGAGCTTCCCAGATAAGAAAGAGCTGAAGGAGTTCATCACCACAAAATCAGTATTGCAAGGACTCTTAGAGGGACTTTAAGATGGGAGGGGGGTTAAGTATGGGTGAAAGGGGAAGGGATTAAGAAGAACAAATTGGGTGTTACACAGTCATGGGGATGTAGGGTACAGCATAAGGAATATAGTCAACAATATTGTACTAACTAGGTATGGTGCCAGATAGATACTATATCTATTGGGGTGCTAGATGGGAATGGGGTTGGGGTCAGGATAAAAAAGGTGAAGGCATTAAGAAATGTAAATTGATAATTAGTACAATATGGGGAATACAATCAACAATGTTGCAAAGATGATGTAAGGTGCCATATGAGCACTGGAGTTACCAGGGGGATCACGTCATAGACTGTGTAGATGCCTGACCAATGTGCTATACAGCTGAAGAGCTGAAGTAGAATAATACTGAATGTCAACTATAACTAAATATATAGGTATATATAGTCATGGGATGTGGAGCACAGCATAGGGAAGATAGTTGATGGTATTGTAACAGCTGTATACAATCTCAGAGGGGTAGTAGCTTGGGGGATGGGTTATCACTTTATGAGGGGATTAAATGTCTAACTATTACGCTACTTTGTACACCTGAAACTAATGGAAAAAAAACAACCCAGATATATGAGACTCCAAGGCCACATTCTTTCTAATATGCCACACTGCCTCTTTTCCCGTGCTTCCTTTGCATCTTTCTTAGTGTACCATTTGCATGTTTCCCACCCCTTACATTCATTCTGACACCTTTCATCAACTTACAATTCATCTCTTCATCTCCAGCAACTTCCCCCACTCAGACTCTGCCCAGCTCACTGTGTCTTCTGATAGAAGAGCTACCCACCATTTGTAATCCATAAATGAAGTGAGGGCACATCTGATTACATCTCACCTGCCTTCCATGAGTCCCCACTTCCCCACAGGAAGGGTCCAAATATCTCATCATGGCATAAATGCCAGTCACAATGTAGTGCCTACCAAGCTCTCGGACCTCATCTCTCACCTGGCCCTTCTGTCTTCTTTTTTATTTTTTTTTATCATATTTCAACTACACTAAATCTCCTCCCCAAACAAGCCTACTCTAAGACCAAGTAGCCAACAGGTTGGCCTACAATATTTATTGCAATAAGATGGAGACCTTTTTATTGTCTTGGTATCTGGTACTAGAATTTCCCTTTGGGCAGAGCCACCTTTACTGGAAGAATTTCTTAATAACCCTCATTTGTGCAGAAGCTGAGGTCCTAGGATTCCAAGTGTGGGTAGTTTTCAAGCTGGGCTCTTGAGAAGCAGATGCTGAGATGGAGTTGGAGGAGCAAGATGTTTATCAGGATAACACAAATACACATCAACTGATGAATGGGTGAGCAAAATACAGTATATCCACATACTACATTCCGGAATATTATTTGCCTTTTTGTAGGAATGAAGGACAGAGCCATGCTGCAACATGGATAAACCTTGAAACCATGATGCTAAGTGAAAGAAACCAGTCACAAAAGGCCACGTATTGTATGATTCCATTTATATGAAAGTTCCAGAATAGTCAACTCTATAGAGATAGAAAGTACATTAATTATAGCCAGAGGTTGAAGGAGGGGTTAATAGGAAGTGACTGCTAAGAGGTATGGAGTTTCTTTTGGGGGGGGGTCATAAAAATGTTCTGGAATTAGAGAGTTGTGGTGGTTGCACAACTTTATGAAAATACTGAAAACCAATGAGTTGTACATTGTAAAAGGGTGGACTTTATGGTATGTAAATTATATCTCAGTAAAGTTTTTTTTTTTAAACATTTTTAAAAAGGTATTTATTAGAGATCAACATCTGCGAAAGGAAGGAGGAGGAAGCAGGATTGGTCACAGGAAGGACCTGACCTGTGATGCAAGCCCAGCTAACCAGTCTGGGAGCTCCAGAGCAGGTAGTGCCATCAGTGTCTCACATGAGACTGAAATGGCCCAGGCTCTGCACTTCCACTTCCCTCAGTGCCTGGATGCGGGTCATCCTGGGAAGGGCATGACCTCGGGCTGCAGCCACACTCTGTGAAGGAGCTGACAGTGGGACGCTGTCCGCTGACTCACTCCTTGGAGCTGGGCAGCAAGTTCCTCTCGGAAGGGGGTCTGGGTGTAAACACCCTGCAGGCCAGTAAGGAAGAAATGTGACAGTTGTTCCAGAAAGAAAAGAGAAGTTGACAAAAGAAAAAGGAGTGAGTGAAACGGGGCAGTGAGATGGCAGAAAGCTGTGCGGTATGCAACGGGGCCCCACTTTGTAACCGCTCACATCTTTGTCAAGGTAAGGCCCAGGACATAGACCCTTAACATTTTGTCAAATAAGAAATTCTATTCTAACACTCAATGATTTCTGCGCTTAGGCTCTCATTTCTCCCAGAGCCTCAGCTGGCTGAAGCAGTTATTCAATTAAACTTCTTCACAAGTTGTGTAGGACAGGAGAACATCTCTTTTACCTCCTCTTCGCAGACTTATTAAAAGACATTAACACTGAGGTATAATTTATGAATTAAGTTAAACACTAAGCTTAAATTCTACGAACAATGATGAACAAGAGGAGTGGTAAAAGAAAAAGGGCGAGACGTCAACACCAAACCAATTTGGACTTAGTATCAGGTGCTTGGTCTACTAGCTTTTCATAAACAGCACAGCTGGAAAAGCCACAAGAAAGACTATATTTCACATATTGCATCTGGTTAATGGAAAAACCAACTTGAGAAAATGTAAACCCAGACATCTAATAATAAAAACATACTTTTGCAAAGGTGCTTTCCATATATCATCTCATTTAGCCCTCTCAACAACTCCCTAAAGTAGAGAGATCAGAATTATTATTATAATCATCATTTTATAGTTGAGTCAACTGATGTTCAGTTTAAGTGATTGGCTCAAGTTTACATAGCAAACAAGCAACAGTACCAGGACTTGTACCCAGAGCTAGTGACTCCAAGTGCAATACTCTTTCCATGACTACACCACGCTGTAGCACAGCTGCCACCACCTCCCTCCCCTCCGTGACCAGAGAGATCAGAGAGAAACCTGCTCAGCAATTCAAATGCATTCCCCATGAGGCAACAGCCATTTGAGAATTAACTTCTTAGAGGAAGTTTTTATTAATTAACATGGCTTTCAGCCAACAAACAGAATGAACAGAACTACCTTCTAACACACCCCAGAGATACAAGAACTCATTTGTGTGTGGACTTGGAAAAGTTAATCAATAAAACACCAGACAGGCAACCAGTTACCATTTTTAACTCCAGCTGTGGCAGCAAGTGGAATTTTAGATAGCAAGACAGAAGAAATTAATGAATAAAGGGTTTCCAGAGAAGAGAATAGCATTCAGCCCAGGAGTTTTCCTTTCCAATAAAAGTCACTACAACAAGACTGGGAAATCAAAGGCACTCATGTGCAGTGATGGTGAATATATTTACAGAACTGGGGCAAAGTGATACATCCAGCATTGATATGACTTATGCAATTAGCAATGGAGAACAGACGAGATCCCCTGTTTGAGAAACTGCCTCGACCAAGTTAAATGGATTTCTTTACTCCAGGACTTCCTAAGAGATGAACACCTTATCAGCAATTTAAGAAATGGTGAATTCGAGCAATAAAAATATAGTTGAGGTCATTTATAACAACTGCATAGAGAAACTGATCATTCTGGACAACTAGTTCATACATGACAAGTACCTGGCTTGTTTGCCTTCGTTTCTCACTCCTGCCCCGGTGACAGGCATGACTAATTACTCACTGCACTCTTTGCCGCTGATTTCAGATATAGCTTCACAATCCGTAAAACAACTCTCCAAGAAGCTGCTACGAGTTAGTCATAAATGCATTATCAGATTTGAAATGAAAAAGTTGGGCATAAACCAGCACAAGGTGAAGAAATAGGTTAGATATTCCTCAGGTGCAGTCATTGAAGAGGATCCAGACCCAGAAGACCTGCCAGCTAATTATCACAGGAGGCGCTAAGGGCTGGGGACCAGGACCCATTTGCCTTCGTATCCTCAGCACCTAGCACAGTGCCTGACATTGTAGACTCTGGATATGTTTGGTGAATTAATGAGCTAACACCAAAATCACATGGTAGTGATGATTTTACATAGCCCATCGTTACTGTAACATATACATAATTTATACTGGAATTTATATGTAATCATATATATTAGCCATTAGGAAAAATATATCTAATTGTTCCCTACTATGAGTTCAGTGTCCTTCTGAGCTATTATTTCTGCTATCTTTACAAGGTCCCTAATAAAGGATCTTATCCAGTATGATATAAAGAAGCACCAGGAACTACCAACAGACCTTGGTTTGAATTCAGAATCTATACTTATTTGTTATATAACTTGGAGAAAACTGCTTGATCTCTCTGGTCTTCAGTGTCTTCAGTTAAAAAGAAGACAGTTGGGGCTGGCCCGGTGGCTCAGGCAGTTAGAGCTCCATGCTTCCAGCTCCGAAGGCTGCCAGTTCGGTTCCCACATAGGCCAGTCGGCTCTCAACCACAAGGTTGCCAGTTCAACTCCTCGAGTCCTGCAAGGGATGGTGGGCTCCGCCCCCTGCAACTAAGATTGAACAAGGCACCTTGAGCTGAGCTGCCGCTGAGCTCCCAGATGGCTCAGTTGGTTGGAGCGCGTCCTCTCAACCACAAGGTTGCTAGTTCGATTCCTCGACTCCCACAAGGGATGGTGGGCTGTGCCCCCTGCAACTAGAAACGGGAACTGGACCTGGAGATGAGCTGTGCCCTCCACAACTAAGACTGAAAGGACAACAACTTGACTTGGAAAAAGGCCTGGAAGTACACACTGTTCCCCAATAAAGTCCTGTTCCCCTCCCCCAATAAAATCTTAAAAAAAAAAAAAGAAGACAATAAAATGTACTTTGGAGAGTTGTTATGAGGATTAAGGATTTATTATGTAAAGCAACTAATACAGTTCCTGGTTCTTTTTCTATTTGTGCCTCTCCTTATTTCCAAAGGGATTTAAAGTGGTTTAAAAAGTTACCTACAGTGAAGTAAATAAATTTAAAATGAAGAGGTAAAAATTTCAGAGCAAAGGGAAAACAAGCATAATAAAAAATAAACAAGGAGTGAATTAGAGCATCTCACACACAGTAGACATAATACAAAATGCCGGTGGTGGTGATAATAGTTTATATTAATAACGTTAGTCGTCACTGCTGCTGTCACCATCTCTGCCTGGAAAAGTCCATTCATCCTTCAAGTCCCCATCTGGGGACTAGCCCTACCCGATAATAAACATAATATAAAACCTCAAACACTAAAACAGTGTGGAAATGGTACATGAATAGACAGACCAATTGAACAGAATAGAATGCCCATAAGAAATTTTAGTGTATGATAAAGTCACATCTGTATATGCATAAAGTTTCTGATAAAGTTGCAAGATTTTGAAAACCTCAGCTACAGATGTAGAAACTAAAGCAATGAGAAGTTAAGTAACTTGGCAAACTCACCCAGCTAGTAAATTATACAACTGGGATTAGAATGCAGGCCTTCTGATTCCAGAGTCCTTTTTATTAACCGCTAAATGTTAATATTGAGTTAAAAAAAAAAAAAGCAAAGTGCAGACCAATAAGTATAATACACTACCTGTGGGGTAAAAAGAGAAAAGAAAAATACTTATTTATGTTTGCCCATCTATGCCTACAGAAGTTCTAGAAGGACTCATAAGAAACTAAGAGCAGCAGTTACCTTTGGAGAGCATGAGGATGGGCAGAAGAGTAAAGGGGCTTGGGGAACATATCTATAAGTAATGGGGGAAATGTATTTATAAATTGATCTTAAAACATATACATACATATGTATTTGAACTATATAAATATATAACCTGATCCAAAATTAAATGTTGAGACAGAAGGAAAACACTCACCCTGGGCAAGCCTTTTCTGACCCCTTCCTCCTCCCCAAGCACAGTAAGCCCACGCTTCTTCCAAGTTCCCTTCTCACCAGTGCCTACATTTTTTTCTGGCACAGATCATGTCGCACTGCCCTAATTTATCCTCCACTCCCCTGCTCACCTCTCCCCCCGCCACACTGTGAGCTCTTTAAAGGTAGGGTTCTGTTCCTTTCATTCTTGTATCCCCACACATAGTGCAGTCCCTGATGTGTAGTGAATAGCCAGTATATGGGGAAGTGGAACTGTGAAAAGAGAAGTGGGGCAGACCGGCCACGTTTGTGGTACTAGCCCTGTGGAAAGGGGAATCAACTGGGGCCTTCGTGTAACAATGGGAATTTGAAGAGGAAGTAAGGAGAGAGGAAACTACAGCACCCCTTGCAGAAAAGGTGTACCCAACACAGCTCAGGCAAAGGGGTAAGAAGGGCACTGTGAGCCCATGCTAATGAGGAAGCAGAACCCCTAGCTGAAGAAGAGGTGAGACTTGAGACTGACCCTGGAAGAGCAAGAAATGGAACATAAGACTGAGACCACAGAAGCAAGACTGAGACCCAGAAGGGAGGACTCCCAGCCACCAGAGATTCAGTTGAAAACTCTGCACCCCTCTGATGACTGAATATGGGGCAGAGGGCATGTGAAAGATTGATACTGGAGGAAACTCTCAACTTGTATATGCCAACACACCTGATCTGTTGCGTTCTGTTCATTTAAACCCTGCATACAGTCATCTGAGGGCTGAAGGGAGATCTATATTGGGTCAGGGATATATTTTCCCTGGCAGAATAAATGTCAGATTCCAAAGGCAAGGGAACTGGCTCACTCCAGTCTGACCACACACACCACCACCACCCCACCTACTGTAAAACTGGGCTTCTGTGGATAATTGTGTATATCCTCATACTATGATCCACAAGAATATATTTCAGTATTAGATTGTGTTAATAATCATCAAAACTGCACAGATTCAATAGTCCTTATTTTAAAATAACACACACACACACACACACACACACACACACACACACACATTTTAAAAATGCAAGATAAATTTAAAAAAAGAAAAAAGAACAATAAAATAAGACACACACTGGACTAGGTCTAAGTGAAGTGAGGCAATGTCTAAGATTTGCTTCAAAAGAATAAAAAAATAATATGTAACAATAAGAAGTTTGGATCTTCCAAACAGTAGCCCTTACTAAGAGAACGCACTTTATGTTGAGGCTGCTTCCCCCTAAAAGGCAAGCCAGTTAAATAAAAGAAGCAAAAGCCTGGATAAGTATAGGAAATGTTTGCAGAAGGTAATTTTATTTCATTGCCTCAGCCCTCAGTGACATTAGCAAATATTGCAAAGTAATGAAAGAGGTCATTAGGAAGGAACTAGAAACACCTTCCGACGTTAGGAAAAAATTCTGACATCTTAATTATATTCTGCCACCTAGTGACAAAGGAAATTTAACATCGTTGCTTAGCCAGGCTCCAAGAGCAGAGAGGGCTGCCCTCCACCACCTGGACACCAAAGCATATAGCCTGACCCCTCCGAGGCAAGCCTGACCCCACAAGAGTTTGGCACACGATGTCCTCTCTCTGCTTCTGTTCACAGCTCTGGGAGACACTGTAAATGTGGTCAACAGCCAAAGGACAGACTTCCCCTGGAGCCAGAAGGTCCACCTTCCGCCACTCAACACAGCCCACTGGCCCCTTTGCTATCTCCTGTCCGCTGCTAAGGGCTTCAAGGGGAAACAGACAGCGAGACTGAAAGGTGTGAGGAAGCTGGACATTTTCACCCTGAAGTTCCACTGTGGGAAGGAACAGTAAATACTAATATCTCCTTCAGTGAAATGGGGTAACTTTGACTCACAAATCTTTGAGATCACACAATATGAGGGGCACAAAAACTCCTATTAATTTCCAAATATAAATTGAAGGAGTGTATGTTTTAAAGGTACACTCAGGACCAACTGCACATGGACTCTGAGGCCTTTCTTGTCCAGTGAGCTTCGTCTGACTAAAGGGGCGACGCATAATGCATTGGAGGCTGCAGGCGGTGGAGGCAGGGCCAGGGCTGGAGGGAGAACTGTGGCCCCCTCGCACTCCAGATTATAAGGTTTCTATGTATGTACCAGAGTCGGTGTGATTCCTCAGAGGTCTTCAGGTTCCCCCATTTCATTTTGTCAGCCTCCTCCGTTCATTTACAGACCACTGGTGTTACAACAGTGGCATTTCAGAAGAAACTTGATCCTATACAGAAACTCTTCATGGACAAGATTAAAGAGTGTAAATCTAAGCCCTTGGCATCTTGAGGACCATTTTATATTGGCCCAGAGGATCATCAGGAGCTGGAGTGGGAGGTTTTTAAGCTTGAACAGATGTACGTTAAGCCAGACATAAATACATTCTGTAACTTCAAATTTGAGGACCCCAAACTTGAAAGCACTGAAAAAAGCTAGTTCTAAAGAAATAAAATTAACCTGGTTTTTCTGTTATGCCTGGATTATTTGTACAACTAATTAGCATCAGACTAAACTTATATTTCACAAGTGTAAAAAAAAGTGGAAAGATATTCATAGTTATTCATCTTAGATTTATTTCTCTCTCTCATGTCACCCCCTGCAAAGGATTTAAGGGTGTGGGGACAGGAGTACAGTTTCCAGGTTCTCGGCCTCACGTGGAAAGGTGCTCACTCAGGTAGTAAATGGCCATCAACTGTGATCGGATGGCCATCAGCTGTGGCTAGTTGGCTGTCAGCTGTAACCAGTGAGCCATTGGCTACTAATATAACTGCTATGGCTACGCTAGCAGCAAATGGAGGCTAGCAAGAAGATGGTGGCTGAGCTAGCAAGCATGGATTGCAGTTAGCATGACAGAGTGTGGGTTGCGGATTGCAGAGAAGTGGACGGCAGGTTGTGGATAGTGTGGCTACTGTTCCCTGTGTCTCCAACCCAGCCACCAGCAAAACTATAGTGGTATGACTCCCGATCTGTGGCTCTGTGGGTGTTCCTTTTTGGCCTCACCATATCCTGCGTTCTTATGTGGGGAGCAGGACCAGAGACCCCACATGACACCCTGCATGACAAAGGGACTGAAAAACAAAGAACGTACATAGTGAAATTTTGAATTATAAATTAAAGCAGAAACCAAAAGCATGAAAATGCAGAACACAAACATAATAGTTATACGGAAAAACAGAGCTGAGATATAGTTCAGTGATAAGAATCATCCAGGGAGAATTTCTTACCAAAATATTAATATTCTAGGATCTTTTACTCAAATTGTGGTTTCAAGACCAACATCAACATCACCTGGGAGCTTTTCAGAAATGCAGGATTTCAAGCCCTACCCAGACCTACTGAATCAGAATCTGCCTTTTAACAAGATTCCCAGGTGACTTGTGTACATAAAGTTTGAGAAGCACTGATTTAGTCCTCCCCGATTTATCCATCCCCGCATGGAGACTGAGATTCAGGAGCCTGTATTTTTTTTAAGCATCCACAGCTGATTCTTATTAAGCAACTTAAGAAATATTACTATAGGTGAATATCAAATATAGTTTGGGGCTTCCTAGTATACAAAGTAAAATCAGAAAAAAATAAGCAGAATTAGTTCCTCAGTGGCAAGCCAAGCATTTTAATAAATTTTCTTGTGGGACCTTAAAAATGAAGCTTACATAATGACCCAGTGGAAATGTT
The DNA here is from genome assembly GCF_057876585.1 of Rhinolophus sinicus. NCBI lineage: Eukaryota > Metazoa > Chordata > Mammalia > Chiroptera > Rhinolophidae > Rhinolophus > Rhinolophus sinicus. The sequence goes on along the minus strand of NC_142516.1, from coordinate 24,690,452 downwards.
CTGACTTTTTTTTTTTTGTACCAAATGTTGCAGCAAACATAATTTGGTAAATTTCTTATATCTTTAATAAAAGCTAGACGTTTAGTGTCAGAATAGATGGGGCTAAGCTAATGGCATAGAAATCAGGGGTCAGCAAATTACTGCTTTGCAAATAAAGTTTTATTGAGCACAGCCTTGCTCATTCATTTGCATATTGTCTATGGATGCTTTCATTCTATAATGGCAGACTTTCATTCTATAATTGTCTATAAGTGGTTGCAACAGATACCATATGGTCTGCAAAGGCTAAAATATTTATACCTGCCCTTTTACAGAAAACATTTGTCAACCCATGCTCTATACAAATTACCCAGGGAAAGCCTGGCTTTCAGTCTCCATGAACATCACTTCTCCCAGTGGGCTTCTGATAGGAATTAGAGATTGTACAGTGATGAAGGTATAAGAATTCATTTTGGGGATTAGTGGTTGGTAAACTGGCACTCAAAAAAAAAAAGTCCCGACTTGTTATACTCGCCAAATCCATGGTATAAATCAGGGTTTCTCAACCTAAGCTGGATTCCGGGCTGGATAATTCTGTTATAGGGTGCTGTCCTTTGCACTGTAGGATATTGAGCAGCACCTCTGGCTTCTACCCACTAGATGTCAGTAGTAAACCCTCAGTTGTGACAAAATATGTCTCCAGAGATTGACAGATGTCCCCGAGGGGGCAAAATCACCCTCATTGAGAACTGCTGGGGTAAATACTCCTGCCATCATCAATTTGACATCACTGACCATGGATGTGAGAAAAGATGTCTCAGTCTCACAAGCCAGAGAGAACCATCGCCAACATACGACTGCACGAGATCATACTTGCACAGATAGGAATGTTGGTGCCCTATTTTAAAAGCTGAGGTACCTAGCCAGGATCTCCACATGAATCAAAAGTTACCACTTCTCCACAGAGATGAACCTACTGGCAAAATTGGTTTTTTGTGTTTGTTTTTTTTTCTTCAGGAAATGGCTTGGATCACTCCACACAAAATTATGTTCCACAAAGCATGGTTGAGATTATTCTGAACTAGAAAATATCCAAAGCAGATGTTAACAGTCACCTCCAATGGTTATTTAAAAACTCTCAATAATATATTAGTAAATCACATGGCTTCCCAGTGGATTTGGCAGGATGAATTAGCCCCAAGAAAACTGAATGGCTGTACTTGTTATATGGATTTGGGTTCTGTTTTGTTGTGATTGGTGTTTTTGTTTTGTTTTATTATTTATTTAAATCAATTGAATTTGGGGAAATGTCTGCCAATGATAATGACATTAGCTCTGGAATTCGTTGTATCAAAAGCACCAAGAATTGTTAATTACTCAAAACCAATTATTGAGGTCACTCTTAGGCCATGACATTAAAACCATATCCTCAGCACCCAAGAGGACACTTACCCTCCTGTTCTGGGAGGGCAGGCATCAATTTTTATCTGCAGTTTCAGATCCTTAGGAATAAGGCTATTTCTATTGATCCCGAGTTCTTGAGGGTTATTAAAATGTAGATTTTGTAGAATTGTCAATAAGCCAGTGCTTGTATTGAGCACACGGTACTTAGTGTGGCAGACGAATGGAAGGTCAATAGAGGCTACAGTTATATTATACTGCCCAGATTTCTGCACAAGATCATTCTATACAGTGATCAATGTTACCACTTCTGGGATTTCCTTTCCCATCCTAGCTGTGGCCTCCCTGGATTCTCTAGATTATTAAAGAGACCAAAGGCAGATGGCTTGTAGAATCATAAGAATGTTATCAGCTTTGTGATAGCTCCTGGTATCATGTGATTGACAATGTAACCAATCAAACCCATCTCTAAATTCAAGATCACACACACACACACACACACACACACACACACACACATAGAACCACTACAAAGTTGAACTTTACCACCAAGCTGTAACTACTACTTTGTGAGGGTGTCAGCTGATTATTTCACCTTCTTGCAGGATCTTAGCATCTTGTGATATATTGTTAACACAAGTTCACAGCATCAAAAAAGTACCTAGGTGGCTCTAGGTACACCCAACACCTTGGCATCGATGTATTACTTAAATATGTTTGTCCTCTCCTATAGCAAGCAACAATAAATAAGATATATAGCCCAATGTATATACCAAATTTAGGGAAATTGAAGAATCCCAACTTGAATTACACAGTACAACTGCAAAAAATAAAGAAATTCTAATTATCATTAAGTGAGCTTATAGAGTGATTTTATATACACACATAGGATTTAAGAGCTATACATGCACACTGTAGGCTAGGATATGATTGTGACCTCTGCCCTTTAAGCTGGATGCATACGATGCACCCCAAATCCACTAGAAATCACCTTGTATAGCTTACCTCCAATAAATAATGTAGTAAATATGCCTTAAACCCATTGGCTCTGCATATAAATTTCTGTCCTGGCAAACCAAACAATCAGTTTCTTAAGAATGAGGCTGGAGCAAAGATTGAAGGAAAACTCAGCAAACTACTGTAAATAAAAATGTAATCTTAAGGGCTAGAAGGCTTACCTTTAAAAAATACTAAGTGGCTTCGGTTTTGAGTGTACCCGAATTGAATTGTACTTGAGGAGTTAATAATGAAACATGTGTGATAAAAATCAGAAGTCACCAAAAATAACAGACTTTGAAAAAATACAGCAAAATAAAATAATTATCTAGAGCTTCAAGATGGATTTGAGAGAAGTAATTAGCAGACCCTACCAAAAACGTAACTTAACATAAGGTCTACAAGATCTGAAGTAGCTGAGAGAAGTGATGCTTCTAGACATCAGTTGAAATCTTTACTTCCACTGTTTCCATAATTATTTTCATTATAAATACTCAAGTCCAAATTCAATGTCTTCCAGAATTTATAATATTTATGTTTACAAAATGGTTATATCCATCAGGATAGGATAGGTTTTATGGTGGTGAGAAACAACCTCAACATTTCAGTCACTTAACAAACATTTATTTCTCAACCATATGACCAAAGTGAATTAGCAGGGGGTTTTAGCCCATCATCATCACTCGGATGATGGAGGTTTCATCTCAACTTGTGCCTCCACCATCTCCAGAGTAGCAGGAAGGAAAGGAACATGCAAATTGCACACAACCTCTTGAAGATTCCATCACATGTCACTTCCACTTGCATTGCATTTGTTGAAGCAAAGCACATGGCTATATCCAATGTCAAGGAGAGTGCAGACAGAAAAGGGAACTGAAATAATGCTAAGCAGCCCTAATGACTACCACAGTGACAGGACATCTTTTAAGATATAAACGTAAGGACTCCTCGAGTTACTTCCCACTACTTCCCCTTTTCAGTTGTATAGAATTCTTTGTATGTGTAAGGCAGACATAGAGACTTTAGATGCTGTAAATCCTCATAAACCTTACCAGAAGAACAATTCAAATGTGCTGCCAAAAGGTAAAATTTGAGCCCCATTTCAATGTTGTAAGGAATCCAACACTGAAGGGAAGTGTATTACACAGGATTCTTTGGACTCCAAGAGATAGAAATTCAACTCAAACTAGCACAGGGAAAAATATTGTAACCAAAGTCAAAAAGAGCTATGGCATACGAGGCCTCAAAGTGAGACTGGATTTAGGAGCTTAAATGCTGTTAGTCCTCCTTCTCTCTGTGTTTCATCGCTGCTGCTCTCTGCTTTGTCAGCATCTCTTTCCCAAGCTGGCTTCTCCAAGCAGGGGAAGAGAGAGGAAATATGACCCCAGGGAGCTCCAGGCTCACAACCAGAAAGGAACTGAGAGCTCTTCCTCACCAGCTCTACTTAGACAAATCCTAGGAAAACCACTGAAGTTGCGAAAAGATTGCTCTGGCTGTTGTTTGGAGAATAAATTGGATAGAAGCAAAAGTAGAAGCACACTTGACCCTGTTGGTCAGTTTCTTAATGAAATTCTCTCTTCCCTTGTGTTCTATGACACAGAAACATCATGGGTCTCTGATCGTGGCTAAGAAGTCCTTTAGGTTCATATCTGTTGTTGCCACAGGTCATCTCCTGGGTTCTTCATTAACTACAAACACAGGAGACAATAATCCAGAGTATTACTCTTCTGATCCTGACACTGGAACTCAAGTGGAAAATTTTCACAGACTGATACTCGGATCTCTCTCCACACTTAAATCCAAACCTTATAGTTTTAACTTACTTCTCTCCTGGGCCTGCTGTTACTACTCTGCTCATAAACATCCATAACTCCTTACATTTCACTGATTTAAACACAGACTTCTCAGGTCCTCCACAATACTGCTTCAATTTACTTTTCCACATAGTATTTCCATTTGTTTACCCAAATGTAAGTGAACACTTTTTATAAAAGACTTAAAAAATTCAGAAGTGTATAGAGAGAAAAATGTGGCAGCCCCCCCGGGACCTTCTAGCCTCCCCCATTCCCCTCCCCAGAGGTGACCACTCTCACCAGTTTGGCAGGTATCTTTCCAGTCCCCTTTCAATACTTTTATCATATATACATGTATGTATAAAAATGTGGACGTCTCTTTGTATAAAAGTAACAGAAATCATATAATATGTATTGTTTGCCCAGTAGTCAAATACTATAACACATATGGTATTATTAGTTAACAATATGCCTTAACTTTCCATTTCAATATGTTCAGCTCTGCCTCATTCTTTTCAATGACAAACTTCTACTCATAAGGTGGATCCATTATCGTACAGGTCCACAATCCTTTATACACAATCCCAGATTCCAAAACGTCCTGAAAACTGAAAGGTTTTGGAAAGTTTGCAGCAAACTCATTTGGTGGTAAAACTTGACCTGAACTTACATGAATCTTTTTAGAGCCTTTATTTATCACATGTAGTGAATATTCATAATTTTCATTGCAGAAATAATTATGTGTTTGACTAGGAACTGTGGCCCCAGACTCCACTAGCACTGTTGCATAACAAACAACAAAAAATTCTGAATTATGAAACATCTCTGACCCAAGAGTTTCAAACAAATGATGTGACTCTATAGTTTCGGGATTTGGGTCAGAGTGTGTGGGTGTGTGTGGGTGTTTGCAGTTTCTTAAGAAAAGTTTATGAAATGTGTAAAACTTAATAATAATTAACAATTATTGTGTGCTTATTATATACCAAACACTGTTCCAGTGCTTTCCATAAGCTAATTAATGTAATTCTCACAACAATACTATCAAGTATCATTATGATCTACACTTTACAGATAAGAAAAATTGAGCCACAGAGAGGCTAAGTAATTTGTGCAGCTTCTACAGTTAGTAATTCTTGTAGCCAAAATTGAAACTTAAACCAGTGTGGCCCCAGAAGCTCGCACTCAAGCCATTACGCTATTTTGCCTTTATGCCCTCTGAGTACAATATAGCAAGTACCTAATCAGATCTTAACATTTTGTCCCCTTCGCTTCACATGATTTTTTAAAAATAAATCCTTACAAATATATTTGAAACCACTGGGTACCTCTATCCAATCCCATTCCCTTCCTTCCCAGAGGTAACCACTGTCTTCAGTTTGGAGTTTATCATTGTTTGCATGTTTTTTTATACTTTTACATAACAATCTATGGTATTGTTTTTCATGTTTTAAACTTTACATATAACTGAAAAAGCCTCATAGATCTTCAAATTACTAACAATCTGTTTCTTCAACTGGATAGTGTATGAGGGTGCGTGCCACTGTCACTCTAACCTGCACATGCATTTGGTATTTTATATGTATGCTGATTTTAAAAGTTTTAAAGGTTAGTATTAATATTGTATGATTAAAAATTGTCCCCAGTTAATCAAACACTAATTTAGTATTGCTATAAGGTACTTTGTAGATATGATTAATATCTATAATCAGTTGACTTTATATAAAGGAGATTATCCTGCATAATCTGAGTGTATTATCCAATCAGTTGAAAGGCCTTAAGAACAGAGCTGAGATTTCTGTGAGGAAAAATGTATTCCCTCTGCAGATTTCAGACTTGCCTAGCCAACCGTTATGATCATATAAGCCAGTTCCTTGCAACAAATCTTTTTACATACACACATACATACACATATCCTACTAGACACATATCCTACTATATATTCTATGGGTCTGTTCCTCTGGTGGAACAATGACCTGAAACAGGGCAGGAAAAATACTGGAAAATAAAGGCCAAAAATTTCCCAAATTTGGTGAAAAACATTAAGCCACAGATCCAAGAATGTCAACAAACCCCAAGTAGGATACACGAAAAGAAGATCACAGTTAACACAGTTCAAAACCAAGAAAAAGAAGCACCTTATCAACTCACATTGGTAGGATGTATAGTAGAGAATCAGATTTAGAGTGTATCTGAGCTCTTCTATAGGACCCAGAGTGGCAAGCCCACCTGGAGAGACTGCAGAATTCCTAAGGCACTGGTCTAATTTAAATAACCTAAACTTGGAAAGGTATTAATAGTTAGATCCTGAGGCAAGTCCAAGCCCTGTGAGTAAATGGGAGGTGCTTCCCCCAACATGGGAGGAAATTTAGATGTTGAAGTTTTAAAGATCCCATACATTAGGATGAGATCAAGGGCAGGAAGAACTGTTGGGCACTGAGATACAATGTACCTCCTAAAACTCTCCCCCAGAACTTAACCTACCCAGCAAATGACTGAGAGAGCTGGACCACTGCCATCCCCCTAACCCTGGCCATCCAAAAGCTTCCTTTGTGTCAAGGAGTAGAGAAAGCATGCATTCCCAATGTTCTACAAATTCAGGAAGAGAGAAGAAAAAAGGTGCTGAGCCACCCTGCTCAGTCCCTCTCCCCAAGCTCACTACTCATATAAAAAACTCCTCCTTTCTTAGGAAGAATGAGAAAAGAAACAGAGAAATGTTCTACCTTGGCTGTGGAGGAGACATTTCTTCCCCTCTATAGAAACTTGGGGAGTGAGGAATAAATTAGTTTGGTCTCCCAACTAGATTGTACATTTCTTAAAGTCAGAAGACTGACATAAAAACTTCTACATCTATCACAGTTGGGAGCAGAGAGCTGGACATACAATAGACAGTGAGCCAACATGTATCAACTTGACCATTCTACGCATATACTTAACTGTGTGTGTATGTGTTATGAAGACTAAACATAATTTTAATATATCCTAATTTTATCTAATATTTGAACAGTAGCCTGCAGCTTATAAAATATTCCTGTAAATATTATCTGATTCAGTGCTCACGGCAACCAGTATTATGAATGAGAAAAATGAAGCTCAAGAGGTGACATAACTTGCTCAAAGTCACATAGCTCATCAGAACCAGAGCAGAGACTCAAATCCACATGATCTGGCTCACATCCCATTTTGTCTCTAATCATACCATGACTGCTTCACTACTGCGATTTCTTCGGTAAGCATTTTGACCTCCTTAAAGAAGAGAAGGATGTTGCACATGACGTCTGAGGCAGCAGCTGTATCTCTGGCTGTCGGAACAGCCTCCACCAGGTCTGGCAACAGCTGTCTCAGCTTGACATCTCACTGGGTTCCTGTCAGAGCCCCACCTTGGGGAATGACAAGCTTAATGAAGAAAAATCCAACCTTCCACCTGAACTCCTAGCTTTGCAAATGCAACTGACATCTGACAGGCTTGGAGGCCCTCGCTGCAGGGAATGGGGTGACCCCAGCCTCCCAGCTCATAGATTGTATGTTTGGCAGCTTTCTCTGCAATTGGCTGGCAACATTTGTGCCCTCTCCAGATCTTACTTTCTGGTCCCAGTGCTAATTTAGATGCAATTCAAACAAACACTTTCTGAGTATTCCCTATATGCCAGGCACTGGGGATATGTATAAAAAGATGAGTAACACACTCTTCCTGCCTTGGGGGCACTCAAAGTCCTACAGAAGAATCAGAAACTTTACACTGCCAGTATCTCTATGGAGACAATACTCAGTGCCATACTGAATGGGCCCCTTTTGAAAAGAAAACTCTAACGCGTCTGCTCAAAAAATTAAATACCATGTTAATTTCCTTTGGCAGGAACAACAGATTCAAATGCCAGCAAGAATCTCAGAAAGGCAAAGGGGATTCCAGAGCTGTGGAAGGGGCACTTTGAAACTAGTGTTTGAGAACCAGGACCTCGCTTCCTTTAATCTTGAAAAATAAAACAGTGATGATCATGAACCAAGGTGTATACGGGGGACACAAGTGGGACCATACACTTGCAGGACAGGATACAAGAAGCGAGACTGGAAGGAAAGGCGGTGAGGGGGCCTCAACATCAAGCCAATGATGTTTAGAATAGATTGTGAATGGACCCATAGAAGGTGTATAATTTGGGCTCAGGTTAGCGTGATTAAGGCACACTAGCACTTGGGAGAGGAACGGCACTGGGAGACTCGTCAGAGGGAATGTTAGAATGTCCTAAGTGAGAGATATGAGGGCCTGAAGCAAGGAGGTGGAAATGGAAACAGGAAGAATTGGAAGGACACTCGGAAGTGGAATAGTGAGGTCTGGGTTCAAGAGAGGTACAGCTATCTCACTATGTGACTGGGCACTAGGGAAGCTCTGAACCGAGACAGGAAAGCCAGAAGAAGAGGTGGAGAAGGAGAAGATTCAAGAAGTCATTGAGTTTGGTTTAGGCTGGATGTGCTCAATGTGTAGTACATGCAACATCCAAGTGAAGATATGTAGAGGGCAGACAGAAAGCACAGCCCAGGAATGTGTCACAGGCTCATCGATGAAGCCATGCGAGTCGATGAGACTGTCCAGGAAGAGAGCATAGAGAGAAGGAAAACAAGTGAAAATGAGGCCCTCAGGGACACTGACATGTAAAAGCCAGGTCAGGAATCAAAAACAGGACCTCTGGATCACCTCAGAAAATTGAAAGCTCATTAAATCTAGAAGAACTAAAAACAAAAGAAAAAAAGAAAAACAAAACAAAAAAAATAGGAAAGGAATAAATGAAATAATATTGGCAAAATGTTGATCATTGTTAAAACTGAGCCCTGAGCACAGGGTGTTTATTATAATGTCTCTACTTGTATATGTTTGAAAATTTTTTCCAAATAAAAATTAAAACCAAATTACTACATAAAAAGAATAAAATCCAAAGCCATTATTGGCGTCTAAGATTAGGGTTTCAGATGACTATGGAGTAGCAAATGGGAAACAAAGAAGAGAGGGCAGCTGGCATCGAATGCCACGTTTTGGACTTTGCTGGTGATGTGAGAGCGTGTTGGGGAGGAACAGGACCCTATCATTCATTCAGTGTCTCTACAGAAAACAAATGACTCTCACATTAGGATGATTCCCCAAGGGTTGAGTAAAGGGAATAGTTATGGTGTGAGAGCAGGGTGTAGGGAGAGCGCAGGAACACCTCACTAACTCTGGTACTAGTAACAGTGGGGTGTTACCCCCCTTTATCACAGTCTTGGTGGAATGCAGAAGTAAGCATGTGTGTCTCGCGGGTGTGTGGCTTGCCTAGAGGTACCTGGCTCAGCATGGGGCTTTGCTTCAAGCTGGTGTCCAGCTGGGCTGGGCTCCTCTCTGCAGATCAAGTTCTGGTCTATTGCAGATGGCTTCATCCTGGGGCCCAGTCTGAAGAAGCAGCAGTGCTCAGGGGGAGCTATTCTCATGGAGATGGCAGATGCCTAGAAACGGCACACAGAAACACAGGATGCTTCCAAAGGCCTGGGCTTGAAACAGGCAAAAACAATTGGTTCCACCCACATTCCATTGACCAAAGCAAGTCATAGAGCCAAGCCCAGGGGCAGGGGAAATACACCCCTACTTTTACAGGAGCAGCTACAAAGTCACATCCAGGCAGAGTATGGATACCAGGAGGGGTGAAGAATTGAAGCCAATAATTCAATCGCACACTCAAGGGTCAGGGAGAGAGTGCTTCGCAGCACGCAGGAAGAGGCCTGCGAAAAGGACCCCCTTGAGAGGACCTTCCATCTCGGGGATCCTGAGGAGATCCCACAGGGCGGTGCCGGCGGAACAAATGTCTGGACCTCCCCAGGTCTCCTGCCCAGTTTTCTCACTTGCTGGACCCAGCTGGAAGCCAGAAAGCCAAGGAGCCCTCTGATGGGGTCCAAACAGGTCCACCTCCCAGGGCAGGTAGCAGTGTGGGGAAGAGTGACAGTGAGTCTGGAGGGACAAAACGAGGATCTGGGCCCAGCGCTGGCCAGCTACTAGAAGAGAACAAAGTGAAGAGGCCCAGCACGCGAACAAATCCTCATCTTCCTCCAGTACAGGCCAGGAAAATGGGGAACCTGCGGGTACAGAAGTTGCAGGAGTCTCTAAGCGGCCTGCACTGCCACGTGGGCATCTGAGCCAGGGGGATGGGCAGACACCAAGCCCTAAGAGAGGTTTTTTTCTTCCCGCAAGGAAGAGACACAGCTGGAGGTGGAAACAGGCAATTAAGACTGATTGTCTGACTCAGCAATAAAATTAGGCTGTGACAGCTAATGATTGTGAAGGGGAGCCCAGGTCAGGCAATCAGTGGGGGAATGATGCTTGAGGGGACCAGAGAGAAGGTTCTGAGTCCAGAGGCTCTATCGGGGCAGCCCCTCCCAAAAGGGCACCTTTTACTGAGCCGGACCAACACTCCCCTGCTAGACTAGAAGGAAGCTCTTGACATTTGCGCTGGTTGTGTTTCTGGAGACAAATTAACGTAGAATGGAGCCAATGTAATAGTAACAATCCACAGCAATTTTCTAAATACAGTAAATGTATTATTTTATAAGCAAAGAATCCTTACTATTGGGAGGGGGGATAAAATGAGCCCCTCAAACTAAATTCTAGGTTTTGTATGTCCAAAGCCCCAAATCAGGGCTCACTTGCTTTATTCATCCACAAAAAAACTGAAGGTGCCCCAAGCACACATTAGAAAAGCAGGTGTTAGATTTATAGTCAGCAAGAGCATGGACTCTGAAACAAACTGCCTGGATTCAAATCCCAGTTTGGGGGCTTATTCAAGCCATGAGCCCGGGCAAGTCACTAAATCTGTGCCTTGGTTTCTCCAGCTGTAAAATGGAGGTGATAATAAGAGCATAGAGTTGTTGTGAATATAATGAGTTACTGGATGTGAGCATTTACCAGAGTAAGATCCAGTCAGCGTCCTTACCTTCTGCAGCTTCACCCTGTGTCACAGGTCCGGCAGCCTGGGGACAGAGCGTTCCAGCCTCTCTCTGAGCCTAGCCTTCACCTTCATCTCAGCTTAGCATGGGGCACCTCTGAGCCAGGCTTGCTCTATCACCTAAGGCTGGAACCAGCGGACATTTCCTTTCTCGTGAGTGCTCTGACCAACCCAACCAGCACTGACTCAAGGTTGATGAGAACAGTTAAAGGAGTGTGAAAGAGGCGCTAGCAGCGGAAGGAACTCAGCATTTGTGGGAAAAAAATATGGACCGCTTCAGGAATTTACGTGTCATCCTTGTGCAGGGGCCACACTAATTTCTGTATGGTTCCAATTGTAGTATATGTGCTGCCGAAGTGAGCACGAAACTCAGCATTTTCATGAAAGGCATAACAAACCTACTGGAGTAACTTTAGTCCCAGGAAAAGGAGGGGCTCAGCAAAGGCAGTTCGCTCTCCATGGCTTGGCATTTCATCAGTTGTTGAGTCTCCCTATCTCCCTGAAGCTTTCTCTCCTTGGGCTTTCAGTTTTGGGGTCTCTCTCCTCCTTGTCTCTCCCGCTTTCTCACTCCTTTCTATCCCTTCTGCTCTCTCTCTCCCTCTCTCTCTCTCTCTCTCTCTCTCTCTCTCTCCTTCTCTCCTTCTCTCCTTCTCTCCCTCCCTCCATCTCTCTCTCTCCAAAGCCTGCTTCCGTAAACCAATAGGCTGGGGCCTTGTAAGAAGAGTAAGAGACACCAGGAGTGTGTGTGCACAGAGGATTGGCCAGGGGGAAGGCAGCCATCTGAAAGCCAGGAAGAAAAGTCTCACCAGCAACCAACCCTACTAGCAACTTGATCTTGGATTTCCAGCCTCCAGAACTATGAGAAAATAAATATCTGTTGTTTAAGCCAAAAAGAAAACAACACCTGCTTTCCACTGGTTTTTACATGTGTTTTGATCCTTGGTTGTCTGTGGATCCATAGATCTCAGCACACACACAATTATTTTTTCCTTTCAGTGATAACATCTGGGATCTATTTCAGCTCTGTCAATAATACACCGTATGATGTTCAGCAATCAGATATGCTTAATGTGTGTCACTCACTCTTCTAAATGCTTTGTGTTTAAAATTAACTCATTTAGTTGTCAGGGCAACCCATGAGGGAGGGACTTTTATTATCATTATCTTTGTCTGTGGTAAACTAGATTACTATTCACCAAATATTTTGGTTTCCCTCCCTGCAGTGTTCCTGCCTGTAGCAGATTTGAACATCCCCACCTGGTTGGACTACGGAGTGACTGTGCGATTTTTCTTTAGCCAATAAAATAAGGGCAGAAGTGTCACGTGTCATTTCCAGGAAGAAGCTTTAAAAGCCAGTGTGTCTTACCGTGTTTTCTTTTCACGGTGACAGGATGACTGGCAGTGTGCCAGTTAGTGGCTGCTCTGTCAGTCTGGGTCTGAGGATGCAGTCGACATGGAGCAGAGCCAAAGCGACTCATGAAGGACACGCAGTGTAAACAAGAAGGAAACATTTGTCGTCTGTCATTGAGATTTTCAGAGTTGTTTGTTACTGCAGCATAACCTAGTCTCTCCTGACTCACAATACTCATTTTCGGATACGGGAACTGAGGCACATTTAGAGTGTGTCAGGAGTCTGGCTTGAGTCTAAGCGCCTAACCACTAGTTGGTATTACCTCAATGAACCTCAATTCCTGGTTTATGAGGTTTATTCTGTACCCTACCATGTTTCCCCGAAAATAAGACCTAGCTGGAAAATAAGCCCTAGCATGATTTTTCAGGATGCTCGTAATATAAAATAAGCCCTACCATATTTTCCCGAAAATAAGACCGGGTTTTATATTAATTTTTGCTCCAAAACACGCATTAGGGCTTATTTTATATTACGAGCATCCTGAAAAAAGCATGCTAGGGCTTATTTTCCGGTTAGGTCTTATTTTCGGGGAAACAAGGTAGATGAAGGCAAATGAATGCTGTTTCTTTCAGTCTCATTCATCTAGTTCTCACTCATTCCATTGCCTGTTTTCTTTATAGCTTTAAACATGTTTGGCATATTTATTTTACAGCTGACGCTGGTAAAGCACAAGGAAACTGAGGCGTTCACAGCTGCTTACGGATGTTCTCATCATGGGTATAACTAGAGACCCTATCATCCATGTTCCCAGCTCAGGACACACTCAAGGAAAGAATTCCTAAACCTCCACTTCGCCCCACCGAGCTTCCCATCTTTGGTGTCTGGGAAAGGATAATAATTGCTATGCTTTATTTAGTATCTGCAATGCTCCAACAACCACACAAATATGATTTCTAATTCTTAAAGCTACACTACCAAGCAGGAATTATTCCCATTCTTCTTGATGAGGACATTGCGGTCCCATAACACAAAGGTGTCTAAGGTCACACACCTCGCATGTTTTAGGCTCCTGATCCCACCTCAGAGCCACCTGACACTAAGGCCTGTGTCCTTTCCACCAGGCTGCTATTGTAGCAAGCATTGCTCCAGCTGGTCTCTTTTATCATCTGTGACCTGGGAGGTATCTGAGTCTTTCAGTATATTCTATGCTAAGTAATAATTAAAATGCTTCTGAAGAAGGAAGGGGCGGCAAGCTGAATCTAGGCAAATTCCTTGGAAAGCCTTAATGTAAGAACAACAACAACAACAACAAAAGAAAACAGGCTTAAAAAAATAAGTAAAACAGCCAAAGCAGTTTGAGGTTTTCGTATTTAAATAATAAGGCCGAGCATAGAGCTGAGGAGTCTTTGATTCCACCTTTCTGAGCTCTCGACCAAACCTTAATGAAGCAAACCTCCATGGGAGGCATCCCAATTAGCCCTATTTTCCAGATGATCTGACCAGGACCCCAAAGTCTGATTTCCTGTCCCTCGTGTTCATCTGGGTACAAAACTATCGCTATTGAGAGACTATGCACCAAATACCACCTGTACATATAACTGCCTGATTTTTACAACAGGCTTATGTTGAACCATTGATCATTGCTGTCTTTCAATATTTTTTTTCTGATAATGAGCCAATTTATAATCTAAAGCCAAGCGCTGTCAGGCCTGGTCTTTTTTTTTTAAAAAAGTGTCATCATAATTATTATTTGGTATTGCCATCTGAGTCACATTTTTAAAAATTAAAGGCTTTCTTGTGCTTCTGGAAGCTACTTCTTCTGGAATATTTTGTCCTCAAAACATCCCCTCACAGCATGGCCTCACAAATACCGAGTCATTAGTGTAACCTTCTCAAAACCCTTTCTCCTTCTTGATCCCATTTTCAACAAAACCCCCAAATCATAACACCTTATTCACACAGCTGCCACTCACAGAATGCCTACAACATGCCAGGCCTCCTGCTAGATGCTGGGAAAAATGCAAAGCTATACAAGGCACAGCCCTGCCCTCACCACTCAGTCTCAAGGGCATTAAATATAAAAATCAGTACTGTTACGTGATATTAACAATTGGAAGCCAGGTAGGGTATTTTGCTTCTAGAGAGAAATCAAGGTTCCATCCACTTCCCCAAGCCTCCATTCTATCCCCACAATCAAGGAAACGGTGTTGATGGGAATTGATCAGGTTTAATATTCCTTGGACCACAGTGCCAAGAAGTGATGTTTTTGGTTATAAAAGCAAAGAGACTGAGCGCTGAGGCCCCTGGGCTCTCTCTGGACTCTTTGCAATCTTCTTTCTCCCTGGACTAGGAGTGAGAGAGACCTGGGGCTACCGCCTCCTTGGGAAGGACCTTTGTTTCCTGATGTGGAACCAGAGTGGAGCCCAGGAGGAGACCACAAGGCCTCCCTAAGCTGGCAAAAGGCTTTCTTGCAGTTCCATAGCAGATGACATTAGGACATGAGCGTTAAGAGAAATTATCCAAAACATGATCAATTCAAGAGAGTACAATCTGTCCTTTCAATGTCATACTGAACTGCTGTTTAACAGGCCTATCCAAGAATTATTTGATGTGTCATGAGAAGGTACCATTCTATGAACATGCTATTTACTACTAATTAAGACTCAGACTCAATAACATTGCCTTTTAACTTATAGATTTATGACTTGTAGAGATGCAGATGATTTCTGATAAGTAGATAAGATAAACCCAAAGGTTTTGGTTTTGTTGCCCTGTGGGACATTAAAGCAACTTTGTATCTAACCCAGTGATCTTATTCTGACATTTCTTTTTAAATATAGATTAGAATTTATACTTTGACAGAGACCGGAGACCAATCAGTGATAAGGAGAATTCCTTTCCCTGGCCTTGTCCTCCGGCATTTATGTCCCTTGGGAACCTCAAAGGGGAGTGGCTGTGGCAAGAATAGATTTCAGTGTATGGGATCTTAGGTTCTGGCCAAATACCCCTCCATGTCTTCGAATCAAGACCAGAAGTGACATATTGTAAAAAGCAGAAGTTTAAAATCAAATTATGTGCAACAAAATGCATAAATTAGTATTGGATAATAACCCAAAATATGGAATAAATATCCATGAGTTCATACTGATATAAATAAATGATTGAAGAAATAAGTAAGTGGGGAAGAAGAGAAAAATCTCCTGTGCAGAAAAATCCCAAATAACTTATATAGACCCTCTGCCCTTAAGGAGGGGGGAGCATAATTCCCCCCTCCTTAAATCTCTTAATTGTGACAAATGTACCAGACTAATGGATAATACTAATAACAGGAGAAACTGTGGGGTATACAGAATCTCTGTATTAGTTTCACGATGTTTCATAACACCACATACAGATTTAAAAAAAAAAAAATCAAATTGAATCCCAATTCCACAGCTTATTGACTGTAACCTTCGATAAGTCATTTAACCTTTCTAAGTCTCATCCATAAAATGATGATAATATTACCTGCCTCACAAGATTGTAATAAGGCTGACAAGCGAAAGTACCTGGTTCTCTCCATCTTCACTTTAGGGCTATTCAAAGGCACTTGAATGAACCTGGAAGGTGTGGGGTGGTAATGCACTCTCATTTGCCTGGAAACCAATCTCCAATGCATCTTCTTGAGACACTCTTTCGCAGTGCCAGGTAATGAGCCCAGCCAGCATAAAGCTAAATAAATGTAACCTCAGCAATTTCAAAAATACATCTCCAATGCCCTCCCAGTCTCGCGTTCTTGGTCTCCAAAGAAGGAAGGATGGTGTGGAAAATGTGGTTGAGTTTGTCTGGGCTTGCAAAGAAGAACAAAGCTTGAGTGTGGTATGTGGGGAAGGGAGCCTGGCCTCAGAATAAGCCTGAGGGGCTTTGGAGGGTGATTAGCTAAAGAGAGGAGCCAAGCTTCTCCCCTAGAAGCTTCTGTTTGGATAGGGTAGTCACACAGTCCACATGGGGCCTGGAGCTCAGGGATCAGGCCGCTAGGCAGAGCTGGGGTGCTCCCTGGCATGCCTCTCTGGACCATGAACTGGGCTTGGGAGGATGTGGGACTTTGATAAGCTGTCCCTTACAATCTGTCCCTTTTTCTTATCCTGTTATTGTTAATGTGTTTGTGTGTGCAATCGGTTTCTCATTGCACATTTTAAGGAAGTTTGGCTGTGGTGAACTGTTCAATTGGATCTGCTTTCCTCTAAAAAGGCTCCTGTGTTAGGTCGGCATCATCATTTTCACGGTTTTGTTCATCAGGATTCAAACCACCAGATGCTTTCTAAGAAAGGGAGTTCTACTTGCACATGCCTGTTTTATCAGAGAGCTACACCAGAGGGCAGTGTGGGTGCTCTGTTTTGGAGACGCCCTTTGTTCCTAGAGTGTACAGCTGAGTAATGGGTATTCTCCTGGTGTTTTCCTGAGTAATGAAAGAGGAAGGGAGGTATATTCATTTTCTATTGCTAGTGTAACAAATTACCACAAGCTTACAACACCCATGTATTAGCTCACAGCTCTGTAGGTCAGATGTCAATTGCTTTCACAATCACAGATAGGAGGCAACAACAGGTGTGGCTGGTGGTGAGGTGTGATCCAGGAAACTTAAGTCTTTTACATTTGAGCCATAAACTTGGCTAGTGAACTTTCTCTGGCTACAGCCACTTTAGTCCAGGAAAAGAAAAGGACAGGATTCACCGGGTTTGTGAAGAGCACCCGAGAGCCACTGAAACGGGATTCTGCTAGGTTTACAAACTTCCCTGGGTGTTCCTGAAATTGGACTTCAGATCCAAGTTTCATTTCCTGTGACAGGAGAGCTGGGACGGTATTCGATTCAACA
This sequence comes from Rhinolophus sinicus, assembly GCF_057876585.1. Classification (NCBI taxonomy): domain Eukaryota; kingdom Metazoa; phylum Chordata; class Mammalia; order Chiroptera; family Rhinolophidae; genus Rhinolophus; species Rhinolophus sinicus. The sequence goes on along the minus strand of NC_142516.1, from coordinate 24,673,121 downwards.
ATACTGAAATTTTTCTAACTCTCAAACAAATTTAAAAGCCCCTCCTGACTCTAGAATTTTTCTTCTGAGGTCTAGACCCCCTTCAGGCTGCTCTTTAACTGTTCTCTTTTGCAAGTTTCCCTGGGAGGAAATGAACCTTTCAGGGCTTCAAAATGAACAATCAACCAAAATCCTCCCTCCACTTTTGTTGCTGTTGCAATAGACCCATCGATGTTACGCTAAATGGAGAACCGCAAAGCAGAACTGGGTTTAGCTGTACTGTCCCATCGTATAAGACAGAGAAACTGAAGCCTGTGTTTTCTTATTTTCTCAAATACGCTGCATTTTCCATTTTAGAGAATAGAAGCAGTTGAAGACAGGTCTGTGTTCTCTCTTGACTAGAGACATTCTTTTTTCTTTACAAACTTTGTTAACCAATTAGGAATCTTCACTTACTTCTTACTTGGTATTTAAGATACATAGGGTTTTGCTGTTCAAATATGGTGAAGAAACATGTGCATTTAAGTAGTATACTTGGTTCCAAGATGTGAGGAGATGCTGGAAACCTCTACAGACTCCTTGGGATCCCAGCTGCCAAGCAGTCACAAGAGAAAGAGTGTGCGAATGGGCTCTTCAAAGAAAATAGCAAATGCTCCTCTTTCTTCTGCTTCTCTCCCTGACAGTCCTGCAAATAAGATACGGTTGTTAATCTATAACAGGAAGGGGATGCTAAATCTGGTGGACAGTACAGAAGATGCTACAATGAGGGAAAACTCTGTGGGGAACGGCTTGTTACTTGAGTTGACTTTGAGACACTTCATTGCCTACGTCTGTTCTGCCAGCTGGCTTCACAGGGACCATAAAGCCTCCAAAAATACTTTGTGTAAGATTGTGTGTGTCTTCATTAATTTACCCGGGTGACTTCAGGTGGGGCATCACTCCACAAGGAGAAGTCGGGTCCCAGCACAGACATCGAGTCACGCTCATGGAATCACCAATGCCCACATTGTCACAGAAATCCGCTCACCCACTGCTTCCTTTTTGGCAGCCTTCCCTCGGCTCAGGGTGCACCCTACTCCCCTATCAAAGCTGACTTTGTGTTTCTCACTTTTATCAGCACATTTCCATTCAGCAGCCAGGCTGTCCTGGACCAATGGCACTGTCTAGTCAATATGCCTAGCACATAGCAGGCACTTAAAATTCATTAGCTGAATCCAACATGTCCTCCTTGACTTCCAAATTAACATTTTCTCTCAGCTGGATGGGATGGCTTCCTTCCCCAATTGAGATGCAGTTTTCTCTGACTCTGTACCAGGACTGGCCATATGAGTAAAGAAGATAAACTATCCCCACTTTCAAAGACATTGCCCCAACTGGTGTTACATACTTGTAAAGATCCTAGGCATTCATTTTTCTAAACCTGCATTAAGAATAGTTACACATTAAGCTGGTGCTCCTCGGTTCCAAATGGACATTGGGCTTATTTAGGGCCTTTCTGACAAACAAATTGTCAAAGCATATGGCTATTTTCTTTACTGATACCACAGTTTCTCTTCTACAGATTGACACCAGAGAAAACACTTTAAACCTCTGGACCCATGAGAGACCTGAGGAGCGGAGAGAAGGGAGAAGAAAAGGCCAAAAGGGAGATAGAATATACTAGAAAAAAGTGAGACTATGCTGAGAAATAATCCCAAAGCATAAGAATGCCAGGTATAAGATAACAGTCTTGCCTTTCAAAATTAGAATAACCTAAATGTCCAATATTAGAGGAATGATTAGGTAAAGTATAATCTATTCATACAACGTGCAGGCATCAAATGTTTACTTTGAAGAATGTGTCACAGCAAAGGAAAAGTTTATGGAATGATAGTGAAAAAAAGCAAAACAAAACTATATTGTGCTGTAATCTACTTATCAATTTATGTGTATGTACCGTGTTTCCCCGAAAATAAGACCTAGCTGGACAATCAGCTCTAATGCGTCTTTTGGAGCAAAAATTAATATAAGACTCGCTCTTGTTTTACTATAAGACCAAGTATTATATTAATTTTTGCTCAAAAAGATGCATTAAAGCTGATTGTCCGTCTTGAGAGTATGATGCTAAGCGAAATAAGTCAGACAGAAAAAGCAGAGAACCATATGATTTCACTGATATGTGGTATATAAACCAAAAACAACAAGAGAACAAGATAAACAAATGAGAAACAAAAACTCATAGACACAGACAATAGTTTAATGGTTACCAGAGGGTAAGGGGGGCGGGGGGTGGGAGATGAGGGTAAGGGGGATCAAATATATGGTGATGGAAGGAGAACTGACTCTGGGTGGTGAACACACAATGGGATTTATAGATGATGTAATACAGAATTGTACCCCTGAAATCTATGTAATTTTACTACAATTGTCACCCCAATAAATTAAAAAAAAAAAAAAAAAGCTGATTGTCCGGCTAGGTCTTATTTTCGGGGAAACAGGGTACCACTGTTAGACTGAGGGAAAAGTAAGGGTGGAGGGGAGGTCAAGTGAATAATAGTACCCTAAAGAGCACTGACATCCATGGAAGGAGTGCCTTCAAAGGAGATAGAAAAGACAAAGCAAAGACGCCATGAAAAGGAGTGAACCAAGAGAGCTTGAGGTCCTAGAAGCTGGGAGAAGATGACACGTTCAAGGTGTCAGGCATTTTACATATATTACTACACTTAGTCCTCACCAAGAGTGGGTGACCCCATTCTAGCCATTTGTGTGATGAGCAAATTTTGAGCAAAGTTTCAAGAGGAGCTGAGCAAGCTGGACAAGATCTCAGGATAAGGGAGAGATAGGATTTGAGCTGAGTTCTGCCTCTTAAGCAAAGCCCATGCTCTCTGCTTTACCCCAGGCTTCCTCCCTGCCATATTAAAACTTTCTTCTAAATGCACTTGTATATGACGTCATGATTTAGAGGGATCAGTCAGTTGCATTTCCTATTCAATGAGTACACTTCTGATACAAGGAAGGACAGAGGTAGGAGGGAAGCGTAAGACAATGGACCCCAGGGTGATCAATTAGTATGGGAATTGCAAACTGCATTGCTTACAGGGCAGGTAAGGCAGAAGGGGAAGCACTGTGGCAACCTGGAGCATGCAGACACTGTCTAAAGGGGGCAGGAATCCAGGAATCTCACGGGCTGACATCAGCTATTCCAATTTGTTGAGAGACACCAGATATCTGGATTTGATCTTTCTCCATGAAATTTTCCATTTTTAAAAGTGGGGAGCTAAATGAAAACATTGTTAAACACTATGCAAACAAAACAATTCTGTGGAGGAGATTGAGCCCAGGTTTAGGCCACTGTCGTTGTATCTCTCCGAAGGTAATTTGTCTTCAGGAGCTACACCTTCATGTAGAGCCAATCCTCGCAGGCTAAGAGGAAATCCCCGAGCAGGGCTTGGGTGGAGGTGCTCCTCTTTCCATCTTCCTTCCCCAGCTTCTCTCATTGGGCCCATCACTCAGTTTTCCATGATGAATTCTTTGTTGGGTTCTGTTCCATGGAGTTAAAGGAGCACGGAATGTCTTTCAGCTCAGCCCTTCCTTTCTAGGAAAATAAATGGCTAGTTCCCTGGAGTTGGGGATTTTTTTATGCAATGAATTTCCTCTTTTGAGATTTATGGCAGTAGCTTTGTGAGAGATTTGTAGTAAGTAGTGTTCGGGCTGTAGGTCTTAAATCCTCAATGCCACAGTCATAACTCTCCAGGAAGGAAATGATAAAAGATCACAGTAGCTAATATTGCATTATGATGATACTGTCTCCGCAGAAATGATTGCCGTCTTGCTACTGCTGTCTTACTTAGGAAACGTGAGCTCTTCAAATGTGCTTGAGATATCTATCTTGGTGGTGCTTTGTGAGATCCAGAACCTACAGGTGAAGAGAGCAAACATTTACTGAGTGTCTTCCGCTCCCCTTTTCACTAAGGATCAAAGAAATGAATGTTCCCAAGGTCTCCATCTGTAAAACCTCTCTGGTTCCAAAGCAGATCTTGTCTACCACAACACATGGAATATATTTTTATATATAAGAGAATGTCCAATGAATCAAGGTTGATAGGAGAAAATGGTGAAATATTCTTATCTTTTTAGGTTTAACCTGAATCTGTTTCACTTTTAGATTTAGTGTGTAGTGTATGGGAAGCACAGGAGATAAACAGTCTAAATGACACCATGAGGAAACAATCAGACAAACCCAGACTATGGAATAAAGACAATCATCCCAGTCACTTCGAAAAGCCAATGTCATCGTGAAAAATGTTGGGGTACTCGTCTAGATTAGAAGAGATTGAAAGGACAAATTAACAAATGCAATATATAAACCTTGGACCCTGATTCCAATTTTGGGAGCAATTGACAAAATGTGAATATGGGCTAGATGTTAGATGATTTTAGAGATTATTATTAGTTATCTTAAGTAGGATAATGGTACTGTGGTTATGCAGGAAAACAAACTTATTCTTAGGAGATATGTGCTGAAATACTTAGGAGTAAAGCATCATGATGTCTGCCCTTTAATTTCAAATGACTAAGAAAAAAATTAAATAGGTGTAAAATATTATCAATTGCTGAATCTAGGTGGTGAGTATGTAGGTATTATTACACTATTCTTTTAACTTTTCTGTGCATTTAAATTTTTCACAGTATAGCCACGGGGATACGAAAGTCAATTTGGGGAATGTAATCAATAATGTAAAGATTTTGCAGAGTATCAGATGGAAACTTGTCTCATTAGGGAGACCACCTCAGGGATGATGTAGATGCCTGATCACTGCACTGTACACCTGAAGCTGAAGCTGAACAATAATAAATGTCAACTACAATTTTGTACATATATATATATTTTTTTCACTATATATATATATATATATATATAGTCACAAGAAGTGGAGTACAGGATTAGGAATAGAGACAGTGGAAATGTAATGGCTGTGTGCGATGTCAGAGGGGTAGTGGATGAGGGGAGGGGGGTTATCACTGTGTGAGGGATATAAATGATAAATTTCTAACTATTACATTGGTTGTACACCTGAAACTAACTAACTAACTAAATAAATAAATAAATAAATAAATTTTTCATGGTGTAAAGTGAACATACACAAATAAAAAACTTGATTAAGCTGCCTCAGAATGATGGCGAGGGGGCTTCCCTGAATAAGGTCAAAGCATTTTGTAATTCCGTTAGAAGATCAAAACTATGGACAAGCTTACATAGCTTAGACTATATGTTCATTGTAATAAATATAAAAAATACTTTAAAAGGATAGATGTACATAACTATAGCCATGTAAAACACTATTTGCAGGTGGACATGAACTAGAAATGTATCTATTAGGTTAGTGATTTATTTTTTCAAAATTACTCTTGCTGTATTATCTTTTCCATTAACATAGTCTCATAAAGTAAGCTCATAAATCAAGATGGAAAAAAATCATAACTCTTTTGCTCTGGTGTTTAGTTACAGATGAATATTTTTCTTTTAAGAGCTATTCTTGAAGCCCAACGAAAAGAAATACTCTATTTTTATCATCAGTAAATACATTGAGTTTATTGTATTACTAATAACAAATCATTGTGGAAACCTCAGCTTCACAATTCTAGAGTGGTTAAAAAGATCTGGGAAATATAACAATAAGTGAAATTAAATAATTAAAAATTCAAAACAGCTTCAGAAAGTTAAAAGTTGGTTCATGAATGCCCAAACAAATAGTTTCATCTAAATTATAAGAAAAACCATCTAAAAGAGTGATCAGCAAATATAGGGTGGCCCCTTGTTTTTTGTAAATAAAGTTTTATTGGAACACAGCCATGCTCATTCATTTATATATTGTCTGTGGCTGCTTTCATGCCACAATAGCAGTTAAGTGGTTTCAACAGAGACGGTGTGGCATGCAAATCCTAAAATATCACTATCTAGTCCAAAAAATATTTTGCCCAGTCCTAGTCTCAAAGAATATATGTATGTAAAAAAGGATTAAATGAAAACATGGAAAAACAAAGTTGATTCATTATGGTGGAAGTATTATGATTTTTTATTCATATTTTTAACATTTACATTATGGTTATAATGTGGTTTGTTCATTAAATAAGTGTTTTTAAGAAAAACTAATTGAATGAGTCTTATTACTGCTTTTACAGTGTGTGAAATTGTGAGGAGGGAAGCCAATAGCAAATACATATTATATAGTTATTAAAGCCTCACATGGAAATTCTAATTCTTACGGTTGCGCCAAAGAAAAGCAGAAATACAGAGGGAGAAGGATTATCAAGGTAATTCTCACAGGATTGTTCATAATAACAAAATAGTGGAAATAGGGTAACCATTAAATAAATGATGGTGTCTATATCGTGAAATATTATACAACCATAAAAATGATACTTTAAAAAAGGATTTATTACTTTTGTAATTAGAAAAAAATATTTTTAAAGGATGAGGTAATTTTCACTGACAATGAAAAATGTTCATGATAGTGGTATTTAAGAAATAAATTACAGAACATTTCAAAATATCTATTTACAAGCATTATCTTCATAAAAATATCTGGAAAATATAAACTATATCAACAGTAGTTTAGGAATGATAGTTGGGAGGACTTTTCTTTCTTCTTAATAGAATTCTAGAGTATTTAATTTTTTTATGATCATGTATAACAAGAGAAAAAAATATATATATATATCCATATTTTAAAATAATACTTATTAAAATTTTTAAATGACCTAGTTAAATGTGTATGAAAACTAAATACAAAATTACAGAGAGAATATGATCTCTAGTTCAGGAATAAAATGTATACAAGAAAAAGTCAAAATATTAAGTGTTGCTTCTGGGTGATAGTGTTGTTTCTAGGTGATAGCATTGTGGATGATTTTTACCTTATCTTTTTTTATACTTTTCTCTATCTCCCTGATCTTTCTACAATGAACATATACAACTTGGATAATCCAGAAAAAATCTTAAAGTAAGAATTTGTTAAAATAACTTTTAAAGGAAAAGAAAATTATTACAGCTACTGCCAATCCATATTACCTGACTTTTGAATCTCTTTCTCTCTCTGTCTCTCTCTCACACACACACGCACATGCATGTGTGCAGTAATTCCTGACAATAATGAGTTCTACTATTGTAGCTCTAATTCCTTTAGTGACCCACCCATCCACACAAATCCACACAAACTCAGGCAAACAAGTAGACCACTGTCCCTGAGATTTGTCCAAAGCACCGTTCTCTACTTCTTCTGGTCCACCCTTCCTTACTTTTCCTCCTTCCCTATGTCTTTAAGGCTCATCTGTCTCTACATCTCAGTAAATGATACTTCTGGCCTATTATGCTCTTTTAACAAGTTCAGGGAAGATTTTAGCCTCCACCCTCTTCCATGATTCTGTTAGTCTCCATCCGGAAGTTTACCATAAAGTCTCAGAGAGGAGACAATTTTCATTTTTGGACCCATCCTCACCTCAGGATCCAGGCAATTTAGGTGGCCATTCCTCCCCCACCCTGCCTGGGCAGGGGGAATTGAACAGTTTACATAGGCAGCTTCTTTGAACCAGTCTCCCTCAACTTGCTGGGTGGGTCAGATTTTGCAACCTAAACTATGTGCTGCAATGATATAGGATAAAAAGAAAAGAGAATGATTAGAAAAAAACAAAGGAAAGAAGCACAAATTGAAGAGCAGAGCTTCATTTTTAAGTGACCAGTTTAAGGAAGGAGATGAGTTTTCTGCCTGACTTTGATTGTCCAGGTCTAGGCTGGGCTCAGGGGAGCACCCGGAGGAGGCAGAACAGAAGGCTCACTGCATATGGGACTTGAGCTCTCAGTATTCAGGTCCTCCCTAGACCTGTGTGTGTTGCCATGGGCTTGACATGTTACAGGTGGCTATCTTGGGTTTAAATATTCTGCCCCCTATCTTGACTCCACAAGTCAATTAAGACTTCTTTGGAGGAGTGGGTCTGCCCTGCCTCACTAGGCTGGAAACAAAGGGCTCAGCTCCGTGAGGGGAATGTGGTCAGCCCTCTCTCTCAGCTCACTAAGCAACCTGTTGACAAGCTTATAATTACCAGAACTGTGCGCTACACAATGAATGTTCTTGGGGATTTTAATGATCGAAGTGAATGACCAAGCTTCAACATTTGGAACCATGCTTGAGAAGAATAATTGCTTTAAAGTGTTTCATAAATTGTTGCTAGGAGATCACATCAAGATGGGCCTTTTTACTTACAACTTGAAGTTCAACTGGCAGGAAATTCTCCCATTCAAAATATTATAGATAGGCAAACATAACAATTCAAAAGAGAAAGAAAGACAGAAATCTACTGCCTGTTAGAGAAAATCTTTCGCCTGAACCAAAATGCAGAATAAGAGGCAAGACAATGTTGATGCCAGTTATGGACTTGCATCTCAGTTCTTACTAGTTATATGATCTTGGACAATTCTTTTAATGTCTTTTATTCTTGTTTTATAATCTGAAAAATGGGACTACCAATAGCTCACTCATAGAATTAGAGATAACGAACACATGAACGTACTCTGCACGTAATACTCAATATTTTATATATTAATTATTTATACTCACTTGTTCCAAAAGGTTTTGAGGTAGCTTACATAATTATTTCCTGTCTTAGTTTCTGTTCCTGACAAAGCAGCTCCTGACACAAGGTATTGGGTACAGGTGGCTTATTTGGAAGGTAGTACCAGGAAGCTCAATTGAGACAGTGAAGAAAGTAAGATTGGGAAGGGAGAACAGTCAATAAAAATTGCATCAATGAGCAGGAAAATCCACTATGGATCAATCCTGCTGGGAACCCTCTGAAGGACCATGTAGACCACATCTCAGCATTCTGCCGAGAGATGGGGAAGCTCAGGTATTTACCCATTGACTCTCATCTCAAGGTGGTTAAGGCTTGCCCCTGGGAGCCTTAAATAACCAGCATCTCCACCGTGCCCCTAGCAGTCTGGTAATTTCTGGGCAGACAGAAGAAAACACTCAGGAAGAGAAGCAGGAAACTGCAATTATGTGTGCCCAAGAACTATCTTCCTCCAGCTGCATGTGAACTTGGAGGTGGGCGAAAGGAATATGGGTGGGGCATCAACAGAAACTGCTACACTTCAGATTCAACAAGGTAAAATTAGTTGATAAGAAACTGAAGTCAAATAAGAGTAGATAATCTGTAAATGTTGCTGTATCTAACACAAGGTTGTTTTGTAGAACGGCTGGCTGTGATGACATAACATTTTTTTCATTTTTTTCTAGATTTCCAATCAACAAAATAGCCTGGAACTTGGACGAGGGTTCTATATTAGTGTGGGCAATAAATGGTTGAGCAAATCTTTTATATATGGCAGCCCCTTTTTGACCATGATTCAGGGGATTTGGAATATTCTTATGGGATTCAACTATAGCTGGACTTCAGGCTTCAAGCATTAAATTTGAACTCTGGGCACCCAACCTCCATCCAGTTCCCTGTCAGGAATCAGAAAGGTGAGCTACGGAAAGGAAAGAAGGAAGTCAAGAAGGGAAAAACAAGCAGGAGTACTTACTTCAGCTACTTCCCTGTCTAGTGGTCCCTCCCCTGCCTGACAGCTACTTGCCATCTACATCACTAAAAAAGTTAGGCGGGCTCAAACTTAGCACTCCTTAGTATGGAAGAGCAAAAGCAGTTATCCTCCAAAGTATTCTCAGCATGTCTGTTCCTCACCCAGCCCTGAGAAGAGCGTTAGCAGAAACCTGATGTTCCCAAAGGAATAAAAAGCCATGTTGATGGTATAGACAGGAAGGAAAGGGATAAGGCAGGGCAATGTCCCAGGAGGAGGCAGAAAGGCTGGCAATGCCTCCCCCCAAAACCCCCAACCTCCAGCTCTCTGCCAGGAATCAGAAAGGTGAGCTACGGAAAAGAAAGCAGGAAGGAAGTCAAGAAGGGAAAGACAAGCAGGAGAGAGGCAACCATTATATAGCCTCCTGATGGGAGAACACAACACAACTTATGAAGTAGTCTGGCTGAAAAATTGAACCTGAGTTTGATCAAGGCTCTAGCTTTATCTACCGATGTGCAATATATGCAGAGGACAGAGAAACATGCTAAATGCCACTACGGGATGAATGAAAAATCCAGACTGGGAAACTCTATAGAATAAACAAGCAGGTTTCTTCAACAAATAAAGAGAAACCCCATAGATTCAAAGAGACTTACCAAAAAAAAAAAAAAAAAGAGAGAGAGAGAGAGAGAGAGACTTACAAGATATATTAACTAATTGCATTGTGTGAATCTTATTTAAATAATAAAGATAATTTCGATCTTTATTCAAACAAACAAAAATTATGAGTTTATGAGAAAGGAAATTTGAATACTGACTGAATATCATATTATGAATAATATTATGATATTGTTAATTACATGGGTCATGTTTATTTTAAGATAAGAGTCTATCTTTTAAAGATACATAATTAAATATTAGTGGTGAAATTACATATTTTCTGGAATATTCTTTAAAAAGAATAAAGGAGATAAAGGTAGATAAATAGGCTTGGTCATAGGCTGATGGACACCTGGGGCTCTTAAGCTATTTTGTCTATTTTTGTGTATATTTGAGATTCTCAACAATAAAAAGGTAAAAATACAAAACAAAATAACAACAAAACCCACTAGGCAAGTGTACTACCTTTAGGAATGACCAAGAGGCTTATGAAGTCTATTTCAGCAGGGGGTGTATGTTGGATCTGAGGACATGTTCGTGAGGAAGCTTTGGTTTCCCAGCCCTAAGAAGGATCAAGGTGAGGTCCAGAGTGGAGGGAGCAGAATGCAACAAGATTGACACCTGGTATTAGGGATCCAGCCTCCTGCCATCTGGCCCCTAACAATCCAGCCCATAACACTGGAACCAGTGTCTGATTCCAGAATCCACATTTTTCACCCTTTTTACCAATAGGCTAAATTGTCTACCACTGAAGGGACACTGGCTTGGGTAAAATCACAGGTACATTCAACAACATTATAAGTTGTTGATTTCCATGGTCTAATCATCCTCTGCACCAGGCCCATTTCTCCAAGCCCACTGGTACCCTCAGCCTGTAATGTCACAGTGTGATACAATAATTCTCCTTTTCCCTGCCTCCACCCAATGCTCCTCTATGACAAGGGTTGGGGGGGGGGAGAGAGGGGGTAGGACAGTGAATGTGTGTGTGTGTGTGTGTGTGTGTGTGTGTGTGTGTGAGAGAGAGAGAGAGAGAGAGAGAGAGGGAGAGAGAGAGAGAGAGAGAGAGAGAGAGAGAGAGAGAGAGAGAGAGAGAAAGACAACAAACCAGACTAGCTTAAGCCAAAAACAGGGACGTAGTGTTCAGCTTCAGTCCAGGTACCAAACTCAACCTCTTCACCAATCTCCACAAGACAATCATGCATACTAAACATCCCATTCATTTAATATATTGTACCAAATATTTGTGCATCTCCACAAAGTTCTCCACAAGGGGTTCTTGAGGCAAGGGGTTCTTGAGGCTTTGGGTTCCATTGTGCAGCAGACATGTCTCTGGTGGTCTTACTCTCTTCCCTCCACCTCCCTGCCCTCTTCCTTCTCTGCCATCTCTTAGGAGCAATAACATTCCTCTCCTTGTCTCATGCAAAGCAGTTTAGCAGATATTTTTTCTTGATGGATAAGGCCCTTGAGACTTCACCTTCTACTCCAAATGTCATTTCAAAGTATTCCTTCTAATCAAATAGAAAGCTCTCTCTAAGAGAGTTCTGGTGACCAACATTTTCTCACCTCATTGCTTGTCAGTCCTCACAGGTCTGCTATTTGGCTGTGGATAAAGCTGTACCTCAGGCCCAGACCAGATGAGTTGATAATTAATAGGACAGAGAGCCTCCTCACGGGACAGCATCCCTTGGCTAAGGAGCCTGTCAATTCATCCCACTGAGTCACCACACCGCCCAGAACAGTCTCTGGCACACACAATGGCTATTTGATACTGTTTGTGTAATACAGAGTAGCTTGAGTGATTAACCAGCATCTCTTATGAGGCAGGGAAAAGACGATACACAACACCAACAGAGAAAGACAGGGCTTAGAAGGGCCTATGAGATGCAGAGGCCAAGCAAGATAGGGTGAAGGGAATTATTGACACTTCCTCCCTTGGGTGGAAGGTGGTTTTCTGTACCTAGAAAATGTATCCATGTCTCTGCATTTAGTGCCTTCTATAATACAGAAGGTGCCAAAAAAATGTATACACATTTTAGCAAAGGAAAACTATTAAAATTGTAATAATATATACCAATAACAAAAGATGAATACAAGTCACGTTTGACTTCTGCAATCACAAGAGGTGCTCAAAAAGGTTACCATCAGTGTCCAGACACTTCTGATTACGGCGAACTACTGCTTGAGCAACGTTGACCAAAGTGTCCACTTGTATACTTTTATTTTGGCACCCCTGGTATATATTTACTTTATATCCTTGTTTTTTATTTCATTTGTTTTGAAAATACAAGACTGTAGGAGCTATTTTAAGAGAAATCCAGATGTTCTGAAATGACCCAACCTAATTTGGCCACTCAACAGCTGCCAGGCTCTTTGAGTAGACATCAGTCACCTTTTGTACTTATAGGTGAGCAGTGACATACATCCTCTACAACGTCTACACCAAGTGAGGTTTAGACCAAAATGTGCCAAAGCTACAAATGTTTACTAGCCAGCAGGTACAAGAACTATCCTCCAAGGGGTTCTTGAGGCTTTGGGGACCCATTCTCTGCTTTAGGCACTACAAGTAACGTAAACAAAACAGTTCTCAGGTGGACACAAGATGATGAGAAGACCAGCCAGCCTTTTATAGGATCAAGTCACAGCCTTCATGAAGGAGAGAAACACAGGACAAAGGGAACACTAGAGCCCAATCACTATACAAGAAGTCTAACCACTGAGCTGTTGCTGCCTTATACTCATCCATGCAAAAGCAGTGGGGCTTCTATCTTTCTAAGCAACCATATGTCTTGGGCCATCGTTTATTTTACCTATTCAAAACTATTTCTAAATGGGCCGGCCCGGTGGCTCAGGCGGTTAGACCTCCATGCTCCTAACTCCGAAGGCTGCCAGTTTGATTCCCACATGGGCCAGTGGGCTCTCAACCACAAGGTTGCCAGTTCAATTCCTCGAGTCCCGCAAGGGATGGTGGACTGTGCCCCCTGCAATAAGATTGAACATGGCACTTTGAGCTGAGCTGCTGCTGAGCTCCCAGATGGCTCAGTTGGTTGGAATGTGTCCTCTCAATCACAAGGTTGCCGGTTCGACTCCCACAAGGGATGGTGGGCTGTGCCCCCTGCAATTAGAAAACGGCAACTGGACCTGGAGCTGAGCTGCACCCTCCATAATTAAGACTGAAAGGACAACAACTTGAAGCTGAACGGCACCCTCCACAACTAAGATTGAAAGGACAACAACTTGACTTGGAAAAAAGGCCTGGAAGTACACACTGTTCCCCAATAAAGTCCTGTTCCCCTTCCCCAATAAAATCTTTTAAAAAAAGAAAAAATTTCTAACATACCTTATACGAATTAAAAACATTTAAGTGAGATTTTGATAAGGATATTTGAAGTGTTATATAGCCATCTTTGGAGTATTAATTCCTGATGAGAGAATTTTAAAAGCTAGCCACTCTGTCCCAGGGTATGTATATATTATACATATATATTACACCATGTTTAAAAAGTATTGGTAAAGTAAATGACTATGCAGACAACGTGACATTAAAAAACAGTATCTATTCCTTGATGGGACAGGAGTTGCAAGGTTATAGGGAGAAAGGAAAAGGCCCCTTTTGGAAGGGGCAGTAGGAGGAATCCAAGTAGGAGAAGCTCGGGAGAAAGAGGACGATGCACAGATGAGGCAGAGTCTGATTGAAGGTCAGCTGACAAGCCGAACTTTCCTCTGCTGACATATTACATGATTTGTGTTTCTTTTCATGTTGGAGGCTGTTCCATCCTCTCTGGACTTGAAAGAAGTGATTTCAGCCCTCCTTTGATAACTCCCCTTTTTAGAAGGGGCAGTTTATTTTCCCGCTGGCGGCACAAATGTAAAAATGAGGAACACATCTGTTTGCACCTGTAGTTACCCACTTGCAGCCACAATTAGCCATAAGCACTCTCCAAAAAATGGCAAACGCAGTTAAGCATGCCTGCAATTAAGTAATTATGGGCATCATTAGTTGCATCATTAGTCACATGAGTAACTTTTATGGTCGCCATGGCTACCTTCTGATACCAAATTACCCACCCAACAAGGGAGCATTTGGGCTGAAAACTGACCCCCTCGTTCTCCAATGTTGTGGAAACTTTGTGCTTTCCCCCCCTAATTATTTCACTCAAGTGAATGGGGAATGTTTGCAAATACAAACTTTTGATGTCAAACCAAAAAGAAATGATCACCCTGGGTCCTGTGTGTTACCCATTCAGTTTTTCGTTTTTGTTTTTGTGGTTTTTTTTCATTTGACATACAACAAATCAAAGCTAGCATTTTTTTCCCCCGGGGAGAATAACTCGCTTGTGGTATCCAGGTGACAATATAATCTTTCATGTATATAGTCTGTCCAATAAAGTTTTATTTTACACCATAGTTATCATTTCCCAATTTCAATATCTGCTACAGATTTTCAATTGGAGAGCTTTACTTCCTGTTTGAATTGAAATGATTAGATCTTTTTTACCCCAGAGGGTTTTACTCTGAAAGGGAAATGGGCCTAGACTAGGAAGATCGTTCCTGCTTAGAGAATGATGATCTATGAAAACGTCATTGAGAAATGTATTCTTAATGAATCACCAGCCTGAGAATAAAACACCATGTTCTTCAAAACCCCAGGAAATACATATTCACACACTAGAGCAGAGCGGGGTAGGGAGATGCATGTTTTAATTTATATTTATTTATATAATAATTTCAAGATGCTTGACACAGCAACCAACTAATCGTCCCTCAGTAAACAGCATGTTTCAGATTCACCCGTCCCAGAGACTAGTAGCTAGGACTTATCACTCCCATCTAAGTGTTTACAAAGTATGGAATAGATGACTGAATAGCTCAGAGTCCATGATCTGTCCTTTGGCTTCACTCGCCATTTGAAGAGAGGAAAGATTCGATGAGGTTTTTTGATCCTAGTGACTTTGGATAAAGAAGAAAATCTGTCTCTAGAGCAGTGCTGCCCTTTGGAACTTCTTGTAATGACAGAAATGTCCTCTATCTGCACTGTCCAATGTGGCAGGCACTACCCACAGGTGGCTAGGGCGCACTTAACATTTTCGCTGGGACGTTCGTCT
Source organism: Rhinolophus sinicus (assembly GCF_057876585.1). Classification (NCBI taxonomy): domain Eukaryota; kingdom Metazoa; phylum Chordata; class Mammalia; order Chiroptera; family Rhinolophidae; genus Rhinolophus; species Rhinolophus sinicus. The sequence goes on along the minus strand of NC_142516.1, from coordinate 24,657,827 downwards.
GTAGGCGAATGGTATTTCCATGCTGCTGACTGCAGCGTTCGACTTTACCCCACGAGCCCAGTGTTCCAGAAAGGAGGTTTAGGAAAGCAGATGTACATTTTTCTATATTTTTGTGGTTTTCAGGAATGAATAACAATAGGAACTTTTTATACTTTAAAGTAATAATTTACTTTAATAAAATGTAGCACCTTAACTGTATTTACTTACAAATCTAAATACAGTAATTATTTTTTGTGGATTTTTCACACATTTTGAAGAACAAACTTGAAATCTATTAATGCAGTGAAAAGGTTAAAATGGGACTAGAATGACTGAGGACCTGATTTTAAATTGTATTTAATTTCAATTAATCTAAATTTAAGTAACTACGTGAGACTAGCAGCTACCACATTGTACAATGCAGCTCTAAAGTGTATGGCTATAGCCAGAAAAGGAGGTCGACAGTGGCTCCAAATATGAGCAAATCTGTGATAAACGGACAGCAAAGTATTTGAATCCCAAATCCCAGGCCATAGTTTTGGCTTTACCACCTATCAGCTCGAGGCTCATCATACCAGCACGGGCCAGGGAGCTGTGTCCTACACAACTAGACTGAGAAACAACAGCTTGAACTGGAGTGGAGTGGGGGGAGGTGGAAGAAGGGGGGGGGAAGAAGCAAGATGGGAAATGTTCTTACACAAATTAGGACCCCCAAGCTAAACCTGCCTTAAGGCAAAAGGGAGACCATGAGTTTTATCTTAACCCTCAGACCTATGCTGGCTTCAGCCAAGTAGATTCCGGCTTCAGTTGAAGTCATCTGGATCTGGTTCCCCCAATCTCTTGGCTCCGCATTCTACTATGCTGACAGCCGGCCGAGTCCCTACAAACCCTCAAATCTACCTTCAGGATAAAAAGTGAGAATCTCCATCACATGTGTCTTATAAAGATCCTTCATTATGGCTCATTGTCTCTGGGGCAACTAACTAGCCTTGTGTTAAAGCCAGGTCTCCTCTGGAGCCTGGGGTTGCCTCAGCCTTGCCCAAGCCACAGGGGCTGAGAATGGGGTGGGGGAGGGGAGGGAGAGGAGTTTCCCAGAGGTAAAGCAGAGTACATCTAGGGGGAGGATGAATTGACGCATGTACAGTGGTAGAAAACAACAGATGTCCTCTGGAGTCCTGCTTCCAGGACTTTGAAAGAGTGAAGTTCTGACACCTTAAGTAATCATAGCACAGTGAATCCAATTCCTCTGAATTCAACACATTTCAACTAACACACCCTAATACTACCTGGGAGCCTTCTGTTTCTAAGCATATACATGTGGTAGCTATTTTGGAAATGGCTTATTTTGGAAATGTATCTGGTCTTTCACCTTCATACATGATATTGCTTATATGACAGATTAGATTTAGTATTTTCTACCAGCTGGGTTTTAGGATTTTATAATCTTTAGGTATGGTGCTAAGAATGGACAATAGTTCTTCAGAGATTCCATTTCCACTTCACTTGAGTGGCATTCATTCATGCTAATACTGCCTTAAAACCCAAAACACATTCTGCCAGTTTGCTTTCTTTACTCTCTATTATTCTGGGGGAGTGGGGGGAAGAAAGAATCGGGCAGTAGAGTAGCTGTTATTTGTTTATACATCCAACAATTATGACTTTGTGCCAGGAGTGGTGGCTGGTGCTGAAAGAGCCACCAAGAGAACCAGATATGACAAGAGAGTGGTGTGGGTAGAAAAAGCACTGGACTTCTAGTCAAAAGACCTGAGTTCAAGTTCAGACTTTGACAGTAATCATCATGGTGCTTTGGAGACAGAGGCCTTATTTGGAAGATTTCGAAAAATCCCTTGAGCTAAAAAAAACTCTCTGATTTTACGAAAGGTTAGATCTCCATTAGCATGACTAAAGCTTGAGCCTGACCTTTGAGAACTAAGAGAGAAAAAATACTCCCTCACCCTCAGAATTCAGCACACATACCTCCTCTGGGATTCAAGCTGAGAGGATCAAACTAAAGTAGGAGACATAAAAGGAGCTTTTCATTAACTCTTAGAAATTGTTTTCTCCATGGGACCAGCTCATCACAAAAGAATCCCCAGGAGCTGGGGCACACACCTACTGCAGGAGAAGGGGGGCTCAGAGAAAGAAGGGTTTTCCACAATGAGCTGGAATTTACCAGCTGAGGAGTGGGGGTATGCGAGAAAAACATTCCAGGCCTTTGATAGGCTGGGGCAAAGCAGAATGGAAGCTGGGAGACTGACAGTAGCAGTGGGAATCATTTGCTCCTCCGGAACCTCAGGCCTGGGAGTGAAGAAGGGGGTTCTCCAGAGGTATCTATACTTTCCCCAGGTTGGCTTTGCATATATGCACTCTCAAGTTCTCTTGAGTTCCAGGATCCTGTATCCAGTCCTTAGCTACAATCTCTATGAAACCATCCTGCAAACAAACTGGAACAAGAGTTATGTGGTCCCCAGGGTTCTCGGCCTGCCATGTCTTGGGTAGAGCCTCCACGTATACACAGGACCTGGTGGAGTAAGGGAGCCCCTGACCTCTCAGCCAGTCATCAGAGCCGGAGGATGAGAAATGCTGGTGACCTGTGTGTGTAGGGGTGAGATGGGGGGTTCAGAATGAGCCACCCCAAGATGTGCTTCAGTGGTATGCAGATGATTCTGAGCTAAAGGCAATTTTAGCTTCAGGCTCAAGAGAAACTTCTGCCCTTCCCTTTAACTACCTAGAGCTTGAATTAGGGGCCTTGCTCATGTCAATGAAAAAATATCCAGCCTAAGAGAAAGCTTAATAAGAGTTTATTTGAGCCAAACTGACGACAATTGCAGGGAAGCAAAGTCTCAATGGATTGAGAAAATGCTCCAGCAAATGGCCATTTTGCCACTTATTTTATACATTAGAATCAAAGGAGGAGGGTTACATGAAATCCATTGGTTGTAGATTAAGGGCGTGAGAGAAACTAAAGTGGGGAACTCTCTGGGATTGGATAAAAAGTAAAATGGAGAGACACACACTTCTTTTACACTGGTGGGTACAGGATAGTTAATAGCATTTTACAGCACATAGAGATGGTATTTGGGGAACAAGATAACAATGAGGAATTTTGTAGTTTCCTGCTCTGGTGTGGTGGGTTGTGCCCCCTGGGGGGCTCTGGAAAAGGGGATTACTCTGACATTCCAAGGGTATGTTATCTTAGATGCAAAAAGGACAGACAGGCTCACTTAAGGTAAAGACTGACTTTTGTCAAGGTAGCTACAGGCCAAGGTTGTGACTTACCGCCATTGGCCCACCTTAGTGAGGAATTTTTATGTTCAGGCCATCCTATGTGGTTACTTCCAGTCTCCTGAGTTTGTCAGGTTTAACATGTGGCCTCTTTTCCATCCACACCCATAATAAGACACTGTCAGAAATAATCCCTTTTTGACCCACCTACAGAGCAGGGCAAACTTCTATTTGCTAAACATCTTCTACACGAAACATTTACTTGTCTTACCATCCTGCAATGACCCTTTGAAGCCCTCAAGGTGCATTACCTCATCCCTAACTCTGAATGTCTTATACTAGTATACCTCAACCCTGCTTTTTATCTCTGAACCTCTCATGTATGAGGGTTCTCTGACTCTCTGATGTATAATATGTGGGGTACCCATGCACAGGAGATTACATTTTATTTCCTCTTATCAATCCTTTTCTTGTTGATTTGATTATTTGGCCAGCTAAACGAACCAGAAGAGGGAAAGGGGAATTTTTCCCTCTTCTCCATACCTGTTCCTCCATATCCCTTGACTGGGAGCTGAGAGAAGAAAAAGCTCCATTTTCTTGGAAATGCGTTTCCAGGTCAGAGCTTCTGTCATCAGGCTGAGATGGGAGGTGATGAGAAAGCAGGTTGTGTCACAGACTTACTGTTCTTATTAAGATCTAACAGATTTTCTTTAATAAAGATTTCTTCATTTGCCATATGCCCTTAGGACAATTTCTGCAGATTTTAATGGCTGGGATTGTTGACAAAAATTTCCAAAGAGATGTAGAAAAAGATGTTCACTTTATTCAAGTGAAGAGTTTGCAAACGTGGAAAACACAAAACTGAAAGTGTGCTCCACCAAGACAATGGGAAGGCTGCCTTTTATAGGGAAAGTTCCCATCCAAGTTCCCAACTGGTTCAATTTTATGCAAATGAGGTTTAAAATTCATACAGTTCTGATTGGTCAATATCATGTGTTCTCATTTGTCATTACGGAGCAGTTCTGATTGGCCAGTATTGATGGAAATGAGGACATATTGTGCAGTTCTGATTGGTGGGGCAGGTTTCAGTCCATTGGTTGAAAGACAAAATTAGGGCTTCCCTGCAATGGTTGACTAAGGTGGCATCAATAAGCATTCATAGTGCAGGAAGCCAAGAGTTCAATCTGAGGTTCTTCCCAGTATACAGAGTACGTGAGATTGCCAGCAAATGGCTGCTAGACTCTTATTATTTATAAAATTTGGATCCTCTGTTGACCATGAAGAGACCATCTTAGCAGATAAATTCCTTCTCAAGGGTTCATATCAAATGAATCTTCCCAGGGAGACATATATATGTAGTTATGGCTGTTTCTCTGAGGAACTCTTGAAGAGTCCGTAGAACTCTTCGTATCACTGTTATAGAAGTAGAAGTCCTGAGGATTTTAAAGAGGGATTTTTAAACATGATCAAAAGATTCTTCTGGCTATTGTGTGGAAAATGGAACAAAGGGAGAACAGAATGTAATCAGGAGGTAAATGGAGTTGCCCAAATGAGACATAATGGTAACTAAAGTGGTCGTGTGGAGATGGTGTAATGGATGGGACCACATTTATCTTTTGTTCATTATTACAACCTCAGCACCTAACACATTAGTAGATACTCAATAAATATTTGCTGAATTAAATAATGATTGACAACTGTCAAGTTTCAGCTTTGGAATTAAATTCACACATTTTCAAGCTTCCCATCATTGATGTCTCTTTTTCTCTGATTCTAGAATATAGCAAAACTTTTGTGAAAAGGAATGAAAAGTTACGTAGGAATTCTAGTGTATCAAGAAGCCTTTGTGTATACTAAGATGGGTCATTTCATCTGAGGCAAGAAAGTTTTACAGAAGAGAAAACATTTGATCAGACCCTTGAAGGATAATGCTAATAATGCTATAAAGGAAAGCAGGGGAGGCAGGGCATATCAGACTCTGCTGACTACTTTTTTTTTTTTAGAGGAAAGAAACATTTTAGTTAGCAGAAAGCCTGTGGAATATTGGCTGCATTGATAATCCTAATAAATTTATCTTCATCCTTTCCTCAGTGTCCTTAAATGTAAATTAATGAGGTGAGTGATGTGATCTGTACAGATCTGGCCAGCTCTAACATTCTAAGAGAGAGTCTGTGTACCCATGAATGGAAATCTGCAGGGAACAAATTTTGAAAGAAACAAAATGCTCTTCCTACCAGATGCTAAACCTGAACTAGGACCAATGCATTTATTTGGAATACATGTTGTTTCTCCCTTACCCTTGAACTTCTCACAGATGGAAGTATATTTTAGAAAAAGGAAAATAGGTTTTGTTGAACAAATAATCATTATTTTGGTCACTGGCAGAGATTTTCAAAACTCAGCAACATTTAAATGAATAAAACACTAGCAAAATCTGCTGCCCTTTTCCTGTACTTGCTTGATTTCTAATAATAATTTCAATTTTCAATTGTATACTAAACAAATTTTGGAAGTCAATGGATCCTTTGAAAATCTTATGTATGGAACACAACACAGCAAAATACACGTATCCTCAAATTAACACATGCAATTTGAGGAGGTTCCCTAAAGCTTAAGAGCCCAGAATTCCAGAGTAAGTTTATATTGTGATTTATAATTTACAAAGGGCATTTTAATGTCTTGTTTAACACTTATAACTCTGGGTGAAGCAATATTAGCATCCCCTTACATATAAAGAAATTGGACCTCAGATTACTGCTCATATTTTTACAGGAAAGTAAAAGCATTAAGACTGCTTACCTCCAACACCCACTCACCCCACCATGTTGTTGGTCTCCCAAGGCAAGGAGGAGGAAAAAAAAGCCCAAAATTGATTCCCTAAGAAGAGACCCCTTCATCACCCCATTATCAAAGAAATTGGGACATCAAAGGGTTATATCTCTCCCCAGCTTCAGGGGCTGCAAGAAAATCACCTTGTTGCTGAGTCCCAGGTCTGGGAGAGAAAGACTGAAAAGTAGCAAGTTACACTCAAATTTGTAGTCTATATTCATACCATTGAATTTGATTGGTCCAAAAAGTTGCAACTTCTGAATTTATTTAAAATGGCCACAAGTTGGCAGTGCCTTTGAGCACCTGGCAGAATGAAATGTATATCCTCTCTGGGGCAAAACACCTTTATCCTAGACCACAAGGATCCCATGTATAATTTTTAAAATATATTCATATGAGCACAGTCAAAAACAATCAAGCACACATACAAGGTACCATGAGTAAGAACCTTTTAAAATGAAAGAACAAATAGATAACATCAACAGACTTTCACATATCTGATGTCAGAATTATGAGACCCAAGCTATAAAACAATTATGCCTACTCTGTTGTTGTTTTAATAGGTGGGGAAGGGGTATTAAAAAAAAAAAATTCCTGGAGAAAGTAACCTAACATATTTGAAAAAGAAACAGAAAGAATGTCTATAAATAAAAATTATAATAACCAAAATTAAGCACTCAGTAACAAATTAAATATAATTAAATACAGAATAAATGAACTAAAATTAGGTCAGGAGAAATTACCCAGAATGTCACATGAGAGGTAAATATATGGAAAATATGAGCATTAAAAATACACAGAGGATAGAATGAGAATGTACATTCCATTGAAGCTCCAGAAGAATGGTTATGTCTCTTATATCTCTTTAAACAATTTTATAATAAAAAATAAACACACATGAAAGAGAGAATACAGTACTATAAACTCCGTCACCCAGATTCCATAATATCAAGATTTTGCCACAATTTTTTCATTTTCTCTTTCTATTTATGTCTTTTTTGGTGTATTTTAAAGCAATTCCCAGAGCTAATATCATTTTTTGCCTGAGAGGCAATATTTGAATACCAAATGGCTGAGAATTTTCCCAAACCAATGAAAGCTACCATCCATACAGATTCAAAAATTTCAACCATTCCCAAGCAAGATAAAAAGAAATCTACATCTAGATACGTTCTACAGAAACCACAACATACCAAGACAAAGAGAAAATCAGAAAAGCAATGGAGGGATTACCTTACTTGCTCAAGGCCAGGCAGCTTATGAATGACAGTCAAGCCTCCTTTTGGGATCATTTAGTTCAGAATTCAGCATCTTTCCCTAATACTACATTAAGCCCCTATACTCTAAGCCCCTTGCCCAGGTATCATTCAGAGAGCTGATCTATTTATGTACTCCTTCAGCAGCGGGGCCGGACAACTAATACCCAGGCTTTCGCTCTTCTGTTTTTACTGAAGGATTAGTTCTAGGCAGGGGCTTCAGACATCAATGACTCTTTGTCTGCATTTATAGATGAGAAAACTGAGTCCCATGTAAAGAGATATGCTGAGGACCCTACAGCTAACACATCATTGTTTTGATATCTAGGAAGTTCATGGTTGTGATGAAAACTGCTAACCATGTTCCAGATTTCTGAAGAGAGCTGGTTACAGGAAGAAAAATTTAAAAGATGTTCCATCTGATTGGAGAGTTGATCTGTGTAAATATTTCTTTCTTTAATTTCCTAATGAGATAAAGGAATTGGATGTTCTTTGTAAAAAAGCAGTCAGAGAAGTAAATGAATACCTTCTGCCCGGGAAGGTTCGGAGCAATCAAAGAACTGGTTGAATTAAAGCCACTAACAGTTGAAGGTTAAAGGAGACAGGAGAGAAGACAATAAAGTGACATTTAATTCCAGCCTAGTCCAAACGTTGTTGGAAAGTGTTAGCTGTACAAAACATTTCAATCAAACTGTGTTTGGAAAATCAGGACTCAATGACTGATGAGCTAAAGAAACCAAAAAATTTACCAACATTTTTTTAAATAAAATGTTTTTCAAATTTTTAGAAGACTTCACATATCAGAAATTTCACTTTCTTATTATAGAAATTTCAGAAAATATTGAAAAAATATATACAATAAAATAAAAGTCATCAATAATTCAGTAACTAAGAGTTACCCATTGGTAATGTACAACTGTTTCCTCATCTTTCTTCCATATACCTAAATATGTTTTTACAACTATCACTGTGATAAATATTCTCATTCATAAATTTTTGAAAGCAATTCTGGTTATATCCTTTGACTATATTCCTAGAAGTGAGGTTATAAAGGTATAAAATAATAGATTTGATAAGAGATTGGGCTTTTAGTCAAACAGAGCTGTATTTGAACACCAACTTTGCCACTAATGAGCTCATGCTTATAACCCTGGCCTACTTATAAAACTTCTCTACGTCTCAGTCATCTCCTCTGTAAGAAAAAAAAAAAGAACCTACTTCAGCTTAACATACTTCATAGGTTCATATTAAAAGTTAAAATAATGGAATGAATGTACCGTTCCTGGAATACATACAGGAAGTGATCAATTATTATTGTTGACTTTGGATAACATGATTACTAAGACTTTTGTCTTTTGTATACTTTTGTAAAAGTAAAAAGGTATACTTTTTTATACTTTTGTATATTTTCATAAATTAGAAAGCATTTACGTATTGCTATTGTTGCAGAAAAACATTATTCTTTGTAAAAGGTAGTGATACTTCTTTATTGGGAAGTAGTCATATTTCCATGATTTGTTTTCTTCTCTTTCTGCAACACAAAAGTAAGACCCTAGGAATCTCTCTGGTTTTAAAGGACTTGTAGCAAAGTAATAACAATTGATTCCTGTTGAGTGCTTACTATATGCCAGGAACTTTGCAGTGGTATGCCAAGGGCAGGGTGGTAGGAGTGGCTGGCTCTGGCTCAACAATAGAAGGTGCATTGTCTGCAGAGAATTTTACAAAACAATCAAGCCCAGTCTGTCTGCTTTTTATTATTACCATCTGCCTGCAATTTTAAATAATGTCAGTGATAAAATGCCCTTTCTGAAAATATCTTTGGTTGGTCTACCTTTGAAATTGTTGAATTTTAATATTAATAATGTATATTTGTGTTATATAATAAGTGTACATACACTTATAGATATGTTTATTACATAATACGAATATGTAATACTTGTTGCATAATACTTCAAATTAGCAAATATTTATTACTTATTGCTTAATAAATATGGTATATTCTTAATGGAAGTTAATCCAGACAACCCCTAGTTACACAGTCCACCCTGACATATGTGGACACAGCTTCATGAGTTTGCTTCAAGAATAAGTTTATAACAGTTAGGAATTGTTCAAGTTCATTTAAGGCATTATTCGTTTATCCAACCCCTGTGGTAAGACATATCCCAAAATTTAAACAGTAAATACAAATAAAGAATTACAGCACAGTAGTTCTAAAGAAGAAATGGGATTAATTTAATTCAATCATTCCATGTAACATTTTTTTAATAAAAATTTAAAACCTAAAACGATAAAACTGTGAACTGCAAGGTATAATTGTTTAGTAAGTGTATATCTTAGTTCAAACTGTGGGGGAAGAAGAATAACTTTCCCTTTACCCTTCTAGGTTGTTGGCTGAGACACCCTTGTAATAAAAAGACAGATTAACAGAAGAAAAACAAACAAGTTTGATAACATGCATACCTCCTCTATACATGGGAGGTTCCCAGGAAAAGTGAGTAACTCTGAAATGGCCCAAGACACCACCTTAAATACCATCTGCAGCTAAAGGCAAAAGAAAGATGGGGGGTTGGGGAGCAACTTTTGGGGATTACCAGGAAAGAACAGCAAGTAAGGGTATGGTTGTTATGCAGATTTATTGGTACCTTCTTCATTGATAAGAGTTTCTAGAAATTTAGTCATCCCCTCTTTCTGGTACAGCAAGGAAGACCCCCTTACAAATGGAGATTTCCTTTATACATATGTCTCTGACACAAGGGTAACTTCTACCTAGTTTTCAGAGCTTTCTCCTGTGTCTGTTATATCTTTAAAAATAATTTGGCTTAAAATAATCTATATGCCAAAGAGGCATATTTTGGGGTAACAAATTCTGCTTCCCTTCAATACAAAACATACATTTAGTTCTTAAAAATTTGAAACTAAAAGATAAATTAAGAAAATGATTATTAATGAAAATAATTTTATCATTTAAATGAGTTAAAAATGATCTGTTCCAGGTGTCAAACATGCCAAACACACCATTTGTAACCTTGCAAACTGTTACCCTTCATTTAGTTATCACAGATGAGGACACAGGTGCTTCTGTAACTTGCACAAGGTCCACAGCTACTAGTAGTTTGCTGAGCAGATTATCAAACACACACTTGTCTGATGCCAGAGCCCAAGATTGTACCCAGTGTGTGAGGATGTTTGAGATGCTAATGAGAAAGGCAACGTAAGAACTAGAAGTTGTGATGCTCCTTTTGCCTTGCTTTAGAGAAGGTCATTACCTTTGCCATGAACCTTGACTCCTATGATTGTAAATTATCTCTATCAATACTCTCCTAAACAATTACCCAGGGGCCTTCTGAAAGAGTTTATGCACCTTCCCATAGGAAGCAGTTTATTTTCCTTTCCCAGAAGAAAAAAAGGCCCATTAAGCTTCTAAATAAGACCTTTTTTGCTAAATAACATTAAAATAAAATAATATAGAGGGCCCATTTTTTCAGAGTTTAGAAGAGGCTACAATGGTAAGCAACATGGGCCTTCTCAAATAGGTTGGTACCCGAAGGTACTGAGCTCACTCCATATTAGCATGCCTTGACATTTACTTCCTAGAGTGGTTCCAACATTTACAGTGTTTTAAAATGTAAGACTGCTCTCAGGCCACAACTTTAATTCCACTGTGACATTCTCCTTTCCTTTTACCTGAAGTCATGAATGAGTTGTGCTTAGCAGCATATGAAGAAAATTGCTGATATCAGGTAAAGGACTGGTAATAGAATCAGAATTTTAATGCTGGAAGTTTTGGGATCAGGTTACTGAAGGCTTTCCTCTGGCAAAATTTAAACTAGAACTTTCAGTGAAAGGTCTCCCTATGGAAGGATTTACATCCTAGGAAGGCACTTGTGTAACAGAAAGGGGCAGGAAGAAGAAATGATAAGAATTCACACATAAACCTTCATTAAGGGAGTGTTGTATGTTATGTAGGTTCTCATATTTTCGTCTTCACAATGATCTAAATGAGTTTTATTCATCCCTATTTTACAGACGGGAAAGCTTTTGTCCTTAGCAGAGGCTTTGGGACTTGCCCAAGGCCTCACCATTAGTGAGTGGCAAAACAGGTATGCAAACACATCTGTCTCACGTTCAGGGACCTTCCTACTATGCTACCACTGCCTCCCACACATGGCCACTTCTATCCGTCAAATGGCATGATGAAGTTATGAAAAGAAAAGACAGTGGTTAAGAGCACAGGCTCTGGGTTCAGCAGATTGGGTCTAGATGCTAATCGAGCCACTTGATAGCTATATGATGGTGGGCAAATTATACCTTGTAAAGCAGTGACAGTAAATGCTGACCATATATTACAGTTATTGTACAGTTCCTTCTTCTTAGTTATGTGAGGATATGATGAGTACTAGCTGATGAAATGCAACCAAAAGAGAGGAGATTCAAGATGGCAGAGTAAATACTGTGCCTGCTTCCTTGCATGAGAACATTAAAATTACAACTAAATTATAGAACAATCAACTTGGAGAACTATCTGAAGTCTGGCTCAACAAAAGTTTTATAACTAAAGATATAAAGAAGCCATGTTGAGACCAGTAGGAGTGGCGGAGATGCCAAACGCCTGGCCCCAAACCTCCGTGTGGCGATTGTGAACTGGGAGAAATATCTTGGTCATGGAGGTACCTCCCTGAGTAGCGAGACACCCCAGTCCCACACTGATCTCCCCAGCCCAGAATACTGGTGCTGGAAAAATGAACCCTCATAATGTCTGGCTGTGAAAAACTGTGGGGATTTCAGCTATCCATGTGGGACAGAAGGCTGCAGGAAACCCAGACATCTTCTTAAATATCCCGTGCACAGACTCACTCATTCTCAGGCACTCACCTCGGGCTCCAGCGGAGGGATGGTGACTTGGGAGGCATCGGAGGCATGCAGGGGACAGACTTAGGTGTGTAGCTTTGAAGTGAGGGCTGGAGGACAGTCAGCATTTTCCCTGTATGGGGTCTTCCTCCCTGGCAGTTGGCAGGTGGACGCCATCTTTCCTGTGCTGAGCCCTCCCTCACAGGACAAATCTGAATCTGATTGGCCTGGTGAGCTCTGCTGGGACCCTGCCCCACCAAACTCCCCCAACAGAGGCACTTTCTCTGCAAGCAGCTAGTCACACCTGCATTGCACTCTTTCTTGAAAAACTATCAGAGTCCACAGGACCCAGGCAGACAATAGCTGGCCTCGTATGCTCTGAGAAGTTTGCTGAGTAGCTCCAGGCTCAGCACGGGCACCAAACCAGAGTGTACATAAACCTAGTGACTCCCTGCCTCACCCAACTCATGTGCACCACGAGGCTTCATCAGGATCTGATCCTTAAGGGAGCCGGCAGGGGGCAGCAGGCCTCGCAGTGTCCTGGCTTCTGTGGAGCTGTCCCAGGCCTGGTATTGGTGGCAGCCATCCTCAGGTTGCAGTGTGGCCTCTCTTACATATATCCAGGTTTAGCACAGGCAGCAAACAACTACGGGTCACTCTGTAGCTCCTACCAGGTAGTTCCCGACCTGTCACAGGCAGTGGGTGACCCAGGCCTGCACCAGAGCCCCTCACAAGAGGTTCCAGAACCAACATACTTGGAGGTTGGCTTCAGTCCACAGAAATCACCACCCAATTAGCCCCACAAGTGGCACACCCAAAAAGCGGTCTTAATAGGCACCAGAATCTGCTGGGGCAAATCCGACTCAGTGGTGTAAGTCCCCTGCACAGTGACCTGTAACCTGTGGATGTGGCCAAACTCCACAGCTAATCAGCCTGAGGGGCAATCCCACTCACTGATGTGCCAATAGCATTTAAGGCTCAACTATAACAGGAGGGCACATAACAAACACAAGGGACACTCTTGGAGCACCCAGAGCAGGTGACCAGGGAGACTGTGCCAGGGCCCCACAGGGCACCTACTACATGAGGCCACCCAGCCAAGACTGGGAGACAGAGCAGATCTACCTAATGCATAGAAACAGAGAGGCAGCCAAAATGAGGAAACAAAGAAATACATCCCAAATGAAAGGACAGGAGAAAACTCCAGAAAACGAACTAAACAAAATAGAGGCAAGCAACCTACCAGATACAGAGTTCAAAACAATGGTTATAAGGATGCTCAAGGAACTTAGTAAGAACTTAGAGAGACAGCAAGCATAAATAAGGACACAGAAACCATAAGAAAGAACTACTCAGAAGTGAAGAATGCAAGAACTGAAATGAAAAATGTACTGGAAGGAATCACCATCAAACTAGATGAAGCAGAGGTTCGAATCAATGATTTGGAAGACAAGGTAGCAGAAAATACCCAATGGGAACAGGGAAAAGAAAAAAGAATAAAAAGGAAAATGAGGATAGTTTAAGAGACATCTGGGACAACATCAAGCATAACAACATTCACATCATAGGGCGTACCAGAAGGAGAAGAGAGGAAGCAAGGACTGAGAATCTATTTGAAGCAATAATGACTGAAAACTTTCCTAATCTGGTAAAGGAAATAAACGTACAAGTCCAGAAAGTTTATAAACAAGATGAACCCAAACAAACCCACCCAAGACACATTATAATTAGAACGGCAAAGGTTAAAGACAAAGAGAGAATCCTAAAAGCAGCAAGAGAAAGGCAACTAGTAACTTATAAGGGAGCTCACATAAGACTGTCAGCTGATTTCTCATCAGAAACTTTGCAGGCCAGAAGAGATTGGTACAAAATATTCAATGTGTTGAAAACCAAGGACCTACAATCAAGATTACTCTATCCAGCAAAGCTATAATTTAGAATTGAAGTACAGATAAAGAGCTTGCCAGGCAAGAAAAAGCTAAAGGAGTTCATCACCATCAAACCAGCATTATAAGGAATGTTAGAGGGACTTAAGATGGGAAAAAAAAGAAAAAAAGAAAAAAAAGGAAAAAATCTAAATTATGAATAAAATGGCAATAGCTACATATCTATCAAGAATAACTTTCAATGTAAGTGGATTAATTGCTCCACTCAAAATACATAGGAGCACTGAATGGATTAGAAAACAAAACCCTTACATATGTTGCCTATAAGAGAAATCACTTCAGCTTGAAAGACACACACAGATTGAAAGGGATAGAAAAAGATACTTCATGAAAATGGAAACAAACAAAAAGCTGGGGTAGTAATACTTATACCAGACAAAATAGACTTTAAAACAAAGGCCATAACAAGAGACAAAGGAGGACCCAGTAATCCCACTTCAGGGTATTTATCTGAAGAAACCTAAACACTACTTCAAGGGGACATGTTCATCCACATGTTCATTGCAGCATTGTTTACAATGGCCAAGATATGGAGGCAGCCTAGGTGGTTGTCGATGGAAGAATGGATAAAGAGGAGGTGGTACATATATACAATGGAATATTTCTCAGCCATGGAAGGGAATGGGTTCTTGCCATCCACAGTGGCATGGATGGACCTGGAGGGAATTATGCTGAGTTAAGTGTAAGAGAGAGAAAGACAGACACAATGTGATTTTGCTTATATGTGGAATATAAAGAACAAAATAAACAAACAAAACAGAAACAAACTCATAGAGACAGAAAACATATTGATCATTTCCAGATGGGAGGGGGGGTTGGGAGTGAGTGAAAAAACAGAAGGGATGAAGAAGTACAAATTGGTTCTTACACAGTAGTCATGGGGATGTATGGTACAGCATAAGGAATATAGTCAATAATATAATAACTTTGTATGGTATCAGATGGGTACTAGATTTTTGGGGGATGATAGATGGAAGGGGGTTAGCGGGCAGAGTGAAAAATGTGAGGGGATTAAGAAGTACAAACTGGTAGTTACAAAATAGTTATGGGGATGTAAAGCATGGGGAATAGGGTCAATAATATGGTAATAACTATGTATAGTGCCAGGTGAGTATTAGAATAGTCAGAGGGATCATTTCTTAAGTTATATAAATGTCTAACCACTATACTGTACACCTGAAATTAATATAAAATAATATTGAATGTCAACTGTATCTGAAAAATTTAAAAAGGGGGGAAAAGTGAAAGGGAATAAGAGGTCCAAATTTCCAGTTATAAAACAAATAAGCCATGGGGATGTAATGTATGGCATATGTAATATAGTTAATAATATTATGATACAGTGTCAGATGGTGGCTGGACTTATCATGGTGATCACTTCTTTAGGTATATAAATGTTGAATAACTATGGTGTACACCTGAAAGTAATATAGTATTGTATGTTAGCTATATTTTAATTTAAAATCTTTTTAAAAAATTGAAAAAAAAAAAAAAAAAAAGAAATACAACCAAAAGAATGTGTGTCATTTCTGTGCTGAAGCAGTGAAAAATCCATGGGTGATTACCAATTTCTTCTCTCTAAGAAGTTGAGAGACTTCACGTTGCACGGCACACAGCTAAAGTATCTGTGATCCTCCCTAAACCTGGGTACCTGAATGATTATATGGAGCAGACACTACCATCCCACCTCTCCCCAACCAGGCCAACTGCTGTGTCATACATACTGTAAAGGAGAAGTAAGCCTTTGTTGTATTAAACCACTTAGATTTATGATAAATTTGTTGTACCAACATAATCCAGTCTATCAAGACTATTGTTACATCTCATTTTATTAATCTCTAAAATAGTGATAAAAATTTTTACTTCATAGAATTATCATCGTGAGGATAAAGAGATTTCTATAGGCTACACCTGAATATATTGTCAAACTAGCATAAGGCAGGAGGAACGAGTTGAATATTACGACAATCTTTGTGAATCACTGTCTGTTTGTTTTTCCCAAATGTAAAGGAAAGTGGAGTACATGATGTACAAGATTCCTCACCACTAACGGCAATGTTTTGTTACTTCTCACCCCTAAATTTTTCTGTCTTCTAAATTCGGTTATTCAATTGTCTGACTCAAATTCATTGGTGATTATTTCTGTGTCAAACGCTGTATTAGAAGCAGACTTCAAAGGCAATTCATAAGAAGGAGCAATCTGGACTTTCTCTAAATCCAAACTGAAAACAGGGTGCCCATTTTCTGGGAATGGAGAGAGGATAGTCTGGAGAACCTTGGCTTAGTTTCTCTTTCCTACTTTTGAAGAAGCCATAAATGAAACTCTCCAGGAGGGAGTCTAGGAAGGCTGGTGATAGCCATGAGATGGCCCTTCAGGAGGGGAACAACATGTCATTTTTGCTTTAGTACTCATCTTAAATATCTTTCTACATCCCTGCAATAGGCTGAGGGGGAGTAAGAGAGCAAAGGTCTCAGACTAGCAGCATCTTAATTATGGAGATTAGAAATACTTTATGCAATGGACACAGACTCTTCTAAATTACATAGTATTATGGAAAATGACTTTGTCTAGTGCCAATGAGAAAGGAGCTCTGAGAAAAAGAACAGGTGGATTTTGACAGTTTGTCCAATAAAATAATAGCTGGGGGGACACTTTGAAAACCAGGCCAATGCTACAATTTTCATAGCCTGACACAAATCTCTTAACAGGACTTAAGGGAATGACTGTAGCTCAGTTTCAAATTGCTTGTCCAGCCAGACCTCACAGCCTCCCCACCTCTGCCTTCATTTTGTTCCGCACCACACTAGGAGACAGACTACTTACAGTAGCACTTGGAAAGTGAGTAAGTTGGCGGTCAAGTCTGGGCTCAATTCCCAGGAAATTTATGTCCTTTGCTCACTTGGAGAAATTGTTAGTAACCCAGAAGTGGTACCTTAGTATTCTGAACAAGTTCAATTACCTCCCATGGCCTAGTGATTTCCTGCCAGACATAGGAGCACATGGTCCTACACAAATTGAGGCCCATTGAGAGCATCCTGAAGACTGAATGCTTTGGGCAGAATATGGAGGACTTCTGTCAATCATCCTTAGGCATCATTTTGCTAAATTGAGCAGCAGAGTTCACTAGCAGGGGCAACAGCTTTAGCACCTACTGTTTTTATTATTTAATCTCTCCTTCCTTTATACTTCCTTTTAAGATATCATCATAGTGATAGTTTTAAAGCAAAATCTCCCTCTGTTACCTATTTGCTCTAAGTGCTGTGTTCTTCTTGTGCGTATGAGGTGCAAACTCCAAGGAGGCCAGGGATAATGCAGATGGGAGAAGCTGGCTTCCATTAGAAAAGACTTTAGAGAGTGTTGGGAACTGTGGCAAAGTGGAGAACTCATGGCAAGATCTCCATCCCACATGCTCTTCTTGCAATGTGACATTGATATTTCTTCCATTGGAGGTGGGTGATGGTGGCATCTATGGTCCCTTGAATCTGAATGGGACTGTGACTATAGCAAAAGTCATGCTACCGTGTTTCCCCGAAAATAAGACCTAGCCGGACCATCAGCAACCGGTTCTTATTAATTTTTGCTCCAAAAGATGCATTAGAGCTGATGGTCTAGGTAGGTCTTATTTTCAGGGGAAACACGGTATCTCCTTTCTGAGGCGGGGTTATAAAAGGTAAGGCGGTGTCAGCCTGGTCCTCTTGGAACCCAGACACCATGCTGCCAGAAAGCCCCGGTTACACAGCCAGGTTCCTTGTAAGATTCTGGCTAACAGCCAACAGCCAGCATCAACCACCAGGCATACGAGCGAGGAAACTTTATTTCCTCATCCACTGTCTGATGAAACCACATGAGAGCCCCAAGCGAGAACTGCCAGCCTACCTGCGCCTACTCAGTCCCTAGAACTGAGAGATGATAATATATAATCGTTGTTTCAAGTCACCAAGTTTTAGTTTGATTTGTGATACAATAGATAACTGGAGCATCCAACAGATTTTATTCATTTCTAAGCCTACACCTTTGCTTAAGTCATTTTACACCTGAAACTCTTTCCCCCCCATTCACTTATCGAAAAAACAACCTGTCCAACAACCAGCTCAATGCTGCTTCCTCTATGAAGCCTTTCCTGACTATCACATTTAACAGTGATCTGTTATTTTTCTGTACTATGGACACTGCATACTTTCTCGACTATTAATAGGTCATTTAGGAGGACTCCTTCCCCTCTACAGACATTTAATAAAAGTATTTTAATACAGTTTAAAGACAACACATGCTATAAACAATATCAAAGTCTATAATTCAGAAAGTGTCTCCCATCTGTCTTGCTCCATTTCACCCCCATTTACCCCCATCTCCTTTCCAAAGGTGATTGGTCTAACAGAGTGGTATTTATTCTTCACAACCTCTTCTACACACACACACACACACACACACACACACACACACACACACACACTTCACATAAATAGGATTCCATTGCAATACTGTTTTGTAAAGTGCTTTTTTAGTCAAGGGTACATTGTAGTTATCTACATCAGTTAATACCAATCAACCTTATACTTTATAATACCTGTCTAGTATTTCCTATTATTTAACCAATATTCTATTTATAGAAATTTAGGTTTCCCCCATTTTTTTTTTCCTTCTTGAAAACCAAACTGTATTGCTGTTGCATACATTACTAGAAGAATTGCCAAGGTAAAAAAAGCGCATTTTTTAAATGTTGCTATAAATTCTTACATTCCTCTTCAGAAAGAGTTAATAATATCCCCATCAATAGTACACGAGTATATGATAGTACTGTGACTTTTTCTGACACTGGATACTATCAAGCTATTAAATCTTTGCCAACTTGATAGGTGAGTAATGAAAGCGCCTGATTTTTCAGTCTTAATGTTAGTGAGGTTGAGCAGCACTTCACATTTTATGAGTCCTTGTATTTCTTTCACTGTGGATTTTGTCTGCTATGTCCTTTGCCCATTTTTCTATGGAGAGTTTTTTAGTTTTTGTTTTTAATAGATTTTTGAGTACTGTAGATAATAAATGTCTTAGTCTATTTAGGTTGCTTTAACAAAATGTCATAGACTGGGTGGCTTATAAACACCAGAAATGTATTTCTCACAGTTCTGGAGGCCACAAGTCCAAGGTCAGGGTGCCAGCATGCTCAGGTTCTGGTGAAGGGCCTTTTCTGGGTTGCAGACTGCCGACTTCTTGCTGTGTCCTCACATGGTGAAAGGGGCTTGAGATCTCTCTGGAATCTCTTTTATAAGGCACTAATCCCATTCATGAAGGCTCCATCCTCATGACCCAAGTACCTCCCAAAAACCCAAGTCCTAAAACTATCGTCTTTGGGGGGTCAGGATTTCAATATATGAATTTTTGGTGACACATACATTCAGACCATTGCAGTAAATCTTTTATATATCACTTTGCAAGTATTACTTACCTGTTTGTTGGTTGTGTTTATTTATGGTACCTTTTGCATCTAGTTTAAAAAGGTTTAATTAGTTAATCCAATTTGTTTTTGCTAAGGTATTAGGCTATAATGTCTTCCAAAGAAAAGTTCTGTATTTCCAATATTATATAATTAAATGTTATTCCAAACGTTTTACAGAAAAAAAGCCAAACATTTTTAAGAAGGTAATCATTAAATATTTCAAATAACCTTTTCTTTGAGATATTCTTGGGCATTTATACATCTAATTTCCTAAGAACTCATTGATAAAATTCATTTATTCTTTGAAAAAATATTTATGACACATTCTTGGATATCAAGTTTGTTTCTAGGTTTTTGGTACACAGTGGAACTTGCGTAGTGGAAGTAAGAATATAATGGTTAACAAACAAAAAATGTAATGTAGCTAAGATTTTTTATAAACAAAATGAATCAATCAATCTCTGTGGACCCCCTCTGAGTTTATATACTATGTGGACTCATTCCTCTCATTACATTTAAGCTATACTCTAATTCATGGTTTAAATGTCTTTTCACCTCACTAAAATGTAAACAACTTAAGGGCAAGTAATGTACCTCATTCATCTTTGAATCCCTAGCATCTAGCTAAGTATCTGGCTCATTATAATGACTCAAGAACTATATTGTTAAACAAACAGATTTCTGTACTTTATAAATCGCCTCTTTCCTTCTCAAATGAATATTCATAATCCTGCCTCCCTTCCCCCCTTTGCTCACCACTCCAAAATAAAACCAACACTAGTTTTATGTTGGAAACAGCTCAAATCCCCAAAGACTGATGTTTGCATATGTGATACTTAATCAAACAGGCTTAGTTGTTAAGAAGGAGTCAATTAAAAAAATTATTGAACTACAGATTTAAAATGTCATTCAGAAAAGTATAGGGAAATGCTATCCTCTACTAAACACCAATTCACAGTAAGCGATTTTTAAGAGAACTTGTAAGTTTTCTGATCTTGCAACAAAAATCCAAGTGAAACCATAAATAAAAGCCAGAGTTATTAATTAACACTGGAGAAACATCAACTTACAAGTGTGGACAGAAACAAAGTTGCAGAGCTAAGGATTTATAAGTCTCACCAGAGTCTTGCTGGAAACAATGTTGTATTATTCTGTCACATGCCTGAGTTCAGGGAAGCTCTTTTCAGGGGTGCTAACTTCAGGGTTTTAACCGGGAGGCTGAGATACATTTCCATCTTCTGAAATAGAGACTTGCTCTTTCCTCTCTGGAAATGAATGAACAGTTACAGCCCTTGGTTACAATTAGTTTTCGCTTTTGGAGCATTTCCCAGGGGTGACGTGAACGCTTGCAGGAGGTAGTTGTGAGGCAGATCTGGAAGCTTGGGTTCTGCTGAGGCAAACGTGCTCTTGTGGGATGCGGCTATGCACAGTATGTGCTAAAATGTAAATAACACAGCCTAAGCACCAAATGCCTCTTTTTTTATTTTTTAATTAGAGGACTATTTTGAGCAGTTATAGATATATACAGATGCATTTATATTTCTGTTACGCAAAACCCTGAAATCATGAGAACAATGAGTCAGGCTTTATTATAGCATCAGAAAGACTATTAGTGCAATGTTTTCCCTCGGTGAGTGGCCAGCACCAAGCCCTCCATCTGAAGCTGGAAACCCTGGAATTCACATGGCCAATTATACGATACTAAGACCACTGAGAAGCGTTTCTGGCTGGCTCAGCTGGTGATCTGTTTTTACCCTGCAGCACCAAGATTGATAGACCTTATAATTTTATCCTGGTTAGGGCAGATGCTGTTCTTACATAAGTTTTATTTTAAAATCCTCTTTTTCTCAAAACAAAAAACAAAAGCAAAAACCCCTAAGCCCTTCCCAGTGGCTTGCCTTGATGACACCTCTTGGTGGTGATATCAGTACCACGATCACGGGCTAAGAAAAAAAAAACTTCTCTTTCGAGATCTCTGAATTTGCAGTAGTTTAATTTCATTGAATGCTGTGCATGCTTGTTTATGAGAAAGAACGTAAAGGAACAGTAATTTGGCCCCTTCTAAATCACTCCTTTTATGAGGCTTCTTTGGTTGTGAGGGGGATGGGAAAGAGACTCCTTAGAAGTCACAGAATATAAATTCAGGAGCTGTTAGTTTCTCTCATGCTAATGATGAGGTATAATTTTAAAACATCACATTCATATGCATATGTGGTGCGTATGTACATAATTAGTTTATTTACAAGCACCTCGCAGAACCTTAGAACTTGATAGTCCCATTAACCCTTAAAGGGAAAATGAGTTCAGATCAGTCAAGCAAAAAGGAATGTGCTCCCTTTCAATTATATTCACTCATCATCCATGTCTTGGAAGGAGACCTCCAAAAAAGTGAAATACATTTTTTCTGAAGCACTGCCAGTCTGTTACAAACGAGTATTTATCTGCTTCTGCCGTTCTAATTACAAAATAAGCACTAGCTGCTACATGGAATAACTACACTGGGCAAAAAGAGTTTTATAATCTGAGAGAAAGGCTCCTATATTGACTCTGCTAAGAGATACAACTCCCCTTTCCTTGATTCTAAAGAAGGAAGACAGATGGTTTCTTGTTTAAGACTGTAATTTTACTTTCAGCCTCCTCCCTCAGTTAAAAACAAGATGTACTTTGAGGCTGTGAGGGAAAGTCTCAAGGGAAGGCTTTTTATTCCTGGTTGCATTGAATAATTCAACAAACACTTGAGATTGCTGAGGGAGGTACAAAGAAGAAAATGCTCTCCCTTGTTCTCAGGGAGTTCACAATCTAATTGTGGAGTTTACAACCAGAATTGGGACTACAGCCATTAAATTTTATTTTTTCACTTCTATTTTATGGCCTAATGTTACTGGTAACACACTTAGGATTCACCAGCCCAGAGGTATGGTGGATCATCTGATCAAATTGAAGAGCACAGGGAGGCGAATGCAGAGGAAGAATTAATGATCTCAAGCAGTACTTGTTGAGCGTTGACCGACCTACTAGCTGTTTTCATGTTATTTCATCTTGACAACAACCTTCTGTGGACATCCCAATTATTTCACAGAGGAGGAGAATGAGGTTTAGAGAAGGGATTCGTCCAGTAACATCTAGGAAATGATACTGGAACACATCAACTAGGAATTCTCTGGCCTTTTCTTTAGCTGTCCCCAGGTTCCCATCTTGACTTTCCTTTGCTTAGATTCCCTTTCCAAAGCTCGTTAAAGTCTACTTACTTCTGTGCTATTTCCCCCCCCCCCCCTTGGATTTTGGGTAATCGTTAAAACTTGCTGTCTTTTATTTGGTCAGGCCTTCTCGAGTCTCATTCCCTTGCATCTTTGCAAATAAAACAAAAATTTTTTTTAACTGATTCTGTCTTTGAGACATTCTTTGACAGGATGAAATGAAACATAAAAGGCTTATAACAGTGCCCAGTACCGTGGTTCTCTTAACATTAACCACGATCTTTAGTTTTATTCTTGCCACCTTGTAACTGTTCTCATCTCACACTATTTCCCAACGACTCTTTTGGGGCTGCAAATTCCTTGAAGGTCGTGACAACACCTAGTCTAACTTGTTGCTACCCTACAGGAGCAACAGGGACTTGTAAGAAAACAAAAACTTGTGTCTTCTGTTCACCTCTTTATTCCCAGCGCCTTTAAGCTACTGGAACTTAGACTGTCTTCCGTCTGGATAAGAAAGTTTAGTTCAGCTCCAATATGGCTCTGAGTTGGGAGACCTGGAGAACTTTTTGCCTTTTCCCTATTTTGGCTCTTTATAACAATTTTGACCTTGGGTGCGTTTCATTACTTTCTTAGCCCCCTTTCAAGGCTGTTTCCACATCAGCAAAATGAGGCCAGTAGCAACAGACGCTTGTTTCTCTTCGTCTCCTATCACTTACCCCTTCTCCAGGGAAGGTTTATTGTGTACGTTCCCTCTGGATAAAAAGCTGCCGTCGGAGCAGTAAGAAGCCATTAGGGTCTCTGGGCTGCGCTCCCAGCGGGGACAGCGAGCAACTCCGGGCGCCTCGGCCGTGTCTCCCGGTCCGGAAGCAACCCGGCCCAATAACGACTGCGAGCCCGCCCAGCCCTCGGGAGCCTCAGCCCCGGCGCCCGCGCCCCGAGCCAGCGCTCTGCCTCGGTGCCACCGCTAAATGGGCTCGGCACCGCGCAGGCTCCGACGCGCGCCAAAGGGCCCGGCCTCGTTTTGGCCACCGCCGCCCCGCCGCCCGCGCGGCGCTGCACTGGGGGCGGGGAGTCTGATGGGAGACGCGCGCGGCGCTGAGGAGGCGGCGGCCCGGGAGAGGGAGCGGGAGAGGGACTGGGCGCGGGAGGCGGGAGGCGGGGGACAGGGGGAGGCGCCGCCGCCGCCCGCCCCTTTCCGCTGGGGAGCAGCTGCAGCAGCAGGAGCCGAGCAGGAGCCGCGCAGCCGCCGCCGCCGCCGCCGCCGCCGCCGCCGTGGGATGTGGCCGGAGCTTGCCCCGAGCCGCGCCGCCTTCTGAGTGCCCGCCGCCGTCCGAGCCGCCGCCGTCACCGCCGAGCCGTGCGGGGCCAGGCCGCGCCCTCCCCGGGCGCCCGCCGGCTCGCATGCCGAGGGGCTCCGGGGCGTAGCTGCGCGCCCGGCGCCGCCTCCGGGCTCCCCCGGCCCCGCCATGGGCTGCTGCAGCTCCGCCTCCTCCGCCGCACAGGTGAGGGTCTCCCGCCTCCCGGCCGCCCGCCTGGATGCCTCTCCTGCACCCCACTCCCCGCGCCCCGTGCCCCGCGCCCGCCGCCCGATGCCTCTCGCTGCCCGCGTCCCTCGCCCCCCGCTTAGCCCGCCGTGCACTCCAGAGCCCCCCACCCCCGCCCCCGCCTCTCCTGCTCGCCTGTCCCGCAGATGCCCTCGCGCTGGCTCCCCGGCTGCCGACCCGCGGGCGCTTCTGCGCGGCCCCCAGGGCGCTCAGCTCTTTTCCGCCCCTTCGCGACGTGGCCTCCTCCTCCCAGTCACACCTGAGCAGCCCGTCCCGCTCGCTTGCAGGTAGAGGCCACACAGGGGCCTCCTTTCTGCCCCAGGCGGCACCCCCTTCCCTTGTCGTCTGGCCTTGCTCCTCTCTTCCCTCCCCATCACCGACTATTTTCTGTGCTCCCAGGAGGAGTCCCTCCAGCTTGGGCTCTTCACCCGTCTTCCACCTTATTCCAGTTTCTGCTCCATTAGCAATCTGTCCCTTTTCTCCTGCCTGCCGCCCCCCGTCCGGGTTCAGGTGTTTACGTGTGTCCTGGAGCCCTTCCACGGCCCACTTCCCAGATCCCACCCGCTCGTCTCCCCCCCCCCCCATCCCCCTTTTGTGCCTTGACCCCGGGCACCGCGGCCTCTTCTCACACCGAGGCCCCTGCGGGAGCGCGGGGACTAGGCAGGAAAGGAGATTGGGCACCTGGTGGGTGACGGGAGCGCTACGGAAACTCCCTCTTTGTTGCCAGTGTAACAGGAGGAAAGGTGCCGAATTTAGTTTTTCTGTGGGCACTGGCTGAATGTTGTCGCTGAGGGCTGAGATGCAGAGATTTCTCCTAGCTGCTACCCTGCCCCCATTCAAATTTCGCCAACCTTCTCGCTCTCTCTTGCGGATCCGAGCCCTTAACCTGGATGGAAATGTTTAGACAGCTGTATAAGGATCAAATGTAATAGGACTTGACTGCTGGCCACTAATAAGTGAGAGGACCTGTTTGTAAATTACCCAATTTAGTGGATTAGTGAGTGTATTTACAAATACGATAAGAAGCAATCAGGAATACTGCATCAAACTGTCTGGTGGTGGTGTATGAAAAATAGGCTCTGACAACGCCTGGGATGTAATCTCACAGTTTCATTAGGGTAGAATTTAACTGTGGTCTTTGATTTGTTTGTTTGGGGAGGGGGGAAGACAAGGGCTCATGTTTTTAGAAATAAAGGCTGGTGGGCTCTTGGTGAAGAAACATGCTAGTTTGGAAAAAAGAAAAAAATCCTCCAGAGATCTAGCATCTGTGATAATACCAGAAGTGTTTTGCTGCTGTTAAATGACTATATATAACTCAGTTTTAAATAACCTGCATACTTGTTCTGAAAATCTGAGATCTGTTAGAAAAATGACTA
The DNA here is from genome assembly GCF_057876585.1 of Rhinolophus sinicus. Lineage (NCBI taxonomy): Eukaryota > Metazoa > Chordata > Mammalia > Chiroptera > Rhinolophidae > Rhinolophus > Rhinolophus sinicus. Next base: position 24,632,189 of record NC_142516.1, on the reverse strand, counting down.
GAATTGCAGATGAATGGAGGACATTTATGTTTTATCAAGTATCCATCCTTTTTGTCTAGTTCTTTTTTTTTTTGAGTGTTTGCTTACCTGTGTGCTTTTTTTCCCTACTAGTATCATAGACTGGTTGGTTTAGTTAAACCTTTCTATTTAGTTAGAATAGCAAAGAAAAACTATGTGGTGCTGTTGTGAAGGAGAGGTTCATAGACCAGGGTTTTCATATTAGCAAATAAAGATGTAGAATTACACAACACCTTTCAACTAGTTGGGGATTTTGGAGTGGAGGGGGGATCAAGTTGAGTGCTATTCATCTAATATTTACTTAAATATTATTTTCACCCAAAAGGTATCTTTTATATTGCCTTTCTTTTAAAGAACTGGGTAACTTTACATCCTCTTTGGGTGGTGAAATGCTTTTAAGTCAGGAAAGTACTGGTAGTTGATGGATGGTTTGTTCAGTGCATGAACAATTAAATTTGGGAGGGATGATGCTACACCAGAACTCTGCTTTAATAACAGGTATTAGTAAGTCTTGGCATTTCTCTAGCTCCCTATAGTACTTTTCAGAATGCTGTCACATACCTTTATTTTCTTTGCTTTTTCCTCCTCTTGGAGCCACCGTTTCCTTCATGCCATGTTCTACAGACAAGATGTATGTCATGCACCCCAAGGGGTGCGTTTTTTTTCCCTGTGAATTCCTATAACCAATCAGCAGCTGTCACATGCCTTTTAGTTCAGCTTTAGGGACTTGTAGTGCTCACTGGAGCATTGAGGAGCAGATTTTGTGCCGAAGAGCTCATCATTTTTTTTTTCCCTTGTTTGAGATTTTGGCATCATTCTTCATTTGTGAAATGTTACCAATCTGCTGACATTTTAATATTCCATTTAGGAGCATCACCAGCATTAAAATATTACTGTATCTGTATGTGTTGTGTTGAAACAAAATAGGGATGCAAGACCAAATCTTGTCCAGTCAAGAACCTCCATATCACTTTGAGCCTCTCCTAACGGCCTCAACTATATTTTCAGGTAGAATGTTTCTTTCATCCCTTCTACTGGATTGTAAGCTTCTTGAGTATAGGAACTACTTTTGTTTTCCTCATCTTTGTATCCACTGCAGTGCCTCACTATACCTTGTACATAATCGCTGTTCAGCAATAGTCAATGAACAGATTATATACACAGATTTGAACATCTGGCTCCCAAGTGACATTGAATATGAATCCACCCCTGACCCATGTGTTGTTTCACTTCCATGGGCTGGTTGACTAATTCTACCAAGGCATCTTCTTCTAAACTCAGATTTGAACTGTTGAAGTTAAATTTCACCCGCCTTTCCCACATTCCTTCCTATTGTGTCAGTGGTAGTGTCAGTTTACAAAATGAAGCAGGTTTTTCCTTTTCTTCTGGGCGCTTTGCTTAATGCTTATATTTCAGTGAGAGCAGTGGTTATAATATTTAAAAAAAAGCTTGTCTGCAAACTCTAATGATAACCTTCGTGCCACATCAAAACAATGTGCTTTGAGGTAGTCTGCATTTCAGCTTAGCTTTTCTCTGGTTTGTCAGCAACTTTAAAGCCCTGGCAGGTTTTAGCAATGTAGATTAAGTGTGTTTCTTTCTCTAGTAGGGATTCACTTTTAAAATCTAATTTATTTTACCTTATAGTCTCTTGCTATGTTGTAGACTCTCCTAAGAGAGTTCATGGTCTTCTAAACTGTTTTATCTCTTGTAGTCTGTCCTGGAATTATTTTCATTTTCTTGGCAGTATCTGGGTATCATAGTTTGCCACCAAAACAATTATCTTGTTTTAGGATTTAGATCAAAGAGAAGTGTCACATTCTATACTAACTTGTATTGCATTGCTGAAGGAGCAAATGATTGGCAAAATAATTTGTCCTGTATCAGGCACGTACATCTAAGAATGTGAAGCATGTCTTATGAGCCAGGGCTCTTACAGAACTCTTAATTATGTTTCGTTTTTTTGTTAGTGACCATTACGAGTTGTATCTTAATATTAGTAATTGCTCAAAACAAGCCAACACATGATGATAGCCTTTGCCTAAAACTCTCTTTGAAGGGAACATAAAAGTGAGATAGTCTTCTTGAGTTTTTTTTTATAACACTAATCCTCTCTAAGACTCTTAAAATTTATTCCCAGCTCTCCCTAATTCGTTTGTTCTGTTACAACCTGACATAATTTCTACTCTTATAATGTTAAACTTCAAAGTCCACTTGTAAATCTTCAGATTTATTAAATGTTCTTTCCCATTGACAAACCAGTTTGAATGAAGGAGGCTTTTGAAAGATTACTTAGCAAATTGCCCTAAGTCTTTGTCGTTAATGGTTAGATCATTATTTCTCACAGTAGTGCTTTGGAGGCCAGGAGATTGCCAAGTGCTCTGAAGTTCTCTCTCCTTCAGTTCTAACCTTAGAAATTGTGGGAGGGATGGCAGACAGTCTTTCTGATTGAACAAACTGCTCCTTTGTCTGGCTTTGGGATAAATTGTACTCGTCTGTCTTGTCCCATGGTCTTCAAGTGGAGAGTTACATATTTGACTGTATTTTTTTCTAGCTCTCATATCTTGTCTTGGGAGTGATGAAAAACAATCAAGTGGTCCACAAATACTGGTTAACTTTTGAGTATGTTAACTGTTCCTTAACAGAATTTTAATAATACTGTAGTCTCCATTTGCTTTGTGGCATTTGAAGTCACAGGATAAACATGAAATTTGAAGAGTATAGTGCGAATTATCAACAAAGACTAGGTTGTTCCATTAAAATATTTCCAGCAAAATAGATTTGCTCTAACTAACAAAAAAGTGTCTAACTGGCATTAAGACAGTTTTTAGGATTTTTTTGTTTTGTTTTGTTTTGTTTTCTTCTTCTGAACACTATGCTGATAAGCAAAGAAGAGCAACTGCTCAAAAATTGTATAGCATTAAAATTGGCTGGAAATAATGTGCAAATTTATTGCTATGTTTCGCAGCCATTTTCATGTCTTTATTTCTACATTTTTATGTCTGAAGTTGATATTACTTCCATTTCATAGCTGAGGAAATGGAGACTTGGAGATTGGGAAAGTTGGCCAAAGTCGCAGAGCTACTAAAGGAAGCAAACCACACCCCAGGTCTTCCGAATCTGAGTCCTACACTGCTCTTTCTGTGCTAACATGTGTGCTTCCCAATCTTAAATTGCAAATCACTTTAGAAAAGTTCCACTTAATAACATTTTTTTTTTTTTTTTCAAATTGGGAGATATGGGGAACAGTGTGTTTCTCCAGGGCCCATCAGCTCCAAGTCACTGTGCTTCAATCTAGTTGTGGAGGGCACAGCTCAGCTCCAAGTCCAGTGGCCGTTTTCAATCTTTAATTGCAGGGGGCTCAGCCCACCATCCCATGTGGGAATTGAACCGGCAACCCTGTTCTTCAGAATTCACGCTCTAACCAACTGAGCCATCTGGCAGACCCTCAATAACATTTTGAATGAAGGAATTTCCAAGTTAATTCATGCCACCGTTTTGGACTTCCTACAGTTATTAGCTGGGGAGCAACATAGTATATATAATGTAGCAAAACTAATCCAGTTAGAATGTTCCCAGTCTTAACAAATAGTGTCAAATACTCTTTGATGTGTTAATTCTATCATTAAAAATGTTATTGGCTGGGGAAGATAATTATTTGTAAAAATATAGTCTATATTCTGTATTAATTGATTAATAGTTGTTTTTTATGGCCCCCTTCCCCCCCCCCAAGAAGAAAGAAATATTTTAATTTTGTAACTTTTGCTAAGATTTTTGGGACCCTGGGGGATATTAGAGAAAAACTAGCCCTACTATCTCACTTTTCTATTGAGCCAAACTAGAATTTAGACATATGAAGTGGTCTGAGGCAGAGAGATAGATATCTTATGAGGTAGCTAGGACTAGAAACCTAATTAGTCTCTTAATCTCTTGATCTTTCTGTACTACAGTTAATTCTTAATGTCTTAAATCTCCTTACCTTTGCAACCGTGGCTGCACATTGGAAACACTTAAGAACTCTAGAAAACACTGATGCTGGGGTCCCACTCCCAGAGATTCTGATTTCGTTTGTTCAGGGGTGCTGCCTGGGTGTCAAAATTTTTTTAAGTTCCCCTGTTGATTCTCCTGGGTTGCAGAGGTTGAAAACCACTGTTCCATACCCTTTCTGTAGGTAATATCATCTTCTGTGGTTTCAATTGCAGTCTGTATGCCAACGATTCTCAAACTGAATTACTGAGTTGAAACAAACTGCCCTCGCCCTCTGATCCTTATACCCAACTGATTGCTTAGCTCTTTCACGAGAGTATCTTGTAGGCAAGTCAAACTTGGCATGTCGAAAACTGAACTCAAAATTTGTGTAACACACACCTTTTTCAGTATCTCTGGTTCACTGAATGATACCAGTATCCTGGTGTGGAAACTGGAAACCTGAATCATGTAGGGAACTTGCCTTTCATTAGTTCGCATCTAGTCATGACATCTTACCTCTTTACCCTTCTCAACACCACTGCCAGCGTTCTAGTCCAAGCCTCTGTCATCTCTGGCCAGAACCCTCCTCGCAGATCTCCCTGCATTCGTTCATGCTTTCTTCTAATTTTTCTCCCTATTGCAGCCTTGGTGATCTTTAAAAAGTAGGAAGCTGATTTTGTCCCTCTCCTACTTGAAACCCTTAAGTGGTTTCCAGTTGCTTGTAGGACAAAGACTAGAATCCCTGACAAGACCCCGCATGGCCTGTTATCTCTTTCCAGCATCATCCTATGCCTCTCTTCTCCTTATTGTTTGTGCTTTATCCTCACAGATGTTTCTGTTGATTATGTGCCTTGTTTTAGAGCTTTTGCACGTGCTGCTCACTTGTCTTAGAAGGCTCTTTGCTTTTCTCCCTGCCTTTGGCTGGCTACCACTCATCCCTTAAGTTTCAGCCTAAAACTCACTTCTTTGGAAAGCCTTCCTTGATCCTTCAAACCAGGTCACGTCTCCTCGTTAACCCCTCACAGCCTTATATATTTTCTTTCCCCTTGACCACTTAGAACAATAAAGTAATTGCACAATTAGTATTAACTTCTAGACCAGGAGTTGGGAAAACTACAACCCATGGGCCAAATCTGATCAGCTGCGTGTTTTTGCATGGCTTGCAAGCTAAGAATGCCAAAAATGTTACCTATATTTTTTTAACAGTTGAAAAAAAATCAAAGGAACATTGAACAAGAAATTTATTTCATAAAAATTATATGAAATTTGTATTTCATTGTCCACAGATAAGTCCCCCCCCGAAAAAGTTTTATTGGGACACAACTATACTCTTACATATTGTCTATAGGTGCTTTCAAGCTACAAAGGCAGAGTCGAGTAGTTAGTTATGACAGAGACCTTATGGCCTCCAAGTGTAACTATTTACTCTGTATCCCTTTACACAAAATGTTTGCTGACCCCTGGTCTAGACTGAGCTGATGAAGACAGGTTCCACATCTGCTTTGTTCATTGCTGTATTTTCTGTGCTTGGCTGATACCTGGTACATATGAACAAATTAACAAATCCACAGATGGATGTGGATGAACTCCTACCTTAACAATTCTGATGCTTTTAAATTCAATACAAACACTTTTTTAAAGGATCAATATTTTAGAAGATTCTTAACCGAATTTTCAGCAGCAATCGTAAGTGGCTTGTCCGTTACAGCTGTACATCTCATTTGTGAAGCAGGTGTGCTTGTGGAGGTTTCAGTTAACAGGTTAAGGTGGGTGGGGAAAAAAAGATCGGTCCACTCCAATATCAGGCCAGTTGGATTTATAGTGCTGGTGTTTTTGTAGCAGGTGCAAATGCTTGGTGCTTTATGTGTAGAGTTATAAAGAAAAAGTGTTTGAGCTGGTGAAAAACTTCCGTCATTAAAGAGGCATTGTTCTCTGTACTGTGGGAATTCACTCTGAAAATGGTTCAAGTTTCTGGCACAGTAATAATTCTTCCCTTTTAGTAGTTTTGTTTTCTCATTTGTTTGGAATATAGCATAGCATAATGTTCCGATTTTGAATTTATGCATTGTATCAAATTTAGTGCTCTTTTTAAGAGGTGATTTTTGAAAGAGATTTGCATTTTTCAGTATGTTTTAATGTACTCAAAAAGGGGGTGTTAGTTTTTTCCCCTAAGTGGACTTCTTTCTGATTTTATATCAGTTGTATAATAGGATTTACTTAAAAAACATTTGATTGATAAACTGTTGCAATTTATTTTTTGTGAAAATAATCATATTATTACTATTTTTTGATGCTCTCTTTAATATCCCACAACCAAATATTTAGACATTTATGTCTTGAAAGTTATTTTTATTCTTCTAATTTTTAAGGTTGCCAGACAGATATTGTGAAAATTGTGAAACATAAGTGTTTGATGTCTGGATACATTTGTATAATGGAAAATAGCAAAACGACGGAAAAATTGAATACAGACAGTTATTTTAAGATGTTCCAGTAGCAATGCTGGTGTTCAAGTTTGCTCTTTATTTTTGCTAATGTAATGATGAGAACGATGTTGTAAGATTTTTTTTTTCATTATGAATTGCCTAGGATGAATTCCGCTGTTAATAAATTAAAACAAACAAACAAAACAACTCTTAAACTAAACAGCTAAAACCTTAAGGAAAATTTGTTATCTCATGTAAGTTGAGAGGTAGGGTGGCTTCCAGGTTGGTTAGTTCAGTGGCTTGACGATGGCAACAAGACCTGAGTTCTCTTCTTGTTCCTCTTTGGCATTTTCAGGAAGGGTAGCTTTTCCTCCCTTAGCTCCCCTCGCCGTCCCAAGATAGATGTAGTACTTCCTGCCTGTCTCTTACTGAGCTGATGAACCCCAGTGGCTTTCCTTTCAAAGGAGTTAAGGAGGGCTGCATACTCATTCTTAAACAGTCTCTAGCAAGGGGGAGACAAAGGATCCAGAAATTGGCGTAGACTAACCAGGATTTCCCTTTGAGCCATGTGGAGGACAGAACAACACAGGAACAAAATTAGTACCCTGCTAGCAAGGCAGAGGGAGAATGGTGACTGGGTAGGCAGCCAGTGGTATCTGCTACCTATTCACACTTCCGTAGTGTTTCCTAACATTTTGCTTATAGTTCCACTATAAAACTTGTCATAGTTCTTAGTTGAAAGTCAGTTATCTTCCTGTTCCCATAGTGATACAGCTCCAGCCACTGCTGAGCCCTTTTCTCTTTTCCCCATGCCTACTGCCTCTTTTCCATTCTGAGGCAAGGCTAGCTTCAGGATACAGAGGAACATTTAAGGTTGGAATACTGATTTATAGTAATTAGTATTCCCACAGGCACTGGGCCCCAAGAGAACCTGGGGGGTTATTACATGTAACCTTTTCCTTCTAGCTCCCTCAATTTCCTTTTTTACCTCTTCTGACTTCTCACCTCTGTGTGTATTTATCTTTGTCTGATTGGTGCTCATTTTTTCTCTTATTTTTTTCCTCTTTTCCCCTAAAATGTTGTTTTTCCTTTTCTTCCTACCCCTACCTGATACATTTAAGGAGCCATAATACAGTATAAAAATTGCATCTCTGCAACACATAGCTAATTTACAGAGGGGAAATAGTAAACTAATATATAAATATATTCAGTCTTGCTGATAATCGAATTAACTCAATTCAAAGCACAGAGACACCCTGTTACATCTGTAACTTTGGTAAAAGTTAACAGAATGATAATTAATTGCTCATGTGGTTTTGACTCAAGTTTATTTTATTGATTTGCTGAATAAATTGAAATGACCCTGTTGGGACATTGTTTGACAACATATACTGAAAGCCATAAAAAAAGTTGACGCTCTTTGTTTAGTAATCCAAAAGTATAGTGCAAGTATCTTTACATGTGGTATTATTTATAATAGCAAAAGATTTTAATTTTAAACATAATTGTTTCTGGAGTAAAATTTCTTTTCTTAAAATAATGTTCAATTGAATTAGTCTATTAGATGTGTCTCATGTTGCCATCATCCCCAGCTAAGTGATCCTCCCTTAATGGGTGAGTGACCTGCTATCTGTAATCAGAAGTCCTTTCCCTACTGCTGCTCTAATGGGCTCCTAGAATCCAGAGAATTGAACACCGTCGTGTACAAGCAGGAGTACGGGCTGTGTAGCCAGATGATAAGGGTTTGAATCTTAGCTCTGTCATCAGCTGGGTTATTTGGGCCAAATCCTTTAACCTTGGGTGCCTCAATTTCCCTAGTTGTAAAATGGGAACAACAATAAAACCTACCTCATGGCTTGTAGCAAAGTGCACAACCCATGAAAATATCTCAGACATTACCATGTGAATGTAAACTAACTCTCTTCGGTGTCTTCATATCCATTAATCCTTCCCTAAAAAAAATTTAAAAAAATAAAATATCCTGTGTTTGGGATTTGGGAAAGGGATCCTGACTTCCAAAAATTTTGTGTCAGTAAGATGAGTGCTAAGGGTGAAATAAGAAGCAAAAATGGGACTAAGTTGGGTGTTAGGCGTTCAGGGAATGGAGAGACTAAGAAGGAAGGACTAATTGGAGAGTGGGCTTCTTGACAAGGACCATTGATCTGACCTTGAATGGGGCTTAGAAAGAGTAGGAAGATAGACAGATTTTAGTAGAAAGCCCAGGAGACAAGAGGACATTCCAGAAGAAGGAAGAGTTGAGCAAAGGCAAGGAAACCTTTAAATACTGCATGTCAGTTTCAAAAGGAGACCGGGCCAGAGTAGAGAGAAGAGATGTTGCATGTAAGGAAGGCAATGATATATGAAGGGGAGGGAAGTGGACAGACATGGAGGATTTTTCAGAATGATTTAAGGAAGATTCATCTGACAGCATTGTCTGTGCCTGAAGTGGCAGAAGGGGAAACAGAAGCCACCCAGGAAGTTGTTCACTAACTCGACCCAGAGTGTAAATGGGAAACAGGAAATACATAGAGTTGAAGTAGGACAGACTTTCTTAACTTAATCTGGATATGTGGGATGAAGGAGAGGGATAAAACCAGTTTAGAGTGCCATATAATTAGAGAAAGGCATTATGATTGATAGACATGGGAGTGGCGATGCAGACCAGTATGTGGGGAGAAGATGAAGTTTTATACAGACGGAGGCTGAGTTGATGTTGATATTAATACCTCCATGTAGCAATCTCCCACAGGCAACTGAAGACCCAGTACAGGATTTCTGAGAATGCTGTAAGTCACGCGCGTAGAGGAGATGCGTTTTTTGGGGGGTATGGGGTGTCTCTGAGGGGAAAGGAAGGGTATGAAATACGAGAGCAGACAACTAGGGAATAAGTGCAGGGAATGGTGGTGACCAATCATTAACAGGGTTTCCAGTGCTCGTTTCCCTGGTTGTTCTCATATAGTAAATTTCATTTTGTTCTTGCAACTCAGATGGGTACCAGTGTAAGCCCCATTTTGTAGATTAGGAAACAAGCTCAGAAAGTTTAGGTGGCTTGCACAAGGGCACCCAAGTAGCGTAAAGCCAGAAGTAGTAAAAGCCTGTGCGTTTCCTGCTGCACTACAGTTTCCTTCCCTCTGCTGTACTGAGAACCACTGTTATACGTTTAGGTAGCATATTAAAGGTACCTTAGATATCACTTTTTCTGTTACTGAAATTCAGAGATTGTGTGTACTATTTTCTCTCAATTTAAAGAGTGTGTGTAAGGAGGGGGGGTTAAATCAGTGCAACTCAAACTAGAGGTCAAGGTGTGACCATTTGGAGCAGAGTCTGTGTAAGTGGTGGTTATAACCTTCAGACTCTGTGGATCCTTGACTACTACTATTCATTTCCTCTGGGGCTCTTCTGCATTTTCTTGTAAGAACTTAAATCTGAACAAGTCCGTCATGTAATTACAGTTGTGTCGTTTCCTTATAACTCAGATTCTTGAGAATAGTTTTAAATAACGAATATAATATACATATATACGTTATATATATAATATATACACATAATATATAATATATATTATATATGTTATGTATTATATATTGTGTGTATATATATATACATTACATATGTATATATACATATATATATTTAGTCAGTCTTTGGAGAGCCATGGCCTCTGAAAGGGTTAATATAATTGATGCTAACGTTATTTAATATTGAGTGCCAACAAAGCTCTGGAGCGCTGCTATGAAAGGAAAGGGTGAAGAAATGGCCACAGTGAAGTTGACTCGAGCACAAATGATTAACGTGCACATTAGGATCAAATTACAAAGGCAGGGATTTTGCACCACCAGGGCAAAGGCTGAAATTTTTTCAAATCTCTTTTGCATGTGATTTTGTATTTTCATGATTCTAAAAACATCAGGTGTTGTAAAATGATTCCGAAGACATCAAGTTTTAAAGTATAGCATATTAAATATATTTTGAAACCAGCCACACTTTTACATCAAGAAAAAACATTTTGGAATAGACACCGGTGGTTGAAGCAGACTTCGGTAATGAAGGTTTGGAAATGATATTTTAATAAGGCTCTTGATTTTAAAATTGAGTGCACGTCTAGCTTTGATGATACGTTTTAGAAGTTTATAAAGTCAGCCAAGACCAAGTGGACCCCCGTTTCTGTTGAGGCAGTGAGCAGCAAACAGAGCAGGGAGCCTCCTGGGGAGGAAGGAGCACTTCCCCGTGACCTGCTTCTTACCAGGCTCTGTACTCAGTGGGTGGTGCCCTGTATGCCATCCCATTTAAGGATACAAGTGTTCTCATGCAAGAATACCTTAATCAGGCTTTCCCCAAGTATGTGCTCCCCAAACACAAGGATGTCCTCCAAGAAAGGGTTGAGGTCTAGAAAACTTTGAGAAGTTCTTGCTTCTGCCATACCACCCTCCTAACACCTCGCACTCACCTCCCCTTCTCTCCCCATCTGTAGAGTCACAGTGTGTAGTAGCATATTCAGGACTCTTTGCTCCGTATCCTTACCTCCAGGAAACCAATTTAACTTTGCTTAACAGCCCTTCATTGAACTGATTTGTCCTTCACAATTTTTTTTCATTATTTCTTGCCCTATTCTGCACGACACTTATTGAGAAACGGTGCTTGAAATATTCCCTCTCAGTTCCATTCTCTTAAGTGAGAACAAAAGTGAGAGTAGCAGCAACAAGAATGTTGTTGGATCAGTAACCTGTAGGCAGACAGGCAGCCCTCTCCGCGTATCTGCAGCTGAGAACTTCAACGTGTTCGTTAAAATTATGGCAAAATAATGTAAATGAATTTCCAGTCACTTGTGTATATTATGATAATTTAAAAGCCTTTCATGTGAATTGTTTCTCAGATTGTTGTTTGAGATCTCCAAGAAGGTAAGGAAGAGGAACAGGTTTACAAAAGGATCCTTCAAGTTTCAAACTTCAGACTCTGGACTGTTGTGAGGCCAGCTGGGCCAACAGCAAGAAAGGGAACCAGCCACCTGTGGTTGGGAGTTTTCTTCTCCTTTCCTCCAGATGTGTGGGAGAGACACTTAGGGGCAGTTGTATTATCTCAGCACTCCAAGTGGCCACCCCGAGATGGGACCTGCAGATGGAATACTGACAGTGTTTTGTTGGAGGAAGAATTGAGGACAGAGATGATGTTACATGGGCTAAGCAAATAATAAATCCTCAGTAAATGTTTATTGAATAAATGTGGTGGGGGACAGGTTATTCAGGAACTGATATTTTGTCTTATGGTGTTAATGATACTTTTCAAAATTACTATTAAAACAAATAGAATCTGTCAATGGAGAGAAATAGGAGTGAACCCGAAAATTAAAATTAGCCACTATTTGAAATTTTTTAAGTTAACTCTGGTGGTTTTGAACCTGACCTTATTAGTAGGTGTTCCTACAGGATAATGACATATTGGTGAAAATGTTACTACAGCCAGCCAGGAAAAAGAAAAAGAGCACATCGTAAGCTAGAGACCTCTGGGCCTTGTCAACACCTAAGGATGCTAGGTAATCAGCACTGGTGGATTTATAAGAATGAGGGCTTCCCTTCTGCTACACCTCCCACCCACTCCCCCCCACTTTTTTACTGGCCCACCATGAAAGCTCTTCTAGACCATCTCAGTGCCTTCCTGGAAGCAGAGTGGGTAGAGCTACCGATGCTACATATTTTCAAAGTATGACTGAAGGGTAGAGAGCCCCGCTGCAAAAAATGACCCCTCCTTGTGACCGGGGTGTGGGAGTGATGAAGCTCTGAGAGCAGTGGGAAGGCAGTGTAAAGAAAAAGGTAAAAATAAAGAATGTTGGTAAAATAAACAAAATTCCTGGCCAGCCGCATGTTTTGGTTCAGTTCAACATTCATTGACTAGTGTGCCGCTTTGGCTGCTAAGGACTGGATTCAACCAAGAATGAGACTTTGCTCTAGAAGTCTACATAGTCTCTTAGGTGAGACAGTACAGGGGATGTGGGGCCCTCCACAGACTGTCTGCATACCCGGATCTCTTTCATAAATAGCCAAAAGTTATACTGGTTTACAATGTATAAAGCATGGGTAATTTCTTGGTAGATGCTGAATTCATTTTTTTAAATTTATTTTTTTTATTACTTTCAGGTGTGCAAAGCAACATACTAGACATTTAAACCCTTCATAAAGTGATAACACACACCCCAAGCTACTACCCCTCTGACATTGTGTATAGCTGTTACAGTACCATCGACTATCTTCCCTATGCTGTGCTCCACATCCCGTGACTATATATACCTATGTATTTAGTTACAGTTGACATTCAATATTATTCTGCTTCAGCTTCAGGTGTATAGCACGTTGGTCAGGCATCTACACAGTCTATGATGTGATCCCCCTGATAAAGCCAGTGCTCATCTCACATCTTACATGATCTTTACAACATTGTTGATTATATTCCTCATACTGTATTAGCTACCAATTTGTATTTCTTAATGCCTTCACCTTTCTCACCCTGCCCCAACCCCATTCCCATCTGTCACCCTGATAGATCTAGTACCTACCTGGCACCACACCTAGTTATTATAGTATTACTGACTATATTCCTCATGCTGTACCCTACATCCCCATGACTACCGTGTAACAACCAATTTGTCCTTCTTAATCCCTTCCCCTTTCACCCATACTTAACCCCCCTCCCATCTTAAAGTCCCTCTAAGATTCCTTGTAATACTGGTTTGGTGGTGATGAGCTCCTTCAGCTTTTTGTTGTTTGGGAAGCTCCTTATCTGTCCTTCAATTCTAAATGATAGAATGCTGGGTAGAGCAATCTTGGTGTATATCATTGCTTTTCATCACTTGGAGTATTTCCTGCCACTCCCTTCTTGCCTGCGAAGTTTCTGTTGAGAGATCAGCTGACAGTCTATGGGGGCTCCGTTGTAGGTAACTAACTGCGTTTCTCTTGCTGCTTTCAAGATTTTCTCTCTGTATTTAACCTTTGGCATTTTAATTATCACGTGTCTTGGTGTTGGCCTCTTTGGATTTATCTTGTTTGGGACTCTGTGTGCTTCCTGGGCTTGTATGTCCATTTCTTTCACCAGGTTAGGGAAGTGTTCTGTCATTGTTTCTTCAAATAGATTTTCAATTTCTTGCTCTCCCTCTTCTCTTTCTGGTACCCCTATAATGCAAATGTTGGTACGCTTGATATTGTCCCTGAGGCCCCTTAAACTCTCCTTGATTTTTTGGATTGTTTTTTTTCTTTTTGCTGTTCCAATTGGGTGTTTTCTCCTACCTTACCTTCTACATCGCTGGCTGGATCCTCTGTTTCATCTAATCTACTGTTGATTCCCTGTAATATAGTCTTTGTTTTCATTATTGTATCCTTTATTTCTAACTGGTTCTTTTTTATGGTTTCCATCTCCATTTTTATGCTCCCTGTCGCTCTGTAGAGGTTCTCCCTGAGATCGCTGAGCATTCTTAAAACCAGTGTTTGGAACTCTGCTTCTGATAGATGGCTTAGCTCCATTGCACTTAGTTCTTTTTCTGGAGCTTTGTTCTGTTCTTTCATTTGGGAAATGTTTCTTTGTCTCCCCATTTTGTCTTCCTCCCTGTGTTTGTTTCTATTTATTAGGCAGGGCTGTCATGTCTTCTGATCTTAGTAGAGTGGCGTTATGTAGTAGGTGTGCTGTGGGGGTTCAGTGGCGCTGTCTTCCTGGTCACCTGTGTCATGCTCCAGGTATATCCCTTGTGTGGGTTGCGTGTGGCCTCCTCTTGTAGTTGAGCCTTGGTTGATAAGTGCACATCAATGTGAGGGACTGACCCTTGGGGTCACTGGTTGTGAGGACTGGCCGTGACTACAGTGGAAGAGTTGTTGTGCAGGGGCTGACCCTACAGAGCAGGATCTGCCTCAGCAGGGCTCTGGTGCCTGCCCAATTCGCCCCTTGGGTGTGTTGTACTTGGAGGCTGCTCGTTGATGCTCCAGCTCGTTTTGAAGCTGGCCACTAGGGGTGCCAGCCCCAGGACCCCCTCAGAGAGGATCTGCTGTAGGTCTACTTCAGCCACAACCCATGCCCCACCCAGGCTACCCATAGGAGCCACAAAGAAATATGCAGATGGCTGCCGACATGCTGTGCTTGGAAGCACCTTGAGAGGCCAAGTTGCAAACCAAGGCCACCTGGTTTGGAGCTGCTCAGCCAGAGGTACAGGACACGCTCAAGGCAGATGCTGCTTGTCTGGATTCTGCAAGTCTTTGAGAGACCCTAGAAAAGTCTGCAGCTTGAGCCAAAGCAGATGTTGTGCACAAAAAAGCCACTGGATGTGGCCTGGGTGTGCCCGAAAATTGGGCGGAGCCAGGTCTCAAATCGCCAGGGCATGGCAAACTAATGGTGGAGACTCAGAAATGATGACCATCTGTGTTCGCTCGCTTGGAAGGGGGAGGACTCAACAAAGAAACAATGGCTTCCATCAGCTTCCCCGTCCAGGAGAAAGCTGCCTCTCCAGCCCCCATCCCAAGCTAGACAACTCAGTTCTCCCATATGACTCTGCCACCTTTCCATCTTCTGCCCCAGCGCTGAAGCTCAGAGCCAGTGATTCCACTGGTGGGTAAATCCACACACAATCCCTTTAAGAGAAGGGCCTGTGAGTGCAGCCGCACTCAGTATTACTCAGTGACAGTCTCTGCTGGTTTTCACAACCAAAAATTATGAGGACTTCTCTCCTTAGCATTGGAGCCCTGGGCTAAGATGGGACTGGGATCCCTCACGCCTTTAGGGGGTGAGGGGGTCCCCCACAGCTGAAAGAGTCCTCCTGATCTTCAGTGGTCACACGTGGGAGTGGAACCAACCCATTCCGCGTCTCTGCCCTTCCTACCAGTCTGGAGGTGGCTGCTTCTGCACGTCCTTAGTTGAAAGACTTCAGTTCAGCTTGATTTTAGGCAATTCTCAATAATGGTTGTTTTGTAGATTAGTTGTAATTTTGATGGGGTTATGAGAGAAGGTAAACACAGTGTTTACCTACTGTGCCATCTTGGTTGTCCCTAAATTCATTTTTAAAACCAAGAGCTAGAAATACGAAAGTGCCCTAAAGAAACATAGACATTATTTTTGAGGTATGATCTGTGTCTGTACTTAACTGGTAAGGATGGAGTTCAGCACACTTTAAGATAAATTTATTGTATCTGGAGGCATGACAGTATTTTATGACACAGAGTGAACAAAAAAATACTGTCCTTGAGTAGAAAATAACAAAACTTCAGGAGCCTTTAGACAAGTCACATTGATTCTGAGGCAGTCCCACAGAAAAGATATGTTTAATATTTTTATTTCCATGTTGAAATGACCAATGATTAAGCTAAGGTGTGATTTTTGTTCTTTGGTACTGCAAAATTCTAGAAACTTTAAAGTGGAACAAATCAAAGTGCTTTTGTTTGTTCACTAATCTCTGTTGGCTCTCTTGTTGGTCATCTGCATCTGTTCACTAAGTCACTGATCTCTGCCCTTTCACCCTGCCTGGAAGCCCAAGCACTTTGGTGATGGTCTCAGCGTGTCCTACCTAACTGGGTACTGTGGCCTGCGTAATGTCCTACGGCCACCGATCCCCCGGCGTCCAGAGTCTTTCTTTACTTCATCTCTTACCACATCAGACCATCTTCTTGTTTCTCTTCCAGCCTTCTCCCACTCAGACATGCATTTTCTTTTCTGCTCTGTAAGTATTTATACCTCATCTGCTTCCAAAAATATTTTAGGTGATTTGTAATCAAATGTAAATATATTTAAGAGTTTTGAAATGATAAATCAAAAGCTAACAGGAAATAGAGATGGAGTAGAAGTAAGAAGCACACGTGTCCTAAGTGCCTGAGCTTCCTTACCTATGTGTTCAAGGCCTGCTTTAGAATGGTACTAATTCAAAGGAGACTATTACATGGAATCCTTTTACAGAATTCCAAACTGGCAGGGATTTAAGAGGTCTGTCATCCAGCCCACCAAGACATCACTTAGTGGACAGTCCACTAAGTGTATTTTGTCCAGGCTCTGCTCAAATACCTCCATCAGCAGAGAACTCACCACTTGCTGAGACAGTTCATTCTATTTCCACGCAGTTAATAGAAGTCTCTTTTCCTTTGCACAGCTGAGCTTTTTCTATGTGACTTTATTGTTGGTTCTTATCCTGTACCCATTAGCCAGATAGAATAACCAAACCCCTGGAGATAGAACAACTGAAATCAGTCTTTAATGTGTGCCAAGTATTGTGTGTGTGTGTGTGTGTGTGTGTGTGTGTGTGTGTGTGTTTTAAACTTAAAAGCCCTTAGTTTATATTAATACAGCCATATCTAAATGTCATAATTCCAGATCCTGTACTATTCTGAATCCCCTTTTTTACCTCTTATGCTTTGATTTATAAATTTAGTCATTTTTCATTTTTATCAGAGCTAAACCTGCATATATTTTAAAGAGTTAAACATTTCTAGCAGGATTGTTCTCTTTTTTATTTCTAAACCTCTCCCCCATTTTCTGCTGCCCCAAGACCATCATGTTTAAATGTTTGACTAAATCTCTTGCCTTTTCCCCTTTGTAGCTCTAACATACATATATTGTTGTCTCCTAAATCTTCAGTGTTTGGAATTAATTTTGGCCTGCATTATGGAAGATGAAGATGGAACTCTCTTCCAACACTATTTTTTGCCTCGATCCCAAGTACATACTCCCCAGACTCCTTGGCATAGCAGAAACAGATCCAGATCACCAGAGACCTAAGGCCCAGGGATATCTGAGGGTGTGGGTGAGAAGAGAGGCTGAAAACATCGGAACTGGTTAATGGTCTGTATCAGTAGGTAGACCCTCAGATCACTTCCCCAACCAAGTAGCTTAGATAACACACTGCCCTACAATTTGTTATTTTTACATTTTATACTTAGGTCTGTGTTACATTTTGAATTCACTTTTATATAAGTTTTGAAGTATAGGTTGGATTTTCATTGTTTTTGTTGCATATGGATGTCTAATTTTTTTCAGCACAATTTGTTGAAACGCTATACTTTTTCCATTGGGTTGCCTTTGTACCTTTTTCAAATATCAACCATATATACATGTATCTATTTCTGAACTTTCTATTCGGTTTCATTGATCTGATTGTCTTAATACTAATATCACATAGTCTTGATTATGGTAGCTTTGTAATATATATTGAAATCAGGTAATGTGAGTTCTTTAACTTTTTTCTTCCTTTTGAAAAACTATTTTGGCTCTTCTAGTTCCTTTGCCTTTCCTTACACATTAGAGAATCAGCTTGTCAATATCTACAAAAAAAGTTCAGCTGGGATTTGGGTTTGGCTTGCATTGAAACTATAGATCATTTAGGGAAAAATTATCAAGTAATATTGAGTCTACCAATCTGTGAATGTGGTATAGTTCTCCATTTATTTAAGCTTTTGATTTATTTCTTTTTTAAAAATTAATTTCAGGTGTATAAAGCAACATACTAGACATTTAAACACTTCATAAAGTGATAACCCACCCCAAGCTACTACCCCTCTGACATCTTATACAGCTGTTACAGTACCATCGACTATCTTCCCTATATTGTACTCCACATCCCATAACTATATATACCTATGTATTTAGTTACAGTTGACATTCAACATTATTCTACTTCAGCTCTTCAGGTGTATAGCACGTTGGTCAGGCATCTACACAGTCTATGATGTGATCCCCCTGATAAAGCCAGTGCTCATCTCACATCTTACATGATCTTTACAACATTGTTGATTATATTCC
Organism: Rhinolophus sinicus; assembly: GCF_057876585.1. Classification (NCBI taxonomy): domain Eukaryota; kingdom Metazoa; phylum Chordata; class Mammalia; order Chiroptera; family Rhinolophidae; genus Rhinolophus; species Rhinolophus sinicus. The sequence continues at coordinate 24,614,025 of NC_142516.1, read as the reverse complement.
CCATACTGTATTAGCTACCAATTTGTATTTCTTAATACCTTCACCTTTTTCACTCTGACCCCAACCGCATTCCCATCTAGCACCCTGATAGATCTAGTACCTATCTGGCACCACACCTAGTTATTACAGTATTACTGACTATATTCCTCATGCTGTACCCTACATCCCCATGACTACTGTATAACAACCAATTTGTTCTTCTTAATCCCTTCCCCTTTCACCCATACTTAACCCCCCTCCCATCTTAAGTCCCTCTAAGATTTCCTTGTAATACTGGTTTGGTGGTGATGAGCTCCTTCAGCTTTTTGTTGTTTGGGAAGCTCCTTATCTGTCCTTCAATTCTAAATGATAGAATGCTGGGTAGAGCAATCTTGGTGTATATCATTGCTTTTCATCACTTGGAGTATTTCCTGCCACTCCTTTCTTGCCTGCGAAGTTTCTGTTGAGAAATCAGCCGATAGTCTTATGGGGGCTTCCGTGTAGGTAACTAACTGCGTTTCTCTTGCTGCTTTTAAGATTCTCTCTTTGTATTTAACCTTTGGCATTTTAATTATGACGTGTCTTGGTGTTGGCCTCTTTGGGTTTATCTTGTTTGGGACTGTCTGTGTTTTCTGAGCTTGTATGTCTGTTTCCTTTAGCTTAGGGAAGTGTTCTATCATTATTTCTTCAAAACGTTTTTTAATTCCTTGCTCTACTCCTCCTCCTTCTGGTACCCCTATAATGTGAATTTTGTTATGCTTGATATTGTCCCTGAGACCCCTTAAACTCTTTCTCAATTTTTTGGATTGTTTTTTCTTTTTGCTGTTCCAATTGGGTGTTTTTTCCTACCTTATCTTCTACATCGCTGTCTGGATCCTCTGCTTTATCTAATCTACTGTTGATTCCCTGTAATATATTATTTGTTTCCATTATTGTCCTTTATTTCTGACTGGTTCTTTTTTACGGTTTCCATCTCCATTTTTATGCTTCTTATCTCGTTATTGAAGTTGTCCCTGAGAACTTTTGAGCATTCTTATAACCAGCATTTGGAACTCTGTTTCTGATAGATTCCTTATCTCCAATTCGCTTAGTTCTTTTTCTGGAGCTTTGTTCTGTTCTTACATTTGGGACATGTTTCTTTGTCTCCCCATTTTGGCTGCTTCCATGTGTTTCTATGTATTAGGCAGGGCTGCTATGTCTTCTGGTCTTAGTAGAGTGGCATTGTGTAGTAGGTGTGCTCTGGGGTTCAGTGGCAGAGTCTTTCTGGTCACCTGAGTCACGCCCTCCAGGTGTGTCCCTGTGTGGGTCGTGTGTGCCCTCCTCTTGTAGTTGAGCCTTGGTTGATAATTGCGTATCAATGTGAGGGACTGACCCTTGGGGTCACTGATTGTGAGGACTGGCCTTAACTACAGTGGAAGAGTTGTTGTGCGGGGGCTGATCCTACGGTGCAGGATCTGCCTCAGCGGGACTCTGGTGCCTGCCCAATTCGCCCCTTGGGTGATTTGTTCTTTGAGGTGGCTGGGTTATGCTCCAGCTTGTTTTGAAGCTGGCCACTAGGGTGCTAGCCCCAGGACCACCTTTGAGGGGATCCACTGTATGTCAAGTTCAGCCACAGCCCATCCCCTACCCGAGGCCACACATAAGAGCCAGAAAGAAATCCGCAGATGGCTGCTGCCTGTGCTGCGCTTGGAAACACCTTGAGAGGCCAAACCACGAACCAAAGCTGGCTGCCACTAGTGCTGGCTTAGGGCTGCTCAGCCAGAGGCACAGGACATGCTCAAGCCAGATGTTGCTTGTCTGAGTCCTGCGAATCTTTGAGAGACCCTTGGAAAGTCTGCAGCTTGAGCCAAAGCAGGTGGTCTGCATGAAAAAGCCACTGGAAGCAGCCTTGGTCAAATGTTGGGCGGGGCCAGGTCTCGAATCACCAGGGTGTGGTGAAGGAATGGTGGAGACTCAGAAATGGTGACCACCTGTGTTCCCACGCCCGGAAGGGGGAGTGCTCAACCTAGAAACAATTCCCTTCGCCAGCTCCTCCGTCCAGGAGAAAGCTGCCTCTCCAGCCCCCGTCCCAAACCAGACAACTCAGTTCTCCCCCCATATGACTCTGCCACCTTTCCAGCTTCTGCCCCAGCGCTGGAGCTCAGAGCCAGTGATTCCACTGGTGGGTAAGTCCACACACAATCCCCTTAAGAGGAGCGCCTGTGAGTGCAGCTGCATTCAGTCACAATCTCCGCTGGTTCTTACAACTAAAAATTATGGAGATTTCTCTCCCCAGCACTGGAACCCTGGGCTAGGGTGGGGCTGGGATCTCTTGCCCTTCTAGAGAATGGGAAGTGATCCCTACAGCCAAAGTGGCCCTTCTGATCTTTAGTGGTCACACACGGGTGTGGAATCAGCCCACTGTGCTTCTCTGCCCTTCCTACCAGTCTGGAGGTGATTTCTTCTGCACGTCCTTAGTTGAAAGGGTTCCTTTCAGCTTGATTTTAGGTGAGTCTTAATAATGGTTGTTTTGTAAATAGTTGTAATTTTGATGTGGTTGTGAGAGAAGGTGAACACAGCGTTTACCTGCTGCGCCATCTTGATTGTCCTCTAAGCTTTTGATCTTTCTTCAGTGTTCCTATCCTGGTGTTTGTTTTTTTTCTTGATTTGGTAAAATACTGCCTTTAATAACTTCTTGAGAAAGGATACATAAGGTAATTTTTTTATGTTTGTATTCTTATCTCCTACATATTTAACATTTGCCTGGATGTAGAATTTTAGATTGGAAATTATGTTCTCTCAGAATTTCAAATGTGTTGTTCTTTTGTCTTCTTGCTTCTAGGGTGGCTGTTGAAGTCTGATGCCATTCTGGTTCTTGATTTTTTTGTACTCTGGAACCTTTTAGAATCTTCCTTGTAACCCCTGTGCTGACATTTTTCAGTGATGTGACTTCTGTGAATCTGTTTTCATCTATTACACTGGACACTGTCGGGATCTTTCAGTCTGGAAATTTGTGTTTTGCAGTTGGGAAAATTTTTCCTGGATTCTTTGATTCCTTCTTATCTGTTTCCCCTGTTCCTTAATTTTCTTATCTTTCATTTCTGAACTTCTTGTCTTCTCCATATTCTCATAGATTTGTTCAATTTACCTTTCAGCGTTTCTATTGCATTTTATCTCTGCTATGAGTTCTTAATTTTCTAGGGCATTTCATTTCTCTTTTTGTTTTTGCATCATCTGTTCTGATCTCTGTGTGTATGTTTTAAGTTCACTTCTCTCTGTAGCTCCATCATCTGTTTCTTCCAATTTTCTTCTGTCTTTGCATTCATGTTAAAGGTTTCCTTAAACTTTGGCAGTCCTTAGCTGTCTGCTTATTATTTAAGTACAGCTCTAAAAGGTTGTTTGAAAGTATTGTATTTATTTGGGAAGGGAATTGTTGACTGGGGTTTACTGTAGGGTGGTCTGGCTGGCCTGTTTCCTTGGGAAATGCCTACTGTCAGTATCTTTTGGTCTTTTCTCTTGGACTGGTCAGATTTTCTTAAAGAAGTCTGTTCTAGTCTCTTGTGGGGTGTTAATCTGGCTGCAAGTGTTCTGGAACCCAAGCAGGGAAAGAAGGTTGGAGTGGGAGTTGGTCTAAGTATTGTAAACTTCCACTTTTGTTTTCCATGTGATACCCCTGCCCACACTCTTCTGGGAAGATGAGGAGCAGTTAGCTGCCCAACTGCACAGGGTCTAACTGCTCTTAAGAAGCCTTTCACTGAATCCTCCCACTTTTAGCCCCACTGTCACCTCCAGTTCCAGAGATAGCTTTTACCATTAATTCCTGGGGTTTGGGGGAGTTTTGTGGTGTAAATTGGTTTGCTTTCTGACCTTTTCCACTGTTGACTCAGAATTTACCTTTTTGGAGTCTGCTAGGTCAGCTTTCCATCTTCCACCTGCTTCTTAGTTTCAAGTATTTTAAATCCCTTTACTGTCATTTTATAATAGCAGAGTTAAATGCATTCATTGAGTTAGTATTTCATGAGGTACTTTCTAAGTCTCTTTCATCTGTATGAGTTCTAGTTTAACAGTTTTTTTAAAAGTGGGGTGCACAGAAAGGAACTCACTAAACTAAATGTAGTTAGGCCTTTTTTTTCTGGGTTCTGAATGTTGCCTAAGGTGGAATTAGCCTTTTCAACTTCACTTAAATTAGCTTGCAGTCCATCAAATGCCCTAAGTCCTCTTTTTTTCCTGTTCTGATGTTCTTATAATGTAGCATTAAAACAGAAGTATGAAACTTGAATTTCTCTCAGAAATTTAAAGCCATTGATTTTTTTTTTCCCCCTCAGTTTTGTAGACTGCCGTGAGCTTTTGGAATTCTGGTTTTATTATCCAGTATATTTGCTATTTCTTTCTCAAGTTTTTATTTGATAATATGTCTTCATATTAGTTTGGGGAAGGGCTTGTTGATTCGGGGGTTCACTGTAGCATGGTCTGGCTGGCCCATTTTCCTTTGGAATCCCCCCAGTGTTATTATCTTTCGTCTTTAATATTATTTATCATTTTACTTTATTGTTAAAAATATGTTTTTAAATTTCTTTTCAGGACGTCTGTTTAGTTGGTCTGCTCTTTTCTCAAGACTATTCGAGCAGTCCCAAAGACACTTGACCCTTATTTTAATCTGTTTTCCCCCATCTTATCTCCAGAGATAGTTTTAGAGGTGGGATCAACAAATTTTAGTAAAATTCGGCTGTATCATATATTTCCAATTTCCATGCTCCTAACTGTCAAACATGATGAACATGACATTTGCCAGGTATGGACCACTTACTAAGGTACAAGTGCTGGCTCTTACGTTTCACCTTTTCCTTTTCTAAGTGCCCGCAAATTCTCCTTTGATAATCTGTTCTAGAATTTTACTCCGGGTTGAAATTATGTTCAATTGTAAAGTTGATGGCATTCACTTTGTTCCCCTTTCTAAAAATGGGGGTCCTAATATGGTCCTTTCTCTGTTGCATTCCTCGTGTCCTTTGCTACCGTGTTTCCCCGAAAATAGGACCTACCCCGAAAATAAGCCCCAGTTAAGATCATCAGCCAGACGGACGCATTTAGTATGTTATGACGATGTTCCAGAAGATGACATGATTGTATTTGAATAAATGTAGATTGTTGCACATGAAAAAATAAGACATCCCCTGAAAATACGCCCTACTGCATCATTTAGAGCAAAAATTGATATAAGACCCGGTCTTATTTTCGGGGAAATACAGTATTACTCAAAGGTACTGACACCTGCTCAGCAGGTCGTGGAAGTCATCTTGGTGCTCAGGCATGTAACTTGTGGGGACCACCAGGGTGTAAACTCCTCCTTGGGAGGCGGGAGAGGCAGTCAGTGACTTTCGTCTGGGGTCTCAGCATTCTGCACTGGTCTGACATGTAGAAATGTCAAGACTTATTGAAAAAGTCTTTTAAAAATACCTGTTGCTGTTCCAAGCATTACGCTGGGCTTTGGAGATAATAGCAAGGAATAAGACAGCGCCTGCTCTCTTGGAATTCACCAACCAGTGGGAGGAGAGGGCTAGAGAAGTGCTAACAGTGTTGTTTTGGGTGTGACCCATCCTGTGCACACGCTGTATTGACATTGAAGCTCGTCTATGTGATATTTCCCCTTTTTCCAAAAATTTTCTCCTAGGACCGCCTTTAGTCTTTTTTTGCATATCGTACTCGACACATACCAATTTTAATGCCACCACCCTAGTCAAAGTGACTGTTGTCTTGTGCTTAGGTGTCTTTTCTTCACACAGCAGCCTGAGTGACCAAAAATCTAAATTAGATCCCATCTCCTTTGAGGTTAGAGCCCTAGCCTCCCGGTAACTTTCATCACACTTAAATATGACATCTAGACTTTCTCTCCACCTTAATCTGGCTGTATTTACCTCTTCTCCTCCCTTCCCACCATTGTTTTCATTCACTATGTTCTGGCTGAGTTCACTGTTTTCAAACATGTCAAGATTCTTCCTTGTCAGAGCCTTGCTCTCTCTGCCTAGCTCTACGCTCAGATCTGTCAGACTTGCTCCCTTAGTTCTGAAACAGCCCTGCTGCTCCAACCCTGTCATTTTCTGTTTTTTCACTTGGCTGTATTTTTCTTTAAGCTGGTCACCGCCTGTAATCGTTTATGTATGTTTATTGGCTTTCTCCCTTCATAAGCTCCATGGGCACAGTTTACATCATTTCTTCCACCTCTCCCTTTTTAATTCAAAGCCCATCTGTTGAGATAGACCAGTTTCTGGGCAAAGGCCTTTTTCCAGACTTAATAAAGTGCCCTGTGGTAGAGTTAAGTGCTTCATCATTGCAGAGTCTTAAACTGTAAAAAACTACATTCTATTCTTTGATGCTGTCTGTGACTGGTGATTAACTTTCCATATGCTTCTTAGTCCTGTTGGAATAATAGATGAAAAGACCAACTGTGGCTCTAAGTTCTATAGTTTCATAATTCCTGGTTACATTTCTCAGATTTCTGCTGGTGGTTTGTTGTTGTTGTTGTTATTGTTGTTGTTCCATAATTTTGACAGGCTTTTTCTCACCTCTTGGGTTCCTCCTGTTGGACCTTGTTAGACTTGTTAATTTTCTATGTAGCATGAGCTGATGGTTTTCTAAAAGGTTCTGAAAAATCCTTTGTTTCATATTTATCTTATAGTTCCTCTGGTACAGATTTTTCATCCTTCTTTCTCTATATTCCCTGGTATCATTATTTTTTTTTAAATAACCTTCCTTTGTTCCAACTGGTCATGGGAAATGCTTTGTGAAGGAAAAGGAATGGAATTAAGTCTTGACAGGTGAATACTAATTTCAGTGGGATATACGTAAAGGAACTTGAGCCTACAAGAATGGCATGAGCAAAAGCACGGAAGTGTAAAATGCACCGTATGTTTGGCAGCGTGGTTTGGGATAACTACAGTATGTGTTTATCTGGAGTGCGAGATCTGGCTGAAAAGGCAGATTGTAGCCTTAAATGTTAGCCTCAGAATGATGGAGGTTCTGCATTTTGGTCTCATAATATTTTTGTATTTCTAGTATAAGAATGGTTTTGTTCTTTTCATATATTTGTTAGCTGAAGGTGAGGGACTTTTAATTTTTTTCACCATCATTAACAGTACCCAATATAGTACCTTGCGCATAACAGGTGTTCAGTGTTAAGTTGAATTCTGATAAGAGGATTTAATTTTCCCAAGAATCTAGAAAGCCAGACTTTTTTTATTTAAAATCCTATTGAATTAGTCTTAGAAAGGACATATATAAGTTGGGTTTTTCTGTTGTTGTTTTTTTTTATTATTGGGTAATATTGGGGAACAGTGTGTTTTTCTAGGATGTCAAGTTTTTTCAACCTAGTTGTCGGGGGTACAGCTGAGCTCCAAGTCAAATCGTTGTTTTCATTCTAGTTGTAGAGGGCGCAGCTCACTGGTACGTGTGGGACTCGAACCGGCGACCTTGGTGTTATGAGCACTGTGCTCTAACCACTTAGCCAACCGGCCACCCACCGGAGGCTCAAGCTCCAAGCTCAGGCCCTTGCCTCCCACTGGACCATGTGGGAATTGAACCAGTGACCTTGGTGTTATGAGCACTGTGCTCCAACCACTGAGCCAACTGGTTGCCCTGACGTATATAAGTTTTTAAATTGCATACTTTATATGAGTTTGCACTATGGCTATTCATTTTCTGTTTTCTTTGTAACTCCCACATCACTTTTCTCATTTATAATATGTGATCACCACAACGGCAGTGCTGGCATCAGGGAGATGGGCCTGGAGGATACTTAGCTTCCTCAGTATCTCCATCGAGTCCCCATTCTTTGATAGGACAGTTAAGATTTTCATAATCGCCAGTGCAGTGCTGTGCAGAGGCATCTTCACACACTTCCTTCCAATCAGAAAACCACCTCTGTGTCCCTCAAAGAAGGAAATCCAGAGGCCCCATTGAGAACAACCTTATGTATTAGATATAACTATCCTGTGTACAGATGGGAAAACCAATTCGTAGAGGTTAAGGGTCTAAGATTATTTAGCTGGTCAGCAAGGAAGCCGGAATTGGAACACAGATCTCACGTTATTTTATTCCCTGTATTTTTCAGCTATCCCAAATTCCTCTTAAGGCTGATGAATGGCCTACTGGCCCAATGGAAAAAATGCAATTTGTGCAGCCTTGGCTAGAACACATGCTGAAAGTGAGCTTTCCCCATCTGCTAAGTGGTATAGGCAAATTCAAATTTATGCATGGGACACATGCATGAAAAAGATAACAAAAAGAGAAATGAACATTACTTTATACCACATTAAATAGTATGTTAAGATAAAATAATTTTATTCAATATGTTTAATTTTTAATTTTCTTTATATTTTCAACAATGATGTGATTCTCAAAAGGCCCTTTCTCCATTTGGCATAAACTGTTGCTGTTGATTGATAATTTTAATTAGAGTAAGAGTTAACCAAAATTGACTTCTAGGACATACAGTGTTGATAAATTAGAGGTGGGAGTGTTATTCCTTATTGTCAACAAAGTTAATAGGGACTATGGGCATGAATGGACTACATTTTGCTTTCATTAATACTTGTCAGCCAGGTTTTTCCTTTTTTGTTTTCCTAGTTCTGGTTGAACAGGTGCCCATTGATTTGAAAACTCCATATGTAAACTCAAGATGCTGGGCTCTTCTACCATTTCATGGTGGATGATTTGTGTAAAATTGCAACTGAATGAATTTCATTCAGGTAACAGGAAGGAGTCTTGAAAATTTGAGTCCATTGCTAAAAATTGTTCTGTTCTGTGTATGTTCCCTGATTCTTTACCTGCAGTCACAGAACAGTGATAGTTTGTACCATTGTACATCTCAATATCATAGTTCATTAACTAGTTTTGTCTTGCCCTAAAATTGCTGTTTTTGTTTTTTTCCTCAACAGAATGTGCCTCATTTTTCTGTCCTTAGTAATATTAATAATGAATGACTTTTCCTGGCTCCCATGATCTTGAGAGATCAAACAGCATTTTTAAGTTGTAAGAAACCCTCAGCCCTGCCTTCTTCTGTGTTTTAGCCACATCCATCGTCACATGTGAATGAATGTGATCATTCTGTAAGTTATTATTTCTCTGTGTATACAATTATGTTTCCCAGTGCTAAAGGACAGGGAAGGGTAGGAATACTGACTGTGATGTAGAGATAAAAATGGTGAATAAAGCTAATAAAAGACAAAATCAGAAGGAGTTTGCTTATGCTCATTATTGTAAACTCTTATTCAGGTCTTTATTAGATAAACCACTAATTCTCATTTTACTGGATGTTTTCCTATAAGCAGTATGAAGCTTCTCCTTTTCCATTTTTATTCTATTTAGCAGTATATCTTTTATGTCAGCATTAGATTCAAAGTTCCCTCTGGACTCTGCCCTCAGTTTATTCATCTGGCCTTTGCCCACTGAGCAAGAATTGTAGTAGAGGCATAGTCTGTGAACATGCATCTTTACTCTTGCCTCACTGCTTTTACTTAAGATGTTCTTTCTCCTTGTTTGCAATTTTTTTTCCCTTCTGTCCAACTCCTGTCCTGATGAGCCAGCGCATACTTCTTCCTTTGAAGGAGCCTTTCTCTTTAGTCCACACTGATCAGCCCCTTCTCTGAACACTTACCTTTTAATAATATACCAGCCCGGGTATTGTTATCTAAGTGTTTCATGTTATTTACCTATAGAAATATTGACCTTTTGAAAGCATACAGATGAGGCTCTGTCATTCTGGGTATGAAACAAGTTCTCACGGCCAGAATTTAATAATAATAACACCTAACGATCAAGTGTTCAGTTTGCTATATGTAGTGCTATGTATTCTACACATATCATCATTAATCTCACAGTGTTACAGATGAGCAATTAGGGACACATTGGTTAAGTGAGTTGCCCCAAGATCAGATAACTTCTTTGTAGTAGAGCCAGGATTTGTAAACAGGCTTACCAGGCTTCAAAACCTGTGTTCTTTGTACTATGCAAAATGCTTTGTACCTCTGATTTAAACATTTGTGTGTGTGAACAACTGAAAGAATTAAATAGAAGTCTTAGTCTCTCTGAACGTGGTTTTCTTCTTTGACAGACACTTATTTAGTACTGCTGCCCCCATGGCATTATCCTGGGTCCAGGCTATGAAGGATCATAATTTAGCTGTTCCCATCCTCAAAGGTCTTGAGTCTAATGGGTAATGTAGACATATGTGTTGTTACCTACATAAAAGGCAGGATGAAATCAGATCTATAAAAGGGCATGAAGTAGTCATTTGGGTCCATGGAGATTAACATTTCCAACTAGAGGAATTAGGGACGGTACCAGAAGTTAGCATTTGTTCTCGGTCTTGATGGGAGGATGGAAGTTGGAAAGAAGATTGTATATTCAGAGTTTAGACTTTGGAACTTGGGGTTTTCATGTTCTTACTCCATCACTCACTAGTGCCAGATAACCTTGGGAACATTAGCTAGTAGCTCTGGCTTTTTCTCATTTAGTAGCACTTATCCTTGGAGATTGGTGAGAAGACTACAGGAAAAAAATTACATGTAAATCTCAGCTTTTTACCTACTAGCACATAATAAGCACTCAGCAAATGGTAGCCAAAGTAAGTAATTTTATTATTGAGAAGGGTATGATCAAAGGTTTGGAGGAAGCTCCATGCTGGGTGTTGTAAAACGGTTTAGCTTCTTTGGGACTAAATCTGATGGGACATCGTGGGGGCCTTGTAAGGTAGGTTGGAAATTATGGCCTTGGTGAATCATGTCACCCTTAGAATATTATTTCCTCTTCTTTAGACAATAAGTAGAACCATAGCCATTAGAGGTTTTGTTGTTTCTGTTTTAACACCTAAGTGACGTGTTATTACCTGAATTTTAGGAAAATAAGTTATAAGAATGGGAAAAGTAAACTGAAGATGAGTGAAGGGGTCTGGGGGGGACTGGCTGATGATACAACAGACTAGGGGGGAATTGATCAGAGTCTAAACCAGTGCAGGTTGGTGGGGACAAAGAGGGGAGCAAGAGCGTGTGTAAGAGCTCGCGAGAGCAGAAGTAACCTCTTATTTTAGCACAAGATCACAGGCACTAATACCAATATGTATTTTGCTTGTTGTTCAGATTATAAAATCTTTGTGCTCATTGTAGAGAAAAGTTTAAAGAATAAAGTCATCATGTATGATTCTAGCACATAGAAACAACTGCTGTTTGCTTTAAGTCCCTTCCAAATTTAGAATGTCCTTCAGACCCAGTATTGGTTGGAATAATTTATTCTAATCTTCACGTAACTTCAAGTCTATGTAAATGTGAACATTGTTATTACCTTGAGGTGGTTTTCCTTTGTTGGTTTTTGGGTATTTATATTTTGTTGTGATAGATTAACAGCAGATTTTATTTTTGGTTCGGGGTATCTATTTTTGACAATTTGCATATTGAGAAAAGCAAACTGAATTTCTAGGTTTTTGTAGCGCTTCATTATTCTATATCAGTAAACTAAGTAAAACCAATTTTGTGGGATTGGCTTTTTTATCGATCATCCTAAAATGGCTCAAGTTTTTTGTGTGTTTCTAGAATTAGCACCCTCTTTTAAATTTTTACTTGGAAATAATTTTAAACTTACTGAAGAGTTGCAGAGTACAGAGTGTTCCTATATTCCCTTGATCCAGCTTCTCCTAATATTAGCATCTTACACGTCCATGGTCCATTTATCAAAACTAAGAAATTAACACTGGCATAATACCATCAACTACACTACAGCCTTTATTCAGGTTTTCCCAGTTTTTACACTATCATCCCTTTTCTAACCCAGGATCCAGTGCAGGATCCCACATTGCATTTAGCATCATGTCTCCTTAGCTAGCTCCTCCAATCTGTGATGGTTTCTCAGGAATTCCTTGTATTTCATTACCTTGCTCCTATTGAAAAGTAAGCACCTGTGCTTTTAAAGAAATGAATTATATAATTTGAAATCTATATATGTGTGGGCCAATGTGAAATTTAAATTCTTAACAATAGTGGTATAAACAGATCTATAATATTACAGTTTTAAGATTCAAAAATCAGTTTGAAAATAATAAACATTTTAACCCCAAAAGTGCAAAGTTATAGGCCTGGAGCTAGTCATAAGCATTCTTGATGTAATGACAGGAAAGTGGCATTTAAGAAATACCCATACTCTATCTACAACTATAGTGTATATTAGGCATATTTCAGTTCTCATGACTCTTGGCTTACGTCATAGATGGTAGCTCCAGTGTTATTTCAGCCCTTTCCTAGAAAAGAATGTTTTCACAGCATCAGGGATAGTAAACATGTTCCAGAGTTGAGCATATGTTTTAGGATTGCTTTAACCTTTTAAAATTCATCTTTAGAGTATCATGAATATTGACTTTTTGTTGCTCAAATTTTGCTTTCATCTCCTGTGCATTTTGTTCATGAAAATGTGAACCATGCCAGTTGAGGCCCGTCCCAGAGGGATGCACTTCAAAGGCAACCACACTGAAAGTGCGATTCTTTCTTTCAAACATCTGTGAATTTCTTTTGGAAATGATTTATAAAATTCTCTGATTTTGTAATTCAGTGATTCCACTGAGTGTGGAGGCTGGTCAGTTGTGGAAAATGAATGCAGTCTCCAGTTGCTTGATTCACATGTCCAGTTTGATTCAGAACGCTTGTATTTCCTTGGTCACATCAGCAGTGCTCCCCCGACCCCCACCGCAATTTCAGTTTTAGTGTGTTCAGATGTCTTGTCACATCATGGAAGAACAATCTCGTGAGTCGCCAGGGGGCTGACAAGATGAGCCACTCAAAGCCCTTTAATTCCAAGTGTCCTTGATCTGTGGAAGCAGCTCAGTAAATCTCTTGAGTAAGTTTTCACAACCTAGTCTTATGACTGCATAAAAATAAACTTCTGTGCACTGCTTCACCTTCTTCTAAGTATTCCTGGAATTTGAAATGATGAAGGCCATAACCTCAAGAGTCATCATTCGTTACTTCCTTCATCACATACTGCAGTGAACCTGATTCATTCATTCTGTAAGTAGCTGTTGAGCATTTCTCTTATTTCTATGTTCCAGGAACTATTGTAGGTGTTGGAGATACCACAGAGAGCACCCATCTTCTTCTCTATTAGACAAGGCAGCTACATAAATAAGTAAAATAACATGCTGTTATGGAGAAAAGTGAGTTAGGGGAGGGGAAAAGAGAGAGAGACATTGATTGAAGTTTACAATGTGGTGGTCAAGAAAAGCCTCACTGAGATGATGACATTTGAGCAAAAACCTAAAGAAGTGAGGCGGCATGCCAATTTGATTAGCTAGGAGAGGAGTATATTCTAGGCAGAGGGACCAGAAAGTGCAAAAGTCGGGAGATGGAAGCAAGGCTGACAGGGTGAAGGGACAGCAGGCCAGAGTGGTTAAAGGAGTGTGTGGAGGGAAGAGAGCAAACAGGGCCGGAGCCAGAGCACCTAGGGTGTTGTAAGCCATCATAAAACCTTTGGCTTTTGCCCTGAGTTTGGAAGACATTGTGGGTTTTTGCAAAGAGAAGTAACGTGATCTGGCTTACCGATGCAAAGGGTCTCGTTTTATTAAAACTAATGTTAAGGGGGAAAGGATTAAAGTAGATAGAAGGGTACTGCAGTATTCAGGTGAGAGATAATGGTGGCTTGAACCAGGAAGGTTGCAGTGGACATGTGATGAGAAGTGGTCAGATTCTGGACATGTTTGGAAGATAGAGATATCAGCGTTTCTTTTTTTTTTTCCCTTTCTTCCGCCCCCTCCCCTCCCCACTCCGGTTCAAGCTGTTGTTTCTCAGTCTAGTTGTGTAGGACACAGCACCTTGGCCCATGCTGGTGTTAGGAGCCTTGCGCTCCAGTTGGTCGCTAATCATTCGTCGGCTGCTCACGGCAGCTCTAGTCGGCTGCTGGCTGATCACGATGGCTGCCGGCCACAGCAGCCCAGCTCCAGGGAGAGCTGTTGTTCACAGTCTTAACTGTGGAGGGCACAGCTCACTGGCCCATGTGGGAATCGAACCGGTGACCTCCACTTTAGGAGTACGGTGCTCCAACCACCTGAGCCACCGGGCCGGCCCAGCATTTCTTGATAATTGAGATATATGGTGTGAGAAAGAGAGGCCATAATGTTTTCAGTCTGAACACCTGAGAAAGTGGAATCACTGTTTACAGAGATGGGGAAGGCTGTTGGTGGAGCATATTTGGTGTTTGGTGACCAAAACACCAGGAGTTTGGTGACAGACTTGCATTGTGAACAAGACAGTGGGGCCTGGGTATGGCCAGCCTCATTGTGTGAATATACTTCAGAAATTGGCACACCCCCTGTCTTCACTGAAGGTACTCCATCTATGATAAATGATTTCAACTTCTCAATGTTTAAATCAGTTATCTTAAAATTCTAGATGGCAGGTCCTTCATGCCTATTAGCTGACTGGGTTAAAAAAAATCTCAAATCTCAAGTGGGCTACATTGTGATAAACAGGTTTCATTAGACCCAGTGGTTCTATGAGGAATACAGATGTTTCTGCTGCCACCCCATATAAGTGAAGTTGGAAAATATAAGTAAACAGAAACAGCAAGACTAAAACCTGGACAACCATCTAAAAATAAACAACCTCATGTTGTGCAAAATCAGGCATGGAAAATAACAGGCTGATGGGAAATATAGAGTTGGAACAGAACACTAAAAACTAAGGTACTTTGTAACCAAGTCTAATGCTAATAGAAGTACTAAGAAAAAAACTAGCACAGTTTACTGGTGTTTGTACCTGCTGTCATAATGAGAAAATTCTTTGTAGCTTTAAACCCTGGAGCTCATGCTCTCTTTGAGAAGTCAGTCTTCGAATAGAGACCTTTCATCAACATTAAAATTCTGATCCAGGACATAGCCTTGTTAACCCATTGTTTCAATATGTCTGCAGCTTTCCCAGATAGTTTAAAAGAAGGGAAGTGTAGTGGTTTTTGAAGTCACTGAATCAGTCACCCCCTTTAAGTCCGTCAGTTCTGTAGATTTTTCAGCCTCCCCACCCCCTTCAGTTCTTATATTGCTAAGGTTTTCTCTTTAATAATCATGAGGAAACTTGAGTCTGATTACTTGGAAACATTAACATGCTGGGAAAAATCGCCTGTGAGTCAGTGTGACTTCTCCGTTATACTGACATCGTTCCTCTAGTCACCAGTTGTGTATGAGGTAATGCCTTTCAAAGGAACACATTGTGGCACACCAGACTGTAAGGCTGACCTAGGACTCCTTACAGCTGACGTACCCCAGGACCAAACTCAGATCTGCCTCTGTATTGGACAGTCCAAAGTTTTCTGTTTAAAATGGGTATTTAGTAAGGAAAATCCTAAAATGATCTCAGTAGGATTTTCAAAAAAAATGTTTGAAAACAATTCAACGTCTATTCCTTTAAAAAGCTATTTTAAGAATTAGGAACTGAAAACTATATCTTGAACAAGATCCACTGTCTTGACCAGCAGGCAATATCGTACTTGACAATGTCACACTAGAGGATTTCTTTTTATTTCGGGAACATATAAGCAAGGCTTCTTTCGCCATTAACATTGTTCTAGAAGTTCTGACTAATGCAGTAAACCATAAAACAAAACTAAGTAGAATGATTGAAAAGGAGATAAAATACAAAACCCAACAACATCAACAAAAAATTATTAAAGAGGGCTGTATATGGTAAGTATACAAAAATCAGTAACTTTCCCAAGTATCAGCAATAACAAGTTAGAAACATGCATGGGAAAAACATCCCATTCACCATAGTAACAACAAACACAAAATACCTAGAGGTAATCCTTATAAGAAATATGTGCGATTGAAATGAAAAATACTATAAAACTTTTATTGAGATTTATAAAATTAAACGAATGAACCAGAGGTACATACCTTGTTCCTGGGTATAAAAACTGGACTATTGAGATACCATGTTTTTCAATTTATAAATTTAACATGGTCTTAGTAAAAATGACATATGTTTTTCGATAGACTTGACAAAATGGTTCTAAGCAATAAACATAAAGGAGAGACTAATACCAGCTAATAAAACTTAAAAGCTGTAGCAGTGTGTAGCAGTTTAGCACAGGGGTCATGAGTTTAGGTTCTGAAGGTAAGAGTTCTTGGATTCCAGGCCTGCCACGTAGCAGTGATGTGAGCATGATCCTGTTACTTAATCCCCCCAAGTCGAAGTTTATTCACCTGTAAAGCATGAGGTTTTGTGTAATGTAAATAATGTAAATAAAGAGCTGAGCAAATTACTGGTACATGGGAAGTACTCAAAAAATGTTGGTTACTATTGTTTTGTTGTTGACACAAAAGTAAAATAAGTCAATGAAAGAGAATAGTGTGAACGTAAGACCATACTATAGGTAAGAATGTATTGTTTATTAAAGGAGCCATTTTAAAGCAACAGAATTCATTAGATATTTAGTTTAAAAAATTTTGGGTAACTCTTACTATACATCAACATAAATTCCATGAAACCATAAACAAGTAGGAAAAAAATATTTACCAAGTAGTTGAAGAGCTTTTAAAAGCAGTGAGAAAAGGTCCAAAGTCAAATTGGTTTGGCTATACAAAAATTTGTTTCTGTATGAAAGAAAAACTAATTGAATGACAAATTGAGGAACAAGTAATGGTGTATTTGTAAATATTCAACAACCAGCTCTGCAAGGGAAGAAAGAAAATTCCCAGGTTTGTCATATTTGCAGATTTTCATGATAATAATACTTCAGGCTTCCAAGGTGAAGCGAGCAAGAGTTGGAAAGAGACGTGCATCACTGACTGCAGCTCACCACCTGCACAGACATGGCAGAGCATGCTGAGAAACCGCCTAAAGATCACCCGAGGCTAGAGCACATACCTGCTTGAAGCTGCCTTCCCCAAGTTCACGAACTTGTTGCAATGATTTTGCTAACCCTTTTTGACACCAGAGGGATTATTCATTGAGTATTTGTACCAACTGGACAAACAGTTAACCAAGTTTACTATTTGGAGCTGCTGAAAAGGATCCATGAAAAAGTTAGATGACCTGAACTTTTCATAGCTCTTGCATCAGGACAATGTAGCAGCTCACACGGCACTGTCTGTGAGGGAGTTTTTAGCCAGTAAACACATAACTATATTGGAACACCCTCCCTGCTCACTTGATCTGGCCCCCAGTGACTTTTTTCTTTACCAAAAGGTAAAGAAAATATTGAAAGGTAGACATTTTGATGACATTCAGGACATCAGGGGTAATGCGACGACAGCTCTGATGGTCATTCCAGAAAAAGAGTTCCAAAATTGCTTTGAAGGGTGGGCTCGGCGCTGGTGTTGGTGCATAGCTTCCCAAGGGGAGCACTTCAAAGGTGACCATAGTGACATTCAGCAATGAGGTATGTAGCACTTTTATTAGGATGAGTTTGCAAACTTCATTGTCTGACTTTGTAAGATAGAGGTAATTGAGAATAAATATCTACTGTGCTGTATCATGGAGGGAACCTTGAACTGGATGTCCACCGGCTCAAGGATGGAGGAACCCTAGGGGGTGTCTGGAGCCTACCCTGGGAGCAGCCTGTTTGGGGCCAAATCATACAATGGCTGAGGACTAAGAAGAGAGGTGTTGCTAGGCAAATGCTTAGCAGAACAGGTAGACCAGAGCAGTGGGTGTTTCTCCCTTGGTTTCTTCTTCTGGAGCCCATGGTACTCTTGGCAGGGGTGCATGTGTTTTGCTATTTTCCTCTGTCTGCATATTTATATTCTTATATCTGTATTTCTCCTTTTGCTACTGTTAAATTACTCTCTACAATCGTTTTTATAAGTGTGGTCACCAGAAAGATCAGTCATGGGGGCAATGGTGACGTGTGAAAGCATGAACACTTGTGTGTAGACAGTGACAAAGTGACCCAAATGATATTTTGTAGACCAGGAGGCCAAAGATATGTCTCATCTTGGCCAGGGATGAGATGTCTTACGATATTGTTGGGAAGGGAAGCTTCAAAGCGTGGAGAATTGGGGTCCTATCTCAATGTTTGTTGAACACAGGGATTCCATCAGGGGCTTGTACTTTTTATTTAACAATGGACTAGGTACTAGCTGGTTATTTGGTAAGCCAGTCTTACGCATATCACCTTAGAATGGGTTGTTTCTTTGCTGTAGTTCTAATACAAGATGGGTTTATGATAAGGTCAACTTTGTGCAGAGAAGCAGGATTTAATTGGCTTTCAGAGAAATGGAGACTTTTTCTGAATATGGGAGCGATGTTGTTGGAAGTTGTGTAGTTGTTGGAAGCCTGTGATTGAGAATCAGTACTTTTGGTGATACAGAAAGAACCAATTGTATGGGGGTGTGGAGAGAGGAAAAAAACAGTACTTTTAAGGGGTTAATGAAGACTAATCTTATGATATGAGAAAAGTAGCTTTAACAGACACAAAGTGGAAAAATAGGTTGCCAGAATTGGATAGAGACCAGTCAAGATGTAAACGATGTCTGTCTGAACTTGAGACTTGGCTTTGAAGAGGGACAGAAATTATTTCTAATGAGTGAGCTGTTTGAATGATTCATTGGGTGTGGAGGTTTACAGGTGCTCATGTTTTCAGAGCATTTATTCAAGGTTGGTCCATTAACATTCATTTCTCTTGGTTGACTTTTTTTTTTTTAAGAGCAAATACATATACAGGGCTATTAATTTGATGATTCATTGTTCCTTCTCACTTATTTGGGTGTTTCTTGTCTTTTTGTGTGAGTCTTTGCTAATCACTTTAGATCTTTAGCTGGTTTCATTAATTTAGCTTCTCTTGAAAACCTTTGCTGATTGTGGAACCATTGTATCTCAGGGTTGGAAGGGGCTGTAATAGTTTTCTAATCCAACTGTCAATTTGATGCTCAAATCCCCTGTATTATTCTTTTCTATTTCATACTTAAATAATTGATGTCTTGATTTTTAGTAGCTGGATTTACCAAGCAGTAGAATTCGGGGGCTTCGTGATAATATAGCATTCTTAGACCCAGCAGTCATTTGGAGGTAACCAATTGGTCATACTTTGGGGTGGGTGAGGGCCAGCTGGTGCTCTGATGCTGAATGTTTACACCATTCAGTGGCCCCTTCTACAGGGTACTCTGACACCTAACTTTAAACGCTGGGCGGGGGTGGGGGGTGGGAGTATAACTGAACTTAAGACCTAGGTTCTAGAGCCAAGCTAAACACAGGACTTGCATATTCCTGGTGCTTCCTCCCTGGTTCTGATCTAGTCACAGGCAGGGAGAGGGGGTTGGTTGGTAATGGTGTAGAACCAACCTCTTTGCTTCCAAAGCTAGTTGGCTAAGGCCAGTCTGTATGTCCAGGAGCTGCCTGTTTGTAAATTATGCTGAAATGCCGGGAAATGTTCTCTGGAAGGGTTCTAAATTATAGCTCTTTAATATTTTCTGCTTATAGAATTTGAATGCAGAATACTTGGTGTGGTTCAGGTTTAACTGAGGAAGCCCAGCTGCTGATTGCGAGGGGGCTTTACCAAGTGTCACGTATCTTAGAAGTCACCAAGCCCTCTTCCTTTGGAGGCTCAGAAACTTAATTTTGCTAGTACATTTAAAGTGCATCCTTCCATTAATAGTATTCATGTAAATCAAGGTCATAAGACACACATGTCAACTCAGGAGGCTAATGTATTAAACTGACATGCCAGATCATTTTTGTCAGATTAGCTAATATTGAGGTAAAGCCAAATTATTATTTAAGAATTATTTACTTCTAATACAACAGTACTATGATTAAATTTTTTAAAAATCCAGTTCAAAAATGGAAATGCGGAAGTAGAAAGTCCTTTCTGGTCCCACCTCATGAGGTAACAATTGTCAAGAGCTTAGTCTGTATGTATTCACCCGGACTGTTTGCACATGCAATAACCTCTTTTGCTCTATTGCTTTCCCGTTCGGTCGCTCTCTAGTGATGTCATGCGCATTGCTTGTTAACTTGTGGGAGGCCAGAGGACAGTCAGAAGGTTGCCTAATGACATGAAATCAGATGAAGGGGAGTAGGCAGGTGACCCACGGTAGCAGCAGCATCGTGAATTGTCTATTCAGCAATCTGGAGTCTACTACCCTGGCACCCCTTCCCAAGACAGTTTGAAAGGGCAGTATTAACCTTTCTCTCACAGACTGTTGTTTTTCAGTATAACTGGCCAAGTACAGATCTTGGCACCTAATAGGTGCTAAATAAATAGTAACTATGCGTGCACTGCCCTTTCCAGTCCCTTTTTTCTGACAAGTACATTTTTTCGGTAGCTGTGTTTATACCACAGTCTAGTTTTGCCTCGGCATGTGTGTCCTATGGTCTCTTGAATTTTCTAGCTCTACTTTGATCTATTGGATCTTTTATTTTGGTTCTCTGCAACCTTATTTCTCTTATTGCCTATACAGTTCAATACAGGAATTAAACTGTTCCATGAAAATCGGCACTTTATCTAGTAATTCTTATAACTTCTGATTTCTCAGAAAAATGCTTTCTTTGATTACATTTCATTATTACCCAGCTCTTTAGTTAAAACTATTCTGCTTTTATTTTGTTGTACACCTAATGTGGCTATATTAAAAGGGCTCATATGGAGTCAGAACTATATACTCTCATGAAATGAGCAGAACTGCATATGTGTAGTGGACAGTGTGGCCCCCTTTTAAGTGTTTTGTGTGATTTCTTTTATATATAAAATTTATTGAGATACAATTCACATACCATACTGTTTACACATCTACAGGGTGTACTCTTCAGTGGTTTTTAGTATATTCCCACAGTTGCGTAACCATCACCTCAATCAATTTGAAAACATTTTCGTCATCCCCAAAAGAAGCCCCATTTCTACTAACAGTTATTCCCCACTCGCCCTGAACTCACATCCACCCCTTGGCAAGTGCCAATCTACTTTCTGTCTCTATAGATTTGTCTCCCAAGGGGTGTATGGCCAAATAAGTTTGGAGAGTCTCGCAATAGGTCTCAGAGAAGTCCTGCGCTAAAGATTAGACTTTGTTAATCGGCATTTCTAAAACTTACTTAAATCTGGAATTTATTTTCCTTGTAGAACCTCTTAACAAACATCTTTGGGAAATGCCATGCTATATAATACTTGTAGGGAAAGTAGCTAGCTTATGATACAATAGGATGCTTTTTAGGGAAATGATCTCGTACAGGAGAGGCAGTCAGGATGTTTGCTCTCACATTATGCCACTCCACTGGTAAGAGACCTAGCCATGCTCATTCACTCATTAAATGAATTTACTGAGAGCCTACTATGTGTCAGACACTGTTCATATACTGGGGTATAGCAGTGGATAAAATCAACAAGTCCCTGCCCCCAAGTAGGTAGTAAGGTGGAAGGAATGGACATACAAATGTTCAACCATATAGGAGGAAGGTTCTGTACACATTGTTTTGCGTAGAATAGGCTTCCTCTTGAAGACTTTTAAATGCCTACTCTAAACAGTGCTGATCCCTGATTTAAGCAAAACATAGACACATTATCCTTACTCTCAAGAAGTTCATAATCTACTCCGGAAGCAAATAATTATGATGTGAAATGGTGTTGCGACCTGCACAACACAAGCCGTGGGAAGGTGAGGGAGGCGAGGGAGGGTTAAACTGTAATAAAGAGACAGAGACTCATATACAGTTAAATCACAGAGGACCAAGGGACTCGCAGCCTCAAGAGACTGGAGCCCCGAATCAGGTCACTGACAGTATTTATTGATTACAAACAATGAACATCACATGATTAGAGGCAGGGCCTGTGAAAATCCTACACCAATTCAAAAAAATGATTTCCATACCCAATTATTTGTCCCAAAGCAGCCGAAGCATGTCGTCCCAGGATGACTAAGGTGCAGTATGCACCACCCTGGGGGAGAGAGTCTCTCAGGGTGAAACTGTCCCATGAGCTGAGCAGAAAGAGCTTGATCTTAACGCTCTAATGGGCCTTTCTCACAATAAGGTGAGAGGGAGTAGCAGAGGCAAGCAGCAGCTTCCCACAAGAACAAGAAGGAGGGGCAAGGCTGCTTTTTATTATTTCTTATTACAGCTCATTGGGGTCTCAACGGGGTCCCGTCTGGCTTGAGTTGTTCCACCCATGAGGAATCTTACTCGTCTTTGACTGCAGACCCTTCTCTTGAAGACCAGATGGAGAGACTCAGGATATTATAAACTCAATCCCAGAGAGGCACAGTCCCACAACTTCTTCTTTCCTTAGGGAAAGGTTGGGGGGACAGACGGCTAGGCTGCCGTGTGACCACAAAATGGTAATTACCGAGATGGTGGTATATACATACTGTTCTCTAGGAACACAAAAGAAGGGACTCTACTCCATACTTGGGGTGTCCCTAAATTATTTTTTTAACTACAGTAAAATAAGACCTGGTCTTATATTAATTTTTCCTCCAAATGATGCGTTAGAACTGATGGTCCTGCTAGGTCTTATTTTTGGGGAAACACGGTATAATAGGGATTTGGTGACTTAAGATTTCTTAGGTACCACCACAGAACTGAACATACATTTGCTTGTGGGTAGGATTGCTGTGGACTAAAACATCTTCACTGGCAAAGACAATATCTAATTTTGATTTAAAACATAAATTTATTGAATTCCATTGATCCATTAGCTATGTTATGATCAGTGTAATATTCATGTTCTTCCTCCATAAGTCACTATAGTCTTCATAAGTCAGTTTTTACCTGTTCAAAAGAAGAAAGATTGGAATAAGAATCCTGTATTGAGTACCCATCAATTCCTACTTTTAAAAAATGGTTATGGTATAGCAAGAACAGTCAGTAAACCTGTTAGCTTTCTGAAAATGGCTGGACTGTAGCAGTAGGAGGTACAAAGTAGAGCTTTTGTCCCATCAGTCTGTCCTTGGTATCGTCAAGTACTGGAGTTTCTGACATTTGTAGGCTGTAATGGGGGAAGGGAAAATGAAGCCCACAAAAACGAAAATTTTTAAAAATTAAATAATAAATTTAAATTAAAAATTGCTCCTCACTGATTCAGAAGAAAGACATTTAGAAATACTGTTTGAGAATTGCAGACAAGTCTGTATAATTTTAATCATGTTTCATTGATGATGGAGGTAAAAGGTGCTATTAGTTCTGTTGCAGAACACGACGAACTTGACCTCTGCCCAGTAATTATCATGTGCTCATGTACAAGGAAGATAGTCCCTGAGAAGTCTGATGTAAGGACTTCTTTGTAACAGGCCCACATTATTATTATTTGGGGGGCAGTTGGAGGAAGAGCGAAGACACTGGCTGAATATTTCCTTGTGATCTTTCTATTACTATATGAATACATAACTTATAATACAGCTCTACGCAGTTGCCATTTCCCCATTTATCCTTAAACAGATGAATGTTTGTGATTTAGCATAAAGTTCATGAACTAAGAAAAGCAGTTGCACACAGATGCCTGTATCTTTCCACTCAATGTGTCTTATTACCTTTAACTTCCTGTTAAAATCATGCTTTTATTTTTACCTTTCAAATATGAATTGCCATCACCAGGCTTAGCAAATGAAACGGATTACTTGTAGTAACTGTAAGTAGTTTTGCACTCCAGATCCTTACAGAGCTTTCCCAAAGGACAGGCAATGTCTTTCAAAATCCTATTACAAGATTTTATTTGCAGGTGCTTATGAACAGAAGGCTGAAAGCCTCCATGTTTTATTGCTACCCAACTTCATCAGGTCTGCTCACTCTACTGAAAATTGTGGCAAAAATGATACACATCAGCTCTTTTATTCTTTTGTTACTACTCTGCACAAATAAAAGCATATTGGGGAATTTAATGAAGCAGTATGTCCTTGGAGGGAGCTTTGGAGATTTGGAGTGTATTTGCCTTTGATACCTGAGGTTTTTGTGTAAAACAAATGGACACGACCAAAATAAAGTCCTCACAGATAGGTTAGTGTTTGTCACATACGTACTTAAATCACACAAATGTCTATATAAGCAGTGACCTTAGAGATGCATTCAGTGACTACGTAGGAGGCTTTTTGGATGTGCCAGGGAATAGTTGGGACAATGAAAACTACTGCAGAACCCCTGGAACTCTGACATTCTTTTGGAGGTTGTCTGTTGACCCAAGAAGTAGACTTCGATGGTCAAGAAAAATATTAGGGCGGGAGGGATTTGCTTATTCAACAAATGAATGAGCATTTCCCAAGGATATATTCTGGGAACCTGTGCTGGGTGAGAGGCCACATCTTAGCTTGCTTTGGCCTTCACACAGAGTTGGTATTGCATTGGAATCTGGGAGAGGCAGCGTGGATGGAAAGGATGAATCTGCTGCAGAGATCTACATGAAGGATGGCACCTGTATGCTTGTTGTGAGCTGTAAGTTTCAGGTTACTGCAATTCCTAGCCTACCAGTTTAACTCTCCTTTATTTCTGTCCTATAGAAGTGTAAGCATGTGTGGAGGATAATCTTGATTCTGCTTAAATTTCTAAGCTTTAATACTTAATTGATAGTTATGAATACTAGTAAACTGATAAAAACACAGAAGCATGGGCAGTGCTGTAATTGTGACTTGCTGGCCCACATGATATTGGAATCAATTCTGGTTTGTCCTTTTCTTGCAGGGTTAACACTATCTTTACATCAGTTCTCTTCCTTTGGACCAGCCTCCCAGGTTGCCACTTACTGTTGCTCTGAATGTAGGAGAATGCAATTCTCTGGCTTACTCTGGGGGAATGACAAAGGAGCCTGTAGTCGTTTATCCCATCAGAAATTCCAAATCGCAGCAACTCTAGATGTACAAGGTGTGATCAACAAATATGGTAAATGTTTAAGTTCAAAAAATGTATTACAGGGCCGGCCCGGTGGCTCAGGTGGTTGGAGCGCTGTGCTCCTCTAACACCAAGGTCGCTGGTTCGATTCCCACATGGGTCATCTAAGATAGTGAAAACCAGCTGGAGCTGGGGTGCCATGAGCAGCCAGAGGTTGGCGTGAGCTGCCTGTGGGCTGCTGTGGGCTATCGTTTGCCACCATGAGCAGCAGTGGCCAGCGTGAGTGGCTGGCAGCCAGTGAGAACTGCTGCGAGTTGCTGTGAGCAGTCGACCAACGACTGGTGATAGACTGACTACCTCAGCCGGGAGGGAGCGCAAGGCTCATAACACCAGCATGGGCCAGGGAGCTGTGTCCTACACAATTAGATTGAGAAACAACGGCTTGACCTGGAGTTGGGGTGGGAGGGGGTGGGGGTGTGGGGAGGCGGAAGAAAGGGGGGAAAATGTATTACAGTAAAAGACACCTTGTCATTAATCCCCCCTCAAAGTACTCCCTCTCACTTCAAATACACTTATCCCCTCATTATCGCCACTTTCTGAAGCAGTTCTGGAAGTCCTCTTTTGTGAGTGTCTTTAGTTGCCCTATCGTGGCTGCCTCAATGTCCTGAGTCGATTCAAAATGTTTACCTTTCGTGGTCATTTTGACTTTGGGGAAGCGCCAGAAGTCGCACAGTGCCAGACCTGGTGAATAAGGTGGATAAGGACACCCTGCAGTGGTTTTATGGGACAGAAATTGCCATATACCAGAAGCAATGTGTGACATGGAGTCTTTCCGTTGTGATCACAAAATACGGTGAATGCTGCTGCCAAGTGCCATCCAGTGGAAAGGCAGGGGTCTTCAATATGGGAAGCAACGTGTCGAACCTTAGTAACAGTGTGTGACAAATTTCAACTTGTTCAGTACAGTCAGTCAGGTGTGAACTACAGTTGAAGGTGTTTTAAAGTGTACCATAAATCATCGTCCATCATGACAACACTGTGTCACACATAGCTTCTAGTATACTACAGTTTCTGTCAAATAAAAACATTACAGTGTGTCCTCATCTACCTTATTCACCAGATCTGGCACCATACAACTTCTGGCTCTTCCCCAAAGTCAAAATGATTCAGCACATAGAGGCAGCCACGACAGCGCAACTAAAGAAAGACATGAAAGAGGACATCCAGAACTGCTTCAGAAAGTGGCAAGAACAATGGGATAAGTGTGTTGAAGCGAGGAGGAGTATTTTGAGGGGCATTAATGGCAATGTGTCTTTTAATGAAATAATTTTTTTTTTTTAATTTAAACATTCACCATATTGTTTGGTCATGCCTTGTATGTGACCAGATAGTATTTAACTCAGTGGTAGTAGGAATCTCACCAGTGACATCAACATGAAAATGTTATTCTAGTAGCTTAGTAAATAGAGCCCTGTGCTAATTGTGTCAGAAAATGAAAGATATTTTTCCTGTTCTCCAAGACTGGAAGGCCCTTTCCTAACTGGAACAACCATACCATCTTTAGGATAAAGGAATCTTAATGGATACAAAGTGAGAAATGGATGATACTTGTTTTTTTAAGCCAATTTCATGTTCTGTTTGTTTACTACTAAGCATTTCTGAGTGGGATAATTCTTACTTGGCAGTCAATATTTCCCCATCATAGCTAGTAAGAATTTTTAGTATGTTTTGGGCATAAAACACATTTTATTTTAGACATCAAAGGGTCATTTTTCAGTGTTTGTTTCAGAAATTTAGGAAATAATTTCAACTGATTTCACAAATATTTGCTTAATGGTTCCCCATCTGTATTCCAGCAGTACTTTTTACACATCTCTATTTTGGCATTTCTCATGATATCATAGTACTTAGCTTGCCTCTTTTGCTGAACTAGAGCTCAGTAAGCACAGGGGCTCCTCTTACCTGGCTTTGAATCTTTGTGTGGTTCTCAGTATGTATTTGAAAAACCATTGGTTCTTTATGAAGAATATTGTCTGAAAGTATGGTAACTACTTAGTTTAATTGACTGTAACCATGTTGTAGCACATTTGCCATTATTTTCAAACCTTGTCTACAAAAAAATCTGGTGTATCAAGGAAAGATTCATAGCATTAGGTAATACTGTTATTAGATTACTGTAAGAATCTTTTGGGAAGCTTTGTACCTCTATCGTAATTAGGAGAAAGTCATACACTATGGACAGTAAGTATAAAAAGAGGGCAGTGAAAAAGCTCCGAGTAAAGTCTTTGCCTTTAGATATCACCTAGGTGCCTTCTGACTTCCTGGATTTTGAACCCTACTTACTTCCAATCTTCCTAATCCTTCCTGGGCTGCCTACTTCTGTAAACTAGATTCACATCTGCCAGACTTTTTCCTACTCGATTAGTCCCCTGCCTTTGCACCCTTCCCGCCCTGTTACTTCTGATGCCATCCAGTGATATCTGATTTGACCAAATGGTTATTACATATTACTTGTCAGAACCTTTGTGTGTTATTATTATCTACAAATACATTTACTCAACAACTATATCTTCATTAGAAGTAACATGAAAATTCAGGATAAAACTTTTTACAGGTTTATTTCCTGAAAAATACACACCCCTAGTAGAGCGTATCAAATTCACTGGAAGGCCTTGGGTTTAGCTATCAAGGCTCATAGTGAATGTGGAGTCCGGGACATAGTTGCCTGTAGTATGGCTACTGTAAGAGATATTATAGAAGCTTTTTTATTTTTCATCTGTAATATACAAAATGTAGGAAGGAATGTGAATATATTAAACATTGTTCTTCCTTAACTTTAAGGATATGAATATAAGACAAACATGAAGTAGATATCAGCTGTGTTCTGACTTAGAATTATTTATTAATGGTCTATTACTAGTTTAAAAATTAATTCTGCCTTCTACATTATTAACCTTGTAAAAATGCAAGAAGACTATATAATGAGAATGTTTATATATACATACATTCACACCTTTGTTTTTTAAATTTTCTTAAAAAAGCTTTTTATTATGGAAAATTTCAAACCTTCATTTTACCCACTTTTGGAAATTTTTATTTCTTTGTGTACATCCAAGTTTGTCTGGTACCATATTCTTCCTGTCTGTAAAACTTTCTTTAACATTTTTTGTAATTCCAGTTTGCTGCTAATAAATTCTCTTAGTTTTTTTCTTTTTGCCTGAAAAAGTCTTCATTTCTGAGAGACATTTTCTCTGGGTATAGAATTCTGGGTTAATACTGGTTTTTAAAACTTCTTTCAATAATTTAAAGATGTCATTCATGGTTTTTTGCTTTGCATAGTTTCTGACAAGTTTGCTTAATCTTTGTTTTTCTGTATGTAATGTGTCTTTTCCTGTCTTTTGCTGCCATCAAGATGATCTCTTTATCTTGACAGTTTGAATATAATATGTGTAGAGGGTATATGTGTATGCATGCATACACGCGTGTGTGTGTTGTATTAATCCTGTTTAGGATTCTCTGAGCTTCTTGGATCTGTGCTTTGATTTGTTTTGTTGTTTTTGGAAAATTCTCAGTCATTATTTCTTCTAATAGTCCCTCTGCCCCATTCTATCTTCTCCTTCTGGGATTCCAATTACACATATGTTAGCCCATTCGACATTTTCCTATAGTCCTTGAATGCTATGTTCTGGGTTTTTAATTTTCACTTTTCTTTTTCTTTGTGTTTCACTTTGGGTAATTTCTACTGACTTATCCTTGAGTGAATTGATTCTTTCCTTGGGTGTGTTTAGTCTGCTGATAATCCTGATCAGTCATTCTTCATCTCTGTTATGTTTTTACTTTCAGCATTTCCTTCACTCTTTCTTACAGAGTCCTCAGAATTTGAAGACTCAAGTTTCAGAAATAGATTTTCCACTATTTTCTCTGGAGCTGTGTTTCCTCTTTTACAAAGTAGGAAAATTGGGAATACCCTGTTTCCCTGAAAATAAGATCTAGCCAGACTATCAACTCTAATGTGTCTTTTGGAGCAAAAATTAATATACGACCAGGTATTATGTTATATTATATTATATTATATTATATTATATTATATTATATTATATTATATTATATTATACCTGGTCTTATAGTAAAATAAGACTGGGTCTTATATTAATTTTTGCTTCAAAAGATGCATTAAAGCTGATTATCCGGCTAGGTCTTATTTTCAGGGAAACACAGTATATAATAATAACCAACAGATTTGTTTTGAGGATCAAAGAAGTTCGTCTGGGCAAGTTCCTTCTTCCTTTTCCCTGGGTCTCAATCATTCTCATTGAAAGGTTTGGACTGTGTGATTACTTTGGTCCTATTTAGTTCCTAAATTGTAAGATTCTGTGAAGGGGAAGGGACCTAACATTTATTGACAGCCTGTATTAATCTCATGTAGAATTTGAGAAAGAGACAAAAGTCACATTTAAAAAGTGCTTTTGCAAAACACTTTACTTTTTGCCGGGTCTATGTGGATTTTAATTGGAAGAAATGGGCAGCATTAAATCCAGTTACCACTTGGTTAAATCTGTTAGAGAATCATTAAAAATTTTCAACCATTGGGTTTCCTGACTCACTTGAGAAATTTCATGGCTCATAAAACATCTCACTCTCTTTTTCTGTGCCTGTAGGATTTTAAATTATTGGGTTGACTCCCAAATTTTGCATGTAAGAAAAAACTAATGGAGGTTTTTGCTCTTCACTGATTAGTACAAATGAATGATATTCTCATCAGATTTGGCTTTGCAGTCACAGTCTCGTGTTCAAATCTTGATTGCACTGCTATGAAACCTTGGGCTGCTTGTTTAACTTTTGATCCTGAGTTTCCTTATCTGTGAAATAGGGATCATGCCTACATCAGAGAGCTGTTTTGAACATAGAAGACAATGTATGTGAAGCTTTGGGTATACTGTCTAGTTAATAGTAACGAATAACTGGTGGCATTAAAATAGTAGCCAAAATGAATTTTGCCACACTAAGTCAAATTTGTAGTAAATAGAAGGGGAAAAGCAAGTTTAATATTCTTTTTACTCCTTTCAATGGAAAGGTCCACCTGGTAAAGGGATTTTTTTTGCGGGGGGTGGGGGGGGGAGGGAACAGGACTTTATTGGGGAACAGTGTATACTTCCAGGCCTTTTTTCCAAGTCAAGTTGTTGTCCTTTCAATCTTAGTTGTGGAGGGTGTCGTTCAGCTTCAAGTTGTTGTCCTTTCAGTCTTAGTTGTGGAGGGTGCAGCTCAGCTCCAGGTCCAGTTGCTGGTTGTGGGGGGGCGCAGCCTACCATCCCTTGCGGGAGTCGAGGAATCAAACTGGCAACCTTGTGGTTGAGAGCCTGCGCTCCAACCAACTGAGCCATCTGGGAGGCAGCTCAGCTCAAGGTGCTGGGTTCAATGTTAATTGCAGGGGGCGGAGCCCTCCATCCCTTGCGGGACTCGAGGAATTGAACCGGCAACTTTGTGGTTGAGAGCCTACTGGCCCACGTGGGAATTGAACCGGCAGCCTTCGGAGTTAGGAGCATGGAGCTCTAACCGCCTGAGCCACCGGGGCGGGCCCCTAAAGGGATATTTTAACAATAGGGACAGGGTTAACTGAAAACTGAGTGTTGATGAAGTAGTAGTGCCTACTATGTGGCAGATGCTCACATTTAATCCTCAGAACACCTATGAAGGAAGCTGCCTCTCCGCTGAGAAGCCTTTCTGTATCTGGGTGATGGTGACCACCCCTTCTTTGTGTTCTTGCATTCTACTTTGTACTCTGTCCCTATTTTTTGTATGTAATACCTATCCGCTTCCCACTTCTCATCCCCACTGAAAGGTTTTCTATGTGTTTGGCCCAGAAATGGCCCACAGTGAGTTGAATTGAATTGCTGCGATGTTGAATCTTTGGTTTTTTTTCTGGTCAAGACTGAAATCCCACTTTCTTTGTAGATGAGAATTAAAGCATTGAAAACTGAATGTTGGTCTGAGACAAAAATACTAAGAAAATAGTTGTAGATAAAATGCTTAATCAATCAGAGTCCTTCCCCACCCTCCAATACAGTTTGTTAAGATAAACAAATATAGTATATTAAAGTAGCTGTTGATCTGGATATTACCTTTGAGTAAATAAACATAATGCATTTCAAAGAGTTGTTCAAATTCTGTGTTTCTAAGTAATTTTACTGTAATGGGTATTATTGAAGATTAAAGTTATTTAATACAAAGAAACATTCTTTATTCATACTGTGAGCAACTGTCTTCCAAACTACAGACCACAATACAGGCATTCTTATTTGAATAACACAGGGAATATGTCAAATTATTTTTGCAGTTTTTTTTCTTGTCATAACAAAAATTTTTACAAAATTGCATTCCTGATAATAAATTTTTTAAGAGTTGGAAGGAACCTAGGAGATCTAGTCTAATTTCTTCCTACCACCCAGGGAGATGAAGCAATTTACCTTCAGTCATACAGCTGACTAATGACAGAGTGAGGGAGAAAGCAGAGTCCTTTATCCATTTGCCATAGTATTACATTCCTCTGGAAAAAACTGCCTCCTCACTCTTCATTTTTAATGCTAGAATCTTGGGGTAAGGTTTTTTCCATGACTAACTAGTGTTCTTGTTTTCTTGTGTGGGTGTCTGGGAGCAAGCGATCAAGGGTGGTGGTGTTTTTTTGTTGGTGGTGAACAACTGAACCGAGTAAGGCACTAAACACAGAAAATGCATTTATCTAGTTAGCATTTAAGGGGTCAGGAAGAAGTGGTTGAAGCTCAAATTTTCTGCCTTCAGTGTTGATAGGCAGGTATTCTAAGGTTCAGTTTCTTAACCTGGGCTCTGAATTCCTGAAACTTTTATGAAAATTATGCAATTATATGCTGACCTCCTAAGAAAAGAATCTGTAGCTTTCATCAAGTTATCAAAGGGTACACAATTAAAAGCTACTGTTTTTAAAGGAAGGGAAAGCTAAGCAAACTTGATTGAGAACGAGCTCCCCACTCTGACACTCTAACTACTAACTATACTAGAGGGCTTCCTTATCCGCAGCCCCTTCTGCTTGTGCCCTTCCTACTAACAAGTCTTCTCAAGATGGCTTCCTGGACCTTGTCATGGAAGCCACTGGATGCCCCAACCTTCTTTTTTGAACAAACATTTCCCATAGATTTTCCAAGGCTCCCTTCTTTCTCCCCCCCCCCCCTCTTACTTTCCAGGTGAGGGTGTGAGACTCAGGGATTTCTGTTCATCAGAAAGCTAAGAAGTGTTGTTTCAATTACATTCTGGTTAAAAGGAATTTGTGAGCTGACTTGAGAACCTAAGACTGTTACTCTTAAGAAAAAAATGTAATTACATTCTAACCTAATACTTTGCAAATTAACTTTTAGAATGCCTCTTGTTCTTTAGTCAGGAAACTCTGTGTTTGATATAGAAACTCTTTACACCTTCCAGAAACAGAATGAAAATTTATGGATGGTGGTGTAGGAGTTGCCCAGATCTGTCTGCAACAGTGTCTTAATTTAGTTTTTCCTTCCTGAACTTTATAAGACTTAGAAAAATCTACCCCTGAATAGAAATTTATTTTAATGGGCTTCCTTCCTAGAAGAGAACATATAGAAAGCAGATTCTAAATTTTTAAATCTGGCATCTGGACACACAATAAAAAGCTAGCACCAAAATTGCAACTGGAAGAATTTGTTCATTTGTTTATTCATTTGTAAAAGTTCATAATGAGTACCTATCATGAGCCCTCAGGCATCATGTTAGATGCTGGGAAAAGAGAAGTGGTCTCTTCCTTTGCAAAGCACATGATCTACTGGGGACACAGCTCAACAAATAACAGTTCAACATGCTAAGTGCTCTACTAGTGGTACCAGAAAAGCACTGGAATCAGTACTCTGCCTGGCCAGGAAGTAGGGTGGGAGTTGGGATAAACTTCACAGGAAGGTGGTAATTATTGAAGTTGCATCTTAAAGGTTCAATAGAAACTTGTCAAGCAAAGAAGGGATCTAGGTATAAATGGTATGTTTGTGCTTTCCGGATTTTAACTAAATTTAACATTTACTACCCTTTTATTTTATATTTCCTGTTAGAGCTCCAAACGAGAATGGAAGCCACTGGAGGAACGTAGCTGCACAGACTTACCATGGCTGCTGCTTTTTATCCTCTTCTGCATTGGGATGGTAAGGAAACTCTCCCAGATGATCAGAACTTGAACTCATGATCCACGGGAATGATGGGGAACTGGCTTAAAGAGGGAGCTTGTTATTTTTAAATTTATTTTTAAGTCCTCCTGAATTGCTTATAAATGGAGGTCATAGGATACCACTGAAGCACGTTGTTTTTCTACCATATAATTCACTGGTACTATTTGGTACCCCTTGATTTTTTTTTTTTTGTACATGAAAATAGATCAAAATTTACGGAGCAGTTGGAACCCTATCTCTTTGACTAGATCATTTCAGAAAGCCAGATGATTTGACATACATTTCTGTGAACTCTGATCTTTATGGGGTGGTGAGCAGAGAGGGCGTTGGCCATGGAGTCAAGAGTCCTGAATATTTATCCAATCCGGTTACATAGACCTAATGGTTATTTTTGCATCAGTCAGTTTCCTCTCAGGGGCTGGTGTTCCTTTGTATAAAATTAGAGGTTGTGCCACATGATGCCTACAATGCTCCCAGTATTGACATTTTGGGGTTCTTTTTAGAGAAGAGGCTGGTTGCTCACTGCTTCTTCCTCTACCCACACTGCGCCCCTGCTGCCTATTGTGTTTACTGTATAAGTGGCATCTCTCAGTTGAGATCAGGGGACCTGGTGATTTCCCAGTGGGTACAGAGGTTGGAGGAGCAAAGTCCCTGGCGCTAGGTGTTGGGGCTGTCCTCATCCAATCTGTGTAACCACTCTGCCCTGCAGGAGTTTCTGACACCGATCTCAGGGACTTCAGAATGACTGCCTGTGTGCAGCGCTGGGAAAAATGAAAACAGCGGTTTTCAAACTAGCTGATGTTTAGAGCTAGGAAAGACTTGCAACTCCTCTTCTGGTCCATCACCCTCATTTTATAGATTAAAAACCTCAGACCCAGAGATCAATTCCCAAGGCCACACTCCTAATTAATGGCAGAGCTGGAAACGGAGCCCCTGTCTCGTAACTTCTAGGCCAGGGCTCTTTCTGCCACTTTGTTTCTTCTTTCTCAAAGGGCCTGTGCAGACAGTATTACTCTCTCTTTCATAGTCTTTACAACTCAAAACACAATTATGCTACCTCAGCAGCCATTTTTTTCACTTATGTGTCAGTATTTTTAATTCCCCTTTTCCCATGCCTTTTATAGAGGTTCTTTAGGAAAATCTTATTCTGGGTCTCTAGGCAACTGCCGACCTGCAAATGCCATTTGAGAATCACAGAGCAACCCTAATCGTGGCTAATAGGTATAACTGTAGGTATCACTTCTTCCCCTGAACCAAGGAAAAGAAAGCAGTACATTTTAATGAGATACAACACATCCAGTAAAATAAGGAGTATTAATTTTAAAGATAATAGACAGCTCAGTTTCAGCAAACTTATGATATTAGAAAAGTCAAAATGGGTACATTTCCTAACTTAGGACTTCTAAGATCATGTTTAAAAATCCACTTAGTTTATTAGAGTGGCAACTGAAATGCAGCATACACTAATATACAGGGAGAGTGTGGAAAAGAGTCTTTGCTAACAGAATTCGTCCACAACCTCTCCCCACCCCCTGAATTTAATCCTGGGAGGAATACCAGCTGACCTTTCAAAATTATATTTATAAAAACATGTCCCTGCCACCTGAGGCACTTATGATATTCTGTGCTAAAATAGCTCAGGAAAGTGCAATCATTAATGTTAATAGGCTGACTTGGGAGTGACTTGAGAGTAAGGAGCTATTTGTTTTCTGAAATGTTTTAATGCAATGGTAATTAATATAATGTTGATTTTAGTGCACAGATAATTAAGACCCACTGTGTGTACTTTTAAATTCAGGCATAACTTTATTTGTTTTGGAATGCCTTCATGGAGTTGAACTAACATGAACTTTTGCAATGTGGAAACTGGAGAGCTCTCACAGTTCTGTTGCCCACCCTACTGGCACAACAGTAGTTCAAAGTTTGTCTTCTGGGTATTTATTTTATATGGTTTTCTAAAGTTCTTTTCTCCCCCTTTGGATTTCATTCTGTTAGTACTTTAAAGAGAAACATTCAACATATATGTGTTGAACATTAACTTATGCTTGAGGCTTTCATGTATGTATTTATCTCATTGAATTCTCCCCATTACCCTGTGAGATAGGTTTTTATCCCCACTTTATAGACAAGGTATAGCGAGATTAAATATTAGCTTATCTAAGAAGATACTATAAGTGGCAAAGATAGACTAGGAACTGGAACTTGCTGCCTCTTGTGGCCCAGTGGCTGCTTCTTTTATAGTCTTCTTTCTCAGTCATCTTGCGTCCTAAACCATATCTTTATTCACTATCTTTACTTGTCGTTCTTTGCTCATTCCTTGATAACTATGCTCCAGCTCTGAAATATTTTAAGACCTTTTCATCTTTCACTCATCTTCACCATTAAATATTTTTATTTATACATATTCGTCTCTTCATAAATATTTAAATTTCTCTTTTATTTCTTCCCTTACTTTCAAGGTTTTTCCATGCTTGAATTGTCTAGAACTTAGGGTATTTTTCAAAGTGAATTGCTATCAGCCTTCTTGAGAGCTGTCATCTTCCACATGAACTTACATGAATACTTTGAAATTATCGGACATATGCTTACCCTGCTGTAAAAAAGTACATGTAACATTGGACTTCTAAATTTCTATTTTCCATTAAAGTAATAAAAATGTGGTTTGCAACCCTAGCTGCATATTAGAATCAACTGGGATCTTTAAATAAAAGATTCATTTCGAGGCCCCCGCTCAGTGATTCTGATTCAATCTCTGTGATTCTAACGCTCATGCAGGGTTGAGACCCACTTTTGTGGATACTGATAAACCACTAGAGTTTTGAGAAAAAATGATAAGACTGGGTTTAGTAGGATAGCCCTGGTGGTCTGTGTTCAAGATGGCTGTTAAAGCTGCTGTAAATGAGGAGGAGATGCAGGCAGACCACTTTGGAGGCTGATGCAATCGTCCAGGTAAGTCCAGATAAGAGATGAAAAACCTGAAACAAGGGGAGGAGGAGAAAGACTTTAAAAGTAGGATTTGGTATCATCAATATTGCTGGCGAGTGAGAGACAGATTAAGGATGACTAAGAGGTTCTTGTGTTAGTGGTGCAGGGAAGGGTTTTTCAGCTCACATCCTACATTATCTCCTCATAGGATCCAAACCATGCCTCTGTACACATAAGAGAATAAAAATGGGATGGGTAAATAGTATCATTTTATTCGTAGCTGAACAGTTACCTGCTTATGCCCAATAGAGTACTCCATTGTAAAAATGACTTGTGGAATAAAGCTTGGGCCATGTGGGCTCAAGTTTCTTCCCGTGTTGTAAGGTCTGACTTCATTCTGTCTCAGGGAGAGGAATATATGAGGAGGGGAGGGAAAGGGAGGTGGCAAGAGAAAGGTGGTCCACCTGGACCAAATCAGCTCAGATCAGCTTGCCACAAAAAGGCAAGAAAGAGAGGAGGCTGGATGGCCCTAACAGGAGTGTTTACCATGGAAAATAGAAGCTAGAGACTCCCTGCAACTTACCCCTGATAATTATTGCTGCTTACTATTCGTATGTACTAGGTACTATTCTCTGCATTTGACACAGAGACTCATTTAATTTTCCCAACTGCTCAAGGAAGTAAACATTATCAGCATTCCCATTTTACAGATAAGGAAACTGAGGCATAGATATATGTTTAATAACTTGTCTAGATTATACAGTGGCAACATTGAACCTAGGAGAGAAGAGGAAGAAGGTGAGGCTTCAAGAAACAGTCCCCCCCCCCTTTTTTTTCTTTTTAATTAGTTTCAGGTGTACAAAACAAAGTACTAGTTAGACATTTATACCCCTCACAAAGTGATAACCCCCTTTCCTCAATCTACTACCCTTCAGACATTGTATATAGTTGTTACAATTCCATTGACTCTATTCCTTATGCTGTACTCCACATCCTGTGACTCTCTCTCTCTTTCTCTATCTATCTATCTATCTATCTATCTATCTATCTATCTATCTATCTATCTATATAAAATTATAGTTGACATTCATTATTATTCAGCTTCAGCTTCAGGTATACACTGCAGTGGTCAGGTACCTATACCATCTATGAAGTGGTCTCCCTAATAAGACAAATGTCCATCTGATACCCTATAAAATCTTTACAACATTATTGATTATATTCCCCAAACTGTATTTTGTATCCTCGTAGCAATCTGTGGTTACTGATTGTGCTTTCTAATCCCCTCACCTTCTCCCTTATCCCTACCCCCCTCCCATCTAGCAACCCTCAGTTTTTCCTCTATATCTCTGAGACTGAAGAAACAGTCCCTTTTTTGTTGCCTGGAACTGGGAATAAAAGAAAAAGTTCAGAACATGGACCTGTAGGACACGGTAATCTTACCGGCCAGTAAAATGTGGTCTAGTCAATATTTCAGACTCGGAGCAAATCCCAGAGCATCACCACTTTCTCTAGTGCAGTGTTACGAAGCTGGGGTGATGGCCCAACGCATAGAGAGAGGAGACTGAAGCTTCCTCTCACTCTGTATCTTATCTGTGCAGTCTAGTAGATAATGATGCTACAAATGGACATAGGGTCTATTCAGGAAAGGGAAATGATTTGGCAAAGTGTGAAATGAGGAGATGACTTTTTGACATGTGGAATGTATGGGTAAGGGTAAGCAATTGGAAATGCAGAGTTGGAAATTTGGAGAATGCTAGGGACTAGAGCTGGATTTAGGAGACATCATTGTATAGTTTGTCCCTTCAGACTGCTTTCAAGGACCTTTTTTATTTTATAACATTAGCCCAGTTCCCAGAACATAGTGTTTCTACCTCATTAACTATTGTTGATAGCAGCACAAAGTGAGAGACTCAGCGACTCACTGCAGTATTTTGTCACCTCTGTGAGGGTCTGTGCTTTGCGAGGATCATAAAGTAGGAAGAACAGCATGCCAAAGATTACCTTAAGGTTACCTGACCCAAATGACTCCCTACTTTCCGTTCAATCCTGTTTTTACTTTTAATTGTGGTCATGTATACGTAACATAAAATGAACCATTTTAACTGTTTTTCAAAATACAGTTTAGTTAAATCCATTTTGCTTTTACTCTTGTTTTTTTGTTTTTTTCCCCCTGGGTCACTGTAGTGGACCAAATGGGTTTATAGTCCCTCTGCAAGTATACCCTGAAAAATTTACGTTGTATCTACTATCCCTTAGAATCATAACATTTTGGAAGCCAAAAGAGCTTAATCTAGAGAGAGATTAGTCTAGTTTTATCCTTGTTACAGGTAAGGAAACTGAGGAGCAGAGAATTTAAAGTGACTTGCCCAGGGTCATAAGGAGCATTTGGGACAGAGCTGGGTTCAATTCCCTGTATTCCATGTCTGTTATTTTTGTTGTTGTTTTTCCATTTCTTAAGCTGCTCGTGATACTGAGCCTCACGATTTTACTCCCTCACGCCGCATTGTTTTCTTCTCTTTTGAGATATTTCAGTTCTTCTAGGGTAAACTTTATGTGTTATAACCCTTTTGTACCTTGCATGGCATTTTGCATTTGTATATTATCAATAAATGCTTATTGAGTGGATATTTCCTAGACTTCCAATCATTACTGTCTTCCTTTCTCCTCTTTCTTGAGTAATGCATCCTGTTAAATGTTAAACTTTAAAGAAATCCAAAAATCTAGCAGATTGGCTGAATTTTTTAATTTTTTCAGGTTGTTTGCGTAAGTAATAGTTCTGCATCTGGCATTCTCATCCTACCCTGTCAGCTGGGACTAATAGTCTTGCTTGTCTCAGGGTTCTCCAAAGAGGAGGAACAAGCCAAATGTTACGCTAAGGTTTGACAAATTGGTTATTAAGAGATTGACACACTAAGCATTGATTGAGATGAGAGATTTATAAAGCTAAAGGAAGTAGGATTTGAGGAAAAAGTAGAATCTGGATATAATTTCATTAATTCCTGGGCGAGGGGCTGTAAGCTTAAGACTTTTTCCCCCACATTTTTATTTCAAAACATTTTGCTGTATTCATACTCCATACTCCTCCTCCCACTCGTGTTTTGTTGACTTTTATTTTTTTTCTCAAAACTAAAGTAAGGCTTTCTACCTTGCTCAGTAAGGCTCCAGGTGTGAAATTCAAACATGCTTGTGAAATAAAATCCTATCCTCCTATTTGACCAATAGTGAATGAAACTGACAAAAGCTCTTAATTAAGTCAAACTAAACTTTGTGATGTGAAGGCAAAATGAGCACAGTTCATTAATTAGCAAATTGTCTTTCCCTCGCTTAGGCAGTAGGCACTGACTAATCGCCAGATCTTGCCTGTGAGCCTCCATCCCCGTGTGCCTTCATCTGCTTTGAGTCACTGCCTCCTTGTGATTCAATTTGTCTACTCCTCCTCTCTTAAAATAGCAGTTTTGAAGGCACTTCAGTGGCTCAGTCATTTTAAGATTTTAGCCATGGTTCTCTTCATTACTAATAGGCTTCCTTTCTCTCTAGTGATTGCTCCCTACTCTAGGCTTGTAAAAGCTCTCCTCATACCCCTTATCATTTGCTTCATTAATGTGATTTCCTTCTGTTGAATGCCTCCCCCCACCCCACCCCTACCCTCTATGGAGCCATTAAATTACTGAGTGTATTCTGTACAGTTTCTCTCATCCTATTTTAATTTCGTGGACCACATGTTTTCTC
This sequence comes from Rhinolophus sinicus, assembly GCF_057876585.1. Taxonomy (NCBI): domain Eukaryota; kingdom Metazoa; phylum Chordata; class Mammalia; order Chiroptera; family Rhinolophidae; genus Rhinolophus; species Rhinolophus sinicus. Next base: position 24,574,439 of record NC_142516.1, on the reverse strand, counting down.
ATCTGAAACTAGGTATATTGCTTCTTGCATTTGGATTTCAGAATTTTTTTATTTTTTTTTTAAGGAAATTGTGTTTTTAATTATATTTGGCCTAGTTCTTCATTGTCAGTGCTTTTACCATATGGGAAGTCCCTGGGATAACAGTCATGGTTTCTTCCTATCTTATTATCTTATTATTCTCCTTCTTTTCTCCCCTGCAGCTTTTCACCCTCTCTACTCTAATGCTTTTGGAAGCTACTAAGAAGTTTACATGGCCTATTATGAAAATATGTCCCGTCTTACCTGTGATGTTTGTCATTTATCCTTTGCCTACATCCCGGAGGGATGGGAAGTAGCTTATACTTAAAAAGAAACACAAAAATCCCACATGTCCAACAGTACTGTTAAAAATAGGGAAATCAGAAACCGTTTAAAGGAATTGGTAACACAAAGTACTAATCAAGCATCAGAAGCAAATTCCTATAAAAAGTGAAAGAAGAACATAACCTTTTTAATTATATAAGGGCTTTGCTATTTTAGACTAGTAGTGAAAGAAGATTATAATTGTGGTCTCAATGTTTCTGTGTAGTAACAGAATTACTGACAATATCTCTCACTTTTATCCCCCAATAAATTTTTGTTCTAAAATAGAGAATTGCAGGGGTTTTTGGTTAGGCCCCAATTATGGTTGTCAACCTCTTTAGTCTTTGTCTTTCAAATTTACCGTGAATAACTACTAGACAGAGGATACCAAAAAAATGTATACACATTTTAAGAAAGGAAAACAATGTGTTAAAATTGTAATACTCAATATATACCCTTAACAAAAGATGAATACAAGTCATGTGTGTACATTTTTTTGGCACCCCCGGTATATTGATTACTTGCCATGTATTGGAACAGCTGGGGGCTAGATACGCATTATCTCATTTAGTCCTCTTCATTAGGCTGTGAAGTAGATGATATTACACTAGTCCCCCTTATTCACAGGGGATACCTTCCAAGACCCCCAGTGGATACCTGCAATTGTGGAGAGTACCAAACCCAAATGTACTATGCTTTTTCCTATATACACATAACTGTGCACTTAAAGGAAGTACTTTATGGCTTCTCTTTGGCATACTCAAATTGCCAGCATCACTACTCTTGCGCTTTGGGGCCATTATTAAGCAAAATAAGGATGACTGGAGCACAAGCACTGTCGGTCTGATAACCAAGTAGGCTACTAAGTGAGTAACGGCACGTAGCATATGTGGAATGGATACGCTGGACAAAGGGATGATTCACGTCCCAGGAAGGATGGGTGGGGTGTGGAGCGCAATTTCATCATGCCATTCAGAACGGCATGCAATTTAAAACTTACGAATTGTTTCTTTCTGGAATTCTCCATTTAATATTTTCAGACCACAGGTGACTACAGGTAACTGAAACCATGGGAAACAAAACCTCAGTACTCTGTTAGGGATGAGGAGGAAACAGTCTAAGTAAGTAATGGGTCAGTCACACAGGTAGTAAGTGGTAAAGTGAGGGTTTGAATCCAGGTCTTTCTGGATTCTCTTTCTGTTACTCTATGCTTTTTGTTAAAGAACTGTATTGGAACTGTTAGCCATTAAACCTCCTAATGTTGACCTCCACGTCTAGTTTTTGCTCAGTTGTAGGAATTCCTCTTTTGAGGTTCAAAAATATGCTTGCAAAACGGCATGCTGATTTGCACATGTGTATGTATGTAGGGGATTAAATATTTTTTTCTCACGTGTTAGTATTGGCTTGAAGTTCTGAGATGGACTAACTGCCCTGCAGTATCCTTGGAGAAGTCAGGAGAGAAGGGGAGGGGTGAGAGGGTGAGAGGGAATGAGTGAGTCCTGACCACCGTGTGCTTAATCCTAGATCTAGCCATTAGCTGCTGTTTTGAGGCAGAAGGGTACTAAAAGTTATTGAGACAGACACTTCACATTTATTATCTCATGTGACTTCTTGCAGCAGCCTTTATGGTAAGTGGTTTCAACCCCATTTTATGGGTAAATTGAGGCACAGGGAAGTAAGCAAGTTTGTCCAAGATCACACAAGTAGAAAATGGAGTCATCAGTGTTCCACTGAGCAACGCAAGTTTATCTGACCCCAAAGCCCATGGTCTTTCCCGTAGAGCCTGTTCTCATTTTTACCAACAATAATAGCTAATACTTATTGAGTTCTTACTATGTGCCAAGCAGGATTCCTACCACTTTACTGGATTATTTTGTTTAATCCTTATGGCAACTTTATGAGCTGCCATTATTTCCATTTCACAGGTGAGTAAATTGAGGCACAGAGAGCTAAAGTAACTTGGCAAGGATCAGAGAGCAAGAGAGTAGCAAATCAGGGATAGTCTCTACTCAAAATCTACTTCCTTACAGAGTGTAATTTCAAGAAGTTTCTTCTAGCTAGAGCTGCACTCTCTACTCTTCCTTACCTGCATGATAAAAATAGAGGAGTTATTTTGAAAAAAGAAAAGAGTTTGTTTGCCTTTTTAAGAAAGTATATTTAAGGGGGAAATACTTTTCTCTGAGGAATTGCGTGTGAGTACAGTATTCACCACTGTAGGCCTGAGATGTAACAGGGCTGCTTAGGTAAGTACTACTCATAATACTTGGATATGATGAGTGAAACAGTGATAACTTCTGCCTGCATGAGCCATTTTAATAAAGATAACACATACTCAACCTATTAGTGACCAAGCGGCAAGAATATTTCCTAACCCCAGTCTTTTCTGCCATTTTCGTCAGCTGATCAGTAGTGATTCATGTGGCTTCCCATTCTCCTGCCTTGAGTATAGGCTTTTGTTGCTGTGTTTTGGTTGTACTTGACTCAACAAGCATGATACGCGTTTGAAGCATCGACCACTTGCCTTTGGCGCTGTGAGGAAACATATTCCCATGAAATAACATGACCTTCGCAGCCCCTACAACCAGTGCCTTACTCTCCCTGAGTCTTCAGTATTAAGAGCATGGTGGTGCTTCATGGTGTAATTCTTTGGCTTGGATACAGCTTTACTGCAGGAAGCAAACAGAAGTGTTGTGTGCGCTGAAGTGGTAATAATTTAAAACCCACATACCTATTGTTCTTTGAATTTTTTTTTTCTTTTGTCCATCGTTGTGATTCATTTAATAGGACTCCTTTACAATCAAATAGAACTAAAAAATGAAGAAAGCTGGGCTGGATTCTATGCGCTGATCTTTATTAGCTTCTATGGCCTCGGAAAACGTATTTTAACCTCCCTGGGCCTCAGTTTCTTCATCATGAGGATTAGCGATAATGTATGGTAAGCACCCAATACAGAGCCTGGCTTAGAGCAGATGTTCAATACAGAGAAGCTGCTTTTATTACTATCGAATGCAAAGAGGATCTTATGATGTAAAAGCTTAGAGATGTGTTTTGTTATGGCAGTAAATAGTGTTTCCTGTGGACATATTTGTGCTGCTTATGTGAAACCCAAGGAAAACAGTGGAATAGTGTTTGCAGCAAGGAAAGATAGCTCTTTGTTCCCTTCAACAGACAAAAGAAGGTCATTATCGTATCAAGTAGTGACTGTTGCTATTGAAATGGTTTATTTGTATGTTTTTTCTGTTTTTTTTTTTCCCTAGGGATTTATTTGTGGCTTTTCAGTAGCAACAGGTGCAGCAGCGAGACTAGTGTCAGGATACGACAGCTATGGAAATATCTGTGGGCAGAAAAATGCAAAGTTGGAAGCAATACCAAACAGTGGCATGGACCACACCCATCGGAAGTGAGTAGACTGTTGCTGAATGATGGACACTATGGAAAGTTTGAAGTGGGGGGAGAAAATCCTGCTTTTCTTACTGTTACAAAGATAATATCTTACTGAATGTTATTTTTACATGACTCCTGTTGGTGTTTTTTGTTGTTTTTTTTTCCTTTAACTATCCGCTTGAATCATTCCTGGTCTATATATACTTTTTCCAGGAAACAAAATTAGCAACCCTGTTAAAAATGGGCTACTTTGAGATGGTAATGGGTAAAGGCTTAATTTGAGAGGGTTACTGTTGTTTTTTCATTAGCTTTTAGGTTGTACACTAAGTTTTAACCCAGAAAATAACATGATATTTTTCTTCCAAGATTATACTTGATGGGAGACAGAGGGATGATAATGGATTTTGAAACATTAAAGTTATAATGAAACACTTCGTAATGCATCATTTATAAATACACATCAATTCAACTATAGAAGGTGTATTTCCTTTGTCAGACTTTAAACTTTGTTTTGAATTCCTAAGGTTCATCTTTTGGATTTCATGAAATTCCTGACTTAATTGCCTTTTTTTCCTTCCGAAGAGCTATTATTTCATTTTTAACATCTCTGGGGAAAATGTATTTCATCAGACATATTTTATGTTTGTATATTTGTTTACACTGTATATTTATGCCCTCATCAAACTTTATTAGACAGGTTTAATAAATAAAGGTAGGTCTTCAGAATTAACCAAAGTAATTTTAAGGTAACAGGTTAACCAGTTCAATTAATGAACTTTATAGGAAAATGCATAGCACATTAAAAAGAATTTTAGGCTATATTTCTATTATTAAGCATTTCTCAGGATGTAGTAACTCTACTGTTAGATAAATCTCTTGGTTAAATCTGGGTTCCTACTGGAAAGTATAACATTAATTTGATAATTTCACAAACGTGAAGAAATCCAAATAGCTAATCATATCACAGAGATATTCCTCCATTTAATGAAGGAGTAATGAAGTTCAAATAAATAAAAACTTAAGTAAAAACAATGTATATCTGTATATCACACCATTGTCAACGAGCATATGAGGCCACACTGTGAGGTGAGTGTAGCAGATGAGAGAGACTGAAATGACTTTCCCAAAAGTCTGGCAGGCAGTGGAATATCCAGTGTGGACCATGAGCTTTTCTCTTGTATGTACCTGCATCCCTTGACAGGAGAAGTGAACGTTGAACTCTTAGAGAGTAATTTGGAGGATTGTTTCATTTCTCCTTTTTGATTGCCTCATGAAATTAACACAAATTTTTAGCCCTGTGTTATTTCTTGTAGCAAGACTACCCATATATTTTTATTTCCTTTTTTTACTCATTATTTTGAAATAATTTTACACTCAAAGAGAAGTTGCAAAAATAGTGCAGACTTCCACATACCTTTCTTTTTCCTTTGTAGGTAGTGTTCATGCTGTCAAATATTGTTTAACTCTTTAATGCTGTTGACATGTGTGAAACATAAAATATTACCATTTAGATACTTGAGGAGCTAGGAGGAAAAGGGCTCCACTCACTCAGGTCTACTTCTCAAATGAGGCTGTAATCATTTTTATGGCTCCCTTTATAACTCGCTGATGACTGCAAACATATTCTCATCATAAGGTTTCTGTAAATGTCACTCTTCACACTTAACCTCATGGAGGTTCATTTGGTCAATTTTTAATTTCAAATCAGTGGATTACGTAGTGTACATTTTGATATCTTGCAAAGAGAGCCTACTTATTATTCCAAAACAGGAGTTAACTTTTCCCTGATTGCTTAGCATAGTTGGAGGCATAGGTGGATAGCTGTAGGGGCAAGTTTCCTAAGTATAGTGATGCCCTAACTCATGTTTAAAATTTATTTTTTATCTCTACTTGCTTCTTCTTTGCATATGAGCATTTTAGTGCTCACCTATCTAAGTATTTCTATCTATAAATGGTAACTTAAAAAAATGAATGGTACATTTTTGAACATTCCTTTCTCAGGTAAGTCTGTTTGGATTTGAAAGGAGGCAGAAAATCTTTGTGTTTGTTACTTGTACTATATCCTCTTCTTTCTTTCTGCCAAGTACATTGCTTTCCTCCTTTTCCACTCATTTCCTCGTATATCTTGGGCTTTATTATCAACACTTGGCCCTTCCGTAGCTATGGAATTATTTTATACCTGTGTTGTCTGCCGTTTCCTCAGCTTGACTTTGATCACCTTCTGCCGTCCCTCATCCTCAGCCCCTATTACCTGGTACTTACTAAGCCCTTCGTACATATTTGTTGAATAAATTAATGAATGAATCCTGTAAAATCCTGAATACAATTAATGCTTTCTTGCCTTCATGAGTATTATTTCCTCTGTCGGGAAAAAATTTTTTTCTCATTCTTCACATGGCCAAATTCTATTCATCCTTCAGTTTTCAGTATAAATGTTACTTCCAAGGAAGGTCTTTTTTGATCTCACAATTTAAATCAGGTATTTAAAAACACTCTCTCATTGTGTCCTATAATTTGTGTAATTATATATTTATTTTGTGATTATTTGTTAAATATTTGGCTCTTCTAAGTTCTACAAGAGCAGAGGTGACGTCTGTTTTGTTCACTGCTATATCCTCAGTACCTAGAACACAATAGGCACTCAATTAAATGTTTGTTGAATGGTAAATAAATTTATTTCCTTATGATATGTTCTAAGAAGTGAATTACTGAGCCTGAGCATCTAATGTATTTTAAGATTAATAATGCATATTGCTGAATGGCTTTCCGTAAAGGTGGTTCCATTTACATTCCCACCAACAGTGTCTGAGATTGCTTTATCTTTGCTAGTATTACTGGTTTCTATTTTTTTACTAATTTATCGACCAAAAAATGGTATTTTATAGTTTTAATTTGCGTTTCTTTGATTATTCATGAACGTGAACCTTTTCTCCCCCATGTTCAGTGAGCCTCTTATGAAGACTATTGTGCTAGCATATCTATTCTTGATCTTCTCCGTCTGTTTTACTGTGATAAGATTACGTTCTTTAAAACACTTTTTATTGTCATGTCCCTGCCTTTCTTTTAGTGTTGTTTCCTTTAGTGTTGAGGGTGAGCCCACTTAGCCCCTGCCATTCCGAGGCTTTTTGTGATTTAGACCCACTGTACCTGTTCAGTATTCTCTCACTGTTGTATTCGTAGTGTCCATGATACTCGGTTGATTCTACCTCCATGCTATTCCCTCTACCTCTCTGCCAATCTGAATTCTTAAAAGACTTAAGGTGGGTCTCATAACTAACCTCTTAGTCCCATAGTGATCTTTCCTTTATTACCTGAACTTTCCTATCTCACACTGGTTTTTCTATTGCCTCTAAGTTGTTCTCTAATTATATTCCGTTTCTCATCTGCCTGTATTCATTATCAGTTGCTAGATAACAATGTTACCATAAACTGAGTGGCTTAAAACAACACACCGACATATTTACTATCTCTCAGTTTCTGTGGGCCAGGAAGGAATCTAGATATGCTTAGTTGGGTCTCCTGCGTCAGAGTCTCTCACAGGCTGCAGTCAAGGTGTTAGTCAGGGCTGGGCTCTACTCTGGAAGTTCCCCTTCCAAGTTCATGTGGTTATTGGCAGCATACAGTCCTTGAGGATGCTGGACTGAGAGCCTTAGCTCTTTACTGGCTGTCAGCTGGAGGACTCCCTCAGTGCATGCTATGTGGACCTCTCCATATGGCAGCTTACGTCAAACCAGCAGCGGAGAGCATCAGTAGAGAGTCTGCTAGCAAGACGGAAGTTCCAGTCTTCTATAATGTATTTATGAAAATGATATCCTGTCACCTTTGCCATAGTCTACTGCTCAGAAGCAAGTCTCAGTTCCTACCAAAACTCAAGGGTGGCAAACAAAGGGTGTTAAACAAGGGTGTGAATTTGAGGAGGTAGGGATGATTGTGCCATTTTAGAATCTGTCTGCCGTACTGTCCAGCTCTGTGTCCCTGGAGCACCATGTTTTTTCTCAGGTTTGAGTTACTTCATAAGGGCTTATTAATTATGATAAAGTAGGAAGGAGGAACGTCAGAGAAGAAATAGGAAAGGAAATGCTTTTAACCTCTTATAACCAGAAAATAAAATGCCAAGATGACTATAATGATTCTATTAGTAGTAAAGAAAAGGCAATATTTTATTTTCTTCCAATTCTAATTCTAATGTGTTCTTTTTCTCCAAATAGTATTTTTGACCTGATCACATATTTACTATAGCAATAAGGTTGTATAGGACAATGGCAGACAGTATTGTATGAGAAATAGGAAGGCCCCAACTTCAAATCGATTATGTTCCCAAAGTTGATCTTTAAGTTGGTTGTTTGAGATGTATGAATCTTTTCTGCATGGGAACAATGCTGTGACTAAGGCTCTGAGGCTGGGTCAGTTTAGAAAAGCTCATTAATCTTACTTAGAATCTTAAAGTGCCAGAGATGAAAGGGCTTTCTAAGATTACCTAGCTTGTAGCCTCCTTAATGCCTCCCATCAAATTTTTGTGAGTTTCAGTTAAGGCCCGGAGAAGAAAATGACTTTTCATAGCTCAGTTTTGTAGCTGACTATGGTGGATGGCGGTAATGGTACATATGACATGGGTATGACTTACAGCCAATTTTTTTGGTGCTAGGAAGTGGGGTGGTAATAATATATTTTGAACTCTGATTGACAGTTCCAAAAACATATCTCTTCTGCCACATTCTAGATTGCCTACAATTTTCCAAACCATAAAGCCAGCCTTAGAGTGTCTGGGTCAATTTTTAGACAGATGAGGATGAGGATGAGGATGATGACAATGATGATAACTCGTTCTCAGAGAGGAAGTCCCCAACATTCCTATCAATTTGGACAAAGCAGGGGTGCTTTTAATTCTAAGATTCCTGTATTAGTAGACATGGGACGATGCTGGGGTGAAGTTTCTAGCTCTTCTGGCCCTTGGGGAGATGATTAGAGGAGAGAAGGTATTGTGTTTGTACTATGGACATACCCTTGTCCTGGGTGCCTGGGATGGGAAAGGCTATGGCAAGGTGGCAGTGGCTATTGGGATACACAGGTTATTGTAAAGCCTGGTGAGGGTAAGTAGAGAACTGCTTTTATTTTTTATTTTTTTGATAAAGGCATTATATAATTATTAGAACTCTGTTCTCCATTCAACAAACAATCCTAACACAGAGCTTAGTGTCCACTTTCTTTGATACTTTAAAAAATTTTCCCCTTTGTATCTCACCTATGAATATTGATTTTTCCATAAAGGTTCTCAAGATATATTTTTTGTGCAAATGTAACTTTCTTCTTTATCTTTTTGTCTTCTCTCTAAGGAACCCAGTTAAAGTCCCAATTACTGATAAAATCTCTGTGGTCCTAAAATGCCTCTCAGATTTCGGATAATCAGTGTTAACAAGATGTACAGGAAGTAGAGGTCTGAGGAGGTTGATGGCATACATGACTATTGTCTATAGGGAATATTCTATTTGAGACTTTTTTCAGTTTTCTTTATTCCCTTTAGCAGAGGATCTGGTAAAAATAAGAGTGTAAGTTTTACTTCTTTAACTTTCTCATTCCCCAGAAATCCACAGCTTAGAATGTTTGTGCTTGAAGGGCCTTTGAGATCATTGAGTCCTTTCATTTTACAGGTGAAGAAACTGGGGTCTAGGACACATGGGTGACATGATGAAGACAGTATACTCATATATCAGGACTAGCTCTCTACTTTCCACGCTCAGTATAGTGATCTTTGCATTACCGTGTATCTTCAAAAATAAGACCTAGCTGGACAATCAGTTCTAATGCGCCTTTTGGAGCAAAAATTAATAAGACCCCGTCTTAATTTATAATATAATATAATATAATATAATATAATATAATATAATATAATATAATATAATATAATATAATATAATAATGTAATGTAATGTAATAATATAATACCGGGTCTTATATTAATTTTTGCTCCAAAAGACACATTAGAGTTGATTGTCCGGCTAGGTCTTATTTTTGGGGATACGCTATATACTGCACTGTCTCTGGTAAGCTACTCCGTGATCTAGTATCCAACCTTTTTCACTGTTGGGGCCTCTCCTTCCCAACATTTCAAGATGAAAGAAGTTTTTGGTAGCACATGCAGAGAAGAAGGGGCAGGTTATATAAATTAATAAAGTTATAACAAAAGAAGTTTTGAGCCAAAGCACTTATATAACCTATGAAGGCTTTAAAATAATTTGAAGGCAGTCTTTGCTTCTTTCTCTGTCAGATAAAGAATATGAATTTTAATGATGAAAGGTATAATTCTCGTTTCACATTTGGATATTTTTACCATTTGTATATTTTAAGTATTTACTGGAAAACATGTGGCTTAAACTGTTAATGTTAATTTTTAGTAAGATAATTGATTGTTTAATAGACAATAGTCTTATTTTAAGGAAACCCTATTTTTCCTTATCTCTACATGGATACAAAGTAGGACTTCAGTGGCACTGATTACCTTCCCTGAAGCTCAGAGCTCTGTAGGTTTAGTCTGTAGGTCTGGTTCAGTCTACCCAGTGATTGCTAATTACTTATTAACTTTTAAAAAGGCTTATTAAGAGGGTTAGTTGTGATATTACACCAATATGGAGAATGTGTTCACTTTTTAAATTACTTATGAGAACTTTGCCAAGCTTTTTGGGCCCATACCACACCCTTTCACCATCTGTTTTAGGAAGAACATTTGTCTTTAGTTAATGTGTAAAACACACTTCTTTTGAAGACCTTTTAAAATTAGCACATCTTGTTGACTGCATATTTGTCCCTGTTTGAAAAGAAAAAGAACTAGAAAAGTACAGATATAATTTGCTAAAAAGTTTGCTTTGAGGATCATTTTCTTCATGTTTATGTGACTAGGACTTATTTCTCTTCCTCCCCATGACTTAAATCAAATTACTCTTTACTGAATGACTATCCTTCACCATTCTTGAAAATACTGCTTATTGATTTTTGTCCTCAGCAAACACTTATTGAAAATCTCCTGTGTGCTAGAGACCTCCGTTAGAAATAATAAAATAGGAAACAACCTAAATGGCTGAAAAAAGAGGTTTGGTTAAATTCATTTATTCATTCATTATATTTCTTGGACACCCTCTTTGGATTCAACTCTGGAGATGATACACTTGAGCAAAATAGGCACATTGTTTTATCTCATGGAATTTATAGTCTGTGGAGAAAACTGAATTTAATAAAATCATCCAATCACAGCTGTCGGGAGAGGTATAAGGGCATGAGGGACGTTCTAACAGAAGGACCTAGCCCAGCCTGCTGTTCTATGGAGCAGTAAAAATGAACGATGTCCATTGACATGGAATAACAACATAACATTATTAAGAAAAAAATAAGTTATAAAGCAGTATATAGTATAATATATATACTATGATTTATATATTTATATATACTATGAATTAAATATGTTAATATATACTTGTAATGATTTATTTATATACATGCACATAGAAAAATATAAAATGACACGAAAATATTAACAGTGTGGTTAAGTGTTGAATTGTGGATGGTTTTTAATTTTCTTTTACATGCATCTCTTTTTTTCTAAATTTCCTACAATCAATGTATATTACTTGGGTCATGAAAAAAATTAAAAAGCATAAAAGGCACTCACAGTCTCTGTCCTAGAAGAGCTTGCATTGGTGAGGAAGACAAAATACACAGATAAAATTATGACAACGGAATGTGGGACATCCTATAAAAATGTTGTATATTGAATGCTGGTTGACTCCAGCAGGCACGTGGGGAGAGGAAAATAAGGCAATTTGATGGTAGCATTGGGGCCACCATTGTATTAGTTTCTGCTACTGCAGTAACAAATTGCCACAAACTAAGTGGCTTAAAACAACAAAGTTCTCTAAATCAGAAGTCTGGGCATAGCATGGGTTTCCTCCAGATTTCACAGGGCTGAAATCAAGTGTTGGCAAAGCTGCTGCGTTCCTCACTAGAGGCTCTGGGAAATGAATCTTTTCCCAAGCTCGTTAAGGTTGTCGGCAGAATTAGTTCCCATGTGGCTATAGGACTCAGGTCCCATTTCCTTGATGGCCACTAGCCAGGAGTCATTCTCAGCTTCTAGAGGTAGCCTATGTATTCTGTAGCCTAGATCTTGTGGCTCATGGTCCCTTTCCTTTAATAACAGCGCGTCGGATCCTTCTCGTGTTTCCATTCCTCTGACCTCCTTTTTCAGGGTAGCATCTTGGTTTCAGACTGTGAATGTGGGTTAAAGAATCTCTTCAATGACTGGGGACTCAGGGAGAGAGTCGTTTTAAGTAGGGTTTTAGAGCCCCAGTTAGGTGGGTTGAGGATTCAGAGCAGGGCTTGCATTGTAGCAGGGGAAAAATCAAATAAAGCAGGTCTCTGGAAGGACGGTATACATAGATGTGATGTGGCGGAAGGTGGTGAATGGATGGTCATGTGGGTTCTTAGGCTGAGCGACGGCTCCAAGGCCCATCTCTAGTGAGGATGGGATTTGGATTAGAACGCCAAGATTGGTTGTCATTGGCTGAGTCTACAAGTTGGAGTTCTGAAGGCCAGGCTAAAGCCAGGTGAAAACTGGCACACACAGGAGGGAGCTCCCAACTCTTTGTTGTGGAACTGTAGAGGCTTAGAAAAGAAAAGGTAGTATTTATCCACTGTGCTAATGTTTGAGTTTTACAGTGTCAGGGGTATTCTTCAGAGCAACCCAGTAGATCACTTGCTCGTTCCCACACTCAGGGATAAGTTTGAACAAATGTAGATACTCGAAGTCTTGGACAATTTTAGTTTGCTTTGAGGGAAAGCACTCTCCTCTCTGCCTCCTGTCAAATACTCTTTGATTTCTAACATTATCCTACCACCTCTACTAGTTTGGCTCAACATGAAAAAGAGCAGCCTGGATAGATACTTCTCTTGAACTTGAATTTGTGGACTCATTTTTCCACAAATTTCCAAGCACTTGGAAACAGTAACATTTATGATATTCTAATGGAAATTTCCTGTATTATGTATGCAAGTTTTCCTGAACTTTTATTTTTCTCTCATGGCAAATGTTTGAAGTTATAAGAATGATAGCTAAATTTTCGAAGGTGAATTTATGGGGGCATACTTGGAAAATATTTTTGTAATTTTGTGACCACACCACTCTTTAGCCTGAATATTTTTCAACTCTCTGTGAAGGTAATATCTGTATTGCTAGTGTAATTCTGTCTCTAAGATAATACTTGTCATGGATGACACTGCTGGCAATTTGGAAGAAGAAATCCAACTGCATACTTTGAAAAATGCAGAAGTTGAAAGTCAAAATGTTTTGCAGATTCTAAATAGGGAAGTAAAAAGCTACGTAATAGAATTAGATACTATGCATTCACCAAGGTAAGGATAGGAGGATTGTTTTTTCTGTCACCTGCCTAGGTGTGTATACTTGACATATTTAAGTTAATCTGTAGCCTTTAAGTAGCTGGCTACACATGCCCAATCCAGAGTCTCACTACTTGGGTTGGTTCTAGGTTAACCAGGCAGCTGTAAAGATTCCAAAAAGCTTTAGTCATTGTACATAAGCTCCTGGATATGATCTTTGTAATATACTTTGGACAATTATTAAGTACTTCAACTATGAATTTTATTATTATTAATTTGCCACCTGTTTATGTTTATTTGGGTGTGAGAGTTGAGGGCAACTGCAAAGTTATCGGGTACAGTCCACAGAATGACCATTCTCACCCTGACACCAATTACAAGTTCAGGGGTCCACAAGACCACCTTTACTTCTGACACCAGTTTCAAGTTCAGGGGTCCACAAGAGCACCCTGAGGTTTGATAATTTACCTGAAAGCTTCACAGAACTGACTGAAATCGATTATATTCACAGTATGGTTTGTTACAGGGAAAGGCTACAGATTAAAATCAGTCAACGAGAGAAACGCATAGGGCATAGCTTCCGCTGTCCTCTCCCCAGGAAGTCAGGGCATGTTACCTTCCTGGCATTATTGTGTGACAATACACATGGAGAACTGCCAACCTGTAAGCACACCCACACCTCAGTGTTCAGAATTTTACTGGGGCTCCATTATGCCGCCATGATTCCTTGCCCACGTTGCTTATTTCAGCCCCAGCCCCTCTGTCAAGCTGATAGCACATGACCCCAAACTCCCAGTCTACGTGACATTGCTGGTCTTTCTATTCAGGGTGGCCAACCTGCCCCCTAAATGCTATCTGGTGTGGCCTGCTCCCACCCTAAATCACACTGTTATACTATCAGCCATGACCCAAGGCCCCAGGCAAATAAGATGCTCCTTAAAGGCTTAGAGATTAACTCCAGAAGCTCAGGGCAGAGCCCAGACCGCTTTCTGGGTCCCTTAAATTCTTTACTATCCACTGGGATCCTTTAGATTAAGTTGGATTTTGTAAAGTATATTTTCAAGAAGAAACTTAAAATATTTTATTTTTATAGTTTTATTAAAGTATAATTTACATATAACAATTTACCCATTTTAAATGTACAGTTAGAGTTTGGGGAGCTGTATACAGTCATGTACCGTCTACCACAACCCACACTTCTGTTGCCCCCAGAAAATTACTTCAGTCCCCATTGTCATTAATCCTTACTCCCATCCTTGTCCCCAAGCAACCCCTGATCCGCTTTCTGTCAGTACAGTTTTGCCTTTCCTAGAATTTCATATACATGGAATCATATAGTGTATAGTGTTTTGTGTCTGACTGTTTAAACATAGCATAATAATGTTTTTGAGATTTATCCATGTTGTTAAATACATCAGTAGTTTGTTCCTTTTTTAATAACTGAGTAGTATTCCACTTTGTGGATATATATATATATATATATATATATATATATATATATATAAATGTGTATATATATATATATAAATGTATATATATATGTGTGTGTGTGTATATATATATATATATATATATATATATATATATATCACATTTTGTTTATCTATTCCAGTTTTTGGTTATTTTTATCTATTGTGAATAACACTGCTTTGAAAATGTGTGTACATGATAGTGTATGGACGTATATTTCATTACTTTTGGGTGGATACTTACCATGTTTCCCCGAAAATAAGACGTAGTCAGATAATCAGCTCTAATGCGTCTTTTGGAGCAAAAATTAATATAAGACCCAGTCTTATTTTACGATAATATAAGGCCAGGTCTTAAAATATAATATAATATAATACCAGGTCTTATATTAATTTTTGCTCCAAAAGATACATTAGAGCTGATTATTAGGCTTGGTCTTATTTTCAGGGCAACAGGGTAGGACTGGGATTGCTGAGTCATATGGTGAGGGTATGTTTAACTTTATAAGAACTTGCCAAGCTGTTTTTCAAAGTGGTTGCACCGTTTTGCATTCCCAGTAGGAAAGTAGGAGGGTTATAGTTGCTCTACCTCCTCACTAACATTTCGTATTGTCAGTCTTTTTAATTTTAACTATTCTAGTGTGTGTGTAGTGATATCTCATTGGGGTTTTAATTTGCATGTTTCTAGTGACCAATGATATTGAGCATCTTTTTAAGTGCTGGTTGACCATCCATATATCTTCTTTTGAACATTAAAAAAACGACAAATTAGTGTTTTAAAAAGTCATAGGGGTTCTTTATATATATTCTGGATACAAGACCTTTGTCAGGTATATGTTTTGCAAATATTCCTCTTATCTGTGGTTTCTCTTTTCATTTTCTTAATGGTATCTTTCAATAAGCAAAAGATTTTTATTTTGATGAAGTCTAATTTATCCATTAAATACATTTAAAAACATGTACACAAAAATGTGTCTTTTTACTGGCTTATGCTTTTTATGTTCTAAGAAATCATCAATATACCCCAAAGTCACAAAGATTTTTTTCTGTTTCCTTCTAGAATTTTTTTATTTAGCTCTTATGTTCATGTCTATGATCTATTTTGATTTAATGTTTACATACGATGTGAAGAGGTCAAGGTTTATCCCTTTTTTTTTGCCCCATATAAAAATCCAGTTATTTCAGCATCATTTATTGAAAAGACTATCTTCCCTATTGAATTAGCTTGGCACTTTTGTCAAAAATAGATTTTAGGTCTGAGGACATGAAAGAAAATTGATGGAGTTTATAGTTGTGGCAGAAACAGTATCTAAAATTAAACAGGATAATGATATCTTTTTTTATAGCATTGATTTAAATAACTAGTTGCAACAAATCAGGTAAAAGAAATAAGTGGAATGTGTGTAGGTCAGTAGAGAGAAAAATAATACTATTTGCCAATGACAAGGGACTATAACCTGAATGTTTAAGAGATTAAAGAAAAACATATCTTGAAATGAGATGCTTAAATCCTGGGTTATAAAACATACACCTAACTGAATTCAGTGATTTATTTTATCAGTAGAGAAAATATAATGAAAAAGTTAATACTTGTTTTATTAAAAAATAAAATCTAACAAGATAATAAGGTCAAATACAGAGAATTATAATATTTTAATAGAAAGAAAGGAAAACAAATAATAAAAGATATATAATCTACTCCTGGCTGAGTAGTCTTAATATAATAAATATGACAATGCTAACAAAGTTAATTTACAGATTTAATACAATACCAGTCAAGATCCCAATAGGATGTTGAATTGAACTTGATTGATAGTATAAATCATACAATAAAGGCGCAGGCAAGAACTTCAGGGGGGGAAACCTTTTTAAAAATTATTCTTGTTCGCAAAATAATTTGAGAGGATTAGAATTAGGTGCATATATTAAGATAATTAAATGGGGATAAATGATCAGGAGCCATGCCAGGAAGTAGAGAAGAGATTAGACCAGAAATCTAGGCTAAATGTAGTTACTGAAGTTGAGCACCAAATTAACTGAACTTTTCTGTCTTTGAAGGTAGAAAGGGAAACTGCGGGTTTCCCCAGAGGTCGCACATCCAGAGGCCTCTAAGCAGTTACCATAAATCACTCAAGTGGGCTGGAAATAAGACAACAAGGAATGTTGGACACTTTGAACTTTGTATATGTGTGTCCCATAAAAGGAGACAGTCACTACTCAGTTCTAGCTGATTTTTGGCATGTGGGTTGATGGGCCCAGTGATACTAATTTATCAGGAGACGCCAGAAAGCAATCTATTGGTGGAGGGAGAGGAGAGTAGAAGCTCACAGGACCTATTGTCTTTGTTTATTCAGGCTGCTATAACAAAATGTCACAGACTGGCTGGCTTATAAACAACAGAAATTTATGTCCCTTGGTTCTGGAGACTGGAAGTCCAAGATCAAGGTACTGGCATGACCCCATTCTTAGGAGGGCCTTCTTTCGGGGTCATAGCTGGCACCATCTTGCTCTCACATGGTAGAAGGGGGTAGGGATCTGTCTGGAGCCTCTTTTATAAGGCTCTACTTGCATTCATGAGGGGTCCCCTGGCCTGGCCTAATCACCCCCCAAAGGCCCTTAATAACATCACCTTTGGAAGTTAGGTTTCAACATAGGAATTTGTGGGGGACACATTCAGACCATAACACTTATCCATCGTCTGAATTTTAAATATTGGCAATTAGTGTACTGGCGAACAAAACATATCAAGGGGAGGTGTTACTTATTGTCTGAGTCAGGTTATGTATCTATAGTTGTCATTATCTAATTAATGATTATGGAGCTTAGAGGGGAACAAAAGGAGTTTTGCCATTCAAGACCAAAAGCTATTCCAATATATGTTATTAACAAGACTACCTGAAGGCAGATGAATTACAGTGATGGAAACAAAATAGAAATATCAGAAACAAATTGATGGTGGTTTAATGTATGAGTAATCAAGTAAAATAAAAACTAAAAGCAGTCGGTGTTTAACAAAAGACATCTTTGAATGATGCCATGAAGAAAAAAACTATTATACATTTAGATCTATTTTAATTGTATGCTATGCAAAATAAATTCCACATGAGTTAAATATTTTAAAACAAATATTATACAGTACTTACCTTTGTCACGGAGAGGAGATCATTTATACATTGTTGAAGCAATAGAGAAATAAAGTAGTAACCAAGGTAGGTATGTTTGATCAAAAAGTTTAATTCTCTGATATAAAGATAAAAGCAAGATAATGGGAATGGTATTTGTAGTTTTTCTATGATGGATAAAATTTTTTATGTAATTGGGGATGTAGACAGATAACCAATGGCAGTTTGCACTGGAGGAAATAACACCAATAATATGTTTGGCCTAAAACTCTTCATTTGTAAAATTAAGATAATAGTAGTACATAGTAGCAAGGGTGTTTTGGAGAAATAATATGAATGATGTATTCTCTTTCGCACATTGCCTGGAAACATACATGTTAACTGCTTTTATTATAATCATCTTCATTATCATCATCTTCTGAAACAAGTTTCAAAGTTACTTGTCAGAGCTCCTTCCCTTTTTAACCAGAAAGGGAAAACACGCTAGTTTAACCAGCTTTGTATTTATGTAGTTTATAAAGTACTTTCACATATTCTTTCTCATTGATTTTCACTCTGGCCCTGGGAACCATTTGAATTTCTTCTCTGTGGGGGCTTTCAGGATTCACTCTTCCGTAGTCATAGCTTGAAGTTTGTCATCATCCTTAATTGCTCCACCTACAGAATCACTTCAAACTAATTATTCAGTAATTCCCCATCCTGACCACAGCCTTCTCTCCTTCCAGCTTGCATGTTCTTTGCCCACTGGACCCATTCTTTGACTTCTAATCCTTTGACTCCTATACTTCCAAAGTGCTCTTTTTTTCTCTACTTTTATTCTTATTTTCTTTTGTACTATAATTTTTTTCATAATATTTTGACATTATTGAGTGCCTGTTTCTGCCTTACTCTGTCTTTCTCAAAGATTAAAAGGAAATCTATGATGGACAAAGGATTCAAACAGACATTTCTCCAAAGAAGAGATGAATGGCTGATAAGCACATGAAAAGATTTGGTCGTCAAGGAAATGCAAATCAGAGTCACAAGGAGATACCACCTGATATCCACTAGTATAGTTATAATAAAAAAGACATATAGTTACAGGTGTTGGCAAGGATGTGGAGAAATTAGATTCCTCATACATTGCTGCTGGGAACGTAAAATTGGAAAACAGTCTGGCAGTTCATAAAATGTTAAACAAAGAGTTACCCATATGACCCAGCAGTTTTACTCCTCGGTATCTATCCAAGAGAAGTAAAAAAACATGTCCGTACAAGGAATGCATACAAATGTTCATAGCAGCATTATTCATAATAGCCAAAAAAGGAAAACAATACAAATGTGTACTAACTGATGAATGGATAAACAAAATGTGGTATGCCAATGGAATAATAT
Organism: Rhinolophus sinicus; assembly: GCF_057876585.1. Classification (NCBI taxonomy): domain Eukaryota; kingdom Metazoa; phylum Chordata; class Mammalia; order Chiroptera; family Rhinolophidae; genus Rhinolophus; species Rhinolophus sinicus. Next base: position 24,555,367 of record NC_142516.1, on the reverse strand, counting down.
TCAGCCATAAAAAGGAATCAAGTACCGATCGATGCTACAATATAGATGAACTTTGAAAACATTATGCTATGTAAAGGAAGATGGTATCAAAAGACTGCATATTAAATGATTCCACTTATGTGAACTGTCCAGAGTAAGCAAATCCAGAAAGTAGATTAGTGGTTGCCTAGGGCTAGGGGTTAGGGAGCGGAAGGTGGTGACTGCTAATGGGTTTGAGGTTTCTTTTTGGGGTAACTACATGTTCTAAAATTAGATTATGGTAATGAATAAACAACTCGGTAAAATATACTTAAAAACAGTGAATTATAGAAAACATTGAATTGTACTATTTATAGGTGAATTTTATGGTATGTAGATTATATGTTTATATATCAGTAAAGCCTTTAAAGTAAAAAAAAAACAAACGAATCTCTGGACTTTGGCTCTTAGCGCATATTATGTCTCAGTATGAGTGCTAGAAGGAACTGACGATTGAGAATGCTCCCTCTGAATATGTAGAATTTAAGATCAAATAGAAAACATTTTCTTCCTTGTAGCTCTTGTGAAACATTTTTAAAAGATGTTTTAGTTTGCTTTCTTGTCTTAGTATGAGGACTACAAGTTGATGTCTGACACTTGGTTATCATTCTGGGAGTTATTTCTCCCTTTATAGTACATATATAAGGAGATAGGCACTGTCTCCTTATAAGAGTCATTTTTGCCCCCGTGCAATTCCATATCCATGCCTTTGTTTTACAATGTTAGTATCTGTTTTGGTTCTTTGCTTGTCTCACTTTACTTTTGGTTTTATTCTCCTTGGGGCCCTTTGACAATCTGTTCAAAACTATGAAATATGAAGTCTCTCGTTAGAAAACTGCAGGTAAGCTCGGCATCTGGGGACACTCACAGTTCTCGGCGCTCAGCCCAGTTTCTTTCAAACTGTCTACTGTTCACGGAATTCTGCTCACACTCAGCTTGGAGGGTGATCACTCTATACCCCCAAGTGCATATGGGTCAGTCAAAGCCTACACCAACTTCAATTCCGTCTGGGATGCTTTCAACTTTGAAACAGCCATCAAGACCAAAGGTGTGGGTGAGGTCACCATTGTCAACATTTTGACCAAGTGCAAGCAAGAACAGAGACAGGATATTACCCTCGCCTACGAGAGAAGGACCAAAAAGGAACTTGCAATAGCACTGAAGTCAGTCTTGTCCAACCACCAGGAGACGGTGATTTGGAGCCTGTTGAAAACACCTGCTCAGTATGATGCTTCAGAGCTGAAAGCCTCCATGAAGGGGCTGTGGGGACTGATGAGGACTCTCTCGTTGAGATCATCTGCTCACTGGCCAACCAGGAGCTGCAGGAAATTAACAAGAGTCTACAAGGAAATGTACAAGACTGATCTGGAGAAGGACATTATTTCTGACACGTCTGGTGACTTCTGCAAGCTGATGGTTGCCCTCGCAAAGGGTAGACGAGCAGAAGATGGCTCTGTCATTGATTGTGAAGTGATTGACCAAGATGCCTGGGATCTCAGTGATGCTAAAGTGAAGAGGAAAGGAACTGATGTTCCAAAATGGATCAGCATCATGACTGAGTGGCGTCTGTGTCACCTCCAGAAAGTATTTGAAAGCTACAAGAGCTACAACCCTTATGACATGTTGGAGAGCATCAAGAAGGAAGTCAAGGGAGACCTGGAAAATGCTTTCCTGATCCTGGTCCAGTGGAGCCAGAACAAGCCCCTGTATTTTGCTAACCAACTGTACGATTCCATGAAGGGCAAGGGGACTCGTGATAAGGTCCCGATCAGAATCATGGTTTCCCACAATGAAGTGGACATGTTGAAAATTAGGTCTGAATTCAAGAGAAAGTATGGCAAGTCCCTCTACTACCACACCCAGCAAGACACCAAGGGTGACTACCGGAAAGCGCTGCTGTACCTGTGTGGTGGCGATGACGGAAGCCCGCGATGGTGTGAGCATCCAGGAACAGTGCCCCTGTGCTTCCATCGAACAATTCTAGAAAATCAGCTTGCGGCTAACACCCTCCTGCCCATGCCCGTTAGGATGACGTTAGCGTTGGCTGCTGCCACATCTTTGTTTCAGTTGCTTTCCCGTAAACAAAGAAATGAACATTCTAAGGAGTTGGAAGTGAAATCTATGATGTGAAACACTTTGCCTCTTGTGTACTATGTCATAAACAGACGAATAAACTGAATTTTTACTTTAGAAACAAACAAAAAAGGAAAACTACATGTGAATTTGCACATGCAATTTTGCTTACAATTTCAGAAGGGTCACAAATTTTCACATAAGAATCGCAATTTACATACTCACCTTGGTGACCTCGTGTCCTCCCAGGGGTGAGGTGATCATTTATATGCTGATAATTCCAAAGTCTCTGTCTCTTGTCCAGATTTCTCTGCTGGGACACTGCAGTCAACTGTCTAGGTGCACTCGACACTCCACAGATATCCGAGACTCAAATTGTCTGAAGTCAAAACACGATATTTTTCCATTTATACTCTACTCCTCTTCCTGAGTCCCCGGTCTTAGTGAATGGAACGGGAACCCAAACCAGAGTCCCCTAGCCACCCTGGTCTAAATCAGATGCTAAGCATCTTCTTTATTTCTTTCCCTCCACATGTAGTTAGTCATCAGGTTTCATAATCGTGCCTCGCTGCTTTAGAAATCTCCTTTTGATTCCCATTCCAGCCTAGTCCAAGGGATCATTTCCTGGGAGCGATTCAGTAGCCTATTGACCAATCAATCTCCTTCCTTTCTTGCTTACCTTTAATTCAGTCTCCACATTGCAGCTGGTGAACTCTCAGTGGCTTCCCAGTATCTTTAGGATGAATTCCAAACTTCCTAGCATCTTTAAGACCACTTATGCAGCCCTACGTGCTCTGGCTCCAGCTTGCCTGTCTAGCCACTTGTCTCTTTCATCACAGTCCATCTCAAGCATCCTGATATTTTTCACTTTCTCAGTGATGCTATACTCTCACTTTATAATCAGCCTTTTCATGCTCTGTTCCCTCCCTGCTCCCACCTCCTTTCCTCCACACCTTGCTAACTCTTACTCCTTATTTAGGTCCTGGCTTTAGATTTTCCTTTCTTCTGAACTCCTGACTCTCCCTTCATGGCACTCTTTTGATGCATCCTCTGCTATCCTCTTTTCTCTGCTATAACGTTTACACACCTTAGTAATTGCTTCCCTACTCTATGGACTGTAAATGTTGGGAAGGGAGATAATTGTTTATGTCAGTCTTATTTATCACAGTATCGCTAGTGCTTATTTAGCCCTGCACCTAGCAGAGATGTTAATAAATTTCTGTTGAATGAATGAGAGCATTTCCTTCTACCTAATATGTCTTCTTTCTTACTTTCCCTCTACCCCTGCCTCACTTGGCAAAACTTCACATAATTACCATCCATTTCTTAATTCAACAAATAGGAAAGGAGTTCCTGCCTTATTCCAGGCACTATTTTAGGCACTGGGGATATAGTGATGAATTAATTAGACAGTCAAATATCTCCCTTCTGGGAGCTGGTATTCTACCAGTGGAGACAGCTACCAAACAGATAGTAAGTAAATTATGCCGTGTGTTAGTGAGTGTAAGCTCTGAGGAAAAGCAAATAAGGCAGGAAAGATGGCTAAGGCGCATCAGAGTGGAGAGCTGGCATTCTAGATAGGGAGGCCGAGGAAGGCTTTGTTGAGAAGGTGGCTTTTGAGTGAAAACTTGAAGCAAGTGAGGGTGCTAAGCAACAGCCGTGCTGCTCCTGTGGAGAAAGAACATTTCAGGCATACAGAAGTGCAAGGGCCCCAAGGTGAGACAGTACCAGAGTGTTTGAGGAACGGGAAAGAGACCAGTGGGAGCAGAGGTCAAAGAGTAAACAGTCTCTGTGTACAGCTGTCTTCATCTGACCCCTGGGCTTCCCCCACAATTTTAAATGGTTTTCAGTTCTCAATGACATTAGTTTACCAGAAAGGACTATGGAAGTTTCTCTTCTTAGCAGTTACCTGTGCACGGAGGGCTATAGAAGTGCTAATGTAGAAACTGCCCTGCTGTTTAGAGTTCAGCGGTTTCTTTGGAGGTTGGGGAGGTACATGCTTGGGCATTTCTTTAACAAGTTCCATTTCTTTCTCAGGATATTTTTGCCTTTTCCTCGTTTGGATTGGGAGGCCTTGGAAGCTCGTCACCCTCCTGGGTCTGGTTTCCTACAGTGCACCTCCGTCCTTTTCTTTTTCTTCTCTAGTCTGTGTCCCTACCATCTTGGGGGCATTATGAACATTGTACAACTCTCCCAGCCTTGAGGTACAATTTTAAAGACAAATTGTTGCTGTCAACTTGTTTCTCTATCTCCCCATAGCTTTGTTCCAGCAAGTTGAGGGCCAGTGAAGTTTTGGTTAATTCTGGGTTGCCATGAGTTGTTGGGTTACTAGGGTTTTACCCACACTTGAGTGTGCTGGCCTTATAGCTCTCCTTGTACATAGCCTTCATGGGACAGCTGGGTCCCACCCCGATGGGATGACTGGAATTGCCTTGCTGGTACCCCACCTAGGAAATAAGAGGCCTCCGGGGCAGAATTCTACTGTGGGTGGTACATCGATCCGGGCTCTCAGCCGTCTATGATTCGCAGTAGCAGGGCCTCTGCCAGCCTGTCGTGCTTTTCCTCTTGGTGTGATTCCCTTGCAGCACTAGACTCTGTAGGAAGGGGCTATAAATTGTAAGCTGATATGAGGTTAATAATTGGAAAAATGATCAGACTCCATTTTTATTCCCCTCTGGGGAAGACACACGTCAGGAATCACTAACGCAGAAGGCGACAGAGGAATTGTTGAGCCAGCTTTCCGGCGCTCGGCTTTAGTGCAGCAGCACTTCCATCCTGATCAGAGAGGAGAGAAGCCAAATTCGGCGCAGGCAGCCAGCAGCCGGTGTATCTGCTTGCGACGTTTTGCTCCAGAAGGCCTTGCTGCAGAGTTGCCATGGCAGCAGGAGGCAATTTAATGGCAAAGGCTCATTTCTGAAGCAACGCCACTGGTACCCCAGCCTCACGCTCTCCGGCCATCAACCCGAGAGGCTGGTTAGAGCGGGCCACCACTGCCGTGGCCATGTGGGAGCACGTTACCTAATGGAGCGGAGCTGTAAGATCCTCCAATTCCAAGGATGGCCGCTTCTCCCCCCTGCTTCTTAGCGCACAGCACTTTCGTGTCCCATCCTGTTGTCCACCTCATCAAACTGTTTGCAGTTCCTTAAATAATGCCCTTTACACATGCAGTTCCCTCTGCCTGGACTGTTCCTTTCCCCATCTGTCTAGAAGATTCCTACTCACTTTCAAAATGTGGCTTAGATACTGCCTCCTGCTCCATAATGCTTCCTCGGAAACCCTTATCCTCTGTGTATGCTTACACTATTTCCTTTCCTCTACCTTCTCAACTTTGCCATATACCATGTGACTTTTGAAATGACTCTGTATATTTGTCTTTTCTTCTCCAGACTGTAACTTACTTGCCTTTAGGAACTGTTTTGTTATTGTTGTTTGTTTGTTTATTTGTTTGTTTTTATGAATTTCATATCCCCACGGCCTAGGCCAGGAGTGGACACACAGGAAACACTTAGTAATGTTTGTTGAATGAATCACATGTTTTCATATCGTCCTATTTAATTCTGATCCCGGAAGTGTTGCATGCCATAACAGAACTGTCATGTCCAGGTAGGACTTCGGCTGCTCTGCGTCCCACCGGATTGACCCAGTTTAATCAGCTGACTTGCTTGGTCTGTACCTGAATCCCCATTACATTTAGTCTCACTTTCCGGTTTCAATTGGAATGGCCGAGGTGGAAAGAGCAACACTTGGGAATCAGTCTCCCCAGGGTTCACGTCGGTGTGGCCTTCGGTTTGTTGCCCAGCTTGTCAATCTCAGTTCCCTCTTGTTGAATTAGGATGTGTGAGGACAGCATCTAACATGCCCTGTGGCCCCAAGTGAATTCTCAGTAAACCTTACTTTCTTTACCTCGCCCTGTCTTCCGTGAGGAAAGTGAAAGCAAAATAGAAGTTGAAACTAGTTTTGAACCATCTCTGGCATCTTTATCATTCAGTGTTCATCTTCTTGCTCTGAGCACAGCTTTAAAGGTCAGCTTTTTGTGTGTCTCTTGTCCCTTTTCCTGGGATTCCATACCTGACTGCCCTTCTATTGTGTCATTGCCCCGTTTTCTTCTTTGGTGCATCTCTCCCCTTCAGTTCGCTGTGTAGTCGCACATTTTATTTATATATCTTTCCTTTTCTGCCTTGTTGGGGATCACTTATTTGTATTTCAAAAATTTCAATTTTAAATGAACTTATCTTTTGCTCTCCTTCAATAAATCCCGGAAACCACCTCAACTGTAGTACATATTCACATGCCTTACCTGCCATCCTCTGTAATGTTTGCTTTACAGTTTAGTCTGAGCATTTTTCTTCAGTCCCTAACATTTGAGGTCAAAGCTCACTTAGGCTATTTCACAATGCTCTTTGCAAATATGGTCTTCTCAATATCGTGATCATGTCCTGTACATCTTGTACCTGCCAATGCCAGCAGGTATCGAGGCTGTTTAGTTTGTATTTTTCTCTTGTTGCTTCTCTTCCTTCTTTAACTCCCACTTTGGGTATTATATTCATTCCAACTCCTCTAAAAGATGTGAAACATAAACAGAGTTGTTTTTAAGTTATTAATAGGTCTAGTCAGAGATTCACTAAGGATAGCAATGAAAATTTACTTTTAACTTAGGTTTCTGCGCTATCTGTGACAGTGGTTCTGCACCCTGAAACGATAGGGCATAGGGACATAATCAGAGTTGGGCATAATCAGAGTTACCTAAGATGCTTTTTAAAAATTCATATGCCCCGTCCCTTTCCCAACCACTTGTCTGGTTGCAGAGTGAATGTAGGCTGAGTGTTTTAAGAACCTTTCTAGAATCTTTGTAGCCTCTTACCTGGTGTCTCTCCCTTCTCAGTTGCAAAACACTCATCTGTAGATTTGTTCGTTATAATAATCTGGCCTGCCAATGTCATGCTTATTTGAGAGCTGTTATTTGTTTCATTTCAAAAAAATAAAATTGCCGCATATACTTCATTTTGTTTTAAGTAAAAGTAAAGCCAAGGATATACTTGCCTGGCTAAGGACATTTTCAAATCAAAAGACAAGAAAGTGTAGTTTTAATGAATCATAAATTTGTTTTATACAGACACTTTTTCTACTAAGCAAATATTTAGTTAAATACTAATTAATTAAAATATAATTACATATAAACACGTTGCCATGCATTGAATGAACTCTGGAATGCTGGAAACAATATGTAAAGTTAATATAGAACAGTTAAAATTACTGTATTTGTAGGAAATATTTTGAGAATAGAGCAGATCAAAAATAGTAAAACTCAGAAAGACTAGGTTTGATTTCATGTGTTGTCATCTACTAGCTCTCTGGGGCTATTTGCTAGCTCTAGCTCTTTACTAGCTCTCTTGGTGTCTCAGTTTTGTCTTCTGTGGAATGGTGATGGCCTTTCATAAAGTTGTGAGGATCAAATAAAGTCATGAATGTGACAATTCCCAACACCTACGAGGTCTGACAATTAAGTTCACAAAGTCATACTAGAAAAAGTGCTGCAAACCTCATTGCTGAATATCACCACACTCACCTTAGGAGTACTCCCCTTGGGAAGCTATACACTGACACCAGCACCTAGTCCACCCTTCAAAGCAATTTTGGAACTCTTTCTGGAATGACCATCAGAGCTGTTGTATTACCCTTGATGTCCTCAACACCATCAAAATGTCTTCCTTTCAATATTTCCTTTATCTCTGGATAAAGAAAGAAGTCCTCGGGGCCAGATCAGGTGAGTAGGGAGGGTATTCCAATACAGTTATTTGTTTACTGGCTAAAAACTCCCTCACAGACAATGCAGAGTGAGCTGGTGCATTGTCGTGAAGCAAGAGCCATGAATTGTTGGTGAAAAGCTCAGGTCGTCTAACTTTCCTGCAGCCTTTTCAGCTCTTCCACATAGTAAACTTGGTTAACTGTTTGTCCAGTTGGTACAAATTCATACTGAATAATCCCTCTGATGTCAAAAAAAGGTTAGCAACAACATTTTGACTCTTGGTTTGGACTGACAGAACTTTTTGGTCGCGGAGAATTGGCTGACTTCCGTTGTACATTTTGACACTTTGTTTCAGGGTCGTATTGGTACACCCATGTTTTGTCACCAGTGATAACACAGCTCAAAATATCGTCTTGCCTCTCCAAAAGGTCTTGGCAAACTTCAACCCTCCTTTGCTTTTGTTCATCGGTGAGCTCCTTTGGGACCATTTTTGCACACACCTTTCTCATGACAAGATTTTCGGTTGTGATTTTCCTACCATGTTTCCCCGAAACTAAGACCTAGCTGGACAATCAGCTCTAATGAGTCTTTTGGAGCAAAAATTAATAAAATAAGACCGGGTCTTATATAATATAATATAACATAATGTAATATAATGTAATATAATATATAATATAATACCCAGTCTTATTTTACTATAATATAAGACCGAGTCTTATATTAATTTTTGCTCCAAAAGATGCACTAGAGCTGATGGCTAGGTCTTATTTTCAGGAAAACACGGTAACTGTTTCTCTGTCGATGTTCACTTGGTCTGCTATGCTTCCCACAGTCAGCCGATGATTTTGACATATAATTCAACGAATTTTTGCAATGTTTTTGTCAGTTCTGCTCGTTACTAGCTGCCCTGACTTCTCTTCATCAGTGACACGTTCTCTCCGCTCAGAAAAGCACTTAATCCATTTGTACATTGCTGTTTTCTTCGTGGCATTATCCCCATAAACTTGGACTAACATGTCCCTGATTTCACTTCCACTCTTGCCAAGTTTAATAAGAAATTTAATGTTTGTTCGTTGCTCTAATTCAAGCTCAGACCTTCTCACAATGGCACACAAAAACACGCAACAACAATAATGAACTCCACTCAGCAAGACACCGCCACACGTCAACACGAGCACAGCTGTGAGACACTGATATACCAAGGTTATGAAACCTTACAGAGCTGTCTGTACAGTGCTGCCACTGTAAGCGCACAGTGGCAAGTTCACAAACTTAATTGGCAGAACTTGTATGTTGAAGGGTTTAATACACGGTCTGGCACATAGTAAGTACTCAATAGATGTTGGCTACCATTATTTTTATTTTTATTGTTAATAGTATTATTGGTGGTGGTGGTAAATAATTCAAAGGTTTTATGACACCTTCCTCAGTGATCTGAACGTTCCCCAGTGATTCATTGCACAGGGTCCCTGGCATGGGCCTGCTCAGCAAGATGTACAGGACAGGTGGAGGGAGAGTTAGTAAGGGAATAATTGTTTCACCATGAAGGTTGCCAGAAAGTTTTCTCTGTGCCCTACCTTAGTTCCTTGTCATCAGCCAGAGAAGCAGTCGGTGAATCTCACTTCCAAACCCCATCTTTCTGCCTGGCTTCTTTTCTTTCCTTCTATCTATGTAGAACATTAATGGTATCAGAGTCACTAACAGGGTTACAAATTATTTGGGGGGTTTAGGAGTTGTAGCTTATATTTGACCTTCATGCTGGGTTCTAGGTCCCCTGCTCTGCTTAAATGTGCAGTGTTATTCAACCTGCAAAAGCCTCTTTGGTCACCCCCACCCCCCAATACACATACCTACTTTTTCTTTTTTTCTGTTTAATTATTTTCTGGTATCTCTTTATATTGTCCATCCCAGTACATGTATTGACTTTACATTTTTGTTTCTCAGTGTTCTCACCTAATTCTTTTATTTTGTTCTCTTTCCTGATTTGATTTAACTCTGTATAGCAACAGAGTTGAACAATGTGGGAAATGTTAGGTACATAGTTTTATAAAACTTTCCATGGACCCAGTAGCATTGAACCCAGGGCTAGATGTTTTTTAACTCTTATTTTGCATGAGAGCATTTCTACTTGAACTCTCTCCCTTGATCCATAATATTAGATTTTGCTCATCTCAGTTAAGAATGTTTGGCTCTTATTTTCTCTTTGGGCAAATGGTAACGTTTGCAATCTTTGTCACCTCTTCTACTTTATAACATTTAAAAAATCTGTTTTAATGTAATTTCTAATTAATTTTCCCTTTTCTAAAATATAGTTGTACAGTATACACAAGGGAAAATTTAGGATTGGGGATTCTTTTATTTATAGGAAATGGACCTTTTAAATAAACAATATTTATTATAGTTATTCAATTCAAAAGTAATTTACATTCTTTCTAGAAAATGATAATTCTAAAAAGTGAAAAAAGTAAATTAAAATTACTTTATTCTGACACCCAGAGATGACTATAGTTAAAATGTTGGTATATTTCCTTCTCATCTTAATTCAACTTTATATATTTAATTTTATAATACAGTTTTAGAATTATATATTCATTAGCTAAAGTGTCTATGTTCATTTTTGTAATTAAACATTTTATATATAATTATATATTCATTAACTAAAGTTTACATATAAACTACAATTCATATTATATAGCAGTATTGGAATATTCCAGTAATTTTTTTATAACTTTTTATTTAAGTGTGTTTTTTCAGGATACATCAGCTCCAAGTCAAGTAATTATTTCAATCTAGTTGTGTAGGGCGCAGCTCACAGTGGCCCTTGTGGGGATCGAACCGGCAACCTTGGTGTTATGAACACCACGCTCTAACCAACTGAGCTAACCGGCCGCCCCCCACAGTAATTTTTTTGATACAACTTTGACAAAACAAACGAACAAACAAATAAAAAACCCTAAAATTAATTATTTAAAAAACTAAAATAGATAATTTCTAATTATAAAATACACATGACAAAAATTTAAATATTAGAAAAATAAAACATGAGCCCTACAATACCTCCATTCCCACTGTTAACAGTATACATATAAGCACTTATTCTTAAACAATGTACCTGTGATTAGATTCGTGAAGTGTTTGTTCATCTATGATTAAATTTGTGAAGGAGTATGGAATAGATATTCTTTGCTTTTAGGCTGAGTCAGATATGCAGTGAACAAGAATGTAGTTTGAAAAATAATATCTCAATGTTTTTCTCCACGCTTTAGGTATGTGTTCTTTTTGGATCCATGCCATCTGGACTTGATAAATCGGAAGATCAAGTCTGTAGCACTGTGTGTAGCAACATGTCCAAGACAAGAATTGAAAACCCTGAGTGATGTTCAGAAGTTTGCGGAGACGAATGGTGAGACAATAGCCCATCCAAGGCTACACCCAGTCACTTATTCTCTTTGTGAAATATTATCAGTTTGCCTTCGAATACAAATGTGCCCTCATGTTTAAAAAGTCATCAAAGAACCTTAAGAAAAAGAGACCTGAAAGCATTTTTGGACTTCCTTGATAAAAAATATGTTATGGTCACCTAGGGAGTTCAAACTCCAGATTCCTGGACCCCACCCAGGGAAATGCTGACTGAGTAGGTCTTTGAGCTCTGGAAATTTGTATTTTTAACAAATGTCTCAGGTGATTTTGATGTAGCCCCTTTGAGTGGGAATTATTCGATTATTCTAGGTAATATTTGTTTTTTTCTTTCCTTCCTAAGTATTGATTAAAAGTATTTCAATTAGTATATTTTATTTTTACTCCTGGATAACAATGTAATATATGTCTATTTTAGGAAATTTGAAAAGTTCAGAGAAAATAAAGGCAGTAAAAACCAAAATTTCACCATTTTCCAATGTGTTAGTATATATAATTTTGTTTTTGCTTTTTCAGTGGAACATTATGTCTTAACCAGTTTTCTAAGAAACTTTGAGGTTAAACATATGGGAATTAGCTGAGAAAAAAAAAAGGATAGTCAATTCCCTGAATTCTAGTTCAGTTCTCTTGGGTTCTAATATCCAGGTGCCATCCTCAGCTCCTTATGACTCGCCTCAGTCTCTTCAGAGAATTTTTTTAACCTCTCTTTGTGGAGGGCCACATATTGATAGCCCTTAAAGCCTGTGTTTTTGAACTTCTGTGGTTTCATGTTTGTATTTTGTGTGTAGGAATCCTCAGAGCTGCCTCAGTCCTTCCCAGATTCACCGCTGGTTCTAGTTCCTTTGAACAAGCTCTGACTCGGGCATCCACCTGGTATAACTTTTAGCTGGATGGAGAAAGAGCTTGGGAACACAGCTGTACACACACCAGCGTGGCTCCACAGTCTCTAAGATGGGGGTGCTGGTCTTCTGAGGGCAAGGACTACAGACTGGCAGTATTCCTGTGCCACTGCTAAATGCCCTCAACTGCAGATAGTGGGAAGTGAATGGAATTGGTTTGGATCTGGATTCTAATTCTGCTTCTGTCACCGACTGGCTCTGTAATGAGGGATAGAAGGTATAGCCTGTCTGAGCCTAGATTTCCTCACCTGAAAAAAATGTGCATTTAAAATAATGCCGCGCTCATAGCTTGTTGTAAATATTAAATGAGGTGATACATGAAGAATACTGGGATTTGGTGGGCACTGACTAAAGAGGTACCGACTACTCTGTAAGATACCATTTTCTGTTCCTACGTGATATCCTCAGATGTGTTGATTTGCTGAGTCAAATACCAGAACGATCAGCCTTGACATTATCAGGGTTCTTGGCGGGGGGGGGGGGGGGGGGGTTAGTTATTCTCTAAGGCTTTTTCTAAAATCTTAGACAATGTGAGCACACACAGCGTGGTCTGGGAGATGGTTAGGAGTATTGGCATTGGAGCTAGATTATCTGGGTTCGCTTGTTGGTCCTTGCACTTAATAGCTATGAGATCCCTGGGCAAGTTACTTGATCTCTCTATGCTTTAGTTTCCTGACTATGAAATAGGGATAAGATTTGTACCTAAACTACTTCCGAGGGCGGTTATGAGGAGTTAATACATGAAAAATGATTAGAACAGTGTCTGGCAAATAGTAAGTTGCTGAAAAGAAGTGTTGGCTGCTGCTGTTCCATTATTATTATTATTATTATTATTATTATTATTATTCTACACAGGGAATGTAAGAGTCTCCTGCCTCTAGTCTCTCTCTACTTCTAGCTCCCTTACATACTGCTGCCACGTTACTATTCATAGAACTGCAATCATGTTAATCCCTTACTCAGAAATCAGTGGTAAAAATAATAGAAGTCTGTATGTCTTACCGTGGCATTTAAAGCTATGATCTAGTGCCGAACTACCTTCTAATACGTTCTCTTGAATCTAATGGATGTGAGTGAGTCTTGGTCCCTGGACCTGACATGTCATCCAGAGGGCCGAAAGAGAGCTAGTTCCTTGTTGGCGGTATTGCCTGCTGTGACAATCAACTAGAGAGAAATGCCCCGTGCTGCCTTGCTGGCATTGTTTGTTTCCCGGTCAGTATCCTTCTAAGTCTACATGGTACTGAGTATGGCCTATTACGGTCCTGTTCAGAAGACCCATCTGGTGAATTTTGCAGTGTTGTATTTCCCACATTGTCCCACAGTGTATTTCACACAGAGTAGGTGTTCAAGAATATTAATGAGTAAACATTATTTCAGAAAACAGACTTCTTAAATTGATGCCTAGCTACAAAGGCACCCTTACTATTTGCAAAATGAGTCAACCAATGTGACATTTTAAAAATAATAATAATAATGGCAGCATCAAGAAGCACAGCAATGGAAGATGGAGAAAATAATAATTTAAAAAGCAAAAAGAAAAACTATAAAATTATAATAGGGAGCCTTTGGTGTAGAGACCTAAACACCTTAATTTTAACAGCAACCCTAAGTTGAAATTTCTGAATTTTTCAAAAGAATCAATATTGTTCTTTGGATTGGTGACTTAAAATTGGACCTGGTAAGATTTAATTTCAATATTACTTTTTTCACTGAGATAATTCTTTCTCTACTTTTTGCATTATCTTTACCCCCTTTTATCTTTCCATCGCTTGAGGTGCAAATTGCTTTGGAAGGAACAGATAATTTTTGTTGTTATCTGTGTCCACATATTGTTACAGCTATATTTCTATTAGAAAATACACAGGCCTTTTTATCTCAAATATGTAGATCTCAATCATTAATTTCAGAGAGGAATATTTTTAAGGATAATTTAGATTTAAGTGGGAAATTTCCAAATCTCTAAGAGAATTGTCAAAAGTCCACAAAAGAGCTCAAATGCACGAGTAAGCTATAAAGCTCTTTGAAGAAAACATAGGGCAAAACTTCGTGACTTAGGATTTGGCAGTAATTTCTTGGATCTGAACCAAAAGCATAGGTAACAAAAGAAAAAAAAATAAGTAAATTTGACTACATCAAAATTTAAAACTTTGTGCATCAAAGAACATAATAGAGTGAAAGGCAACCCAAAGAATGCGTTAAAATATTTGCAGATTTTATGAGGGTTACTATCTAGATAAGGGGTTAATATCCAGAATATATAAAGAATCCCTACAACTCAACAACAAAAACAAACAAACAACCTAATTTTAAAGTGGACAAAGGACTTGAATGGTCAAATGACTTCAGACATTTCTCTAAATAGATATATGAATGGTTAATAATAAGGACATGAAAAGATGCTGGACATCACTAATCATAAGGGAAATGCAAATCAAAATCATACCACTTCACACCCAATAGGATAGCTCCTATCATAAACAAAAACCAAAAAACTCCACAAACCAGAAAATAACAAATGTTGGTGAGGATATGGAGAAATTGGAATCCTGGTGCACTGTTGTTAGGAATGTAAAATGGTGTGTCTGCTATAGAAAACAGTATGGGATTCCTCAAAAAATTAAAAGTAGGATTACCACAGAGAATTTTTAGGGCAGTGAAAATACTTTGTTTGACACTCTAATGTTGGATACATGTCATTATACATCTGGCCATGCCCATAGAATGTACAACACCAAGAGTGAACCTAATGTGAACTATGGACGTTGGGTGATTATAGCCTGTCAATGTAGGTTCATCAATTTTATCAAATTTCTACTCTGGTGAGGGATGTTAATAACGGGGGAAGGCTATGCATATGTTGGGGCAGGAGGTACATGGGAAATCTCTGTACCTTCCTCTCAATTTTGCTGTGAACCTAAAATTGTTCTAAAAAAAACAAAGTCTTTAAAAAAATGGATTACTATATGATCTAGAAATCTCACTTTTAGGTGAGATTTGACAATAGGATTTCGAGGAGATATTTGCAGACTTATGTTTATTGAAGGATTATTCTGCCAAGAGATGGAAGTAACCTGAATGTCTATTCATGAATGAATGGATAACGAAAATGTGGTGTGTGTGTGTGTGTGTGTGTGTTGGGGTGTAATGGAATATTAGCCTTAAAAAATAAGGAAATCTTCTTACATGCTATGACATGGATGAACCTTGAGGACGTTATTCTAGGTGAAATTCACCAGTTACAAAAAGACAAATACTGCATGATTCCACTTATATGAAGTATCTAAAGTAGTCAAACTCTTAGAAGGTAGAATGCTGGTTACCTTCTACGGGCTGGGAGGAGGGGAAAATGGCGAGATAGTGTTCAATGAATATAGATTTCAGTTTTACCAGATGAAAAAATTCTAGAGATTTATTGCACAACAATGTGCATGTAGTTAACACTACTATGCATTTAATAATGGGGATAATGGTAAATTTTATGTTACGTGTTTTTATCACAATTTTTTTTTTAAAAGGAAGGCAATTCTGACATATGCTACAATATGGATGAACCCTGAAGACATTATGTCAAGTGAAGTAAACCAGTTCACAAAAGGACATATACTGTATGCTTCCCTGTATGTGAGGTATTTAGAGTAGTCAAATTTATAGAGACAGAAAGTAAAATGGTAGTTGTCAGGGTCTGTTGGGAGAGAGGAATGGAGAGTTGTTGTTTTGTGCATAAAGAGTTTCAGATTTGCAAGAAATGAAGAGTTCTGAAGATAGATGGCGGTGATGGTAACATAACAGTGTCAATGTACTTAATGCTACTGAACTGTACAGTTAAACATGGTTAAGATGGTGGTATATTTTTTGTTATGTGTATTTTACCACAAAAAAAAAGTTCATGAAAGAGAAAGAATGATAGTAACTTTTTAAATAATGATTTTAAACCTTATTTTAAAGTGGAAGGTAAAATAACATTTTTCTTACCAGAATGAAAAGAGAATATAAATCTTTTTCAAAGAAATTTAAGCTTTCATGACAACATTTGAATGTACTTTTTAGCACTTAACAACCATCCATTCTTGTGAATTTCTGTTACCTTTACAAATTATTTAAAATCCCTTATAAGGGATTTACATTCCTGTAGTAATGTTTGTAAGAAATGCATTTATTAGGCAAATAAAATATTTCCTCAGTTATTTGTTTCTTTTAGACAAGAAAAACGAGTTGTTTTCTTGTATTCTTAAATGCCTCTGTCATGTATATCTGACTAGAATAGAAAGTTTGGAAGAAATAGCTAGGTATTAGTTTGGTTATGTGGAGATGCTACCATATTACAAAGAGCTTGGAAAGGCAAGCAGAAGAATTTAGATGAATATATAAAAGTCTAAGTTCCCGTACATGAGTTGGGTGGTAGGTATACAAATGTGCATTTTATTATTGTGGTTCATAGTTTATATGACACAAAATCGTAAATATATGATGCTAGAGAACAAAACAATTTAAAGTTTTAAATTAAAAAATTAAAGTTGCCAACTATCATAAGGACTCAGTATTAAACTTCTTTGGTCCTTTGTTTATCGTCTTCCTGCACTAGTGCATGAGTTTCCTGGGGGCCTCATCTCAGAATATCCACGCCCTAATATAGGAGCTCTTACAGTAGCTATTCATAAATGTATTTTGAAAGAACAATGGACTGAATTTCCCTCCTCATCTCTATTGCCACTTAATAATTTCTCATTCTCAGCGTGTACTTTATCCTTTGCTCAATTCTGTATCCATGTTACCACTAGCAAGTAAATTGTTTAGCTTCAGTCTAACCAGAATGCTGTCAAATCAGTTCTTTTTCTTCATCTCTTTAATAATTCATCTTACTCGTTCATTTATCCCTCTTATACATACTCTCCAAGTGATTATTCATACGTGTTCTTAAGCCCTCTTTTTCTTCTTTCCTAACATTATACCCTGAGCCGGCTGGTGAGAGCTCCCGTCTGAGTTCTTAGTTTCAGCAGAGCATGAATTCTATCAACGTTCCTTGCCTCCAGTTTCTGATGAACAGGTTTCTTTCCTCCTTTATTATCATTATTTTTGAAAACTCACAAAGAATATGTATATTGTGGGGGGTGGGAATAACCCTCCCTCCGCTGCTAACTTCAGCTTTATATGAAATTTTCATCTCAACCCAGCCAGACCATGACAGGTGGTGAGGGGAGGGGAAGATAATGTCTGCTCAGTTTTCCCCTTCCTCTCTCTCTTCTCTCACCACCGCTAGCTAATCAACCACCTTTCATTTTACTTCACTGCCCTCCTTTTTCAGCATGGGCATCCAAGTCTGAGGACATAAATCATGCTTAAGCCCTGTGTCTTGTTTCAGTATACCATTTCTTGATACCTATTTTGTGCTATGCATTGTGCCAAATACTTTGCATGTTGTTTTATCCTTTCCACTTGCAATCTAAATTCTAAACGGCAGTTTAGAACTGAGAATAACTTGTGATTAAGTTAGGGGCTGACTGCATGTTCTCAGTGGGTGCTAATATTTTACATGGAGTTCCTTATACCTTTTGCATTATTCTTGTCAAACTGTTTTGTAATACATATTTTGTTTTCTCTAACACAGTAGTAAACTGGCAGAAATCTTATTTTCCTTTTGTTTGTGCCTCATTTATAGCATTTGAAAAAGCACTCCCTTTTAAGAGTGCTTCTTCAATGTACTGTATTTTGTTTAAATTCTGAGAGCTTTTGTGACCTGCCATTTGGACAATGTTCACATTTGGAGTCGTGCTTTTTCGGTGATCACTGTTTTGCCATTGAAAGATTATGTGATCCATTCAGATAAAATTTATAAATGTTAATAAGTCTTTTGATTATCATTATCTAGTTGTTTAGAGTTAGTATCAGTAGGTATTCAGTATATTACTGTCTTACCAGTCAGTAACAATATAACTTAAACTAGGGCTGGCCCGGTGGCTCAAGTACACACTGTTCCCCAATAAAGTCCTGTTCCCCTTCCTCAATAAAGTCTTTAAAAAAAACACATACCAAAAAAAACATTTAAAAAAAAAAGTATATATATGTGTGTGTGTATATATATATATATATATATATATATATATATATATATATATATATGTAACTTAAACCAGAGTTAGTATGGATTATTTTGGCGCAGTGAATCAAAAGATTAGACTTGATACCATTTATAAATGAACGAAATGATCAATCCTAGCAACTGATTTAATTGCCTCTAAGTCAGAGACTAGCAAGGGAAGCCTGATTGTTAAAAAGGGGGAAAATTCTTACATTTGATAATGCACTTTAAACTAATTCCTCATTCAAGAAATAATTACCATTCATTAAGTATGTGCCAAAAAGACAAAAACAAGGAACAGTCCCCATGTTTAAGGAGCTTGCATTATAGTAGATAATCAAACTTCTATTTGCCCTCCACAATACCTAGTAGAAGTCTTGCACATAGATGTCCAAAATTATTTCACTCAGCATATACGCGTACGTATTTATTGAGTGCCCAGTATAAGCCAATAGTAGTTGACAGATAATGTCATGCCACCATCTAGTCAATGCGTGCTTTTTGGGAATTGCAAATATGACTATACTTCTCATTGGTTACTAGAAATTGAAATCGGAAATTGCCTTGCATTCTTCCAGCATATACTCATATATAACACTTTCTTAATTGGGGGGGGGGGTTAAATTAAATTTGGACTTGCCTATAGCAATATAGTTTGTTTCTCACAATGAAAACTATTCTGCATTGAGAGGTTTTTTTTGTTTTTTTATTAACTAGAATTTTCTAAATCATGTTTTTTAAGGAATCTTTTTTCTCTTAATTTTAGTGTATCCTACAAATATTACTGTGGTGGCATATCAAACAAAATTTTAAAGCAAGAAGAATTAGCCTCTAACTTACCAACTTTTTGGTTTGTATCTTTTTTTTTCAAATCATTTGGTTTTTAGACCAGTAGTTCTCAACTAAGGGTGATTTGCCCTGTAGGACATTTGGCAATATCAGGAGACATTTTTGGTTGTCACACCTGGTTGAGGAATTAGGGGGAGGCTACTGGCATCCAATGGATAGAGACCTTGGATGATGTTAGAATCCCCCAATGCACAGGGCAGCCCTCTCCAGCCAAGAATTGCCAGGGCCCAAAATGTCTTACTGCCAAGATTGAGAAATCCTGTTTTAGATATATGGTGAATAGTATAAAGCATATGAACATTATACATAACATGTAACACCAAAATATAAGAGATTAAAAATAGGTATTTTTTTCTTTCTTTTTAAAAAAAATCAGAATGTCTGTTGTAGTCAACAGATGGCTTTTGAGTACTATCTACATGCCAGGAGAGACAGGTTCCAGATATTTTGAAGGCATAAGGTCCCAGTTCTCAAAGAGCTCACGTTCTCAAAATAGAGATGATATATAAATCAAAAAGTTACAAAATAATATGCTAAGTTTTATTATAGAGCTAAGCAGTAAATAGCTTTGTTTGGGTACATCAGAGAAGGCTTGATGGAGGAGGCGAAGCTTTGGTAGTTTGTAGAAATTATGCTCCAACTTGAATACTCACTCAGATGCCAGTTACAAAAGGACATCCTAAGTTGAGGGAACACCCTGCGGAAAAGCCTGAAAGCTTGTTAAACAGCAAAAATTGTAAGTAGTTTATTATGTTAAAATGAGGCTGGAGTTTTAGGCAGAGGACTTTTAGGAGAGCTTGAAGCCAAGGAATTTGAAATTTAACCTGAGGGCAGGGATGTAATACCATTAATGCCCATTTTACAGAGACCATTCTGAAGGTTGTGTTTGTGCGGGATGGAGATGAGAAACCCTCTGGGAAAGTAGTTTAACTGACTCGATTAGAGATCAGAGATCATGAAGGTCTGAGATAACATAGAATGGGCTGATTGTCAGGACTTGGCATCTTGCTTGGTGTGGGGAATGGTAGATAAAGAAGAAGAGAAAGCATGATTTCCACATTTCATCTGGGGGATTTTGTGGATGATGGAGCCATTAGCAGGATTGAAAGTATATGGGAGGAGGCAGAGCAAATTTGGAAAGTGGGTGATAGAAAGTTTTGTTTTCAAATACGTTATTTTTGAGGTATCTATGGAACATGTTTTTTGCTCAGGAGCTTATTGAATACTTGTCTGATTATGATTATTTGGAATGACACTGCAGAAGCACTGTAGCCTAGGAGTTAGAATTCTATTTCTAAATTTGCCAGCGAATGTTGATAAGGCCTTGGAAGTATTACTTTATTTTTTATCTGTAATGTTTAGAGCATGGTGATGGGAACACACCTCTTAGGGGGAGTTGTAAGTGATATTGAGCTAAAGACTAAATAATTGAATATTATAAGGCATTTGAAAAATTGTAGTAGTTGAACATTCTGGGGGCTGTGGCAATCATTTACCAAAATAAATGTTTATATACCAAAGTTAGGTGCGTAAAATCACTTATCTTGACCACATTTGAATAACATTGGCTGAGTTGCGTGGATTGCCTCTGGTATAGTTTAGATACGCTTTTTGTTTTTGTTTTAGACTTTTCATTACTCAAGTATAGCTTTTGCAGTAGAAGAAAAACTTTGTCTTACTGCTTATGACCAAACCTCTTGTGCTAAGTATTGTTTATACTTTCCCCTATTAAAAAAGTAAGACAGATACTACCTTAAAAATGTTCACTGAAATTGCGTTAGCTAATAAACATGAAAAGAAACACAACTGTAAAATGTTTGCCATTACTGGTTGTCTTAATGTTCTTCCTTGAGGCTTCTCTGTCCATCAACCCTCTGGGCAGGAAGCAATATAAAGTTTCTTATGATTGTTACTACAAACACATTGTAAAGATCTTTTCCCTTTAATCTATTTAATACAGGATCTATTTAGTACTGGCCTGTGTCCCAGAATACCATCAGAGATAAGGCTATTATCCTTTCATTGAGCATTATCCTGGGAAAGTATTTATAAAATTGAACTCTGTTGCACCTGCTGACCTCCTTTTTCTAAATGAAAAAAGGGTGGGGATGGAGATTATGTTCACTGAATTCAGCTGGAGCCGTATGTTTGACATTACCGACACAAAGTGCCTTAGTTAGGGCCTGTTTTATTGTGCAAATTGATTCCATCTTAGACTCTGAAAGAAATAAGTTGACAATTCAGATCAGGAAGTTGATGATCACATTGGGTGCTCTCCAGTTATTGGCACAGTTGCTATTTTTTCATGCACAATTCTATAATAGGACTCCCAGCTATTTCAGGGATTAGTCTAAAATGTTTGTTTGCCATTGCTGTCATGTTTTCTCTAAAATTGTTATAAATGGAATTAAGTGGTATTATCTTCACGCAGGAAAGACTAATTTGAGAAGAGTTAGATATTTAATATTTTGTTTAACTTAAAGTAAGCCATTAAAATGTTGAAAAGAATAATCAAAAATAATTTCGAAAACTCAGTTTCTTATTGAGTCTGTCTTAAGAAGATGAAGAGATTTGAGCAGGGTTGTGTAACTTTCGGGTATCTCTTTAAAAATATTTTACATTGTCAACTTGAATTACCTTTAGGTGCTACACGTATTTATGTAAGTATGCTATTACAGCCCACATATTTAAACACTTGGCATGTTGGTTGCTGGTTTGAGGGCAGCATTACTGAATTAAATGCAGGTTTGTGGCTTTCTAAAATTTTCTTTGATTGATAGGACAAGAAATAAATGAAATAAAATCACCCCCAGTTTTGTTGGCCCAACAAATCTTTTTCCTGTATTCCCCTCTAGTTTCTTCTCACATCTTCACATGATGTTTCCATAATTATTTCAGCGTTAAAATCTGCCACTTTTATTTCACATGATATTTTAAACTTTTTCCGTGGTGGTTCATTGTAGAAGTCCATGATTGCTATAATACAAATGCAAAGCTAGTCTATTTGTATTTAATAATAAAATTAATAATCTGTTAGGAACATCAATTAATGAAATAAATATAAACAATTTGCGTGATATAATGCTGTAGGTCCTCAGCAAAACTAGGCTACATCCTAGATCTCCTCAGTTAACACTGTCTATTGTACAACGAACCTTACAGTATTTTAGTTCTATATTATAAAACTTAACAGGTCAGTAAAGTAAGATTTACCAAGAATTTGATGAACTATACTCAACTGAATTTTGTATATTGTTTACCAATGGGAGAAATAGATGATTGCATTACTAATCTAGGATTGAATTTAAGCTGTTTTAAACTATCTGAAAACTGAGAACCCTTCTATCAATTTATCAGTGTTATCAATTTGTTCAGTTTCTTTATAGTTAGCATGTCCTGCCTTTTGAATTAAAAAAAAAGTCATGTAGTATCTGAATGCACATGTGCTCCATGCAATACTTTTAAATATTTAGTAACGGAAAGCACAGAAAAGAGAGGCAACATGTGCTGTTGATTATGGGTTTTGTAATCAAAGAGATCAAGCGTTCAATCCCACCTCTGCTACTTAGTGTCACTTGGGGCAAATTATTAATATTTACCTTATCTCTTAGCTTCTATTTCTTCCTCTGTAAAGTGGGTTTATAGTACCTGCCTTAGAGTTTTAGTCAATGCTATAAATAACACATATGGGGTGAGAGGAGAGGCTCACCCCACCAGTAGCTTTCTAAGAGTTCCCAGCGCGGCGGGAGAAGGGGTGAGAAAGGTCTCTGCCCTTGGCCTCATCCTCACAAGCACTGGCAAAAACTCACTGGCAAAAACTCTTGGTTTCTTCGATAGAGAATTTCATCATGTTTCTTTTCTTTGGTTTGGAGACATTCCTGGATTAAGTTCAGTCAGTTACAATTAAAGGTCATTCTTTTAAAAAAATTATATATATAATTGACATAAGTGAATTAATAAGACGATTTATTCAGACTCTGCTTGCTAGCTAACATACAGCTTTTCTTTCAACAGGCTCAGCACTATGTAGCTACAACCTAAAGCCTTCTGAATATACTACATCGAAAGCTTCTGGTCTTTGCCCCAAACTGCCAGTTCCAGCGAGGTAAATTTTATTGTATTTTGTTAACGTGTGACTTTTGTTTTTATTGGTAGACTTTAAACTGTGTATGTTACTCTGAGAAAAGAGTCGCTTGATGATACCAGTTGGCCAGGCCCAATACTTTTACATCAAGATTCAAAAAGTAGTAATAGAAGTGATAGCATGTAATGTATATCTTAAAAAACACACACGGGCAAACAATTTTTCTCATTATCATGTATTTTAAATTTCTTTTGGGGGCTTACTTTCTTTTAATGCCATAATTTTTAAAGTATACAAAACAGCTGAATGATTATGAAATCTACAATAAACTTAAAAGCCAAGTCTCACAGTCTTCAAAGATTCTTTGAAGTTGATCCTAGTAATACTTACGGGAGTTATTTTTTAATTTGCAAATTTAAAAACTATACCAGTCATTATTTTCCGTAGTTTCTTTCAGGCTATATCCTTTAGGTACATTCTCTGTAATAGACTGTTTGCTATAGCCAAGATCTTATTCAGCAAACATGTATTAAGTGCCTACTCTGTGTAATGGAAATAAGGATGAGGAAAAAAAAATCTCACAGTAGTTATAAGTAAAGCAAATTTTAAAATTACAAATAGATTTTTAAGAAAGAAAATAAATTTTCAAACTCTGTAGAATAGAGCCTCAGAATTAGGTGTGTAGGATTTGGAGCATGTCTGATCTTGAGAACCTTTGTGTGTATCACTAACCATATATGACATGTGTCAACTTCTCCAGGAATACTGAATTAACACCACTTTTATTGTATCTCATCAGCATATTACAGCAAGCTATTGGTTAAAATTCTGAGACTCCTGTCTACTTCCTTATGGATTGCTTATTGCACAAGTAACCTGTGCTTTATTAACTTGAATTTGAGATTTTCTGTTGAAAAGTGGACAAAGAATATATCAGTTAAATTGATTCAGCTTTTAGTCTTGTCAAGTTGCTATTGGTGTTAAAATTTAAAGTCTTTGAACATAAAATAAGGGGACCATTTAAAAAAATACTAAATAAGAGGGACCTACAAATTACAGGCTTAGACCAATAGTTTAGGGGACTCCATTCATGAAAATTGAAACTATTAGAAAGGCTATGACAGTAAAAAAAGGAGGTCCTTTGAATAGAGTCACTGGAGAAAATTTATCAATGTAAAAACAAGGAGCTCGGTCCTCTTATTATTCAACTGCTAAAGTTTGTTTTAAATGCGCGCTTAGAGTACAGAGTCACTATTTTAGGGCATAAACATTATAAAAGGATAACCAAAAAGCCTAGGTATGAGAAAGGTTGCTTTACTGTTGTATGACACGGGGGTTGGGGCCGGGGTAGGGGGCGGCTCACACTGAAAATCTTCCTCCGCCTCTGAGCTCTGATTCTACCACATTGAGGACCTGTTTCTGGTTATCTTGGGTGATCCAGTCTCGGACACATGCACCACCAGCCCCACCACCCACCTCTACCTCACATGTAGCATCCTAAGGGCATTCGCCAGAAGACAAAGCATAGGATTAGGGGCTTGGATTTTAGAGATGGACGGACTTGGCTTCTAACAGGGTCATCCACTAACGTGTCAGGAATCCAAGATGCAATGATGAATCTATACCATCAGAAAACTGACAGCATATACTATGTTTATATTTTATTTAAAGATCGTCATGTTTTACTTATTTTAGTACCTCACAGTCTAAGTATCTTATCTCTTTTGTCTGAACTCAACCTGTTGGAAAGTAAAGAAGAAGAAATGGTTGATGGAAGGAAGATAAATTAGGACCTTGTAAATATCATCATTTAGTATTCGTCAAGCAAAGTGAAAGGATCAGAAAACAGAATAAAGTTGTTTTAATAAAGACCTTGGGACACTACGTTGTTCCACACCCAGGCACCTTCTGCAGCCAAAGGTAGTGTCTATTTTAGAGAATAGCAATTGTAAACTAATTTGTAATAAAACACTAGCACATAATTGCCAAATGGTTACCATTCCTAAGAGCTTTTGGATTTTAAAATCAGATGCCTAAAAAGGGCCATATTTTACCCAAATTCATACCTCTTTCTTGATGACGTGCTAAGCATGGTAGCAATAGGGAGACTAGGTAGCCCGTATACTTAAACGTTTAGAATAGGGCTAGAGAAAAGTTGCAATAGTAGAAACTGATTACATAAATTCAGGTTACTCATCAAACATTTATTTTGGTACTTTTGGAGGCCAGAAAGCATACTGGGTGTTGGGGAATTAATAACATAATGACACAATACGGGAATGAGAAAGTAATAGCCAAGAAAAAAATATTGCTTATTTATATTTTTTAAATCAAGGATTAAAGATAAATTAACATTTATAAATCACCTACTGTGTACCAGCCACCACATTAAGCTTCTCATATGTATTATCTCATTTAACCCTCAAAAAAGCCTGTAAGGGTATTGTCCCAATTTATAGATAAGGAAATAGAAGATAAGAGAGGTTAAATGAGTTATTCAAGGCCACACAACTAATTGTTGGATGTCAGAATTTGAATTAAGATCTTGTAATGTCTATATCACAATTTGTATAAAAATAAGAGTACAGGAATGAAAGAAGAAAAAAATGAAACGTGAAAACCACTGCATATTGCAATTAGTTTCTTGACTTATTTCCTGCCTTTTCTGTGCTATATATTGTCAGAAACCCCTATTGTTTGTTTCTCAAATAAAACTTTTAATAGAAATCATGTGTAATTGCTTATTAATAACCTGAAAGTTTTTTTTAATTGAGGTAACATTGGCTTACAAGCCAATTATTAAGTTATATAAGTTTCAGGTGTGCAACCATATAATGCAGCATCTGTATATACTGCATTATACTCACCATCAAAAGTCTCACCATTTAATTGACCCCCTTTACCTGTATCTCTCTCCCTCCCTCCACAACCCTTTCCCTCTGGTATCCACTAATCTGTTGTCTGCCCTTTGACTTAGTTTTTGTTTTATAACATGAAGTTTTAAAATAATTGTGTGAGATGCAAACTCCTTTCTTCTCATATGAAGACGTATGGATAAGAAAGCTTAGACATTGTTTGTCACCATAGTTTGAGGGAGCTCATTAATTGTGATAGTCTAGACCGAAAGACAAATGGATAGTATGTTTGCCACGGTAAGATACAATTTTCCTATGAGTGGCTAATTTTTAAAAAACATCTTTAAGAGACTCATTATAAATTCATCCTGTTCTTGTTGATGAATGTTTCAATAATGTGAAACAGCAACAGTTCCTAATGGGACTATGTCGATTTCTTAAAGATTCAGTATTTTGTGGGCTTCAGAAAGTAGTCAACCTTACTAGAAATGTAATTCTTTAGGTTTGTCCTCTTAATTAAGAAGCACAGAGTATATCATGTAGGTTAGATACGAAAATAGAAATGATCTCATATACTAGGTTCTCAGAATTACTGTTTTCTGAGAGGTATATGAAATCAGCTAACTCATCTTAAATTCATTATATTACATAGGATTTAAGCAGTAACCTATAAGATAAACCACATCAATGCCATGATTAGATTTTTTTTTAATAAGAAAATAATTCAGGTACTTAAAACTCATGGCTGGTCGAATTCTTTTTATTTGGGGAAGAGTTGAGAAAAAAATGACATATAAGGGAAACTAGTGCTTTTTATGTTAAAGCTAAGTATTTGATTTAATTTTTTACTACTGTGTCCAAATAGTATCTTCTCTTTTATTTGCCTTCTATTTGCATACCAGTAAGAGAAGATTTTGACCATCAGCTAGACAATGTAGTTAATCAGCTTGTGTGTGCTAAATTTATAACCTTCAAATTTAGAGCTGCCAGCGTTTTTCTTTAACTGACGCAGATCGAATTATAAGGTAAGGGACTGTTGTTATTTTGCTTCAGTTCTTTGAAGGATACATATAAAAATACTCTTTCTAATTGGCCACATGTTTACATACAGTATAAAAATGTCTTGAAAGGGTAAGTTCAGGGCAGATATTACTCAGTATTTCCTCTTTGAAAAATGAAGGATTAGAATTTTAAGAGTAAAATCGTCCCCTTTTCAAATCAGCTGTTCTCATTAAAAGTCTAAAAAGCGGAAAAATACTAAGGATGCTGGGCATGCTGTTCCTATTAATTTAGAATCATTGATTTATGGGTGGGCATATTTGTTATTATTGTTAGTAATATCTGGAAAGACAGAAAACTTACTCCTCTTTCAACTAACAAACAGATGGAGAAATTGAGATGGAGTGACATGTCGCTGTGTAATGTTAGGAGAATTACCCCAGGCTTTTGAACCCAAGTCCAGTTTTCTGTATCACAGGCTCCACTCTCTTTTAGAAATGATGTGTATTGCTCTTAGAGTATAAAAATACATTGACATCTGTTATGATATGAGAGCTGTAGGAGGAGCCACTTCTGGACAAAGGATAAGTTCACCATCTGACAGGAAACGGGAAACGGGAGAGCAGGCCCAAGAAAACTGGGGGATATTAAAAATAAGAAAAAGACATCAGTATCCTTAAGATGGATATATTTTATGTTTAAGGTTGGAAGCAAGTGAGTTAAAACAGAGACTACATCGGAGATAACAGGGTAATAAGTAAAGCAAGTGAAGATGTACATAATCGTGGACCAGAGAGGACTTCAGTTTTGAAGAATAGAAAACCAGGATTAAAAATACGGTTAGAAGTCCTTAAACCAGGGACGTTAACCTGGTAAGGACAGTATCTAGACAGCATCAAAACAAACAAACAACACAAAACAACAACAACAACAACAAAAACCTTTGTTGTAGGTCCCAACAAAGTTACCAGTTTAAAGGTTTCTTTCCCAAATCAGCCTCCATTGACTTAGGAATTTACAGTTAATCCTATTTGATTATTTCCTGTAATTGTCATTAAATCCATTTCACTTAAAAGTATTCTGTAATTTAATATCTTTTCATATCATTAGTGAAAGTTTATTATATCATTAACTGAAGTTTAACAACATGGAAGATGTTGCTTGTCTTTCTCCCAGTGGTGCTCATTTACCATCATTTAAGGAAAAACAATACATACTTCACTTATATTCTTAATGTTTTTGGAGGAAGGAAACAAAGATAGTGTGTTGCTTGAGGTCATAGACAGTTGCTTTGTTGAGATTAGAAACCTTGGAATTTGATGCTCAACTCTATCATCTTAGCCACTAATTTGACCAAAGTACCATGCCAACCAAGAATAAGAACATATACAAGAAGCGGGGTACAGCATGAGGAATAGAGACAGTGGAAATATAATGACTGTGTGTGAAGTCAGAGGGATAGTGGATGGGGGGAGGGGGTTTATATCCCCCCACAGTGTGAGGGATATAAATGGTAAATGTCTAACTATTACATTGTTTTGTGCACCTGAAACTAATAATAATAAAAAAAGGAATAAGAACATACTTATATCCTTCCAGTCAAAAATGTTACATTAGAACTGTGACTGATAGTCCTACAAATAATTCTGAAGATGTGGGATTATGTTAGCAATGACTAAAGTTTAACTTAATGCACACGTAAGTGTGTATTCGTGCATTGACACAGGTACAGGCTCTCATTGAATCCAAACGACTCAGAACTGAGGGTATGTTCATAGAGCTTTGTTTAAAATCTCATTGATTAGCTGTATACCATCCTCTCGAAGCTAAAGCAGAACCATGTTAATAACAAATCTTATTTATGTCACAGTTCACACATAGCTATGTTCCTTCACAAATAAAAGCTGCCATCTATATCATATAAGCCTGATGTAACAGATTGCCTCTTTTTTGGACACAAATAATCTCATAATAACAACATATAAAAAGAAAGTAGATAGCTCAGAATCCCATGACCCTACCAAATCAGAGATTTTTTCATTTGTTTATATTTTTTCTGTTCTCATTCTTCTGTGTATATCTTTTGTACCGGGATGCAGTCATCCCATTAGATATAAATTTTTGGTTTTTTCCCTTATACTATTAAATCATAAGTATTTCCATATGTTAGTAATCATGGTTATTGTTTTAAATAGCTGCATATTATGCTGTCTGTTGATGTCTTGGAATGACTTAATTTATATGAGTTATTAAGCTTGTGTCCAAACACCTTTTTAAATCTAAGGTTTTATATGTTGTTCTGATACAGGAAACATTCTATTAATGGTGGCATATTTCAAGCAAAAGCGCATTGTTTTTGTTTTTGTTTTTTAAGTAGCTTATGGCAAAAATTCATTTTCAGTTCAATGAAGTATATGTTTGTAAGTTTGTCATCTGTCCATTGATTGATAGATGTGTAGGCTAAGGAGTTTAAGTGTTTGGTGTTGCTTTTGGTAGTTTTGTATGTGTGTGTATATGTGTGTGTGTTTCTTTTCAGAAGGGGAGGGTAATGTCTTCTGTTGGAATATGCACTCCACCCTCTTTGATAAGGTTCGTGGTAAGATTTGCATCAATATCCATGGCAGTCATCTTCATAGCATTAAGCTCACAGCTCTTAGCTCCCCTATGACGTGTGGAGGGTGGAGTGTATTGCAGTCATACTCACCTTTCATTTCTGTGTTTGATGTGGCATTTGTATTAAGTAGGAGTAATTTTTTTTCTGATTTTTTTTTTCTTGTGTCACCAGTGCACCTATTCCATTCTTCCATCGCTGTGCTCCTGTGAACATTTCCTGCTATGCCAAGTTTGCAGAGGCCCTGATCACCTTTGTCAGTGACAATAGTGTCTTACACAGGCTGATTAGTGGAGTAATGACCAGCAAAGAAATTATATTGGGACTTTGCTTGTTATCACTAGGTAATTGTTTTTCTCATTATTAGCTATGGCATCATACTGCAGTAGAAGACTGTTTTGTCTTTTAACCAAACTATGAACACAACTGGGGATACTTGTAAACTGTTTTACTTCCCATAGACAAAATAATTTTTTCAGATTATATATAGTTATAAATATATATACATCTGAAACTCATTTCTTTTCTTTTTCTCTCTTTGGAGAAAACTGGTATTTTCCCAAACTTTGATTACTAAGTCTATAATCACCTTTAACATTATATAGGAGGAGGCTTCTTTTAAGGAATCAATACCCCTTTGTTTTTAGTTATGAATCTAATCTTTGGCTATTTACTTATAAAAAGAGGCCACAGAGTTTCTTATATATTTCCATCAAAGAACATAGATTTCTGATAGGTTAGTTTTGAAATACATAATTTTTTTTTTCATTGCAACAGTTCATAATATCATTGTATTGCTGGAAAAATTAGTAAATCTCCACTTGTTAGCCATTGAGTTTTCTGGTCAATAAGTAGATAATGTCATCAAATAAAACTCTTATTTTCACGATGTAAGCTCCCTCTTTGAGCCTACAACTATATGTGGCCGTATCAGAATGTACAGACCTTTTTAGTTGGGAGAAGTAAACTGTGGTAGGCACCAGCCATTTCATTATATAAGTGAAATGGGTATTTATGCCTGCTAACAACAATTATAGTCATTGAGAATATGAGCTGTATTTCCACCTTGTCATTAGAGAGTATTTTCTTTTTGCTCAGGTAGTGCTTGATTCAATTGAAATAATGCTGTCCATATGAAAAGCAATTTCTGTGATATTTGAAACACTCCCATCTGTTTTTTGGTTCCTGTACATTTATTGCAAAAGTGAGTAGTTTAATGTAACCTAGTCACAGATCTCAACCATTTATTTGGCTTTGCAAACGGCCCAAAGAAATTTGACTGTTAGCCTAGCTTTATATAAAAATTATTTGATTTCTAACATAGTTGAATACTTTACCAAGAAAAAAAACCACACTAAACATTAAAAATAGTGATAATAATTTGTTAAGCCATTGAAATTCCATTGTTTTTATTAGAATGGTTCTCTTTTGAGTCTTAAGATCTTTGTGCATTTGTTTGAGAAGTGGGCCTTGGATAAAGATGAATAAATTATCCTTTCAGAAACAAATTTTCCCCTTTCAAGGGTTAAATTCTCCCACTTTCTTTTTTGAGATTTTTCACTCGAGATTTTAGCCTGTTACAATTTAGCTGGGGATGGGAAGAAGAGTTGGCTAAATAACTCAAATTAAGTTTTGCTCCTTTTTGAAGAGCTTCTCAATCAGGGCCCTTGAGCCCAGTTGAGAAATGAGGTCAGAGGAATTTTGTCCTCAGTAGGCTTCAGAATAATGTTCCTTACGGTCAAATCATCTCTTGGAATTTTAGAGGAGAAACAACCAGAAAAAGATAAAATACCTTCTGGCTTCTTGGCCAACCATGAAAGAAGTTGGTCCTGAAATGCATAGATTAGTCAGGGAAGTATAGCACCTAATTTAACTGATCTCTGCTTACGTGTGATAATTTTTCTGGTCACCAACATGACATGTCATTCTCTACACTTGGTGTGTTGGCACGTGTGTTTGCATGTGAATGTGATGCCTTCCTGTGGTGAATCCACAACAGTTCTGCGCTGTTTTTGAGTCACCATGTGCATTTGCATGTATTCTTTTCTGTCATAAACCCGCAGTTAGGTTCCTTTGGTTTCAAGTGATGCTAGTCTCGTGGCACAAGTACCAAAGTCAAAGTGCAAAAGCAACCAGTTTCCTTTCTTACCTAAATTGGGGTCATGAACTTGTCAGTAGCATCAAATTATTTCCCTAAGAGAAAACAATTGAAAGAATCTTTCTTTGTATTTTCCAATGTTTTCAAATAATATTCTACATGTTCTCTATCTTCCCTGCAGTTCTGTCCATGATTTTGATGGTGATAATTAGGTATATATCAAGAATACTTGTGTGGATCGTAACAATTCTGGTCATACTGGGTTCACTTGGTAAGCTGCTTATTTCTTTGTTTCTCAGTAATTAAAATTGAGAATTAAAGATTGCTTTTGACACTCCCTCAACTCAGGACTACTTTGATTATTTTAAGTAATTTTCTGCTTGTCAATTAAACTGTAAAAAGACTGGTAAGTGGATTATATTAAAGTTAGTTCACTATGAGATCACTAAATTAAATAAAATGTCAAGGTCACCAGCATTTGGAATAAAAGCAAGTGGAGATTTTTTTTTTTTTTTTTAAAGGAGCTAACATACTTTTGTCAGTTATTAGTTTTGGGGGAAGAACCCAAGAGAAAAGACAGCAATTGAGGCTCTGTCCTGCTTCTGGCTGTTTAATTTTCACCTGATCCTTTCAGTGTTCTCTGCCCAGCAAGTGAAGGGACCTTTTCTTTTTATCTTGTACTTTTTAAAGGCCTGAATCTGCCATTTTAAGGTGTCAAAGTTTTTTCTGGTTGAAAAGTGTTCTTAGCAGGATAATGTGTGTGTGTGTGTGTGTGTGTGTGTGTGTGTGTGTGTGTTTAAAATTTTATTACTCATTTTTCTGTCTACTGACCTTCTATTTTGTTTTACTGTTTATAATGAAACTTTCTGGACTTTCTGTGTTTATTGTCTTTTTTAAAAAACAAATAATTTCCCCCTCCAAGTTATAAATGTGACACTTAAATATGGTAGTTAGCTATAACTACTTCCATGGTAAAAAAAATAGAAATATAAAAAAGAAAATAAAAGTTTTGTTTTCACATGCTACATATTCTCTTTAAAGAAGAATATTTACTTTTGCCTTTAAAAATTTAATAGTTATATTTACCCCGTTCTCAGTTCACCACTGTTAGCATTTGAAATCCAGACCTTTTTCCGGTGTGTGTGTGTGTGTGTGTGTGTGTGTGTGTGTGTATGTGTGTGTGAAAGAGAGAGAGAGAGAGAGATGGAGAGAGACAGAGAGAGACAGACAGAGAGAGAGAGAGAGAGAGAGAGAGAGAGAAATATATAATAAATTTTTTTTAACCCAATATGCAAGTCTTTTAGTAGGGGAATTTGCCCCCATTACATTATAATACTAAATAGTATGTTTGATCTTACAGATGTCATCTTTTTTTATGTTTTCCTTAAATTTATGCTTTCTAATTTTGTTTTCCGTATCTTTGCTTTATCAACTATGTTTTCTTTGGTTATTTTCACCCTTACTTTGGATGGTATACACTTTATTTTTATTTCTGCAGTTGGTAACTTGTACATTTTCAGAAAATATTCTTTAGAATTCTGTAATTATTAGAGGTTGAAATGAAATGGTACATGTACAGTTTTCCCCTACCTCTTTTAAATTTAAATGAACTTTTCTTCCTTTCCACTCCTACTCCTTTCTGCCTCACTCTCTCTTTTTAGCCCTTGTTAAATATCTGAGTTTTTGTATTCAGTTTATTATTTAAGTTAAAATATTATTTGATATGCTGTCTTTTAAAAATAATTTTGCTTACCTTTACCTTGAAACGTTTCATAATTATATTTAAGTTTTCCTATCTTAGTGTTAGTGAGAACTACTGGTCCTGTTTTCACAGAACCTCATTCTTGAGTTCTTGATTTTAGTTCACCTTTGTTTTCACTGGAATCTGGATCAAGTAACTTATTCATGAAGGATTTGAGGGTTGTATATATTCTCTACTCTTGATTAGCTGAGATTGTCTTTGCCTCCCTATGTGAATATTGAATTTGCTGCGTATAAAATTCTTTAGGGACTATACAACATGTTCCCTTGTGTCTTTACTTTATTTCAGAAAGAACTTGGAGACCAGTACAAATTTTGTTCCTTTGCCCGTAACCTGCCTCACTTACCTAGATGTTTATATAATTTTTAACTTATCCTTATAGTAATTTACAATTTTTGTCTAGTTCTGAATCTTAACTAAGTCTGCCTGTGATCTCTTTGAGGAGGATCTTTTCCAACTCTGAAAATTTTTCTACATTTCTGTATTTGATTATTGCTTCTGTCCCAATTGTTTTCTTCTTACAATCATTGTTCATTCTGCTTTCATCTTCTAAAGTATCATTTTAATTTTTTGGTCATATTCTTTACAGTCAAGAACTCAAGTTTATCTTCCATATCATTGATTCAGTTCTCTTCACTGTCAGTTCTGTACTTGACTACCTAATTTTCTTTTTCCAGTTTCATCTTATTTGTTATTCTTCCTTCTCTCAACCATCTTTCTTTTCATTTTAGCTTGTAGCCTTCGTATCTAGAGGATTTCTTAGTCAGTTTGGGCTGTTATAACAGTGTCTTAGACTAGGTGCCTTATGAGCAACAAATATTTATTTCCATAGTTCTGGAGGCTAGGAAGTTCCAGATCAAGGCACCAGCAGATTTAGTGTCCGGTAGGGCCCGCTTCCTGTTTTTTGGCTCTGTCTGGCAAAAGGAGCTCTCCGGAGTCTCCTTTATATGGACACTAATCCCATTCATAAGGGCTCCACTCTTATGACCTGATCATTTCCCAAAGGCCCCACCTCCAAATACCATCACATTGGGAATTAGGTTTCAACGTATGAGTTTTGGGAGACACAAACATTTAGTTCGTAACAGATAGATAGTTTTTATAATAAGTGTAGGTTGGAATCCCAGCTCTGCCATTTACTAGGTGTGTGATATTTGGCATGCTACTTAACTTTCCAAAATGTCAATTTTATCATTTGTGAAGTAGAGCTAATCATGTTCACTTAATAGTATTGTGGTGATTACATGTGACTACATCTATTGCACAGTTCCTGGCACAAATTTAAATGTTCGATAAATGGTATTTCCTGTGGCTGTTGTGACCAACGTCCTCTTTGATGTCATCGTTATCTCATTCTGTTTCCCTTGCACCTGACCCTTTCTCTCATAACTTTTTATTCCTGTGTGTAGAGAAAGTATCTTCTTCCATTTTTATTGAGGCTATTAAACAGTGTCTTAAATAATATTCTTGTACCTTCAAGATTTCGAAATAGGAGTATTTCCCTTGCTCTGAAATATTTTTCATAGACATATGGTTGTTTTGGCTTGTTTACGCATCTTCAGTAGAAGAAAAATTCAGTATCTGCCAAAAGGTAAGGGTATAAAATTTCCCTTTGACTCATTCACTCTTTACTTGAGTGAACATGGAGGTCAGGTTGATTTGCATAGATCTTAGCTCAGTTTCTTATTTCCCAGGCATTTATCTTGTCCACCCCAACCCCCAGCCCCCCCAACACACCCTCTACTCTGAATCTTCCATTTCATTACTGTGGCCTACAAGGCCCTCCAGTATGATCTGGTCCCCACCTACCTCGCTACCCACATCTCTTACCACCATTGCCCCTGCTTATTGCATCCCCCTATCTCTTTCGTCAGGCATGATCTTACTTCAGCATCTTAGAACTTAACCTCTTGCCTGGAACACTCTTTCCTTAGATAGTTTCATAGATTGCTCTCTCCTCTGTCTCTGATTTTCTTGCTCCAGGTCATCTCACCAGTGAGGCCTGGCTTATGCATCTTATATAAAATTGCAGTGCTTTCCCAACACCAGCACTTTCTATCCCTCTTACCAGATGACTTTTTTCTTAGACTTAATATACTATGTGTTTACTTTTTTCTTTATTTTTTTGTTTCCCCATTACTGTATAAGCTCCATGAGGGGTAAGGGTAGGGATGGTGTTTTGTTCATTGCTCTATCCCTGATACCTTGAGCAGGAGATGCTATTAGGCACTTAAAATATTTACTGAATGGATCGAATGCAGGTATCTGATGCAGCTTTCTTACCTGGAGGTAGGTTTGCCTCTGTCTTAAGTCTAGGTCTTGCAATCTTTGAACAAGTAATAGAGATAAAAAACTCCATCCCTAGCACCTACTACTGATGAAAGATTTCCTGTCTTTGTTCCTTCCTTTGGTGGAAACTACTCTTTTGATTATCATATAGTTGTTGTACAAATATTTCATCAACGGCATAACTGTGTTGGCTCAGGGGTGACTTATGAGTACAGCAGAGAAGATCTTTGCCTTCCTCGGCTTCACTGCTGATTCTGAAGACCCCTACTTGCTTCCTACAGGCTTCCCTACAGGCGCTGAAGCTCTCTTTGTGACCCATTCCTCTCAGGGGTATATGTCTTTTCTGGTTCTCTCTTAGTTTCAGAGTCAATAAGCACAGTTGAAGACAGTTTATTTGATACACTGGAAGAAGATTTGTAAGTGTCTAATGTGGAAGAAGATAGTGCGTAATTGGAGCTCCTCTTATGCTGGCAAAATGTTATAGCCACCCGCCTCCCAGCCAAATGGATTGCTACTGCATTAGTCCCACAGCGATGCATAGGAAAGGTCCAGAAAATGGGGGATTTGTGTTACACGGTTTTTTTGTGTGTGGTAATTGTTGCAAAAACAATTGTTCTTTTGTCTCCAGGTGGCACAGGTGTACTGTGGTGGCTGTATGCAAAGCAAAGAAAGTCTCCCAAAGAAACAGTCCTCCCTGAGCAGCTGCAGATAGCTGAAGACAATCTTCGGGCCCTCCTCATCTATGCTATTTCAGCTACAGTGTTCACAGTGAGTATAGGTTTAGGTGTATCTTTCAGGTCTATGTTTTTATTTACAGGAGATCATTAATGGAGTAGAAACTCACCTCTAGCTATTGCATGCCTAACCTTGATCTCCGTTAGATAAAAATCTGTCCCACAAAATATGACACACTACAAAGTCTTCAGAAGGTTGTCCTAATTGATGAGTGCTATTTGATGCAACGTTTTATTCTGCAATACCTGCTTTTTGAGAAGATTTTCACCTAGAATATTTACATTATCATTTACTAGTAAGCATATATACTCTTACAGGCATAATGTAATCTATTTACTTTTTAAAAAGTAGTTCTCTTTACTATAGAAAAGTATGTTAAGAAAAAAGTCACTTCATATCATTTATTTGTTTACTAATTAGTTTCTCATTTTTTTCTTTCAAACTTTTAACAGTATTTCAAACATATAGGTGAGCTTCACTGCCTACCCACACTATATAGTCAAATTACGAATTAACATGTGGTAAAATAATCTATACTCATATCTTTGGCTCATCTTCTCCTCTCTGAAAAAAGGAAAAAACATCTCAGTCCACTTCTAGGTATAATCCCAAGCTTTTTATTGTTGCATTAGAAGCAAAACAAATAAAGCCACCATAAAACCACTGGTGCCAAAAGATATTTGTTTGTTATTATTGTGCAAATATTTATTAATCATCTTTTAAACACAATTTTCTGTACCAGGTGTCAGAGCAGGAGGGTGGGGGGCTGGCGAAAAAGGGTAAATCTCCAATGGATGCTGTACTTAGGAGCTCTTGGCCTCCAGGGAGAAGCGGTACGGTCGTGGCATGTGGTCCTCTCGCCTACTTTTCAGAATGACAAGCATGTATCTAGTCTAGTAAATTAAGTGTCTCATCCTGACTGACAAACACCACATTTTGACTCCTAAGGAGCGGAGAAAGGAAAAGTAAAATAATTCTAGGATTTATTAATAAATTGAGAAACCTCTTTATTTAGCTTTAAAGGACATTTTCAATATGCAATTGAAAATAAGTGCTACAAGAGGGATAGCAGACTGATAAAGTATTATTGGATTCAGAGTATGAAACTTCCATGATTTAGAATGAAGGGTTACATTAAAAATATCCGCCATTGTTCAGTTTCTATTTTCACTACTTAAAACAGTAACCGGATCCTTTCCCTGCATTCTCTCCGCACAGGTTATCTTGTTCCTGATAATGTTGGTTATGCGCAAGCGTGTTGCTCTCACTATCGCCTTGTTCCATGTG
The DNA here is from genome assembly GCF_057876585.1 of Rhinolophus sinicus. Classification (NCBI taxonomy): domain Eukaryota; kingdom Metazoa; phylum Chordata; class Mammalia; order Chiroptera; family Rhinolophidae; genus Rhinolophus; species Rhinolophus sinicus. The sequence continues at coordinate 24,517,569 of NC_142516.1, read as the reverse complement.
GCTGGCAAGGTCTTCATCCACTTGCCACTGCTAGTCTTCCAACCCTTTTGGACTTTCTTTGCTCTTGTCCTGTTTTGGGCTTACTGGATCATGACTCTTCTTTTTCTTGGCACTACTGGTAAGAAGATATTTTGCTTCTTTCTCTTAGTACTGCATCTGATTTGCATTAAAATATTTAAAATATCAAAGAGATTTAATTCTTCAGATATTTATTGACTATAGTCTAACAGCCATCAGAACTAGTAGCAGTTATGGCTCTTCAATGACTCGTTTTCCAGTCATGATTTTTAGATCGTACTAGCAAAGTGGGTGTATACCAGATAAAACCTGAAATTGCACCCTAGTTTTGGGATGGTTGTGGATTTGAAGTAAGCTGCTATATTGACTCAGATGCTGACGTAGACATTTGGATCCAACCTGTGATGAACTAATGAATGGAGTGCCACTTTGGCGTTGCCTCAAATCCCGGTTACAGCTAAAGATCAGCTTGCTTCCTTGGGATTTTCTAGTTTGCAAATGACCTGAATCTAGCTAGAGCGCCTAGTGATGATAGTTTATAGACTCTGAGATTTGCTTGTAGCCATACTTAATATCAAAGGTTATACCTAAATGGAATTCATTGTGAGGAGTGGTGTAAGGGTAGTGAATGTGTATGTAACTTCTCTGGCCCTTCGGTACACATTCACCAATTGAATACAATATGAATTTCTGTACTTTGCTAGTAATTTAGGTCTATAATTATTGGCCAAGTAATAGCTCCGAAAAGAAAATTGAAGTATTTGAAAATTCATGCCTAAACTAAATAACTGATAATGTGGTAAGTTATTGTTGGAAATGAGATTAATCTCTTGAATTTAATAGCCATATTTTTTGGTTTACACTTTATGTGCTTCTTCTTTTCTTTGATTTTTTTTTTTCCTAGGCAGTGCTGTTCAGAATGAGCAAGGCTTTGTGGAGTTCAGAGTGTCTGGGCCTCTGCAGTACATGTGGTGGTACCACGTGGTGGGCCTGATTTGGATCAGCGAATTCATCCTAGCCTGTCAGCAGATGACAGTGGCGGGAGCTGTGGTCACATACTATTTTACTAGGTGAGAATTTATACTTGTCAGGAAACTTAAGATCATCTAAGTGATTGTGCCAGGAGGGAATGGAACTGAGGCTTCGAAGAGTTTCATTTCTTTAAAAAGTAATTGGAAGTGAGTATCATAAAATGTTATAGTTGATCATTCTGGAAGGTAGAAAAATGAGAGGTCGTTATTTTATTCTTTACACTTTTTTAAAACTTTCTCAAAAATTAATCAAAATGGCAGGCCATGGTATAACATAAATTATATTTAGCGGAAGAATATCTTGTAGTAGGGCCTTGTGTACTTTTGCTTTATATAAAAGCCCATCAAAGGACAACAAGCGTTTTTAATTTGGATCAGAACAGTTGTGTGACTCCCTTTCCTAACTTCAGAGCTGAATATAAGCTGTGGGCCTTTTAGTTTTCTATTATAATGAAATACCAGATCTAGACTGAACATCTTTTTAAATTTAATATTTTGACTATACAATTAACTCCATAAGTATTTACTAATAAGAGCTTTCAAAGCACAGTTTTATTTAACTTAAAATATTAGAGCATAAGAACTCCATGAAACTACCATAGAGAAATGAAACATTAATTTTATATGGTACACCTGTAGCATTTATATTTGTTGTGCTATATTACTTTGCCATTTTGTCATAAAGCTCTGAATAAGAAAAATGAACCAATTTTTTACTGCATTGGACTCTAAACCATTCCTGTGTTTCCATCCTAGTCTAGCCTTTGTTTTCATTGTCTTTTTGGTTATTTTACAAATAGGGATAAAAGGAATTTGCCATTTACACCTATTTTGGCATCCGTGAATCGCCTGATTCGTTATCACCTGGGTACTGTGGCAAAAGGATCTTTCATCATCACGTTAGTCAAAATTCCACGAATGATCCTTATGTACATTCACAGCCAGCTGAAAGGAAAGGTAAGGGGAAAATGCTTTTCTGGACTTTCCGTGGGCACATTCCAGACTTCAGTTCTGTATGTAGTAGAGCACCCAATGAGGTTTTAAGTAAAAAGTTGCGAATGTTTTCTTCGAAGTCCCAGCAAAGTGGAATCCAGTTCTTCCCACCTTGTCCCCCACTCTTGCTCTCCATATGCTCTGGCAAAATCCATCTCATCACTGGTTTCCAAAAGTGTCCTGTGCTTCTCTTCCTCTGTGTCAGTTCACACACCTTCCTCCTTAGAACCACTTCCCTGTCCTTGACTGTGGAAATAACATGCATTTCAATATAACTTAGCTCAAATGCCGCCTCTTCCTAGAAACTTCCTCCATTCCTCCCACCTCCCAAATGATGTTGTCTCTCTCTGTTTTCCACTCTCCTAGCATCAGTATCCATATCATATTCTGATTCTAACCTTCTTTATGTTTAGCATTTTTTTCTTTCCTACTAGGTTGTAAGTTCCTTGCTGGTCTTATATACCTCACTGTATCGTATGTATAATAGGTACTAAATAAATGTTCAACTGATTAAAAATAATCTAGCCATTACATTTTGAGGGAAAAAGAGAGGGTGTGGAAGCTTTGAAGCGTAGGTTGTGATTTTTTTAATTTTTACTTATTTTTCTAATATTTAGAGTATCCTTTATGATGGTTTGATTCTTTGTTTTTTTAATTATTTCAACTTTTCCTTCTTTCCAGGAAAATGCCTGTGCTCGATGTGTGTTGAAATCTTGCATTTGTTGCCTCTGGTGTCTTGAAAAGTGCCTAAATTATTTAAATCAGGTAAAATATTTTTAAAATAAATCTAACATTCATTTCAAAGATAGGTTTGTTATTTCTTCTTCCAAGATAAAATGATTGCGATTAATTAAAGATGTTAATGTTTTTCTCATGCTGTTGTACGTTGTACCTTGATCAAGTATACCTATTTCAATCATACTATTATTTCTAAAAGTGACATGTTTTTACCGAGGTTCACTATTAATCAATTGTAATGCATGGATAAACTATCATTAGGAGTCCTCTCTTAGGAAAGACATTTCTCTCTTCTCCCGTAGTTCACATCCTTTCATCTTTGATTTTCCCTAAGAAGCTGTCTACCCTAACCCATAGTTCTTTAATTCTTCCTTAAAAAATAACTTGGAGTTGAGCCAGAGCAAACAAGTGGTTAGGCCACACAATGTCAGTTCTCTGGGCCACTAGTTTGTTGCCACTGCTTTAACGGATTTAGAAGATAATAAATAGTAAAGGAGCATGTCGATAGGGAAGTGGAGTGGTAGGCCAGTCGTTTTGCAGCAAAGGATGAAGTCCCCAATCCCAACCCATGCACCATTGCCACACAGCATAGGAAACACAGCTGTCTTCAAAAAAGAGCTTTCGATTTTTAAAATGAGCCATTTAGTATGGCAGCACAGGTATTAGAGTTTTGCCAATAAACAGAGTGAACTGTGAACTGCCCTTTGTTTCTGTGGATGCTTATCTTCATGTGACGTGAAGGTGACTATATATCTAACAGGCAGAATTCACTTTAGGTAGAGAGATTGTTAAAGCAGGAATCTGTTTCTCTTGGGCGTTGGATTACTCGGGCCATGGTTTACCTTAGCTCTATTTGGAGATAGTACACGTAACACTGGAGGGTATCTGCTCTCTGGCTGATAAGCTCTTAAGGTTAAAAAGCTTTTCTCTACTTAGCATGAGTGGGAGTTGTAGAGCATATTCTTTGAGCACGTACTACCTGATACTATACTAAGCACTTTATGTACATTATCACTTTCTCTCCGCAACTCTGTAAGGAAAGCTCATCTCCTCTGTTTTATAGATGAGAAAATTGAGACTGGCATCTCCATCCAGGCAGATCACATAATCTAGAGGTGGAGAAAGTTTTCAAATCTAAGTTTGCCTAGCTCTTGCCCTGATAACACACTGCCTTTTGTATAAATACATACGTGTTTTGTGCAATATAAAGAAAACTGAAGTGTAGTTTATTTCAGAGAATATGCAAGCATCTCACATTTTCATGTATCATGCTATAAACTAAGACAAGGGATGATTTTAAAGGCAATCGATTTAAGATTTGCAACATAGGTTTAATCCTGATGACTCTTAAAAAGTCTAAAACCTTAGGACCAAACTGAATGAAATCTGTGGCATAAGTTTGACTTTGTGTCCCCTCCATCCCTCCCTCAAAATAAGAAAGGGATCATTTTAATTGCCTTTTCCCTTATTTAATATATACTGATCCACACACAGAGTTGCACATATCCTATTCCCCTTTTCCTACCATTACTGTCTAGTTTGCCCTTATTGAGTTACATGTAATATTTTCAACTTTAAGAGAATTTCTAGGTCCTTAAGTAAAGAAAGGAAAGAAGGTGTGAACGTGTGGAAGCTGTGCTGTGGGACAGGTGCCCAAGCAGGCCTGCCTGTGTTACCTGATGGTGACCCTCTGCCCTAACATAGTTCTTCCACATGATCACTACTTTTTCACTGAATCCTGTCACACAAAAATGCTATCGGTGACCACTTGGGCTAATAGGCATCCTTTTAGAAAGATTCCTGGATGGTGATCATCTTTTATTTTGCTCTGGGAATTGAACAGTCTCCAGCCTATGTCCTGCCTGAGCAGAAGTTGGGCACGAGCAAAATGTTAATCAGTGATACCTTTCTGTGGGCAGTTTAGCGCAAGATCAGGAAGGCTATCTGAGAAGAAGGTGAGGGGGCTCTAAAAATCTCAACTAAGTAGTCTGCAGAAAGCTCGGAGAGCAGTTAATAGGGAAAGCTGCAAAGGCCTCAGAATTTCTTGAGAACCTTAGCGTGAATCCTTTTAGACTAGGAAGTATAGAATCGGAGAGAAATTTTATTGACCTGCTGTGATCTGCAGCACGTTTTTCTTCCTGAAGAGGTCATCTTGACCTTGGTGTATCACATGCAGCTCATCTAACTGCCCTGGGAGTGGGAGAAAGCTTATAAAATATCCACTTACTGTTCTCAGTTAGGTTAAATACAAAGGAGTTGCACAGATCTGTAGGAATATTGCCAAGAAAGCTAAATTTCTCTGAGCCAATCCTACCCTGGAACTGGGGAGTAGAGAAAAGAAATAATTTCTGCCTCCTTCTATGTCTACAGATAAATAGGCTTCTGCTGTAAAAGTAGATGGGATGGGATGAGTGGGGCAGGGTGGGGGGAAGAAGAAAGAAGCAGCAGAGGAGGAATTACAACAGTTCTCAAATAAACTGACACTTCTGAAAACTAATGAGGGCAACAAAAAAGCTTTTATAATTTAGTTAGGAAGTGCTGCACCTACTCCTACAGTCAGCTGGCCTGATGATAAGAGGAGAGAGATGGAGTGTGTGGACCCTCTCTTCTGTCTCCTCTTTCAAGGAAAGTCATGTTCAAACTGCAAATGGTAGAAAGGGCACAGTTAAGAGAGTTGTCTCTCTTTATTGAGGGGGTGGGATTTAAGACAGTCTGTAATTGACTTAAGTGTGTTATCCAATATCCTTGATTCTAGACAGTATAATGCTTTTTATGCTTTAGGAAGCCCCTCATAACCAATGTATATGTAGTTAATATGGTAGGGTATTTTCCTCTGAAAACCTGCTGTTAAATACGGTTGGCCCTGTGTGTCCCAGTATTCTGTATCTGCAGGTTCCACATTTCATAATTAACCAACCACGGATGGAAAATATTGAGGTGGGGGGATGGTACTTCGTTGCTGATGTGTACTATGTAGTAAGGCCTATGATGGTTGCGTCTGTACTGAACATGTACAGACTTTTTTTCTTCTCATGATTCCCTAAACAGTGCAGTAAAACAACTACCATGCTTCCCCGAAAATAAGACCTAGCCGGACCATCAGCTCTAATGCGTCTTTTGGAGCAAAAATTAATATAAGACCCAGTATTATCTTATCTTATCTTATCTTATCTTATCTTATCTTATCTTATCTTATCTTATATAAAACCCTGTATTGTATTATATAATATAATATTGTATAATATTATGTTATATTATATTATACTGGGAGACCCAGTATTGTATTGTATTGTATTGTATTGTATTGTATTGTATTGTATTATATTATACCAGGTCTTATATTAATTTTTGCTCCAAAAGACGCATTAGAGTTGATGGTCCAGCTAGGTCTTATTTTTGGGGAAACGTGGTATTTACATAGCATTTAATTGTATTAGGTATTATAAGTAATCTAGAGATGATTTAAAGTATACGGGAGGAGGTGTGTAGGTTATATGCAAATGCTGCACCATTTCATGTTTGGGACTTGAGCATCCTTGGATTTTGGTATCATCAGGCATTTTGGAGCCAATCTCCCACAGATACCGAGAGACCGTTGTAACTGGTTCATTAGTCTCTTGAGCATGTCTTAGAATAGTGGTAGTAAATATTTTGGCTTTATGGGCCATATAGTCTCTGTCACAGTAGTTCAGTTCTGCCATTGTAGCACAAAAACAGCCATAAACAATATGTAAACAAATGAAGATGGCTATGTTTCAATAAAACTTTATTTGCAAAGTAGACAGCAGGAGAGATTTGGCCCACAAGCAGTAGTTTGACAACCCCTGCTCTAGAAAAATTGTTAAATGTTTTGTACATAGGGAACTGATGAGAACTGGGAACTAGTTACGGTTTATTGAAAATAGATGCATCTAGGGCAGAGTTACTATTACACAAGATCAATAGTATGGTTTATTTTGATGTCATTGAGGCATTTTGTGGAATGTTTCAAAAAGAGCTTTGTAGAAGATGAAGAAATGTGGGCCACTGCTGTTAGGTAGTTAACTCTTTGGTGCCTAATATCTTTTTTTATTTAATTGGGGTGACATTGGTTAGTAAAATTATATAGGTTTCAACTGTACAATTCTATAATACTTTATCTATATATTGCATTGTGTGTTCACCACCCAAAGTCAATTCTCCTTCCGTCACCATATATTTGACTTCCTTTACCCTCTTCTACCACCCTCCGCCCTCCTTACCCTCTGGTAACCACTAAACTGTTATCTCTCTATGAGTTTTTGTTTGTCTTGTTTGTTTGTTGCTTTTAGTTTTATATCCCACATATGAGTGAAGTCATATGGTTCTCCACTTTTTCTTTCTGATTTATTTCACTTAGCATGATGATCTCAAGATCCATCCATGTTGTTGCAAATGGCAGTATTTCATCTTTTCTTATGGATGAGTAATATGCCATTGTATATATGTACCACATCTTTATCCAATCATCTATCAAAGGAAACTTTTGTTGTTTCCATGTCTTGGAATAATGCAGCAAAAAACATAGGGGTACATATATATAGCATATATCTTTATGGATAAATGTTTTCAGATTTTTGGGTTAGATCCTCAGAAGAGGGATTGCTGGGTCATATGGTAATTCTATTTTTAATTTTTCAAAGAACCTCTATACTGTTTTCCATAGTTGTCTCTCTATGAGTTTTGTAAACTGGCTGTGCCAGTTTGTATTTCCACCAGCAGTGTATGAGGGTCCCTTTTTCTCCACAGCCTCTCCAACACTTGTTTTTACTTGTCTTGTTGATAATAGCCTTTCTAACAGGTATGAGGTGGTATCTCATTGTGGTTTTGATTTACATTTCCCTAATAACTAATGAAGTTGAGCATATATATCTGTTGGCCATTTGTCTTCTTGGGAGAAGTGTCTGTTAGGTCCTCTGCCCATTTTTTAAATTGCATTATTTGTTTTTTTGCTGTTGAGTTATATGAGTTCTTTACGTATTTTGGATATTAGCCCCTTATTGGAGGTGTTACTTGCAAGTATCTCCTCCCATTCGGTTGAGGCATCTTTGTTTAGTTGATGGTTTCTTTTGCTGTACAGATGCTTTTTAGTTTGATATAGTCCCATTCATTTATTTTGCTTTTATTTCCCTTGCCTTTGAGGTCAAATTCATAAAATCCTCTCTAAACCCAAGTTCCATAACTTTAGTACCTATACTTTCTTCTGTGCAATTTATTGTCAGATTTATATGGGATCACAAAAGAACCTGAATAGCCAAAGCAATCCTGAGAAACAAGAACAAGGTCAGAGGTATCACATTCTCTGACTTCAAATTATACTACAAAGTGACAGCAATCAAAACAGCATGGTGTTGGCAGAAAGACACACAGACCAATGGAAGAGATTTGAGAACCCAGAAATAAACCCACAAATATATGGGCAAGTAATTTTCAACAAAGGAGCCAAAAACATGCAATGGAGAAAAGAAAGCCCTTTCAATAAATGGTGCTGGCAAAATTGGAAAGCCACATGCAAAAGAATGAAACTAGACTGCTGTCACCGTATACCAAAGTTAACTCAAAATGGATTAAAGACCTAAATATAAAAGCTACTATTTTTAAAATGATAAACCCTGGCAAGATATCAATAGAAGAGAACAAGCAGGAAATGAATGCCAATAGAAAAACTTAATGTCGTATATGTTAGCTTTTGAGATAAAAATACCTGAAAACTTAATGTAGTAATATATTCTGATAATTAATTACAATTTGTGTGATAGAATTTCATCTATTAAAATCATTCTATGTTTCTCAGAAGGAACCACAAGTTCCTACTGCTCTGTTACTGAAAAAAGGTTATGAACCTCGAGTAGTGATCTTCTCAGAACAGTGCTCTTTTCTTGGCCCTGAAATGCTCTGTATTTTAAATCAATAAATTTGATCATGTAATGGCAAATTAAATTTTTGATGACTCACACCTCGTCTCCATACCAGGTTCCTAATAACTAACAGGCCTACAATTGGAACATTCATCCTTTAAAGACTATCTCTCCCAAGCTCAGTATTTAAAGTTTTATAGACAACACAATATAAAGTAAGCCCTTTGTGTCCAGCAGTTTTCCAGTAACTTTAACATTTTGGACCCACCAATAATAATTCTTAAGTCCACACTTAAAACCAAAAATTACTCAGGGCCAAAAGTTTTAGCCACAAAGTCCATATACTTTTCTAAGACTCAGACATAGTTGATATTATAGTACTTATTCACATCTCCAGAAAAATGTCATGCTATTCTAAAATGTAATATGAAAAAGGACAAGCACAATCCGAGTCTGTGCCTGGTGGGTCAGAGAGGACATTGAGCAGCAGAACAAGGTATAATTAAATGAAAGTGTGTCACCTGGGACTCGGTACAACAAAGGACAGAAAGCCAGCTCAGTCTGGCCTAAGAAAGAGAGAGTGATGAAGGAAGGAGGGGGAGAGATTCTTAGCAATTTATTAGCTTCTGTAATTGAAAAGTCCAGAAATCTGTCCAGTTCCTAATGACGTAAATATCATCACCAAGTGCAAATACCTGGTTTCTCTGTGATCTGACTTCCGTGCTGTTAGCTTCCCTCCCCCTCAGCTTCAAACTGTGACCTCCAGCAGCTCCAGGTTTCCCCCCGTACGTTGGCAAAACAGCCATGGCTATCCATACCCTCACATCTCAATAGCCAGGAAAAGGAGAAAGCTTCTCTGTCAGGAGCACCTATCAATGAAAAAGGAAACTTCTTTTTCCCCGAAGCCCAAGGGAATATCTTTTTGTTTCTTTCATTGGCTCTGATTAGTTTCTATGCCAGTTCTGAACCCGTCATTGCCTACCCCCACAGCTGAAGGTAGTGTCACCTCCACAGAGACTCTAAGAGAATGAGGAAGGCTGTTTTCTCAAATGAGAGTTTGGGTCCTGCACCCAGAATGGCAGGGTATAAAATATTGGGCAACAAACAGCTATCTACTACGAGAGCTGTGAGAAGGGACAGCATAGAAGAAAGCATCGAGGAGATGATAGGTGTTCCAGATAAAACAACACAGCAATCTGATGCCTTTACATCTTTGTGTAGCTTTTAAAGCATCACTGAGATGGTAATAATGCATCACTGATATTCACAGTGATGAACCTGAGACATCTAGGAAAGGCCAAATTATTTTTGATTTACTAAGACGGGGAAGAAGTGAATGGATGTTGGAAAAGTTAGTATGTGTTTCAGTTAACACCAGTGTTTTTGAAGGACCAAGACTAAGGCAACTGAAAAAAATTCTTTTTACCGTATCAGGGTGGTTTTCGTTTGTCTGTCTGTCTGTCTGTCTGTTTGTTTGTTTGTTTGTTTGTTTGTTTTTAACATATCTCATATTTTCTTGTGCATAATCTTAATGTATACCTCACCAAACCGTGGGTTTAATTTTGAAATATTTTTTATTAAGCTGTGCTTAATGATGCTTGGTTTATATCTTAAAGTAAGATTGCTTTTGTTGATGAAAATATTGTTTTGCTTTTGTCCAGAATGCATATACAGCCACAGCTATCAACAGCACCAACTTCTGCACCTCGGCAAAGGATGCCTTTGTCATTCTCGTGGAGAATGCTTTGCGAGTGGCTGCCATCAACACAGTGGGGGATTTCATGTTATTTTTAGGCAAGGTAAGACCAAGTATATTATCTGAGACATACAGTAAATTTTTATGCATATATATATATATATATATATATATATATATATATATAATTATTTTTTATTTTTTCTTTAATTTCAAAAATATCCAACCCACCAAAAAACTAAAAGTAACTTAATATATAGCAAGCACTTACAAAGCCGTTCATACGTGTTAGGCACTTTTCTAAGTACTTTACATGTATTGTGCTCATGTAGCCCTCACAACAAATTTATAAAGGCACCTCTATTATTATCTTTTTACAGATGGGAAAACTGATTTTAACCACGGAGTGCTTAAGTACTTTGCCTGTGTTTCTCCTTGTGTATTTTCAACTGGAAAGAATTAAGAAAGTCTGTGTAGTGGTTAAGGGTGTTAAATCTAGAGCTTGACTGCCTAGATTTAAATCCTGGCTCTTTCGCTGACTAGCTGTGTGACCTGAGGCAGGGTTCATAACCACTCTGTGCTTCAGTTGCTCATTTATAAATTTGGGATAATAAGAATGCCAAAGCCCTAAGGTTGTGAGGAGTAGACTCGTTAATACGTGTAGTGTATCTACATTGCTTGACACATTGTAAGTTCTTGAGGAATGTTAGCTGTCATTGTACGGTATATGAACCCCTTTAAAATAGAGCTGTTGGAGAATGAGACTTAACTGTCCTTAAAAGTGTCTGAGAAGAGGTCATTTATTCTATAATACTATCAAAATCTGTAAAATAATAGATAACATTATAATTAGATTTTATTGTATCTGTATTTCAAACCGTAAAATACTCAGAAAACCTGAGTTAAGTAAAAGACACCACCACTGGAACCTATTAACTTACTGGTTTTACATATTCCTTCCCACTGTTTTTTCATAGGCTCATATTTCTATGGTATAAGAATCATAGCATACATACCTGTTTCTTCTGCCCTGTTCACTTCGCATACATTTTCATATTGCTTTGATATTTACTCATTGTCATAATAGTCAGTATTTTATCAAATGCTATTCTTAAAATTCTCTTGCTACTGAACACTTAGTGGCATTTTCAAAGTCATTGCGCTTTGAAATGTTTTTGAAAGGAAAAAATATTTGGTGTAAAGAGGCAGATAGCTTTGTGCGGTTTTAAGTTCTTAAGCAGCTGTCATCTAAAAAGAATTCTAAAATGATACAGATTGTTATTTATAAAAGTTCTAATTAAACTTATATTATGACTGTTGCATTTGTTCTTGTAATGATTTTACAATAAAAGGAGATATTTTATAGAAAGGATTGAATGATTTAATCCACTGTTAAAGACAGTATAATGTCTGACACTTATTAACTGCTACTATCATTTACATGCTATATGATTAGTTCTAGGAAGCTTCAGAATTTTTGCTTATTTTTTACATATTTATAATTTATCCCTACTGCTAAGAAAGATATGAAGCACCTTAAAATAAAAACGAGGTCTGACAATTAGGTTCACGAACTTGCCACTGTGCGCTTACGTTGGCAGCTCTGTACACACAGCTTATTTCATAACCTTGGTATATCAGTGTCTCAACTGTGTTCATGTTGACATGTGGCGATGTTTTGCTGAGTGGTGTTCATCATTGTTGTTGCATGTTTTTGTGTGCTGTCTTGAGAATGTCTGAGCTTGGATTAGAGCAACGAACAAACATTCAGTTTCTTGTTAAATTTGGCAAGAATGGAAGTGAAATCAGGGACGTATTAGTCCAAGTTTATGGCCATAATGCCATGAAGAAAATAGCAGTGTACAAATAGATTAAACATTTTTCTGAGGGGAGAGAATGTGATGAAGAAAGGTCAGGGTAGCCAGTTATGAGCAGAACTGACAAAAACATTGCAAAAATTCATCGAATTGTGTGTCAAAATCGTCAGCTGACTGTGAGAAGCATAGCAGACCAAGTTAACATCGACAGAGAAACAGTTAGAAAAATCTTAACTGAAAATCTTGGCATGAGAAAGGTGTGTGCAGAAATGTTCCCGAAGGAGCTCACCAATGAACAAAAGCAAAGGAGAGTCGAAATTTGCCAAGACCTTTTGGAGAGGCAAGACGATGTTTTGGGCCATGCCATCACTGGTGATGAAACATGGGTGTACCTCTACGACCCTGAAACAAAGCGTCAAAGTGCACCATGGAAGTCAGCCAATTCTCCACGACCAAAAAAGTTCCATGAGTCCAAATCAAGAGTCAAAACGATGTTGCTAACCTTTTTTGATATCAGACGGATTATTCATTATGAATTTGTACCAACTCGACAAACAAGTTAACCAAGTTTACTATTTGGAAGTGCTGAATAGGCTGCAAGAAAAAGTTAGACGAAAACGACCTGAACTTTTTACCATCAATTCATGGCTCTTGCATCACGACAATGCACCAGCTCACACGGCACTGTCTGTGAGGGAGTTTTTAGCCAGTAAACAAATAAGTATTGGAACACCCTCCATACTCACCTGATCTGGCCCTCAATGATTTCTTTCTTTACGCAAAGAGAAAGGAAATATTGAGAGGAAGACATTTTGATGACATTCAGGACATCAAGGATAGATAATACGACGACAGCTCTGATGGCCATTCCAGAAAAAAGACTTCCAAAATTGCTTTGAAGGGTGAACTAGGCTCTGGCATCGGTGCATGGCTTCCCAAGGGGAGTCCTTCGAAGGTGACCATAGTAATTTTCAGCAATGATGTATGCAGCACATTTTCTAGGATAAGTTCATGAACTGAATTGTCAGACCTCATACACAGAGCAATTAAAATAAAAGGGAAATAAGAAGCCATATAGAGGAATAAGGGAAAAAATTATACTAAGTGGCAACAGTTGATCATTATGGTGATTTTAGTAAACTGATTGGAACACTTGCTTGGTATTAGGTACTGAGGGAAGTGCTAAGAGTTATATTTGGCCTCCCCTGTAAGGTGAGCTGTTACTCTTATCTTCCATTTTTTAGCAGAAGAAACCCAAGTTTAAACAGCTAAGTAGGTTGCCCAAATTTAGAGAACTAGAATGTGACAGAGCTGGAGTTCAAATTCAGGTCTGGCTTCTAAGTTTTGAATCACCATGTGCTATAATTGCTTCAACTGACAATTTTGCCCTTAGAACTTTTTTTAAAAAAAAAAGACTTTTGATTCAGTAATCCTGATGATGGTAAACCACTGCTAAAACAATTCTAAAAACAGAAAAAATACAGCATTATTTTGTAATAGTGACTAATTGTAAACTGTCTACTGCCTAACCATAGAGAAATGGTGGGAAATAATAATCAACAGACTATTATTCACTTATTAAATCATGTTTTTTATTGAGTTTATAATATGACAATGCAGATAATATAATAAATGAAAAAGCTGAGGAAAGCTGCTAGATTATCACAATACTGTTTTAATATATGCATAGGGTGGCTGGTTAGCTCAGTTGGTTAGAGCATGGTGCTAATAACTCCAATGTTGCTGGTTCGATCCCCACATGGGCCACTGTGAGCTGCGCCCTCCTTAAAAATAAATAAATAAATAAATAAATAAATAGTGTATAAAACATGAAAATTAGTATCTTAAAATAGTAATAAAGATTGTCTTTGGATATTGAAAATATGAATTATTCCAGACTCCTCCCCCTACTTTATCATAAGATAAAGTTCTATATATTAACTATGCATTCCTTTCACAATGGAAAAATATATAGATGATAAAATACAGTGGTTTAAAATTGGCTATGAGTTTTTCAGCAGCCTAGTGACCTATCTGTCAAAATTTTTTCATTAGGTTTATCATAACCTTTTATTCATTCAACAAATATTTATAGTGTGACTTAGTGATGTCCTTGGAGCTATTCTGAGTGTTGGTTATATATACAATCGGTGTAACTTTTATTTAACCAAGCCCCTCAGTTTCTTTCATAGCTAAATTGTTCTCATTTTTTTACTAATGTAAAGTATGCTGCAGTGAAACCTTTGTATACAAATCCTTGTCCACATCAGTACTTATTTCCTGAAGCCAGAATCCTAGGAGTGGAATTACTGAGTCAGAGTACGTAATAGAGTATTTGATATGCATTGCCAAATTGCTTTCCCGAAAGGTATAATTTTGAATAATATAATTATAATATTGTTAAAAATTGACTTTTAAAACCATGAAAGATAAACATTTTTTAATGAAGAAATCCAACAAGGAGAAAAATAAGAGGAAAGAAAAATCTTCTGGGTTTCCAACAGTCTAAGATAGATTCTTTAGTTTTCCTTTTTAAAAAATATAGTTCTGGTCACAGAATACAGTAAATCTTTTGAAAAGAATTTCTTTCAATACTATTAAGTGGCTGGTAGTGTGCAGAAATATTTTCTGATTAGGTAGTTCAACTAGCTAAATCATAATAAACATTATAAAAGACTGTGTCCAGAACAAACCATTGATACAACAACTTGTATAAATCTTGAGGGAATTATGCTGAGTGAAAAATGCCAATCCCAGAAGATTAAGTACTGTATGATTTCATTTATAGAACGTTCTTGAAATGAAAACCTTACAGAAATGTAAAACAGATTTGTGGTTGCCCAGTTAGAGATGGGGTTTGGGGAAGTAGGGGTAGAGATCAAAAGTTCAAGTGAAATCTCCTTGTGATGATGGAAATGTTCTGTGTCTTGCTTGTGTCACTGTGAAAAGGTCCAGGTTGTGATAGTGGTCTACAGTCTTACAAGATGTTGTCTTTGAAGTGAACTAGATAAGGGTACATGGGATCATTCTCTGTTATTTCTTACAACTGCATGCAAATTCACAGTTGTCTCAAATGTTATAATTTAATTTTTAAAACCCTGAGTTTAAAAAGAATACAGAAGACAATGTAATGGATTCCATTTCTGTAGGTCATTAATGGTTTTGTGGAGTATGGTAAACTAGATTTGGAAGAGACCTAGCTCTAGTTTAGTGGCTTGTGACTTGTGATCACGGGCCTACCGGGTCGTCAAAAGTAAGAACAGAGATTTAGAAGCTCTTTAAACATTTTTGAGTTTAATAGATACTGAATATTTGCCCCAATAATGCTATACCAAAAAAACCCCAAAATCTGAAGTTTCTTTGCTTCTGTATGAAATTATTTTTCCTCTATTTGATACTTTTTTATAATACGAATATGTCCTGGTTGACAATTTGGCTTTGAATTAATTTTTAAAATGAGAATATGAATTATTACTTTTAAATGTTATGTTATTGGTAAAATCTTTGAAAACATGGGTTCCATGGGGAAAGGGCATCATCATAAATGCAAGACTTAGGGTGGCAAAAAGAAAGAAAGAAAGAAACTAAGATTGCTAGGCACTGTGTTAATGCTTTCAGAGTGCTTGTTTTAACAATTATGGGATGTAGTTACTATTGTGTCTTCTGTAAAGATAAAAATAAAGGCTCTGAAAGGGTAAATGAGCCACCCAACTAAGAAGTACTAACTTCGTGATTCAAAGCTACATCTTTCTGACTCCAAAACTAGCATCCTTTCTGTCCTCCTTCTCACATCCTACCCTGTATATGAATCTCTTCTACTGTATCACTAATAATTTATCTTCTAGAATTTTTGAAGTCATGCATCTTACTACCAAAAAAAATGTGTGCACACTTCCTCAACGTATTTACATTTACTTATTAATGATATCTGTATAGCTTTTACTAATACATGCATTATAAAGCTTAGTATAAAAGAAATTTTAAAGACATGAGAAATACGAGTAGACATCACAGGTGATTCTCTTGAACACTCCTTTGGGTCTGAGTACTCCGACACGGAGACCCCTGACTTAGACCTTCTTGTAGGCTGTGGACTGTATCAGAATCATCTGGGATGCTTTTATATAATGGACACTGCTGGGCTTCATCTTAGATCCAAGCAATCAGACTCTTGTGGGGGAGGCGGGCCCAGGAATCTGCATTGTTCACAAACTCCCCCAAGTAATTCCTAGCCTGCTAATAGTTTGAGAAGTGTGTAGTACCCTTTCATTATGTTAGGTTGGTGCAAAAGCAATTGCGGTTTTTGCAATTATTTTAACCTTTTAAACCATAATTACTTTTGCACCAATATTTGGGAGTAATTATTACATTTCTTTGTCTTTTTGGGCTGAACATCGCTAATTCTTGAAGTTGTTTCTCATGTGACAATATCCAGCCTTTTCCGCCTCAACATCTAATTTGTTTGAGCCACACCTTCTACTTATATTTAACGTTAACATTCCAAATGTGGTTAAACTTAGTGGCATAGTGAAAGCATAAAGAACCTCAGTCTTCCCATTGGGTAGATGTAAAAAGTTAGAAGAAGAGTGTAAGAAATAACTCATTCTAAAATTGAAACCAAAGGAGTGAAAATAAAAAAAGGATGTGATTAACTATCTGTGGAAATTACCCCAGAAAATAAGTCACTATAAGAGAATATTCGTAAGTTGGCCACAAAAATCATGGAGGTGAGGTCTTCCAAATCTCAGGCAGACCCAGATTTGCTCCCTAAAATCATCTGAGAGAAGGATCAATTTATAGTTTAACTGGTGTATCAGCTAATGCATTACAACACCTGGTTAAGGTAATAGTGAATAAGAGATGCTTTGATGTTGATAAATAGTAGGGAAGCGACAAAAGAAGAATTCTCCATCTGACTGTCCTGGTACTGGACAAGGAAAGTCTGCTGTAATTCTAGAGAATTCCTCTTTCTCTTTGTTATTTAAACTTGATGTTAGGCCAAGTAAAGGGCTGGGCAAGAGTGCGTCTAGGATTCAGTATAACCTGTTACTGCTTTGTATCACTATCCAAGTATTTGCTCAGTTTTTACCTGGACAGAGCACTGAAGTTAGCATCATAAGATCATTATTTGAGTGACATCTGCTCTTCTACCCTGTGATCTTGGGCAGGGTGGCCAGCATGTTTTCCAGTCTATAAAATGAGGTTGATAATGTTTGCCATAAACCATTCATAGGGTTATTGAAAAGCTGAAATAAAATGTATTAAAAGAACCACAAAAACTGTGAAGTACTGCCTATGAGGTGATGAAGCATCAGAGTAGGTGGCTCTTGACAAGAGTCAAATTGGCTGTTTCTTTTCTTCTTATAGCATGGATGTTTTGGGCAACCTGTTTCTTCATAGATAGTCCAAATCTAAACTTCAATGCAAATCATATTAAATTTGCCACATATTCTATGTGAAATAAAATACGAAATAAAGAAAAGGCTCTTAGAGATGTTTGTTGCAGCATTATTTATATCTGAAAACAATGTAAGTCTCCAACTGGAGGAGAATGGTTAAATAAACTTTAAATCACCCATAAGGTGAAATTATGTAGCTGAATAAGTGTTTATGAAACATGTATAATGATATTATAAATATTAATAAGGAGCCTTTAATGATATTTTTATATAATACTATTTCATAAACATAAAAGTGCTTAGAAAAAAATACATAGCAATACCCTGAAATGTCAGTAATTTTTTTCCGAGTGCTAAAATCGTGTGTAATGTCTTGTTTTTAATATATGCATATATTTATCTTTAAAATTGCCATAGGTGCTAAATATGGGAAGCTTTAGGAAACAAGCATCACATTTGGAAAACTTGTTTTTAATGTCAACAAGGATTTTTTTTTTAATTTATATTCGATGATATACATGTGTAACTCCGTGTGTATATGTTATCCCTGGATTGTACTTTCTAATTTGAGATGGGATGGACTCATGTGACCATCTTTTGTAAATAGTAAAGAGACATTCAGGTCTGCACAAGACGAAGAAAGGGTGGTTTTCTACAGCAGGATGTTAACTGTGGCCCTTGTTCTCTCTGCCTCAGGTGCTGATCGTCTGCAGCACAGGCTTGGCTGGGATTATGCTGCTCAACTACCATCAGGATTACACAGTATGGGTGCTGCCTCTGATCATCGTCTGCCTCTTTGCTTTCCTAGTCGCTCATTGCTTCCTGTCCATTTATGAAATGGTAGTGGATGTGTTATTCTTGTGTTTTGCCATTGATACAAAATACAATGATGGGAGCCCCGGCAGAGAATTCTATATGGATAAAGTACTCATGGTAAGTACTCCCGATGCCCTCGACTGCTTTAGGAGCAAAAATACTAATAAAAATAGTTTGCGAAACCTTCTTTATATTCAATTGTCATTATATGCAACAGATTAATTCAGAATTAAACCTGTAATGCTCCTGAATGAAATTAATCTTGGGGAAATGAGGGAAGAAGGCCCTCTTGGCATGGATGAGACCGTTGAAAATCCACCTAGCTAGAACAACACCAGTTAATAGACCTGAGCTCACACTATTCCATGCTGCTGCCCCCTCTCTGCAGTTAGACAAGTCTGAAGTGACTTGTTAAACCTGACTTTTAGCCCTTGAATTAGAACACTGGACCATTGATGTTCTAAGTGCTCTTTCCTGAAGTGGGGCTCAAAGACAAAAGGTCTTATTTCCCAGGTTGTAGCGCCTACCTGTATTTCTCCATCCACCAACTTTCCAAATATTATAGTTGTCAACTCCATTAAAACTCACTATGCTAAGTATGCCAGGCCAAAGTAAAGCCATTTTGTAATGAATACAGATTACTAGACCTGTGACTGGTAGATTATATTGTTTTGTTTTAGTCAAGATCTGAACCTTTACACAGATGTTATATTCAGATTCTTTAGAATGAAGTAGCCTCTGCAGCTTCCTTATATTAGAACCTCAATTAAAACTTTTGGAAAATTGAGAAACTGTACTAATTTAAATACTATTATCATCAATGTCAAATGCTACCAAATTAAAGATGCTTTTTCATAGTAGTACTTGGTTATTGAGCTGTGACATATTCCTATCTTAAGAGTGGCTAATACTGAAGACTAAACCATTAGTGAAATAACAAATCATCTTCCAGAAGCATGGATTTACTTTAAATAAATTAAAATTTTTTTATTTAAAATAAATGTGTTAATTAATAAGCTAGATTCTTTTTGTTTTCCCCAATCATCAAAATATCAAGCAATTTAACTGACCTATTTGGTAATGATTATCTCTTTTACCAAGAACATTATCAACCAAATTTTGGACATTCTCATAATGTCTAAATTATCATTCTAGCTGGTTATTTCCATAATAGAATTTCACCTATGAGCATTGCCTCTCTTTTGTGATTAAGGCATTTAGAAGAAGAGTTTGTTTTTGTGTTTTAAGCCACTGATCAAAAGCAAAGTACACAATACCATTTTCCTTCTTTTAGTTTTCTCTGTAAGAATGATGAGTATGTTTAATGAAGAGGTGCTCTATAAACTTGGACAGGATAGAAATGTTTCCTTAGGGGCGTAATCCCATTTTACCACTTCTGACACGGGTTCTCTGGTTGTTACTCCCTGTCTACCTGCTTTATGGAGTAATTTCAAATCCAGATGGACTTTTTTTAAAGGAGCTTATTTATGGTTTGGTAAAAACAGTTTGCTGAGCTTAGCAGAATTAATGCTTTGTTTTACCTTCTAGGGTTATTTTAAAGAGGAGGCTTATGCAGTAAAACGTTCTTGTTGTTCCATTTAACCGTGATATGGACAAAGTGAAACAACAAATAACAGTGTTCTAAGAGTGGAAAAATAGTCTTTTTAAAAATATTGGGTATTTTCTCTTTTGGACAGAACTAACAGTATCTCTTAACATTATCCTGAGATTGTCACAATGGATGAATGCAAAAAGGATTTCATACCAACAGATTGCAGTCCTTTCCTACACATTTAACAGCGCTTATGTGTGCTACTAAATATTATTTATTGCTGTGATTTTAGGCCATCCATTTACCAATACTGAGTAAAAAAACTGTAAATCTTCTTTAGCATTCATCTACCAACCAAAATCTGAAAGGACCTAAGAATTTATGCCATTTGATCCTTATTTTGCAGGAGTTTGTGGAAAACAGTAGGAAAGCAGTGAAAGAAGCTGGTAAGGGAGGCGTCGCTGATGCCAGAGAGCTAAAACCGATGGTAGGTGGAGATGAGGAGGTTGCCAGCCTCCAAGAATTTCACTTTCACTTCCTCTCTCTCTCTGTCTTCACTGACTGCACTTCTTCAGGAGAGGCTTTTGTTATCTGTATCACGCAGGATGTGTTGCTCTTTCTGTTTGTGTGTTTACCCATCACTTGGATGGCAGAATTATTGTCACAACTGAGACCACCTTCTGTAAAAGTAAGCTGAAAGGAACATCATTGTCACAATGAAAAGTGGTCCTGGCAGGGTAGGGGATGTTTTTATCCCTAAGGTAAAATTGCTGTTTCTATTGTTTTCTTTTTAACTGTCAGTGTTTAGTTTTCATGGGACTGAACATTTGGTTGTACACTTGAACTGACGGTTTGTTTTGTATCGTTTTGGAAGGTGCTAATAGCAATTCCTTTCAACTTGCTAAAATCCATATTCCCCCATTTTTTAATATCGGTTTGTTTATGTTGCTGTCTTTTCCTCTTTGCTGACTTTCTTCTGTTGCCTGGATTGTACTTTCTTTGTTTCTGAAGCTATTTTTCAGTAGCAAGCAAGTCTATTTCCATCAACACTCGCATTTCCCACTCAGTAAGAAAACCTGGTCTTCTCCAACCTCAGCTTAATTGTGAGAAGGATAAATTGTCTCTGGTCAGTGACACATATATTCTATTTTCATTTGAAAAAAGCAACCTAAAGTTAATCAGTGTGAGAGAATCCTGAGCTGCTTTTTCCCTGAACATTCTCACTGCATAACAATAGATGTCTCTTGCATATATTGCTCTAATTAATGTTTATTTTACAAATTTCTTGCTCTTAAATAGCATGTTTATCTCAAAATATAATAAAATTGCCTATACTCTTAAAGAGTTAATTTTAAGCAATGGGCTTTCTGACTGCATATGATGCCCAAAAGTGGGAAGACTCTTCTTTATACTTTGATAAATGGTTTGAGTCATAGTGTTCCAACTTAAGAAATATATAGTATAAAACAAGCCCATTTAAGTATGTCAGAATAAAGGAATTGCGTTCATTTAAAAGGAGTGGGGAAGGCTATATATATATATATATATGCAAAATGATTGTATATTCAACCTAAATTAAAGTCTTAGCAGAATGTTTAGATATAAACTCTTTTCCTCTGTAACTTCTTCCAGTGACTATTTCGGTGTTGCTCTCAATAGCATTGATGATTAGAAAGCAAAATATCAATATTTAGATTCCCAAGGCACAGATCACTCTAATCATAGGTAAAAGGATGAAGAATGGTCGTATAGCTCTTAATTTTACGTGTACATTAGCCTGAACTGGATTGAAGAATTGAGTGTGTAAGGGGCATCAATCAGCAAAACCTCCAGTCAAGTCTCTTGCCTCCCTACCCCTTCTTTCTGTACCCCTCTTACTTCATGTAGGCTGAGGGGGGCTGCAGTGAAGATTCTGCCAACCCTGTAGTGGCATGACATGACCCTTTTCTGTCTTTCCAGTGGTTGGAGTTTCCAGTAAATTATTCTGCAGTAATAAGCATTTAAAGAAAGGGAGACCTATTGGGAGGTGTAAGACTAGCTAGTTTAACCACGAATTGGCATATATTTCTGTATTCTTGAGGGAAAGATAGATGGATTGTGGTAGACCAGAATGCAAGTATACCTTCTCTTATCTAAACCCCTAATTCATAGTTAATAACACGAGGAGAATGCCCAGGTTATGTGGCGTTCTACCAGAAGCGAAAAATTTAGAAAGATTAGTTTTCCCTAATATTGCTTTCAGTTTTAAGTTAATGACCCTTAAACAATGCATTAAAATCTTCATTCAGTTTTTGCTTTTATTTTTTGTTGCTCATCAGTTCATTGCTTGCAGATTAATTGCAAAACCCTCAGCTTTGTCCCCAAATACATCTTTTATGTTCATTGTTCTTCTGGTGCTTTGGACACTGTAGCATTTGGTCCGAAGAATGATGTTTTAAGTGGTTAAAAAACTCAGAAGTGTAAAATGTTGCTCACAGGGTAGTTACATTTTTTAAGCACATGAGTACCTCTAATTCTTATCTCATTTCCACAGTGTACATGGTAAGAGTTGACCCCCTACCACCACCACTATCTTTTATGTGTCCTTAGGATTATCTGAGAAATTACCCCCTACTATTTGGGAGACGGTAGAATTTACAATTGTGTCCTGTATTTGCTTGGTTTAATTCACATGGTGTTCCCTTAGATGTAAGTTCTATAAAAAAGCATCAGACCTATTTTGCCATATCTGTAGAAATACGCTGTTTGAGTTCCCTGTCTATCTTCCTCCTTAGTGGGATATTTTAATTTAGGGTTTATTTTTAGTCTATAAAATAATATTCAGGAAAATGAGGTTTTAAATTTTTCTTTTGACAGAGGGATCATTGAACTAAATATAAGTACTCCTGGTTTTCCTCTTGGACATTTTTTTGCGACAACTTACTAGTTAAAGAAACTTTGAAGATTTGTGAGGTCTTTCTCTAAATTTTTGAAAATGATTTTAGAAAAATTTACCAAATGTGGTATAGAGGTTTAAAAAAAGAAACATTCTGGCCATGTGCTTGTACAGGAAAGAAGCTACAGAGGAAAGGAAAGGAAAAAAACAAAACTGGGCACTATAGCAATATAGTCGGGAGAAGTATTCTCTGCATTTGTCAGAGATGACCCAGAGGGCAGCGTGATTTCCAACATTCATATGAATTTCAGCCCCTGGAATATAGGTTCAGAGAAGGAGGAGTCTCAGTCTATTTTGCCTTGTTGCTATATCTGTCCATTTTTGTATTTGTACCATCATTCATGATCTTGTTTTAATGGTAATTGTCTAAGATTATACTCTGTATGACTTTGTTTTCTAGGCTTCGGGAGCAAGTTCTGCTTGAACCTAGCCGACCATTATGGAACCCATTGACATTCCAAAATATATATACACATAACTATGTATTTGTGTGTGTGGGTGTGTGTATATATGTGTATGTATATATATATAGACACACACACACACCCATAATCAGCCAAAATCAGAGAAAAGGAACAGGGATTTAATACCTTTTTTATGCTTATTTTTGTCAAACATGTACTCCTTTCATACGGGTGGCTTTTACAAGGCAACTGCCGTCATTTAATGTTTTCAATTGTAATTGTCTTAATGGAAATGTTAAGATTCATATCTGATTAACATTTTTAATAACTTAGAGGAGATTTTAACTTTAGTTATTTAAATTAGGTAAAATTGTTGTACCGAATTCTCTGTCTAAAGTTTATTCAGGGGTGATTTCCCTGATGTGTGCATAAAATCAAGATCTTATTTTACTGATGCATACATCCTAGTGGGATGAGACTAGGCGTATGCTTTCAGATAAATAAGGAATTACTCCAGTCAGTTTTCCCCAATCAAAGAAGCCATGTCATTTTACTTTTAGAAACATGCAAGTGGGCCCGATAGGGGAATTTTCATAACCGCTCACGCATTTGTCAGCCAACATTAAAAAGTAACCAACTCCTCAGGTATTTGTAGTTACCCTAATGCTTATATATAAGAGAGTAGGTAAAAAAAGAGAAGGGTAGATAATCTTTCTTATGCAAACTTTTTTCTTATGGTTTGTCTTTCTTTCATTTTTGACTTCAGTAGCACCCTCCACACATTTGTGTGCCTGATTTGAAAGGAAGCTGGAGCACCCAGCAAGTTTAGCCTTTACGTTTCCGTGTATTGATCTGCAGATTAAGTAATGCTTGGAGGAATAAAGAAGGGAGAGAAACAGGGAACACAAAGCATTGAAAATTTCAGTGCTTGGGTTCCTGCATTGGAGGAACTTGAGTAATTTAGGGCTAGATCGCCATTTTATTCAAATGCTTGCTATAAAATCTGAAAACTAACGGGCGGGTGCTCCTTTCTTTGGCAATTCATGAAGCATCCAAAATTCTACAATGTTTAACTGAAAATTGGTTAATGTTTTGATCCTCAAGTGTTTGTTTTTTTGTTTGTTTGTTTGGGGATGGGTTATGGGCTGTTCGGTTTTGTTTGTTTTTAATTCCTGAAGCTTACCAGATATGAATGGCTAATATTCCATTATTCTGCTTATTGTAATGGTGAATGCTTTAAGAAAAAAAAATGTAATTTGCTAAGAACAATTCATGATCTGTTTATGCGATAACTCCTTTTTGTTACAATTTTTTTAAAAGAAGCTATTTTTGTTAATGTAAAGTAAATATTTCAGAGCAAATTTTTTAAACTTATTGCACTAAATACGGGCTCTGTACAAAAAAAAAAAATAGCCTCAGCATTTTATCATTCCATAGAAGGAGAATCTTTTGAAAGAAAGCATTGCCTCCTACCAGAATTAGTGAATTAGACCGGTTTTATGGAAATGTGTACATTTAATGTCACGAGGGCTTAATCAACAGCTGTTTGCTAATGTGCTTCCTTTCAGAGGGTTGGACCTTTAAATTGCTGCAAAAGGTAAATTGTATTTTTTTTTAAGTATTCGTTTTCTTTACTCTAGCTAGGCTGAAATTTGCTGAATGCCTTGGTTTCTTTTCAAAGCTCATGTAATATTTCTGATTTTTCAGAATATTTGCAATAAGAGTCTGATTTTTTTTTTAACACACAATTAAGAGCTCATGTCTTGGCAAGATCTGGAAAATCAACATTGTGAGAGTAGCTATTTTGAATCAATAATTCTCCAGAAGTTACCATCTAACATCGCCAAACAGCACCATTATACTCTTTTATATCATTTGAAAGGAATAAATATAATTACATAACTAACAATTATCCAAATAGGTGAGAGAGCAAATCATCTAAGAAAATTCAGAATACCTTCTGTTTCATAGCCACACAGATTTTGGACATTAAGAAATATTGGGAACTAAATTTAGGATTGGCAAAAATCTGGAAGATGGGTATCAAAACAGAAGACATTCCAGCAGCTAGCTATTTTAGGAGGTGTCCCTCCAAAGTGACCTGACGGAAGGCTTGAATTTGGAAATTAGTTTCTACTCAC
Source organism: Rhinolophus sinicus (assembly GCF_057876585.1). NCBI lineage: Eukaryota > Metazoa > Chordata > Mammalia > Chiroptera > Rhinolophidae > Rhinolophus > Rhinolophus sinicus. The sequence continues at coordinate 24,492,153 of NC_142516.1, read as the reverse complement.
TTGGACATCCCAACATGATGGACTTTTGCTGCTCCCTGATCCATATGCTCGCAATCTCAACTATTTGGAAGCCACCAGGAATCCTTTCTAATTATCATTTGCAACTAGAACTGTATAATCAGAAAGAAATTTTGTATTTTTGTATAACTTGATTGTGTGCCATTTTATATAACAGGTCCTGTTTTACAAAATAAATTCTGTTTTACTAACATTGTGTTTAGAAATTATGATCTATGTGTAACCATGTCATTTGAGTTCCAAATTAACTGCCAGGCTGTTTTCCTTAAGTCAATTTGTGTGCCCTATAGGAAGATATATGCAAGTATGCATATGTATTACCCAGGCACACAGAGCAATTTGATATATAGAATATCACTCTCCTATGAGTTTCATCCCTTGATTCATTTTATAAAACCTCACAGAGGATTTTTTAGCAATATTTAAATGTTTTGAGGTTATGTTTGGATGTTCCTGCTGCCTCTTTCATCCATCGTAAGTCGTTCTTCAGCTAGCTATGGGCTGCCTTATTGCTGTTCGCTCTCTGCCTCCATCTTCTGCCCAAGTGAGAATAGATGAAAAACAAAACTTATCTGTGTAATGGGGTTACCTGACTAATTTTCTAAACCACTGACTCTTGTGTTGTGGTTTTGTTTTTTTCCTGTGGTAGACCCTCAGAATTGCATTCAGGACTCCTATCTCCAGTGGTAGTTGGGGTCCTCCATTGTAAATTGTGATCACAGTGGCCAGAGTATCATGATGGCTTCTGCCATCAGATAATTTAGGCTCTTATGCATGATGTAGACTTTCGAGGCTCCTGCCTCAAGATTAACCTCTGCTGTAATGTCGTGTGGACAGGAAAAGGTGGTATTTCCACATAAATTGAAGAGACCCATCTTGTGTGGGAGGCTTTAAGTTAACATTAGGAATTTAGGGCTTTGAGATTGTATAATCCTTGCATGGATGAGCAGAGCTCAAAGCAGGTTGTTCCTTTAAACCATTTAATGCAATGTTTAATGTTTAGGATTAAAGCTTTTATCCTATCCTATAGCATAATGAAATCCTAAATTATTGCAATTTAAGTAGCTTAAATGTGTGTTGGTCACCCAATTTTTTCCATAATGGTTGAGGAGGAGGCACTCACTGAGTCTATTTAAAAATTATGCTGGAAATAAGTGTTTCCTCTGTAGAGATACTCCCTTCCTCTTTTTCTTTTTTTCAGCAAAGGGCATTAAGCTGCTGATTCCCAGTACCACTGATCTTGCTTGGTATCTGCCAAGGGGCTCTCTTGCCTCCCTAGGCAGTTACAGGATTTCATCCCAATAGGAAATAGTGAGGAGATGATCCCTACCTTTCTCCTGGTCATGAGCTGCTTTAAACCAGAGTAATGCTTCTCCTATCCCTTGCCTCACAGCTAAAGGGACTGCAGGCACCAAATATTTGTGAGGCCCTATCACTGCCCCGGAGGCTTCAGCCATTTTCAGCATGCGCCACCAGCTAAAGGCCATGTCAGGAGGTCTCCCCATCTGCAAAATAGAATTCTGGGATCAGTTCCAAAACCAGAGTTGCCAGTTTTGTTATTGTTGGTCAATAACCTTCTCGTTTGAATTTTGGGAGTTTCCAAGTAGCCTTAACATAGCCTCTGAGAAGTTTCCTTCAGAAAGGACTTGAATCTTTCGCCTTTCAATAAATAAGTTCTCTGCTGTTCTTTCACTGTTACTTACAAAAAAAAAAAAAAAAATCCTCAGAGTCAAAGCTTATGAAGGTACCAGCCACAGTGAATTTCTGTGTTCTTTTCATATATTCCATCTGACAAATAGGAATGCCCTGTAATGGCTTGCCTAGAGTTGTTAAGATGTGGGAACCCACACTGGAAAATTGTGGGTTCATAAGTAAATGCATAAAGCAGAGATTTATGTATAATGTATTCACAGCATAGAATGCCTTTTGCTTTAAATGCGTATTCATGTATCTTTGCGCACATGATGCGTGTTAGCACTTCTGAAAAGAAGGCTCTGTTCAGATACACTGGCTGCTTTTGGAATTAGCTCATCTTTGTTTTATGGCATGTAGCCCAAATTTTCAAAAAGGAGGAGCTTTGAACGTGCCAAGAGAAAATCTAAAGCTAGCAAACTAAAAACAAAAAGCTAAACATGTTGTATACACTCATAAATTTAAAATAGCACACTTTCCCCCATTCTGATTGCATGAGTTTGAGCCAAATTATTATTCTCCAAGTTTTAAGAGGAAAATTTTAATCCAAGATGTAAATCTTTGAAAATATTTCTTATAAAAAAATTTCAATGCAAAATTTATAAACTTGAAATTTTCTGTGGAAAACCATTCTTTTCCATACAAATACTATAGTAGTCTTTCTTCCTGCTTATCTCCTTGATTTTTAGGTGTGTAAAAACCGATAAATGACGCTCCCATTTCAGTATTGCCTGAACAATGATCAATTTTGTAAATTACATGGGCAGAATTTAAGTCTGATATTTTCCAAAGGAATTCATTAGCAAATTTGTGGAAAAGACATGAAATTGTTAGGGACCCAAATGCTAGGCTATTTTATTCAGTGTTGATACTCAGTTTTACAACTTCAGCAATTTCCTGAGGAATAAACCCTTCAGACTAGGAAGTTCAGGAGAGTAAAGCTTTCAGGTTACTCATAGTCTAGTCAAGATCTCGTTGAACATGAAAACATTGTAATTCCCAAATGTTTCAGAAATTTTTCACTTTTATTCGCTAAAACCTGAATTTAATATTTGATACTCAGTAGCAGGTTCTTAATCTTTTGAGGGGACGTGGGCCCCTTCGAGAAGCTGACAAAAGCAATGGACTCTCTCTCAAATGCACATAGCCCGTCTGTGAATATCTAAAATGCTAATAAGAATTTCAGGGTCCTCATACTGCCGGTCCCTACCCCACTATCCATCCCCTCAGAGAGAACGAGCACAAGTCAGAGGCAGCTCTTAAGTTTGTTTGATAATATGTTTTGAATTGACTTAGTGATTAAGCCTCCACTGAAGATACTTTTAAGGTGGTACTTACCAGCTTCTGACCTGGAATCATTTTTATGACTTGGTCTTTAATTTAGTACCAGCTTTGGAAATTGAAATCACACTAATCTGAATGAATAACAAGATGGTCAACACTGAATCTTCAAGACAGTAAGATTTCTTTCCTGTGAGGGTGTATGTGTGGGGGGTGGGGAGGATGGATTTTTGGCAAGTTAGCAAATTATTTGCAATGGACAAGAAATCCAAGAAATGAATATGGAATCTTTGTAATTTTCCATTTACCAAAACACTTGATATTTTTTCATCGTAGCTCAGAAATGACATGTGGCAGTGTTATCAGTAGATTACTGTCTAAAAATATAAGTCAGCATGACTGGAACAGTTGAAGATGATAAATTCGCACACTCAGTGTAGTCCACAGTTGACAAAGTTTCAGTGGAAAGTTGGAGGAGCAGATACTGGGAGAGAAATTCAAAAGTTATTTTTCTCTACATAAATCAAGGAAGTGTTTCTTGTTCTGAGTGTTTTCAGTCACCACTAGAGCAGCCTTGAACTGCTGCCAATGTGACTGCCTCCACTCCCCACATCCACCCTCTTCTTCCTTTAGGAAACACGTGGATGTCTTCATACCGGTACCTTACTACTAAGTAAGCATGCTGCATTTACATGGAGAGCCCTCAGGGTCCCTGAAAAAGGTGGCAGAAACCCTTAAAGGAGCTTGAAGTACTTTTGATTCCAGTGGGTCATGACTTATGGTCAGATAGCAAACCATTACCTACCATTTTTAAGCTAAAGAAAGTAGAGGAAATCCTGTAACTGGCTGGTGAAAAAAGTAATCAGCTCACTACCCCTTCTCCCACTCCTAGAAAAGCTTTAACAAACTGTCCACAGGAGCAAATGGAGAGACTGCTGGTGGAAATTCCTTTATTGGATGGAAAAGGGCTTAAGGCCAGTGTGAATATCTACATTTGATATGACCTTTTGTCCTGGAAGTGTATAACTTAAAGGCAATATGCTAACCTTCACATAGTAATCTGAACCCACCAGCTAGGAAATTCGTTTGAGATAGTTATTTTTTGAGGAATACGTGTTCTGCCATTCCATGTAAGTAAAAGGAAGCCTTGAAAAGACCTGAGGACTAAATGGACACAGGACAGGGTGAAGGTACTGCCAGCATCCTGCAGACCATTCTACCTGCCACGGGAATGAGACAGTTAGAGGACAGCTTTGGGGGCTGATGATTTGAGACAGACTAGTAAGTCAATTTTCGTCCTCTGTGTTTAGTAGTCTGCTCAGAACTACTTTTTGGCCCCTCTTGTTTTTGCTAGTTTTGATTTTCAGAAACATCACCTGGGGAAAGTTACCTTCTGCGTTTCCTTAGAGCTACTAGATTATGCTGTGTTGTTGGGGTTTTCGGATTTCTTTCCTCCCATAGAAGGGTACTGGGAGCTCCATAATGAATAGAAGTTTCAATTGTATAGTTATACTAACAAAAAGGTGGGGGGAAAAGTGTGGGAGGTACCTAACAAAATGATAGGCGCTCTGAGAAAACAACCAAAGACAAAAGCATATCTTCTGAAGACCAAAGGTCCAACCTTAAGTTCTTGTTGGCACAGTCTATCTGAACTCCTGGAGTTTAGATTAAAGCTCCTGGAATAAGGCAGCCAAGCTTTAAAGATCAGCCGGTGCACTAGGGACCTGCTGTTGACCTCGCAGGCTCTGAGCCTTCACATCCAGTGTCAGGCCCAGCACAGCATACGGGGTGGTGTGAACAGAAAACACACCTCAGTGTGTCTTGATTTCCCAGTGCTACGCAATCCAGCCTGGGAAGTATGTTGTGGTGCCACATATTTCTCAGTCTGATGCCTTTTTTGTCTTTTTTTTTTTCCATACACATTCTATTTCCTAGTGTCAAAATGAATTTTGTATCACGTCCTGTCTTTGTCCGTTACGAACTATAGGATCACAGTTAAGCCTTCCATGAATTCTATAGTTCGGGGTCTTTTACCTTAGCATTCTTTTGAGTTTTTCCTTATTGCTGTGTCACTACACTGTATTCAGGTGGGGAAACAAACATGTAGGTGCTTGAACATGCCCCACAGACACGGTTGTAGCCCTAGTATTTGTGACTTATTATTGATATTGTGCAGACTTTACGAACAGAGCATTATGCTCTCAGAGGACTTTAAAAATATGTATATTGAGCAATTAACTTTCTGGAGTTATCAAATCTTGCTGGGAAATTAACTTCCAAGAGCTCTGAATTGGATGGAATTCCATCTGGCTTCAGAGTACAATGAGCCTATATGAAATGGAGCTTTGAAATGTTTTTCTTGTGCAGAAATATGAACTAGAAAAAAATGCTGATCTAATGCTAAGTTTTCTCTGTGTACTGACTCAGTTGCCAGAATTATAATGAAAACTGTATTTTAGTCTAACAAATGTATAGAATTTTTTATGTAATAAATAAAATTTTATAGGAAAGCATGTCATTGTCTACTGTGTCGTAACACTTCCCCATGCCCAGGGTGGTGATTAAATAGTGTAGAGGAGAAAAGTAATTTTCCCCCTACCCTTATGAGTTCTTAGCTGAGATCCCTGTAACGGAAGACAAATTGATGAGAGGAAAATCACGCAGAAATTTGTTAACATGTATACCTCATGGATACGTGGGATATACCAGGGGAAAATAGGAATAACTCCCTCAGGTGGCTTAAAATTCAAGCTTAAATACCATCCTAATAGGGAAAGGGGAGGAAGGAGGTAGGTCTTTTAGAGGAGAGTAAATGATTTTCAGGAAAGATGAATGAGCCCTTAGAAGAATAGATGGGGGGTATGATAGCTTGTGAGAAAGTTTGTCTGGGTGTGCTGTCGACCTCTACTCTATCCTGTGATAAGAGTCAGTCTTCCCTGGTTGATGAAACTCCCAAGAAGGGGATTGATGGCAACTGAGTTCCTTTTGCAGGGTCTGTCTTTAGGCAGATAAGGAGAGTTCAGAGAAAGCCTCTCCCTGCGTTTGCTGTTTTTCAAGTGCCTACAGCTCAAAATAATCAATATTCCAAAGAGGCATATTTTTGAGGTAGCATGTCCTGAATTACAGTCATATTTTGGGGGTGGCATATTCTGCTACTCTTCAATAGGAAGTGATTGTGGACAACATCTTGGTTTCAGTTTAGGTCAGTATGCTGTAAGGGTTCCCTAGAATTTCCCAGCTGTTCCTTCCTAGCATCTCAGCGTGGCCTGGGGTCCATGAAGTATGAAATATAAATGTATTAAAAACTAATTTCTGAAGTACAAAGTTCATCCACTGCCCAGGGAGGATTCCTAGTTGGAGTCCGAGTCTCCCTGTGAATGCTAAGATTGCAACTAAAGTCAATCATCAGGCAGAGTAGAAAAGCCTGTTGGATAAGGTTTGTCATGGAAAACACTCATCGTGCTTGCTACAGTGCCCTGGACATAAATTGAAACCAGGATCTGTGCTAAGTTAGTAGGTTTGTGGAAGACCTTCTTTGGCAATACCAATAAACCTCTCCTGATGTGATTTGTAATTTTGGTTTTTTTCTTGAGAGGCTGCTATACAGACCGCTTTTTATTAGCAAATGTGAGTAATGCCCAGCTCATAGACCTGAATGTTTAGCTATACCATCTTGCCAAAAGGAGTTGTTACAGAACATTTGTGAGGGGCCCTCAAATACTGAAGGTGTTTGAGATGCTAAGGAATATTAGCTAGTCTGGACTTAATTCTTTGTGTGTGTGTGGGGGGCTGATTCTAATGCCTATTTACACAATTTCTTGTAGGTGTGACAATTAAGTTCGCAAACTTGTTGCAACACTGTTGCTAACCTTTTTTGATGTCAGAGGGATTATTCATTATGAATTTGTACCAACTGGACAAACAGTTAACCAAGTTTACTGTTTGGAAGTGCTGAAAAGGCTGCGTGAAAAAGTTAGATGACCTGAGCTTTTTGCCAACAATTCCTGGCACCAGCTCACACGGAACTGTCTGTGAGGGAGTTTTCAGCCAGTAAACAAATAATTGTATTGGAACACCCTCCCTACTCACCTGATCTGGCCCCCAATGACTTCTTTCTTTACCTGAAGATAAAGGAAATATTGAAAGGAAGACATTTTGATGACATTCAGGACATCAAGGGTAATATGACTACAGCTTTGATGGCCATTCCAGAAAGCCTTCCAAAATTGATTTGAAGGGTAGGCTAGGCACTGGCGTCTGTGCATAGCTTCCCAAGGGAAGTACCTTGAAGGTGACCGTAGTGATATTCAGCAATGAGGCATGTAGCACTTTTTCTAGGATGAGTTCGCAAACTTAATTGTCAGACCTCATTAGGCCACCTAGTGATTGGAGCTTGTAGAAAGCTTCACATCTCCTGAAAGTACCCAGAATTTTTTTTCTCTGTTTGGCTATGAAAAGCTTACTTTATTCAATCTCAAATTTTAGAAAATCAAGAAAAAACTAGAGGATTTCTTTTAAGAAGTATACTATTTGTGCACTGTAGGATAATATGTACTAAGTCATGATTGAAATTCGAGTTTCTTCAAATAGCCTTTTTAGCTCTCAGCTCTTACAGGTGTTGAAAGATTCGGAAAGAAGCCAGTGTCCTATGAGGGTTTTTGGCCTTATACCTTTGACCAAGTTTGCTGTGGGACTAACCCACAAGACCATGCCCCTTCACATTGTTTGGTTGTGGCAAAGTAGCTGTAAAAGTAAAAAATGCTTTGTGCCTTGAATTTGAGAGTGTGTATTTACTGTTCAAATCCTGAGAAAAATTACTGTAGAAGATGCACCTAGCTTAAATTTAGGATTCCAGAAAACGCAAAGCTAAACTATTAGGCCATTTCAAGGGCTTATCAGCAATTTCAGTAGAAGTCTTAGAGCTCTGTCGGTAGTTTGAAGCTCCCTAGATAGGTATGTCAGACTCAAGAGGCAACAGTTATTGCTTTCCAGGCAAAACGACAGGGCTTTCAGTTATCCAAACTCATCCTATAACCTTACACTTGGACACAGGATGGAAGGGGTTTGTGTTTGGTCTATTCTCTCCATCTGCCAGAAAGGATTCTCACAGCCTACAACAAAATAACACAATTTTAACACAAACATTAAATTAAAAAGAAGCAGGTAAAAATTGAGCAAAGGAGATTAGCTGTATAAGAAACCCTAGGCTGAATTCTTAATTTTTCTGTCAATCCTAAAAAGAGAAAATCAAGAAAGGTACATAGTTTTACATGTCTAATAAAAAGCATTGAATATAACTTAAAGGCATTAAAAATGATGTTAGTAATATTTACTGATTTGGAATAATGTCTACAATATAGTCAAATGGAAAAGGGAGTAAGGCAGTATGATGGCATGATCTCATGTATGTAAGAGTCTTATACATTTTTTAATGACTAAAGGTATAGTAGATGCTCTCTTAACTAATACTATAGGCACTGGTAGTTGATCGGTTAATTGAAAATTTTCATTAAGGAGGAGAATCATAAATGAAATGTTTTTTAAAAAACCACAAGTAAATATTCATGGGCCCATCTTTGGCATAGGTGTAGTTCCTTTTTCATGATTCTGATTCCTCTGAAGTTGTCTATTGTCTTTTTTTCATTAACCATCCCAATAATGCAACCACCCAAAAATGTACTAATGTGAGATATTGATTTCTTCAAAATCGATCAAGATTTAGAGATGCTTATGAAGCCGACTGAGTATAGACGCCCAGATTTTTGTAATTTCTTTCCAATGTTTATACTCACCCATATACATATAACACGAGAGTAATATTTTTAGTATCTTTATAGAGTGTTTCCAAACCATTCAACTTAGTTTTCATAGAAATTACTCTTTATACTAATTTTAATCAATATACATAATATTTAAATAATCATATCATTAGAATAACAATTGCACCTGGCAGGACATGTTGGAGCAAACACACCTGACTCTTGCTAAGCACAGTTCCCTAATGTTGAGAAAAGAGTACACAGGCCCCTGAGCGTCGGCCTCACCCCAGGAACATTCAGCCTGATGTAAACATCAGCCAGTACATTCTACAGAGGACCAGACAGTGTCCGTTATTCTGGCAAGGTGGTTAGTGCTAGTCAGCTAAGAAAGTCACCCTTTTCACATAAATATAATAATTATGGTTATCTCTGTGTTACAGGATTATGGATAGTTTAATTATTTTTCTTTGCTTATCTGTATGTTTAAAATATAGTTTTTTAATACAAAAAAGTATAGTTCCATTAAAAAGCAAATAGCCAGGTAAGTAGAATAAATGACAATAACTAAACCCTTGTGATAATAGGACAATGGAGTACAAGGGAATATTCCCCAAACAAATTCTATTATGTTTAAGACTTGAATAAAGCTAACATATACCTCAAATGAATATGAAAGGAAAGAATCCATTTAACAAGTGGTGTTTAGGACAATTGGCTTTCAGTTTGAAAACAAATCTAAGTCAAATCCAAATGGATTAAGGGGGTTTTGTTTGTTTAGACAATGAAAAGTTCAGGGGAAAGAGTGGGGGCAACTTAATAAATTTTGAAGGATTAGAAAAAGAAAAATAGAAGCAATAGACTGGTGGGAGTTTGTGAGATCCACATCTCACATTTTGTGGAAATGTGATGAGTGAGCCCACTTCAGAGGCATTTACTCTGCCTGTCTATAGCAGCGTATCCACTTTCATTCAACAAACGTTTCCTGAGACTCCTCTGGTCAGCCAGATTTGTATTCCGGGAACTCAGTGGTAAATATTCACTCCCTGATCATAAGTAACTCACAACTTAATGAGGGAGATAGACAGCAATAAGGGTTATGATAAGTACAGGTGCTTTGGGAGCAATTGGGAGATGATGGGGTCATTGGGAAGAAGCTCTCTGAGCTAAGTCTTGAAGGATGAGCAGGAATTAGCCAGATGATGAAAGGGGAGGCGGGGGGAGGAGAGAAGAATTTTACCCAGAGGAATAGCATGGGCAATCCAATAGTAACATGAGAAAACACTAGTGGTTTAGGATGTCCAGAGCCAAGAATATGTGGATGTGTAGAAAGAGGTGACCCTGGAGAGGACACAGAAGTCTTGCCTGTGCATTCAGACCTAAACTGAGAGGTGATGGGAGCCTGTCATGGGATTGGAGGGGAGACAGGAGGACGGGAAGAGGAAGATTCCAGTGGGAAATCTAAGAGCCCTAGTGACTAGATCTGGGGGGGTGGGGGGGGCAGGGAAAAGAAACCGTGGCGGCCTACACTCAGCATGGTATATGCCACTGCTTCATTTAAAAATAGGGGTTTGTGCCAGATGTTCAAGTTCATCCAGTCTCTGATTCTCTAATTCACTGAATATTGGAAATATTTACCATTTCTTCTCAATGCCATCTGATGCAAAAATCTCTGTAATGAGACAAAGGAGCCAGTAGGAGAGGAGTTTAAGAGGTTAAAAATATTTCTCTGTGCCAACAAAATATTTTCCCCTTCCCTGATGAATCAAATCTACCTTTTGGTTTTCATTTATGAGACCCCCCAACCTAACAGTGGCTTATGCAGCTTAGAGGTAACTGCAGACAAACTCTTTCTTAATGGTTCTAACTCTGCTTTTCCACAATGTCACCTTAAACATCTGTGTGCGTCTATGCTAACAAACATGCAATGTATTTTTAGTGCATGTGTATTTACATATTTGTGCTCCACTTTTTTTCTAAACAGGCTTAGATACAAAAAGATTATTAAAATAAAAATAGAAAAGCAAATATATAAACAGGAAGAAATAAATATGGCATACTCTAAGACTGATACGGTCACTATACAAGGCATTAAATACTTTGACCTCCCTAGCAACGTGAAAAAATAAAAGGAAAACACCAAGGTTTATAGAATTTTATTCTTTGATGGAAGAGGTATATGAATTCTTCAAGTTACTGTGAAAGCAAAAATAATCTGCGTCTAGTTTTTGAATTGGGGTTTGGAGGTGCTGAGCTGATAGAGTCCAAGCTTGTAACTTCCTGATTCTTTTGCTTTTATTACTTCCTGATTTGATTCTTTAACGGAATTTGTTATCTTGTCCTTATTCAGATCTGCCTCGATTAGAGCTTATAAGCCACATTCTTAAGTATAAATAAAACAGAAAGGTAGTCTTTGTTTATTCCAAAGCCTTTTGCCAAGTCCTCTATTCAATAAGGATACAGAAATGAAAGACCCAGTCTTTGCCTTCCCAAAACCTCACAGTCTGTTTAGGAAGGCAAAGGGGTAATAAGCAGAGGATTGTAATATAGTGTATAGTGTACCAGCTGCTCTAACAGTTAACTCAGGAGCAGCACAGAGACTCCCTGAAGAATGGAGGGGCAGGGAGACAGGGATGAGATGAGGTAAAGAAGCCTTTTGAGGAAGGGTGGTAGTGTTCCAAGCAGACACATGAAATTGGAGCAGTCAGCAGGAATCAGATCTTGAGGGTCTTGTGAGCCATACTAAGGGACTTGATTTTATGCTGAAGAAAATGTGGAGTCACCGAAGAATTTTAAGCAAGGGAGTGCTTGGTGATATTTGCATTTGGGGGCAGGGGGAGAATCACTGTGACAGCAGTGGGGGGAACTTAACCTGATAGAGGGTGTTTAAGGAAAACTCCCAGCTAACATCATACTCAATGGTGAGCTTTGCCCCTAAGAACAATAACAAGGCAAGAGTGCCTTCTCTTGCCGTTTCTATTCAACATTGTACTGAAGGTTCTAGCTAGGGCAATTAGGTAAAACATAAAAATACATACATACATACATACTTAAAATACACCCAAATTAGAAAAGAAGAAGTAAAATTATTTCTCTTCTCAGATGACATTGTGTTATATAGAGAGAAATCATAAAGAATTCACACACACACAATTAGAATTAAAGGAATTAAGCATTGTTGTGGGATACAAGATCCATGTACAAAAATCCGTTTTATTCCTATGCCCAGTATCTTTTCATGATTCTTCTCTGGAGCTACTACTACTGTCTAACGGTGATTTTTTTTTTTTTTTAAGTTTATTGGGGTGACAATTGTTAGTAAAATCACATAGATTTCAGGTGTACAATTCTGTATTACATCATCTATAAATCCCATTGTGTGTTCACCACCCCAGAGTCAGTTCTCCTTCCATTGTAATGGTGATTTTCTAATACCCTCATTCTTGCATTTATTAGTTGGTGTTCTACAGGAAGGAGGAGTTTTCCCTTTGCATATTTTGTATGCTCAGGTTGTCTCCGATTTGTCTAATCCTGTAAGAGCCCGTTCATGCCGGCTGCTGTGAACCTTTGACGTGTCCCCATCATGCTCTCAGTGCTGCCTTGTCTACTGACAGCCAGATGTATCAGGCTTCCCTGTCTCAGCCCTATAATCAGTCACGTCTTCAAGGAACCCTGGTTCCTTTTCATGTAAATTGGTATTTAGAAACCAAGACCTGGGTCCTAGATAGACTCACTGTGGTAGCCATTATTGAAAATATAGAAAACTGGCTTTCTACCAAATACCACTTTGGAATACTTTGTTTTATTGACGAGACAATATGAAAATATTGAAAAAAATTACACCCCTTGCCCATATCTTTGTGCCAAATCTGTTTTTATTTTATCCACATTTCTTCCAGTTCTACATAAGAATACACACACGCACACACACACATATGCAACCATATGCCATGTTACTTATATCTTTCTTTTTTCACTTATATTAAATCCTAAATATTTTTCATGCTGCTACAAGGGCTAGCATAGTTCCATTGAGCAGCTGTGCCCAGTACACTAAGTTTTCTTCCATCCCCAATGTGGGCAAGTAGTGGCTGTTAGCTTTTAGCTGTTAAGAGATAGCCCTGAAAATCTAGCATCTATGTTTTTGCTTCACTTGAATTTGTTCCTTTGGATAAATTCCCAGAATTAAAAAAAAAAAAAGAAAAAGATTTTTTTTTAAAGTATAACACTGTTTTCTTCACTATATTTTCTACTTTTAATCTTTCCCCTTCCTTTCTCCTTCATGGATGCATGAAGCTCTAACAGTGGGCTGGAGTTTCCCTGGTCATACTCAACGTAACAAAGCAAGGAGTGCCTGCCAGGTGCCATATTCTGTGCAACGTGGTTACAGAAGTGTGCTTGTGTGTGTATGTGCATGTGAACTTAACTCCTCCCAACAATGCACAAAGTAGGTCTTATCAGGAAGGAAATCTAGAGACAAAGAGGTAAGGAGTTTGTCCAGTGGCAAATGGCAGGTGCTGAACTCAACCTGCAGTCTTTCCCACTCCAAAGCCCTTGAACTCTCCCCCGCCACAGCACTCCACACTGCCATGATGTTTGCTGGGCTGCCACACTTCCTCCTCCATTTAGGTCATATCTCCCATTTTCCTTCAGCATAGCCTGGTTCTGGGATCTGATCCTATTTATCCAAATTACAAAGGACAAAGATCTTAGGAGCTAGGCAGACCTGAGAAGAAATATGAGTGGAGTAATCATTAATTGAAGGACTAAGCCTAAGGCGTGCTAATTAATTTGAACCCAAGGGAGGGCCCTTGTAGAGGAAGCTGATTTCAGATGTGAGTAACAAAAATATCCCAAAATAACAGTTGCCAAAATAAGACAGAAGTTTATAGCTGTCGCACATTGCCCAACGGCAATGCATTATAGTGATTATTTTAGGAGCATGAGTTCCAACTCCCGTATACCTATGTCCTTTATGAGATATGTGACCTTGGGCTTCAGCTTCTCTAGGCCTCTGTTTTCCCACTTTTGAAATAGAGTACTAGTGCCCAACTTAAGAGTATTTTTGTGGTAATTAATTATATTATGTCATGTAAAGTGCATAAAGCAGTGTTTGGCACATAATAAATGTTCAATAAACAATAACTTATTATTGTTGGTCTTTTGCCTTAGTCTTGGACTGTTTATTATTTTTACCACTGATATGGATTAAAAAATGGAAGGAGTGGCCAAGACTACAAGTTGTTTCCCTATATCCTTTTTCTCAGCCTTTGATGACAACAGTCACCAGATTTTTAAATAGATAAAGACTACATTTCTCAGTCCCTCTTACAGCTAAATTGTAACCTTGTGACTCAGTTCTGGCAAGTGGAAATGACATGTAAGTACCAGGAAATATCTTTAAAGGGAAAGGTCATTGCCCCTTCCTTGATTTCCTCTCCCCGGCTGCCTGGAATTCATACATGACTGCTGGAGGTCCAGTAGCCATCCCGGACAACAAGGTGACCTTGAGACTTGAAGACATGCATGATGGAGCAACAAGATAGGTGCTATATCCCTGATATTTTGGCAGAGCATGTCAACTCTGGCCTGAGAACCTCCAGACTTTTGAGTGAACTTCTGTCTTACGTGAGCAACTGTTATTTGGGTTTGGTTTTTGTTTTATTCATTACAGCTGAACACGATTCTCACTGCTAGCAAAGACATATCATAGTTTAAGGTGACTTAGAGCTAAAATGCTAGCTGGGTAATGATGAAAGTTTGGGAGCAATGGACTAAATCTGACAGCATGGAGTTTAGTAATGACACTGTAAAGTGCTTCCTTGGGTCCATAAAACCAGCCTTCACTGACCAAATGAGCTTGGCATGGCCTGGGGGGAGGGAGAGTTCTTCCGACTGGATGTCTTATAAAGGAAATGGCAGAATACCTGTCACAGGGTAGGTACTCAGTGATATGCTTCTCCTTTACGCCACCTTTTCCCCACAAGGCATGCTCTGTACGAACTGACTGTGGATGTTTCAGGGGATTTTAGGCTCTGAATCACAAGGTGTACAGAAGGAGGAAGAACATGACTGCATTACTTTTTATAGGTCAGTTACACCTAGAATGTAAACAAATGGGAGTGTTTTCAGAGACAAGCCTGGAAAAGACATCTACTTAGAAAAGAGGTATCATGGGGTGGGGAAAAAGAAAAGAAATAATCGCTGTATTCAAATCTATAAATGGATGTTACAGGAAAAAAAGAAAAAGTGTTTCTATAATCTTGTGCTAAGCTCCTACACAGTTCTAACGATTGGAAAGACAGATTTCCTCCATTAACATGTGTTAATCACCTATTGCTATCAGGCTGAGGCAGTCACTGATAATTGCCCTACCCAACGTTTGTTCCGCCCTTCTTCCTCCAGAATGTAACCCAGATATTGTTCCGGTCAGCAAAGTGCGCAGCTACAATCCCCACTTTCCCGGACTTGCTTGAAGTTTGAGGTGGTCATTTGACACAGTTCTGGCCAAAGAGATGAAAGCTGACATACAATGATGGGGAGTTCCCAAAAGGTTTTGCCTTCTAGTCAGGGACCTGCCCATCTTCCTGGTTTTCCCCTTCTTCGACCTGCCTAGAATACAGATGTATGCCCGGAGGGGTAGCAGTCGTCTTAGAAGCAGGAACAAAAACCACACGCAAAAGATGGCAGAACAGAAAGACAGAAGAACCTAGTTTCTGGAAGACATCCTTGCACAGCTTTCCTCGCTTGAGCTTGCTGTTTTCTGCGTTTCTTCTTACATAAAAAGAATGAATCGCTTTGTTGTTTAAGGCACTGGAACAGGTTTCTTGTCAATGCAGCCGAGATGCAATCCTAACCCACGCATCATTCTGTTCTAGAGAGGGAAAGGCTTTCTTGTGGAGCCACTGGCTTTTCCTGCTTAGCAGACAGGAGGTGAGGAAGAAGGTCTTAAAAAATCGGAACAGTCCCAAGATGAAGTGAGCTGGGGGTTGGGGGGAGGAAGTGATCCCCTGACCCCAGAGGAATGCATGCAGAGGCTGTGGGGGAACTTTTACAGCTGCGATGTTGTAAAGCAGTATTGAATGTGGAGTGAAAGGTGGGAGTCAATGACATTTAAAGTCCATTCTAGAGCAAAACATTCCTAATGGTCAAAAAGTTTTAAAGAAAGAAAAGACAGATGGACTCAGGGCATGTAAGTTTTGGTCGCTGAACAGATAGTGTGTTTCAGGTGTAGTCTGCAGTGGGATACACAATTTTCATTAGTTTCTAAGAAAGCTCTCTCCCTCAACTATATCATGGCAATTTTAAGTTTCTAATGGAATTTTAGTTTATGTTTTACTTGTAGTCATGTGATTTATCCCACTTTTTTTTTTCACTACTAGGATTTTCATTTATCTTGGATTTACAAAGTTAACATGGCAATGGAAATTAATACTCAAATACAAATAGATTTATTTATTTTATCTGTTTTAAAACCATGGATATATTATTTTTGCCTCTGTTTTAAAGGATGAAGCTTGGTAACAAATTGCTTCCCAACTATTTATTACAATGTGTACGTCCTATATGTCCTATAAACTAACCATTAGGGATCCATTTATTGGCAGAATTTTTGTACATGTGTGAGTGTTCTTTATGGAAAAAGGGGGCTCTTTTCCTCTCGTGGTGGAAGCCAGGTTCTTTGATGGGTGCACATAAGAAAGGATAGGTTGAGTCTTGACTGGATTCTGTGATTGATCCCTGATAATGATCTCACGCCTGAGATAGGAGGGGGGACCAGAGCCTGTAAGGGCTTAATGGATATTTATTTGGTGAAGGAGTAAACAATTGAGTCCCTTTCCAGCCTAACTGTCTCTGAGGTGATATTGTAAAGTTTGTGTAGGTGCAAATCCATGTTTCTCAAAGTACATCACAATGGGAGGATGAGAAGGTGGTGCTTAAGATGGAAATTACTGGAGGGCCCCATCCAGACCTTCTGAATCAGAATATCTGTAGCTGGGGTTCAGGAATCTGCCTTTTAACATTACCCCCCTACCCCTAAAGAGATTCTCCTGTATAATGAACTTTGATAATGGCAGAATATTATACTGGCTGTTCCAGCTGAAGCTTCCATAGGAGGATGGGACCTTCGGAGGCAACCGGAATTCCAGCTGGAGCAGGATTTGGGGTTAACATCCTTGAGGAGGCGGCCATAGCAAATGTGCTTGTCTCTGCTGACACCTGCTGGTGGAGAGTAATATCAGTAGCAAATGCTCAAGCCCTCAAACTACAAAGGTGTTTTCTCTTGTGGAGTCTATGATATTGAGGGTGCTGCCTTTTAGTGTTTGAATTCTCACAGTGATGATTAATATACCCAAAGCCCCAGGTATTTGGGGTGGGGGAATACTTGCTTTTATATCTGTATCCTCTCTTAACTGGCTGCAGGTAGAATCAATATATATTTGAACAATATTGTCCTTCAGTCATCTTACATGTTTCTTACAACAAATGTTCCTATTTTATACTCATGTGAAACATTACCAATTTTTGGATTTCCCTGGAAAGGATTTACTGAACGCTTCAACTAAGGAACTTATTGTTTGTGGTTGTTCTTGGGAAATGAGAAGCTAACTGTTAACTCTCATTGAGGTCTCCAGGTAAGATAAAGAAAAGTGTTTCACAATGTCTTAGGATAATTGGTTCCTGTCCTTGACTGAGCAGCTACCATATGCCAGCCCTCCTCTCAGGTAGCTCTCAGTTCAGGGATGGAGAGGGGCAGGTGTGGTCAGTGCAGTGAGGTGAGCATGATGTATGAAAGCTATGGGGGAGAAGGGGGAGATGTAGTCTTCCAAATCCTACACAGACATCACCAGGTCAGAAGTTCCCAGAAGAGGGACTGCTACGTGCTGCGATCTAAAGGTGCAAAATGGCATTTGGGGTGTTTGCACTTAGAAAGGGATAACCTCCAAATAATTTATTCTTGTAAAGCGTGAGGCTGGAAGTGATAGAAAATGGAGCCAATCAGGCCTCACCTGCCAGCCAAGGTTAGCTATCATCCTACAGGTGGTGAGTACCCATTGTAGAGTGAAATGTAGGATTTGCTTTCTATTAGATTGTTTATTCCATTGCAATATCAGTGCACAAAGTATAGCACCTCCTTTTTAATCTGACGGTGGTCAAATCTATCCAAATTTCTGATTAACATTGTATCTAGTAGTTGAGAATTTCATGCAGATTCAACACAAAAAAACGTCTCTTAGCATTCTTAATCGATTGAGAAAGTCTCTTAACACTCTGGTAATTAGATTTGCCTATGTGCTGTAACAGGTTCTTTTTGTGTAGGTATTTGGCAGAGCTGGCTCTCTGGGCTTGTTATTTCCGAGCTTCTGCACTGCCTCCTCTTCCTGTCCTAACAAGGCCCCTGCCCCCACATCATTACCCATCACACAGACCCTAGGAAAACACCACAGGTGTCCTTATTAGGGCCAGAAGCTGAGCACTGGTTCATATTCAGTGCTTGAGGCATGCAACAAACCAATTCATTATTTTGTGCATCATTTTTTACCTTTTAAAAATAATAAGGGATAATGGGTGTATTTCCATGTTGCGCTGCACACCGGGGTGAGGTGATCACCTTGTGGTGATGCTACACAATCAAGACCTTCCCTCATGACAGATGGATACACAGAATCTCTCTGTTTCTGCCCATGCGCTTCTGCTTGGTCTTCAGCCAACTTGGCCTGGTCTAGCGGGGAAAGCATGGGATTTGGAATCTGATGGGCTTGTATTTGACTCTGGTTCCCTCCTCTCCCCTGCACTCCATCCCCCCTTCTCCCATTATGTTGGAAGTCACTTAGCTTTTCCTCTTTCTTTACCTGGCAAAAGAAGCTAATAATACCTTTTCTTGTGAATGAAGTGAGAAAACTATGTGTAAGATGCCTAAGCCTAGCGCCCAATACAGAGAAGCTTCTTCATAAATGTTAGCTCCTTTCCTATCCTTCCCTTGATACCAGAGTCATGAAAAAAGCAGGAAGCACACAGCCTTCAGACTGCAACAGTGGTAAGTGGCTGTTACTTCATGCTGTTCCGTGCTATTCTAGGGGATTTACCTCCGAAACAGGTTAATTAAATAAGATACCTTTTCTTAGCTTACAGAGTTCCTGTCTCAAACTGTCTGTAAAGAGTTTGAACTCTTTCAATATGGAGTCTGATGGTCATTCACCAGCTCCCCCACTCCCTCCCCACTTGCTGTTCTGAGAGGAATCCAGTTCTGTCAATATTTGCTCACCACTGGACATGGCACACAACCCTGGGGTGATCCCCAAAGCAAATGCTCCTGAGCTACGGGCTGCCCCATCTGCACAGATAAGTAGCTTGTGTCTGACTGGCCTGGCCCCAAATCAGGAGAGGGTCTCTTAGCCACTGGTGCCAAGTGTGACTTTCTTACTGGAAGATATTACCTAACAGACCTTGGTGTCTTGTTCATCAGTCAACAGCCTAAAAGGCATTACTCTTAAAGGTCTGGTCCAAAGTTAATCTTTGGCTTAAAGGGACAACAGGGACAGTCCCCATTGCACAGGTTCTGAAAATCCTGGAAATGCTGAGATGTTGCCAAATTGTAACCGAACAAAGTTTGGCAGTGAACACGACAAAAAATAGAACCGAATGTTGCAACAACTACGTATTGTGCCAGGTGGGTGCTAGACCAATGGAGGGGAACAGTGCATAAATTATGTAAATGTCTATTATGCTGTACACCTGAAACTAATATAAAATCATATTGAATGTGAACTGTAACTGAAAAAAAGTAATTAAAAAAAAAAGAGAGGCAAGTGACTAAAGATTGAAAAGCCACAAAAGGATAAGACTCCCAAGCTGAAGAATGAAAGTGTTTGCAAAGAGACGTATGGTAGGAAGTGTGCTAGTTTGCACAGCTTCAGTACTTCTGAATAGCACTAATATAAATGCCTGGCTAAGGAAGGCTGGAAGGCAAAGCTGGTGACTGATGTGGAAGGATTACAATAATGCTGAAATAATGCTGAAACATTCAGCTATGTTCGTACTTGAAGGATTTTAAAAGTATATTCAAAGTCATTTTTATTTGAGTGTTTAATAAGCTCAAGACTAGGAAAGAAAATTGTACCTTCATTGTAGTTTTACAAAGGGAGTATCTTTCAGGAAATACGCAAGTCAGGAGAAAAGGCCTCTGGACAGACCACGTCCCCATCTGGGATTTAGAAAGTTTGAACATCCTACATTCCAGGAAGCTTCTTGTTTGTGCTGGATCTCCTAACTTGCAGGTACAGCCAACTGCTGATTAGTAGTAGAAATTGATTTAGTAATTCCAACCTTCTAACGAGTTCAGAAGTCTTCTCAGAAGGCAGCGTGCGCCCACGCTGTCTGCTTTGATGGTTAGAGAGCAGTGTGCCGCTTTGCACCTTCCACAGAGCTCTTTGCATTGCCTCCTGGAACAGCTGGCGCCTGTGCTCTTGGACAGCCCTTCAATCATTTGCTCAGAGGTCTCTTTTGTCTGCCATTATTCAGGGCAAATGCCACCATCTCCAGAGCCCTTCCCATCCAGGATCCCCTGATTTGGATGGAATGCATCCTGTTACCTATTGCACCCCCGAGTTCTGGCAAGGACAGATGCAAGAAACTAACTGCCCTAATTTACTTCTTGTTAGATTGCTAGAAAAGAGGGAGGAAGTGAAAGCACACGATTAAGTAAAAGTCATGGTCATCTGTAACTTTTATTATTCATGAAATGTTCTCCTACTGGGAACCAAAAATTGAAATTATCACAACATTCTTTAATTTTGTCCTGGAGACATGTGTGCATAGTAGAGTATGAGGGAGAGTTAGAAAGACACTTTCTTCCTTTCACTGGGAATCACACATCCTTTTTTTCTGCATCTTTCTTTTCTTCCAAAGTAAGGAAGTCTGTAAAGTGCCAGGAAGTTGAGCTGGTTATAGTCAGTGCAATGCTTGTTTGAACAGGATAGCCTAGATTGATCTGTTATGTTGCGTCAACATCCTACTGAGCAAAGAACTGCAAAAGCCCATTCAGAAAGACACAGACATAGCACATCATTTTGGTAAATAAAAAGTGTTCGGCAAATGTTCAATAAACTGACAAATAGTATCTAAAGTTCCAAAGTTTTAACCGCATCATATATTTTTAAAAAGCAGCTGTTAAACCTTTCAGAAATCATTGTATGTTAACTTATTTTTCATTACAAAACAATAGCTGGCAATGGATCCTTTTCAAATAGATGGTCTGATAAATTTAATGCATTAATATTTTTATGAATCAGGTGTGCTAGAAAGGTATACCTTGCTCCAGGAATAGCCACCACATACTGAACATTTACTAAGGGAAAGTTTTTGAACTAGGGGCTTTAGGTGATTTATCTCTTTAAATCCGTATAAGAATCATGTAGAATTGTTGTTCCCATTGTAAAGGAGAGCACACAATGACTTCAGAGACTTCAGAAACTTATTAGAGGGCAGAGAGCCTCTAGCAAGTTACTTACGAGCCACCCTCGTTAACAGAGCTCTGGAGTGCAGTGGTTTATATAATAGTCAATGTTCAGAAAGGAGACTAACAATACTCGTAACCAAGCTTTGCATGGGGTTCACAATACGCCAGGCATCTCCTTTTAATTCCTTTGGGACATAGGTACATTGTCACTATTGTCCAGCCTGTATAGGGCCTACGTCTTTCAAGTACCAGCAGTAAATACTGTTGGGCACGCTGAAGTCTTTCCCTAAGTGCCAGTTGTGAAGACAAAAGATCTTGTCCAGTTGAATTCTCCTATCTGAGTTACAATAGAGGAAGTCCACCAGGGCCTCGCTGAACTCGAGGTCAGAGTCAAATCTAGCAACTTAGGTGCTCAAGCCAAGAAGTAGGGAATCTACTCTCAAACCAAGAGGGTGGAGGCTGGCCCTAGGCCGCCACATGAGGGCCTCATGTGGGGAACTCCTGCCCCGACCTGGCTAGAGCAATCCTTCCTCATGGCCTGGAGAGGTGATATGGCCGTTGGCTACCAGGGTACAATTTGCACAATACTTTAAAAGCTCATTGTAAAATGGTACCCTCCAACTTACAGTTCCTTGGGGCAAAGTCTGGTCTCAGTGTCCTATGTGTGGTCTGCACAAAGGTAAACCTTTTTTCCTTCCAAATTGCCAGAGTGGCATCGCCAACATAATGATGGAGGAATTTTAACTCATTTGGCCTTCTACAAAGAAGTGTGTGGGTAGGATATCCAAGTATTCTGATTCAAAATTCTAGAGTCTCCCATAGCTCTTCCTTCTCCCCAGTTGTCTCCCAGCCCCCAACAAGGAACAAAGCTAGATTTATCTCAGGCCCTGTGTGGGACATAGTAGGTACTTGACTAAGGTTTCGTCACTGAATGGACAAAGGAACAGTGGGAGGGAAGTGAGGAAAAAGAAAGAGGGGAGGGAGACTTAGAACTTCAGTACTCAAAATCTACCCTAATGTTAACAGTGTGAGGAAACAGTTAGCTCTTTTAAAAGTTCTTTGGCAATGCATATTTAAAAATCTAAAAAATGTGCACATCTTTTAACCCAGCAATTCTGTATTTAGAAATTAAGGACGTGTGAAAAGATTTTGCTGTAAATCAGAGTATTGTTCCTAATTATAAAATATTGCAACCAACATCAATGTCCAACAATAGGGAATCAGGTCAACGAATTAGGATACATCAATACCCATTCTTCCCTTGGTCTTTCCCATGTCACAGATCGCACCATTGTTAAACCAGTTACTCAAGGTAGAATCCTAGAATCATTTAAAGATGTCCCTCCCTCTCTTTCAGCCTGTCATTCCAAGTCCAATCATTTTCCAAAATCTACAGAATCATCTTATAGATGTACTAACTAGCAGGCAATAGTTGGCATCAAGCCTAAAAACCAATGTATAAAGAAGAAATGAATGCTTTCAAGGGTTTACTTACCATGGATACAGAGGAAATACATTAATAGCCAGGTAAGTGGGCGTTGATCACCAACACCATGGAAGGTGAAATTAATTTAACTGAGAGCTCTAGGGAAACATGGACAAGGAAGAATGAGAAAACAGTGATACAGGGTTGTGCACATAACACACATGTACAGTACTGTACTTTATGGATGACTTAAGAGATTTTTCAAAGTGAATGTTGGCTAGATGCAGTCAGTATCACCTTAAGACCCTGAGCATCAGCGTCCTCACTTGCCCTCCTCCCTCTGGACCCTTTCCACAGGGCAAGGAGTCCATGTGGCTAAGGGGATGTGCCCACCTATAGACCACTTTGTCCCCCCAAGACCACACTGGAGAAACCCAGGATTCTAGAACTCCCTTCTCCAACAAGGCCTGCATGGGTCTCTTCTCCAGGTAATTCCTCCTAAGGGTGGATCCTGGCTATGGCAGGGGGCATGGATGGCGCTTGGACTAGTGAGCTCAGGTATCCACAGATGAGCATGAGAGAGAACTCCAGGTCACGGTGTGGGCTGGAGCAAAGATGGGAAGAGGATGAGAGCAGAGTCTTCCATTTGCCCTCTTGCCTCAGAACCCACAAGTTTTCCCAGCCATCCTGGACTCAATGTTTACTGCCGACTACTCGGACTAACTAACTGCCCACCCCATTGTATATCATATCCAATCATTATTATCTCTACGCTATTCCAAACCCCCAGCATCTCCTGTTTGGATTATCACTGTCCTTGCCTAACCAGGCACCCATGGTACATGCTTGCCTCCTAATCCCTTCTCCTCCCCAGAACAGGCAGAGTGAGCTTTGTAAAATACAAAGCAGATCATGTTACTGCTACAGACTGAAAACACAGCACATACACCTTTCCATGGTAGGGAGGCCCTCCAGCTTCATCTGTCCCATCCTCACTGAGTGCAAGCCTCACTGAACACCTTTCAGCTTCTAGTGATGCTAAGAACTTTTCCACCTCAGGGTCTTCACGTATGCTGCTCCTTTTGCCTAGAACGTTCTTCCTCTGCTTTCACATGCCAGATTCTTTGTCCTTCAAGTCCAATCTTTCTCTGTTCTCTCAGACAGGCCTTCTGCAACCAACTCCTGTACCGCTAGTATTTTCTCTTCTAGTATCCGGTTCTGTTCTTTTATGGCATTTTATCACCAACCGGGTTTCTGTATTTATTTTTCTTGTTTATTTGTTTAACGCCTGCTCTCCCCTGCTCCCATAAAACTGTAAGTGCCATGTCCAGTAACGTATGTACTAGAACTCAGTACTACATAGTACATGTGTGCAATTAACACATCTATATAATGGGATACCATTCAGTCAATACAAATAAAGTTTTCTATGGGTATTACTGGCATAGAAAGTTGCACGTGATATAATTTTAAATGAAAAAAATTATATATGCATAGTCGTATAATTCCACTTTGTTTTAAAAATGTGAATATATACTACATATATATTACACATATATGTGTATGTTTTAAAAACCTGCAAGGTGTTACAGTGGTCATCTGGGTTGGGAAGTTGTGAGTGTAGATTATTTTCTTAATTTTCCTTTTTAAAAATACTGTGTATTATCTTTGCAATAAGAACATACTTTAATTTTTATAACTAAATAAATGCAGTCATAGCTACTTGTACAGAAACTCTCTCAGTAAATGACTGAGCAGCAGTCTGGATGTCCTGCTTTATGGGAACATGGGGCCAGGGTATGGCACATCTTTTCAAAAAAAGGTTAGGCAGCTATTAAAAATCATTGTGAAAAAAAATCATTGTGAAGAATGTCACAGCATGGAAAATGCTAATTATATAATATTAACTTAGAAATTTAAAAAATGGGATGAAATAATAAAAATAATTTTTAAATGATGTTATTGTTTTGCAGTGATTGAATTATGGTGATGTTTTTGGTTGTTCACCAAACTTCCTATAATATTACTTTCTACATTAAAACTTTTTATTTTTAAATTAAGTATGTGCTTGAACAATTTGTGTATAATCTCACCTTGTTAAATGTTAATTTTTTGGTAAGGATATGGAGGGTGCCAAAAAAATGTATACACATTTTAAGAAAAGCAAAAACTATATTAAAATTGTAATACTCAATATATACCGATAACAACAGATGAATAGAAGTCACGTTCGACTTCTGCAATTACAAGAGGTGCTCAAAGTGGTTACCATCAGCATAATTTTAGTACAGTTTTTTCCTTTCTTAATATACATTAGTATACACTTTTTTGGCATCCTCTGTACTTATATAACTTAGCGTGTCTATATAAATCACTTCAAAATAAAATTTCAATCCCTGGGATATGTAATGCATGACTAATTCCACAAGGTGGCAATATCATAGTTATTAAGCAGCACTGGGGAATTTGCAGGGGTGCCTTATGTTATTCCTAACATTGTGTTTGCTTAATTATATTTTGATCTGAGTTATATATTAGTCCTTGATTTTCATTAATATTTACACTTCTTTTGAGTCCCAAGAATGTAATGTATTTGATAATTTTATATTTTAAAATTGTAAGTTAAATAATTCCCCTGACTGGGAGAATGAGAAGCTCTCTGCCCACACATTATCATCTTTCTACTACTTCTTTGCTTCCTAAATCTTTTCCATTTTTTAAAATAATAATCAAATAATATCAACTGCTATTTCTTGAAAACCTATTCTGGGTAAGTCATTGTGCTGGGTCTTTATATGCATCGCCTCATTTATTCTTGCAGAATAGATGTTCCTCCCATTTTACAGATGAGAAAACAGAGGCTAAGGGGACAATTGGCAATTTGCCTAAAGTCTCACAGTTATTTCTTGCCAGAGTCTGAATTCAAACCCAGTCTCTGTAAAGAAATTGTTAAGTGGATAAATTGGAAAATAAGCAAATAAATAAATAAAATGACTATACATTAATGAGTGTGTGTGTGTGTGTGTGTGTGTGTGTGTGTGTGTGTGTCTGTCTGTCTGTCTACTTCTATCTAATTTAGGTCATATTAAAAAGAAAAGGGCATAGTAAATAAGATACATGTTAAATAATTTCTATCTTCTGTTTTCTCTTAACATATGAGAATTCCCCCATGTTATTAAAAGTTCCCTGAAAGCAGAACTAATAGATTTATAATATTTTCATTTGCTATATTTTACTCAGTCTTATTCTCCTGTTACTGAATATAACAATTTCCTCTCAAAATTAGGGGATTATCAATAATGCTAAAATAATCATCTTTGTATCTAAAATCTTCGTCTATATCTCTGCCCAATATTAAGGATACATTCCTAGACCTTAAATGATTTATTAGACCCCCAAAAATGAACTTTTAAAAGGCTATTTTTTGTTATAATTTTAACCTGATTATTAAAGTAACAAATTTTCATTTTAAAATATGTAGAAATTTTTTTCAGAAAAGAGAAAAACTATGCTTGCCTCCCTCTAACCAAAATAATAACTATTTTTATGATTTTATGTATTTCCTGCTAGGTTTACATATTTATGTATCTATATTTATCCACATATACACCATTTTCACAGATTTGATAAAATATATACGCACAGAAACTTTCATATCCTGTCTTTGTCATTTTACATTATATATATATATATATATTAGGCATGTTTCATATCATTAAATATTCTTCAAAAACATGATTTTTAATAGTGGATTTATATTCCCATATATCCTTTTATTACTGTAAAGACGTATTTGTCACACTGCTAATTACTTCCTTAAGATAGACTTGAGGAAATAGTATTGCAGAGCAAAAGGTGAAGATAAAGTTGATACGTATTGCCAAATTGATGTCTACAAATGCTCTACCCATTTATATTTACACTAAAATCTATGAATATCCCCATTTTCCACACCTGGCAGATACTCATGACATCATTTTTGTTCACCTTTGATGACCATAAAGGGAAAATAGAACAGTCCCTTGTTTTCATTTGCATTTCTTTGATAGTGAATTAAATATTTTGCATTAAGTTATCAACCATTTATATTTCCTTTTCTCTAAATTCTCTATTCATGTCCTTTGCCAATTTTGCTATTGAGATATCACTGCTTTTCTTACTGTTGGATAAAAGATTTTTATGTTAGTGATATTAGCATTTTTTCTGTCACATTTACGGCAAATATTTTTCATCCTGTATAATTTGTCTTTTATTTTTGTTAGTGATAGTTTATCTATAAATGATTTAAATTTTTATGAGAGACAAATTGATCATGTATTTTATGTTATTGTCCTCTTTTTTGTTCAAAATTCTTGTCTGAACCCCCTACATCAGTAAAATACATACCTATATTTTCTTGTATTTTTTTCTTTCTAAAATTAAGGTATAACTTATATTCTATTTTTAATGGTTTTATCTCTTTCATTTTTCGTATTTGTTAATAGCTGAAAATAATTTTGTTATATCAATGTAGTGAGGCCCACACTGAATATTTAACAAATTTCTGCCAATTTAATTAAGCAATTTGTCCCTTCCCCCATTGGTTAGTGAAGATGTTTCATCATATGCAGTAGACCCTTAATTAATAGTCCAAGAAGTATAGTAGTTGGCTTTGGACCTTGATCAGCCACAGGTGGGTTCAGATCCTGACTCGGCTACGTTTTTTTGGTCTCAGGCAAGGTATTTAGCCCATCGAATCCTCAGCTTTCTCACGTGTATCAGAGGGATGGTAAGGAGGATTCATTATACAGTTCTAGAGCATTTAGCATGCAGTGTATCACCTAAGAAACATTCAATACAGTACATATTAGCTACTATGATTTGACTATGATATCGATACAGTTATTTCATACGTTAATAAATCCTGATGTTCTTGAACGGTGTACAAAGCTTTAATTGAGTTACTGAGAAATAAAAAAAAATTAAACTAAGCTGCATTCACATCTCTACAATAGGCATTAGCGTGGCTCACTCATAGCTAAATGATACCATTCCACATCCACGGGGCACATAATTCATACCATGCCTTAGAAGGAAGATTTGGAAGGATAGAAAACCAGATTATGTCAAAAGTTAGAGGAATTTGAAGGTAGGGATTTTCTGTATTACTTTAATTTTTTACAATAATTATGTATATTGAGGGAAAAACAATAAAGATGTTTATGGAAAAAGTGCATACCTCAACAAAGTTAGGGATCAATCACCATCCAAGATTTCATTGCAAATAGGAAAAACATCAACACTTAAAGCTGCAAATGCAGAGGCCTTTTAGGAGCCATTTCACGGTATATCTCGTTTTGTCAATCTCTAATTTCTTGTGCCAGTTTTATTTATTGTAGTTTTAGACTGCACTTTCATACCCTACATTAATCTTCATTTTGAAATTTTACTTAGCATCTCTTGCCCATTTTTCTTCCAGATGAAATTTAGATTCACTTTAGGCCTCTCCAATTACCTACCTGTCATCTCTCCCTTGGATTTCTGACAAGTATATCAAACTTATTCCCAAATCGAACTCCCTTCTCAGTAAATGGCAACAGTGACCCTCCATTTGCTGAGAATGAAAACCACGAAATGAATCCTTAACCACTCTTTTCCTCTTCTACCCTGCATCTAGTCTGTCAACAGTTTGGACTTCTATTATTCTACAGAGACCCATCATTCAATCACTTCTCACCTCCTCCACTCCTGCCACCCTTTATTTCTTGCCTGAAAATTTGCAGTAGGTTCCTAACTGGTCTTCCGGCTTCCAGCCTTGTCCCCCTACATTTTATTCTCAACACAAGAATCAAAGGGATCCTTTTAAAATCTAAGTCAGATCTTATCCCTCCTCTGCTCAAAACTCTCCAGTGACTTGCCATCGCACTCAGAATAAAACTCAAAGCCGCTACATGATTCACCCCACCCACCCACCTCTTATTGCTTTCAAATCATTTCCTACTACTCTCCCTTCATTCACTCTGCTCCAGCCACGAGACCTCCTGGCCTCTTGTTCTTTGCATAACCAGGCACATCTCACCACCTTTGCTTCTACATGTCTCATACCCTCGCTTGCTTCGGGTCTCAATACAAATGTTACCCTATCAGTGATTCCCTCCTTAAACTACTTAAGTAAAATGGTAACGCCACTACCACATTCTGTCTTGGTTAACATCCTTTCGTTTTCTTTATAGCACTTATTACTATCTTTTGACATGTAAAATCACTTACTGTGTACTGTCTGTCAGAAGGTCTCTGCGTTGTTAATGAGAAGACTGTTAGATACATAAATTAATTTGAAAATTTTAAAAAATAATTCTTCTTCCCTTGTAGAACTTTGGTATTATCTCAGTTTTGTTGAAATCTTTTCTGTCTCTTAGTGTGTGTATGCCTTAATTATAGTTCTTATTTTGGGGGACTAAATCATTTCTTACAAGTTTTTCATAGTTATTTTCTTTCTCTTTTAATTGAGATATACTTCACATATCATAAAATTTACCGTTTTAGGGTACAATGTATGGTTTTTAGCCTGTTCACAAACTGTGCATTCATGACATTATCATCGTCCCAGAAAGAATCCGCATGCTCTGTAGCAGTCAGTGCCTATTCTCCTCACTCAGCGCCTGGCAACCACTAATCTCCTTTACTTCTCTGTGGACTTGCCTATTCTGGATACTTCATATAAATGTAATAATAAGGTATATAGACTTTTTGACTTGCTTCTTTCACTTAGCATAACATGTTTTCAAGGTTCAACCAAGTTGTAGCATATATATATATACATACATATATAATATATATACATACATATATAATATATATATATATCTATATATATATATATATCAGTATCTTACTTCTTTTTGTGGCTGAATAATATTCCATTGTATAATATACATATTATTTATCCATTCATTAGTTGATGGACAGTTGTTTGTACCTTTTAGCTATTATGAATAATGAGACTATGAATATTTGTACAAGTTTTTGTGAGAACATATGTTTTCAATTATCTTTCGTGTGTACTTAGGAGTAATATTGCTAGGTCATATGATAACTATGTTTAACTTTTTGAGGAACTGCCAAATTGTTTTACACTGCAGCTGTACCATTTTACCTTCCCAATGGCTATGTATGAGGCTTCTAATTTCTCCACATCCCCACCTATTTTCTGTCTTTCTTATTATAGCCATCTTAGTGGGTATGAAGTGGTATCTCATTTTGGTTTTGTTTTGCACGTTACTAATGAGTATTGATGTATGCACCTTTCTGTATGTTTGTTGGCAATTTGAAAATCTTCTTAAGAGAAATGTCTATTCAGGTCCTTTGCCCATTTTTAAATTAGATTTTTGTTGTTGAATATAATAGTTCTTCATATATTCTGGATACTAGACCTTTATCAGATATGTGATTTGCAAATATTTTCTCCCTTTCTATGGGTTCTCTTTCTCACTTTCTTATAGTGTCCTTTGAAGCATTAAAATTTTTAAAATTTTGATGAAGTTCAATTATCTGTCTTTGGGGATGGGGTTGCTTATTCTTTTGTTATCATATCTAAGAAACCATTGTTTAATCCAAAGTCATAAAGATTTAACCCTATTTTTTCTTCTAGGAGTTCTATCATTTTAGCTCATACATTTAGGTCTTTGATCTATTTTTAGTTAATTTAATGCATGGTATGAGGTAGGTGTTCAACTTTCTTCTTTTGCATGTGGATATCCACTTGTCCAATCACCCCTTATTGAAAGACTATTCTTTCCCTACTAAATGGTCTTATCACTCTTGTCAAGGTCAGACTCAATTGATTATAGATCTATGGGTTTATTTCTGGACTTTCAAGTCTATCCATTGGTCTGTATGTCTTAGCTGAGCTTTTGATAAATACGGAAGTGAAATGGGTACATTTTGTTCTCTAACAAGTACCTGGAATATAGTTGAACACTGACCTATGCTTCTTACCTGTCAGCTGGCATGGGTAGGAGGCTGACATCCTCCTCTGAGAAATGAGAATCTTAAAAAAGACGTGCATCTGAAAAGAAGGTGGAACTCCGATCAGCACCAAGAGTCTCCTTGGGACAAAGTGACAAATAAGGGCCCAAATTCCAATCCATATAGTGTGGCTTCAAGAATTTGAAGCCTAGTAAATTTTAGGTAGATACAATTCGATACACCCATCTCAGCACCCTCAAATTCATCTGATAAATATTTATTGAGCCCCTACTCTATGCTGTTCACAATAAAGCAGCTTTAATTTAAAGACTTTTTTTCCTGGCATACTTCTGACATAAACTACTTGCAAAGTTACCAAAAATAGTTAAGTTGGTTATATAAAAACTATCAATTTTTTTATGGGTCAAAAACAGTTGAATGGTGGCTCTAGTTTGCAAACAGTGAATTTCTAGTCCTTTTTTTTGTCAGTAATTAGCTCGTAGGCCAACTATCTGTTCAGGCCATTCCCTGGTCAAGGTAATAACACTATCATCTGTGTATGATAGAAATGCTTGTCTTTCTGTTCGACTTTGTTGAAGGGGGGAGATCTAATGGATTGCATAAAAATTACCCAAAATGATACCAGATTATTAAAACAGGCAATATGTAAAGAAGGGGGCAGAGAATAATTTTTCTGGGTCTGGAAGCTTTGTCCATCTGTATTTAGGGTCCAAAGCTTTTTTTGCAATATTATATGGTCTGCCAGAGCAACCAAAAATTGATCCCTTTCTTCCTCTTTCTGGTGCCAGAGATCCTAGGGCAGCATTGTATTGTTTGTGTCTGGTAATATTTAATCTTGATGACAGCTGGAACAAACATGGTTTTATGCTCACCTCAAGTTCTATCACAGTGTATTACAGTGAACTCAGAAAAACAACCCATACTTTTAAATAAAACTATTCTTTTTTAAGTTGCTTGAAATTGAGACTTCCATTTGACATTATAAAAACCAACAACTCTGTTCATCAAAAGACACCATTAAAAGAGAGAAAAGGCAAGCCACAGACTGGAAAATTGGTATTTGCAAAACACATTTGCAAAACTCATCTAAAATTTATAAAGAACTTCTGCAAATCAGTAAGAAAAAGACAACCCAAAAGGCTAAAAGACTTGCGCTTCACAAAAGAGACTGGTCAACTGCCCAATGAGCATATAAAATGATATTTAACATCTTCAGTTATCAGGAACATGCAGATTAAAATCATAATGAAATTCTACTATCCATCCATCAGAAAGGCTAAAATCCAAGGTGTTGGCTAGGTTATGGAGCAACTGGAACTCTCATACACTGCGCATGGGAAAATCAGTACAAGCGCTCCGGAAACTTGTTTTACTGTATTGTTAAAGCCAAAAGTAAATATATGTCCTAAGATCCAGCAAGTCTACTCCTGGGCATGTACCCAACAGAAATGCATACATATGTGCATCAAAAGACATGCTCCATAATGTTCATGGAAGTATTGTTTGTAAGAGTCAAAAACTGGAAACAGCTCAAGTGGTCACAGCAGTTGAATAAATTAATAAATTGTGGTATATTCATACAATGGCACACTACACAGCACTGAGAAAGAATGAACTACAGCTAACTTGAAATGACATTAAACCTCACAGATATGTTGAGCAAAAAACTAGACACAAACAAGTACACACAGTGTGGTTCCATTTAAATCAAGTATAAGAACAGGCAAAACGAATCTATGGTAAAAGAGATCAGAACAGTGGTTACTTTAGGGAGTGCTTTGCTGGGATGGAGGCTTGAGGGAGTCTTCTTGGGTACTGGAAATATACTATAGGTCAATCTAGATAGTGTTACATGGATACATACATGTGTAAACATTCATTAGCCATGTATACTTAAGGTTTGTGTACTTTGCTGTACTTCAGTTATAATTAAAACTTTTAAAGGTATATTTAAAAAATAAAGTTTTCCAGTTTACCATCTTCTCTTCTGTGAAGTCAGGCAACTGTCCCAGCAGACAACTAGAGGGGTATTCTCTGAAGAATTCAAGCAAGTAAAATTGGAGATCAAATTGGCTTTATTAAGCTATTCGTGGACATGGCAGCATCCCTTCTAGCAACTAGAAAGCAGCTCCCAAAGGTATACAAACTGGACGTTTTTATAGGAAGAAGCGTAGGGCAAGGGAGCTAGTAACAAAAGATAAGACAGGATTATTTTGGGCTGGGACATTTTTGGGAGGGGGTAAGAAAACAGGAAGGTGTTTTATCATGCAGATTGCTTCTTTACAATGGGGGAATGGAGACGATACACTTTAGTTATATTTGGCTTTTAAAATAATATTTTAAAATTGAAAAAAGAGGACAGCTAAATGTAATGTGGTCTCCTGGATGGAATCCTGGAATAGAAAAGGACATTAGGGAAAATCAATAAAATCTGAATAAAGTATGGCGTTTAGTTAATAACTATGTGCCAGTGTGGGTTCATTAGTTGTGAGAAATGTACCATAGTGATGAAAGATGTTAATATAGGGGAAACTAGATGTGGAGTATATGGGACCTCGCTGTATTATCTTTGCAACTTTTCTGTAAACCTAAGACTATTCTAAAATTTAAAAGTTTATTTAAATTTTAAAAAAAAATTGGAGGAAAGAACTTTTACTTCAATCTCAGACAAATCACAACTTTGGCATAAGCGTACCGTATTTTCCCGAAAATAAGACCTAACCAGACCATCAGCTCTAATGCATCTTTTGGAGCAAAATTAATATAAGACCCGGTCTTATATTATGCTATATAAGACCGGGTCTTATATTATGCTATATAAGACCGGGTCTTATATTATAGTAAAATCAGACTGGGTCTTATATTATATTATGTTATATAAGACCAGTCTTATAGTAAAATAAGACTGGGTCTTATAGTGAAATAAGACTGGGTCTTATATTAATTTTGCTCCAAAAGACACATTAGAGCTGATGGTCCAGTTAGGTCTTATTTTGGGGGAAACACGGTAGTGTTCAGGCCACATGATTGTAACTAAGCATCAACCTTGATCAGATCTCAGTCTAATCATAGGTTCTGTAATTTTCAGTAATGGCGGAAAACAAACCATGAAAGCTGAAACTACAAGTCAAAACACGTAAAATCATAAAACATGGAACTGATTAGACAGGAAAGTACAGATAAGGTGTTGTGGAAATAGGAAATCATTGTAATTTCTTGAGTTAGGAGCTGATGTGGTGAGAG
Source organism: Rhinolophus sinicus (assembly GCF_057876585.1). Taxonomy (NCBI): domain Eukaryota; kingdom Metazoa; phylum Chordata; class Mammalia; order Chiroptera; family Rhinolophidae; genus Rhinolophus; species Rhinolophus sinicus. Next base: position 24,458,309 of record NC_142516.1, on the reverse strand, counting down.
CAATGATTTAGGAATTTATTCTATGAGCAGTTTGCAAAATAGATTGAAGTTGGGGAGAAACTGAGGCAGGGGGACCAGCAAAGAGGCAATAACAGGCATGTGAAACGAGTCTCAATTCTAAAATCCTAAAATGAAACTTATGGCAAAGGGTTCAAGCAATGTTATTCTTAGTGCCACATACAACCTGTCTTAGGCACCTGGGAACAAGAAAAGCTTATTGTGGAGATGGGTGTATCAGGAGATCTTACCCCGACTCCATCAGGTATTTGAACCACAGAACTATTTTATGTCCCCTTCTTCCAAGTCCAAGCTCTCCTAGTGCCTTGTCAGGACTGTATCTTGACATCTTTGCATGTCTTGCAGTAGCCCCATGCTTGTTTGATTGTCAAACTTGAGAAAACACTTCTTTTTAGTTGGAAATTATTTCAAACTTACAAAAAAGTTGCAAGAATAAGAATAGAATACTACACAAAAACCATAGACGCTTGTTACACCTATTGTTAAATCTCTCTCTCCCTCTCTCTCTCTCTCTCTCTATATATATATATATATACACACATATTGCATATATATCTAGTATTTTTGAACTGAGAATAATTTGCACACAGCATGGCCCTTTAGCCCTAATGACTTCATTGTGAATGTCCTAAGAATTAGGACATCTTTTTACAAACCACAGTATAGTTGTCAATTTTGGTACATTTACTCAGTAACTGTCTCTTGAATAGAACAGAACTATGAAAATACTCATTATCCTGGTCTGACCTGTCCCATTGTTAACTGAGTCACGGGCATGAAAAATCCAAAGTTTCATTTGAATTTCAGGTTTGGGTGTTTGAGGGTACCATAGAATCAGATTTTTCATGTTAGTTTTGAATTTGATCCATTATGTGTTTGTTTGACTCAGCTGTTCAGCTATTCTAAAAACACCTTTGTCAAAGAATAATACTGACACCAATAATGGCAAATACTAATCTAGCAATCCTAATTACTCATATGTGCCAGGTACTGTTCTAAACATTTTGTATATGTTAATATTAATGCAGTTAATCCTCACAACAACCATAAAGGAACATACCGTGATTATCTTCATTTCATACATGGGGAAATGTGGGCACAGAAATTAAATAACTTATCCACAAATAAACAGCCGGTAAGGGAATAAAATCAGGATTTGAACCCAGGCTCTTAGACATCTTTCTTGTCTGTTAATCTCTCTCTCTCTCTCTCTCTCTCTCTCTCTCTCTCTCTCTCTCTCTCTCTCTGTCTCTCTCTCCTGTGTGTGTTTAGCCTTATTACATTTCACAGTGTCTTCTCTAAAGATGATCCCACACTATTTTTTTGTTATTGATTACTTCTCATTGTGTCACGTTCCCCTAGGAGAGAAGCATTCATTTTCTTGATGTGTTTATTTTTCAGCTGAAGAAAAGGTGACTGGTCCCTTGAGCCCGGAAGAATGAACTCAGAGGAGGCTGTTTATACAAGGGTCTCCCACTCACCAGCTGTTGAGTCTGTACATGAAGAGCAGGATCGTATTACTTCAATGAAAGCATGTAACCATGTTCCCAAACCACTGACAGCCAAGTAGATTTAGTACAGTGGGGTGGCCTAATAAATATTTAATCAGAAGCATTTGATACAAATCTGTCTTGCAGCAGCGTCTTCAATTTAGGGTTGTCTCCTTATCTAGCCTCATGTATGCTAAAGTGATCCTTGCTACTTCTCACCGCAGTGCCAGCACTGATCTCTGGAGCCACGATGGAATTCTCCTCATTTGGGCTGTGTCTGTCCTGTTTGACTGCTATTTATAGAGACAATGTGGGTTAATAACTACTTGTTGAGTGCCTGTTCCAGGCCAGTCATCAGGCTGGGTGCTTTACAAACATTTAATCCTCACAAAAATTCCATGAAGTTGCACTTGTTTTCTTCACGTTGCCTCCGAGCAAACAGAGGCTCAAAGGGGTTGTGCGCTATGCGTGAGAGCCCACAATTGGCAGAATCAGGGCTCAAATCGAGGTCTAAATCCAAAGCCCCTCCACTTTAACATGCTGCTTTGCCTATTACTGTTCTAGAGATAATTAGCCCATAATATCATCACTGGTCTTCCTTTCATAAATAGAGGTGGGGATGAGGGTATATGAGAAGTGCCTGAGAGAGAAGGTCAAGGAGGCTTTAGTGTCACCGCACCGAAGAATCACAGAATTATTTTCTAAGAAAAATAACACAATGTTCTTTCAGATCAGAAGTTGATTAACTATGGCCGGTGAGTCAAATCCAGCCCCCAACCTATTTTTATAAATAAAGTTTTGTGGGAACACAGCCACACCCAATGTTTTATGTATTATCTACGGCTGCTTTCTCTCTACAATGGCAGACACTGTATGGCCTGCAAAGCCTAAAATATTGACTATCTGGGCCTTTCCAGAAAGTTTGCAGACCCCTGTTTTGGATGACTTAGGAAGAAAGCCAACTGTTCTCATTAAGGCCAATTTATTGTGTGTGTTTTTTCCATTTGACTGAAAAACTACTTAAAGATTTGTGATGCTGAGATAATCACCGTATTCTAATGGTGGTAGGGGAAGGGTAGAGGGCTGTAGGGATGTAACCAGGGAAGGTTAAGGGATGGAGTAGAAGAGAAAGGTCAGGCCCTCTGCGTCCCCAGCCAACTCCTCACCCCAGGCTCATGTCACTCATTCCTTCCTTTTCCTCCTGCCAAATCAAGTTTCTTAAAATAGTTCTTTGCTCATAAACTTGGAAGTGGCTTCTCTCTTACCACATGCTCAAATCCCAACACCCCAGCCTGCAATTTAGAGACCACAGCAATCTGACCCCTACTAACCTTCCTTTCCACCTCCCCTTTTTTCTTCTCTTTTTTTTAACCATGAGGAAGTCATGCCAAATTTGAGTTTATATTTCAAAGCCATTTTACTTGTCTTTGTTTCATTTTTACATAAGCAGAAAAGCAGACATATAATATTTGTAGGTCATGGATTTAATAACAGAAAACCAGGTTGAGCTTTCATATAGGATGCCACTTCACCTAAGGTAAAACTTATAAACAAAAGAAAACTTTATAAATGTACTAGTTACTTTTCTGTACTAGACATTATCCAATTGTATTTAGAAAATAAGTTCTAAGGTTTTGTTTCATTTTTAGATTGTAATATCATAAGCTTTCTCCCACATTGCTATGTATTTTTCATAAAGATAATTTTTCATGGCTGCAGAATATTTCATCTTTTATATGTTGCAAAGCTTTCTTAATACTTCCCTGGCATTTGGGCATTGAAGGTTGCTATTTCCATGCATTTCTTCTCCTATATCCATTCCCTGGAGTTGTGCTCATTCCCACCTTTGCTCAAGCTGTTAAGAGGTCATATCTTCCCTTCTTGTCTGCTTGTCTTAAGTCCTACCCTTCCACTGTGAGTCCTTCCCCCTTCAAACTCCGATTGCTAGGGACATTTTCAAACTGACCCTCAAAATGAGGGATGGATTTCAAGAGACTTATTTCCCTAGGAAGTGCTGACGTACTGGAGAACCATCTGAATCTGACAGCAATGACATTGCAGTACCAAAGGGCTCAAAAACATCCTCGTTTCCTGGTGATGTACTCAGTAGAATGACTTATTTTAGAAAATAATAATAGCTAACATATTATGTCCTTTCTATATATCAGGCATTATTCTAAGCACTTTATATACACTGTCATTTATCTTCATGACAACCCTTTCAAATGGGTGCTGTTAATACTTTCATTTTACAAATAAGAAAATTGAGGTACAGAGAGATGAAGGCAACGTAGCTGTGAAGACTTGGTATTTGAATTCAGACGGTCTGGGATGGGAGTCTGGATGCTTATTCACTATGGCCTTTTATCTCCCTAGTCTCAATCACCCAGTCTCAATCCGGCCCACATCATTTTCAGAGTGTATGCAGAGGGACAGGGGATGCTGAGTAATGTTCTTGCTGGGAACAGAGAGCCTGTTCCTCTATGTTGGAGAGACCTGGCTGGAGGCCAGCATCCTTTCCTAATGAGATCAACAGGCAGACACTTTTGCTTTGTCCTTGGTCATTCTCTGACCAAGAGGCATTTCCAGAGCAAGGCAGGATGTGATGGAAACACCTGTGTCTTCCAGACCTCACTCATTTCAGTGTCCCCAGTGCCTAGCATAAAACAGGCCATCATACATGGAGAAAGTATTGTGACATGGTAATATCACAATTGTTATAGCCTAGTTAAATGCCCCTCTCATGCCCTCTCCCAGGAAGGAGTGGGGCCTCTTGCAATGATTATATGAGAGTGAGTTTGGAAAGAAGAGATTCAGAGCACATTCCAGAGGTGTGTATAATTGCAAAGCTGAGTCAGAAAGGGAATGAATAGTTATTGGCCTCTAGTTTGAAGAATGATAGAACATCAGTGTTCAAAAAGGTGTTAAAATTATCATTGCCAGCCACCCTCCAGTGCCTGATTCCGCTAGGATAGCTCTGCCAAGCAAATGCCCAGCCCCCTACTTGGATACCTCTACTGATGGGGACCTCATTACCAAACAAAGTTCATTTCAGTTTTGTATGGATGGTTCTGTTAGAAAGTTGGACTTTTGTTGAGGGGAAATCTATCTTTCTGTAGCTTCCATCCATTGGTCTAATTCTATAATACCTGTGGGATGCTAGAGAACACGTCAGCTCCCTCTTCCACACAACAGCCCTAGAGAGATTTGAAGTATGCCACATGCTCCCTGAATTTTTTCCTCTCCAGGCTAAATACTCATAGGTGCTTTAATTGTGTCTCTTCTCACATGGTTTCCAGGCCCTTTGTCAGGTTTGTGTGTACTGACTACTTCTCATTTTACTTAGAGCTCTCCAAGTATGGAGCTAGCCCACCCCATAGAGCTCCAGCTCACATCAGAGCAGAAACATCCTCTCCCTGCTATGAGAAATTAAATGTCTATCATGAGTTTCTAGGATCAGAAATTAGTATTCTGTGTTCCCAGGGGTTCCAGGATTTTTGAGTGACTTTGTTTTTTGAGTGACTTTGTTTTTAGGTAGAAGGAGGCAGGAAGAGATGTGGTTGGGAAGAGATGATAATAGCTAATATTTTTTGAATGCTTATTATATGCTAGACACTGTGCTAAACACTTAACATGAATTATCTCATTTAATTCACTCAGCACCCCTTGTAGGTGGTACTGTTATGACGCCTATTTCACAGCTGAAGAAACTGAGGCTTAGAGAAGCTCAGCGTTCCTCCAGACTAGGTGGTGTATGCCAAGACTCAGGCCAGATATTAGTAACAGGGAGCAACAGGTGGAGATTTTGGGCTTCAGAAAAGAGCAGTATCAGGGCAGTGATTGTGCTTCAGAAAAGCCAGGTATATCAGTGAAAAGGGGAGTTAGGGGTGAGCGCAGAACTTCTAAGGCCCCAAAGATTGAGAGGGAGAAAGCCACACAAGGGTGGCACAGAAGGATGTGATGTGCAGGGGAGTAATAATAGTCACAGTTACCGTTTGCTAAATGTGTACGAAACCAGGAGCTTTGCATACGTAATCTCCCTTAATCCTCACAACCCTAACTGGGAATCATTATTATGATTGCTATGTAACACATGAGGAAATTAAGGCTTATTGAGGTTAAATGACTCTGAAGGCTGCACAGCTGGTAAGCCACAGGGTCAGGATTTAAATTCAGGCCACTGACTCCAGGCCTGTGGCCTTATACCTAAAGGGGAAGACTGTTGGCAACATTTAAGGGGAGGAAGTTTCTCTTCTAAGAGATGGGGGAATCCCAGAATTTATGAGGGATCTCAGGCTGCAGGCAATGCTTGGCAAGAGAGGACAAGGAACCTGGCTCTGGAAGACACAATTTTGTCAGACTGTTAACATCAGCAGTGTCAACCCTGAGGCTATCCTAACTTATTCCAGTAGCAGAAACCTAAGAGGTGAAATGTCACCTGTTTTTATGCCTCCCTAGCTGCTTTTATCCTTTTTTAAAAATGTAAGCAATGTGCTTTCTCTTAGTTCAATGGTCCTTAAGCTTTAGTGTGCATTAGAATAACCTGGAGGTCGTGTTAAAATACGTTACACCCCACTCCCAGAATTTCTGATTTAGTACATCTGAGGATGAAGCCTGAGAACTAGCACTTCTAACAAGTTACCAGGTGGTGCTGACGCAGCTGGTCCTGGGAATACATTTAAGAATGCTTTAGTTTATTAGTAAGGCTACTTTTGCAAATTTCTAAACTCACTTGGCTGTGAAAAGGTAAGTACAGAAAAAGCAAAGGACTTGCCCATAAGCCAGAAGCACCGGGAATGAGTTGGTGGGTGCAGACTTAGTGAGTCACTCCAGCTAGGTGAGTGACTGGCGGGAGAGCCTGTATGTGCTGGGGAAGATAAAAGTCACAGCCAGAGGAGACTAGCTATTCCTGGATAGGAAGGAGGGGAGCAGAAGGCTCCAGTGACCTGGTCAAGGGAGCAGAGTGGCCACAGTGACAGAGACCTGGTGAGGGCAGAAGTCAAATGGGGTAGAGCTCTTGTCAAATGCTACAGGCTTCTGGCTGGGCTGCAGGGAAAAACAGGAGAGGGAGAGGGCAAGCAGCCAGGAGTGAGCTCCTTGGGATCGTGGCCTGTGACAGAATCTGGTGATCACATTTCAGCTGCGACTCACTGTCTCCAAAGCCTCTTTCTGCCTGTGGATATGCCCATCAGTCATAAAGTGCCCAGGAGTTGCCCTCTGACAGTAGCGAGGTGAAGTCCTTGCAGCAAGAGAACTGAAGACAGCACTAAATGCTATTTCTTCCCCTTAGTGGTGGGTCCCACAGTGGCAGGCAGGGCCAAAGCTGGGGAGCTCGTAGGCAGGTGGTTTGACCTCTGATGTTCTCCAGTTCCTGGAGCGGCATTTCTCCCTCGTGGGAAACTGACTCAGCTGCAGTCTGTGCGCAGTGCAGAGAATGGCTTTTGTGGCTGCAGCAGTGGGCTCATGGCTGGGTGTCTGGCTGCTCTCACTGCTCCTTGAGGTATTAGAACGGCTTGGATGGGAGGCTCCTTTCCCTTGGTACCAAGAGATGGACCATCTCTCTGCAAGACTGCATGCCATTAGTCCTTTCAGCTGCAGGAGCAAAATCATACTCACAGGCCCTCCCTGGACCCTGGCCTTCAAGCACTATCCACCTAGCTTGAGCCAAGTTCCTGTTTTCCCTCTTGTGACCTTCATCCTGTTTCTTATACATATCTGTCCAGTTAACAGAGGATTTGTTGAGGGCATACTAGATGGCAGGCCCTCAAGGAAATCACAATATAGTCAAGGAGACCCATGTACAGCAATAATTACAAATTACAGCCTTGTAGGATAAATGCTGTTCCTTAAACACAAAGCTCTTGCCCTCTTAGGACATTTGTATTTGCTGTTCCTTCTGTCTAGAATGCTCTTCCCCAGATCTTTGGGTGAGGTCACTTTACTCAGGTAACTTCTGAAAGAGCCCTTCCCTGACTATCCTATGGAAAATAAGCCCTCCCAATTCTGAGTCCATTACCATATGATTTTTCTTTAGGGCACCTCTAACCATCTCACATTAATTAATTAATTAGTTAATTATCTATCTATCTATTTTTTGGTCAACCTCCCATACCAGATTGTGAGCTCTGCAAGAGAGCTGGGCCTTGTCACTGCTGAATTCTCAGTTCATAGAACTGGTACCTAGTAGGTACTCAATATGTAGTTCCCTTTTGTTCATTCATCATAAGTGATTACCCAGTTGAACTTTTCTGAGCCTCTCTAGAGTCAATGAAATGGAGAATGAGGCCTGTCTGGTTGGGGAAGAACATTTTCAAGCCTATCTTCCCAAGCTTTCTACAGTCTGCACTGTCCCTTCATTCCAGACTGAACGTGTTCTAGCTCCCCACGAATTACTATAATATACTGAGCTTTAAGTAGGTACCGGGGCCTTCACGTTATTTAATCCTTACAATGCTCTGCAAAGTCAGCATCATTTCTTTGTTTTACCTAAGATGAAACAGGCTCAGGGAGAGTGACTCGCTCAAAATCACAGATAGCAACGTGTCCAGGGGGGCTCTCTGGAAAAGGTCTACCAGACTCCACAGTCTACCCACCTTCTGCCAAGTTCCTACAGGCCTTTGCCATCACATCTCCACCCTAGCCCTTTCCTTCTCACGGGACAGCTGGGCCTAGGCTAGCCTGGTTGGTCCTCCACCTGCAGTGAGGGAAGGTGCTTCAGATGTCCGCAGGATGGAGAGGGGGCTGATCTATCTCCACCGCCAGAATTTTCCTTCCCGCGCCCTCCCCACGGGCCCGGCTGCTGGATGCCCAGTGGTCCATTCCAAGGCCTGCAGCGATCGCGTGCGCCGGAGGAAGGAGACTGGGGAAGGAAGGAGAAGCTCCTTCAAAGGACCCGCGCGCACTCTCTCCTCCCTGCGGTTCCCTCCCGGCACCCAACACCCCCAGCACTGTCCAGTCCGGAGGCAACGCGCATGCGCGGGGCGCTCCTCGCCCCCTCCCTTCGGCGGGCCGCCCTTTCACCCTGGCAACCGAGGCGCGACGAGGGCGCGCGCGCGGGCTGGGTGCGGACCGGGCGGGGCCGGGCGGCACCGGTGCGGGCTGTGGCTTAGGCGGCGGCGGCGGCCCAGGACAGCGGCGGCCGCGGGTAGCGGTCTTGGCCTGTCGGACCTCCTTCGCCATCCCACACCGTTTTTCGACGTGGTTTCGGGCCCAGCGGACTTAGCCCCTGGCCATGGACTCCCAGAAAGTAAGCGGGGTGGGGGGCGCGGGCCCGCGGAGGCCGGGAGCAGGGTGGGCGGGGCGCCCCGGCCGGGATGGGTGGTTGGCGCGCGGGCCTGGTGGGGCCCGGCTGGGCTGCGACCACGGAGGGTGAGGCCCCCGGCCTTTCTTCCCGGAGGGAGAGAAGGGGCGCCCGCCGGCCAGTGGGGACCGCGCCTGGTGACCCAGGCTGGCCTGTGCGCTGCACTTGGTCCTGGGCCCGGGCTCCTGAGGGCAACAGGGAGGTGTTCCCATTTGTTAATCGTGTTGTGCAGCTCTCTAGGCCCCCCTTGATTCTCGCAGCCTCCCAGATGCTACTGAGGGTTTATCGCTTTCCAGCAGAGGAGGAAACTAAGGCACATGGGGTCTCCCTGCTGACGCCGAAGCTGATGCTCTTTCCTCCGCCCTGCCTGCTCCTAGGACTCTTGGCACAATGCATGCTTCTTTAGGTCGGGAACCAAATCTCCTTAGTAGCACCCCTGCCCACCCCCCCTTCTCTAGTATAAGCGGGTCTTGGTGTTTAGTGTTGATTGAATCGAGGGGAAAGAGTTGTCAGGGCAGCGGTTCCACCCTCTTTGACTAGTAGTGTGTGGCTAGTTACAGTTACCTTAGTGGTGATCGTGGCATGTTTTATACTTTCCGAACCAGTTAAGGAAAGGATATACAGAACTAGCCGTTTCAGTTAAGAAGAACAACAACAAAAACAAGTTAGAGAACATAGCCAATGTTTTCAATACAATTAGAAGTGAGTTATTAATATTCAGCCATCATCCCTATATAGAAATCAACCACTCTCTTCTCTTTGTTAGATTATAGTAACTGAAATATAGTACAGTAAGGAAACAAGTGTTATTAATAATGTAGCAGGGAAAAACAAGGGCATATCCAAGAGGGCATTCTTTTCTATTATTAGACAGAAAGCACTGGAAAGACTTACTAGAACAATGTTTTCTGTAATTTTGCCTGGATTCACCTTCCTTAAGGAGCGCTGGGGGCATGAGAGAAGAGTGTAATGCTACATTGACAATTACAGAATTTAATAAAAGTGCAGGTGATTTCATTGTATGCCTGCATCTTGGTACTCAGTTGGGTATACTCGATTTTTATTTCTGTAACTATTAGTAAGACATTTTTAAAAAAACTACCTTTTGTGTTTTGAATATACGTTTAAAACATCTCTGCCTAAATTTGTAAAACATTTCACAGCTTATTGAACTTTTTATATAAAAGTCATATGATATCTGAATGGTGTTTGTTCAGGGCAAATGAAAGGGCAAAGTTTTGGAGTCCAGAGACTTGGGTTCCATTCCGCTGTTTACTGGCTCTGTGATATGGAGCAAAGCACATAACCTTGATTAAAGCATTTCCTTATCTATGCAGTGGAAGTAAGAATATTTTATAGGGTTATTGTAAAAATCAGGTAAATAGTTATGAAAACAGTGTTATTAAAGTGTACAAAGTGCTAAAATACTCTATGCGCTGTAAAATACAATTTTAAAAAGTATTTTAATATGGATCACCTTATATTGCCAGGGCATGCATTATCCCTCACTTTAATGAGGACTTAAGGAGGTGTGACTCTTTCAAGGTCATATCACTAGCCATAGGCTAAGTAAGATTTGAACTTACTTGTTCTCATTCCAAATGATGTGTTTGGGTACCTATACATACCATGTGCGGTTTCTTCAGAGGTAGCAAAGAAATAACTGTTCTTTCTTAATGGCATTAATGTAGCTTATTTGCGATAACTTTGAGAATCAACTTCACAATATTAGAAAATGTGTTGAATTTCCCTGGTGGTATCAAATAATATTTCTAATTTAAAAAAAACAACCCTTCATTTTGTTTTATATCTTAAAATGAGTATCTGGTGTTAATGCTTATCACCGTGAATTATAATCATGAATACTGCAGAATCAGTTATATACCTCGACTAATAATGAACTAAACTGGATATTTATTTCTCTTTAAATAGGACAGTAAGCAGTACATCCCTGGCATGATTTTTCTTTCCTACTATGGACTGTTACAATGAAAATAGGAGCAGGGATGGTATCTTAGTGTAAGGAAAATAATTAGGTACTGTAAGTGGCAAAGGGTGACAGTGGCTTGAATATATATACCTGTTTGTAAGGCATTGGGATTTGGGCTTTAAATTATTAAGAGGATGGCTTTGGAGCCTGTTCTCCAGCCCTACAATTTATCAGCTGACTGAGCTTGGGTAATTTGCTGTGTGTGTCTCCATTTCCTCATCTATAGAGATAATAATTATACTTATCTCAAAGGGTTATTGTGAGGATCATGTTAATTTTGAAAAATCACTTGGTGCACACATGAGTACTATCTGTTAGCTGTTGTTACTAATTTCATAATTCCATCTTCAAAATAACTCTCCATTTTTTGTTAATTTGTGTAACTATTTTTCTAATCCAGTCTAGCCAATTTTTTTTTAATCTTTGCCCTTAAGTTTGAAAGTATGTTTTCTGTTTTTAATGTATGTAAGAAATGACTTCAAATGGTGGTGCCAAAGAAGAGTTGTTAAATCCTAGTTGAAAGAAGATTGGAAGTTCTCACTCATGCAATCAGACAATAGAGGTTCAGTTAACTGGACAGTCTTACAGAAGCTTGATGGTGGCTAGTCAGCAAATGGATTAGCTTGACCAGCTGCTTTTTTTGTCCGTGAAAATAACTTGGACTTCAGTGTTGTGTTAGCAACAGATGCTTTGTTTGAGTAGAGGAAGAAAATATAATTGCCTTGGGTATGTAAGGCATACTGTTGGATACAGAGAACCACAGTATTATCTCCCAGAAATAAACAGAGGGATTTTGTTTATATCAAGTTTCTGGGACACTTTTGTGAACAGGATGTGTTATAGATAGGTGGTTTTGTTTGATACTTAAACCTTTTGATTATGTCCTTAAGTGGTTTTAAGATAAAATCCCAAAGGTTTCTTTACCTGATAAAATGTGTATATTCAAAGAAACCATTGAAACAAATGAGACATTTGTGCCGTTCTAGAATCTTGGTGCTTAAAATTTGATAGTTTAAGTTAAATTTTTGTACAAGGGATCATTCACATTCATAGGAGTTACTGTTCCTAGCAAAAGGTCCATGCTGTAGGAATAATAAAAGAGAAGAGGAAGGGGGAAGGGGTCCCAGAGGAAGGGCGTCACCAAGAGCATACATTGTCAATTGTTTGCTTTCCCTCACTTTTTACTGTGTGTTCTTTACTTTCTACTACTTGGAAAGGGTTAGTGACAGTCAGATGAGGCTTGACTGTATAAGAGTGGGCAAACCTAGAGTTTGGAGATTGAACTGAGTAGGGGGAGTTTACAGCATGACAGCCTGTATGTAGCAAGTAGCACGTCTACACTTACCTTCCTTATCCCAGGCTCCTCCTGTACTCTCGTGTTTGCTAGCCTTTGCCTTCATATTGTACCCTAGCAGTTCCATGACCAAAGACCCCCACCATGTCGTGTAATACCAACTGTCTAATGTTGGTCCGCCTTCCTCTTGTTAAAAAAATATTTCCTGAGGAAGGGAAACAAATGAAAATTGGGTATTGTTTTGCATCCACTGTTGTGGTAGACTGCTTTAAACTCTCACAACAGCTCTTACTCCTGTTGCACAGATATGGAAAATGAAACTCCGAGAGGTTAAGTGAGTCATTCAGAGTCACACAGCAGGCACATAATCAGGAGGCAAACCAGGTCTTTCTTCACTGCCCAAGCTTTTTTCATTACCACCCTTTGTGCATGAATCCTTTGCTTTTAAATGGTGGTAAGATTAAAATAATTAAAACTTAAGATGTTAACAGGAATAAACTCCTATAAAGTAGTTTTTTAAAAAGAAGCTAGTTAAGACTAGTGAAAATAGTTGATAGAAAGTATAGAACATGATTTAGATAAAACCCAGGAATTTGATCTTTCTTGTCCCTAATAAAATCATTATTTTTCTGTTTTATATATATATATATATATATATATATATTTATATATTTATATATTTATATATTTATATGTGTGTGTATATACACGTGTATATATGTAAATATATACATATACATATATATGTGTATATATATGTGTATATAGCCACATACAAAAACTATTATAATTATACTGATGGTAACCACTTTGAGTACCTCTTGTAATTGTACAAGTAAAATGTGACTTCATCCGTTGTTATCAGTATATATTGAGTATTACAATTTTAACACAGTTTTTTTCCTTTCTTAAAATGTGTATACACTTTTTGGTACTGTGTGTGTGTGTTTGTGTGTGTGTGTGTATGTATTTTCCCTCTCTCCAGCAATTTTTCTCTTTTTTAAGGTGTTTTTTTTTTCTTTTTTTATTGGGGAAGGGGAACGGGACTTTATTGGGGAACAGTGTGTACTTCCAGGACTTTTTCTTCTCAAGTCAAGTTGATGTCCTTTCAATCTTAATTGTGGAGGACGCAACTCAGCTCCAGGTCTAGTTGCCGTTGCTAGTTGCAGGGGGAAAAGCCCACCATCCCTTGCGGGAGTCAAGGAATCGAATTAGCAACCTTGTGGTTGAGAGGATGCGCTCCAACCAACTGAGCCATCTGGGAGCTCAGTGGCAGCTCAGGTCAAGGTGCCATGTTCAATCTTAGTTGCAGGGGGTGCTGCCCACCATCCCTTGCGGGAGTCGAGGAATTGAACTGGCAACCTTGTGGTTGGGAACCCACTCGCCCATGTGGGAATCGAACCGGCAGCCTTCGGAGTTAGGAGCATGGAGCTCTACCCGCCTGAGCCACCGGGCTGGCCCCCCAATTTTTCCTTTTTGAGGGAAGGTCTTAGCTTTCTAAACTAGAGCTGTGAACAAGTATAAGTGGGGTTTTATAAACCCCAGCCTAGCACAAACTGCAAACATTTATGCGGAATGGATCAAAGTAATCTGGGATGATACACATGGCATGAGGTACCCTCTTCAAAGAACCGTACTGACCTACTCATGATCACTATATTTAAATGCAGGTGTCTTCATTTCTTATTGAATTTTGCAGTTTAAGAAATTAGAAATATAGTGAAGTGGACCGTTGTTGTTTTTTTTAATTTTAATCCAGTGGTTCTTTGCAATGCCTAGCGGAATGTAAGCGGATTATTCATGCAGCAAACACTTTGAATGTTTACCTTAGTGATAGATACTCCACCCTAGGGTGAACAATATTGAAGTTGGTGGATTTTGTCTCCAGCTTTCTTATTATGTGATTTATCCCCTCAGTTGGCACCTCTTCCCAGTCATAGGTTCTGATAGTATCTAGTCTCAGTTATTGATACTTGTTGATTGATAGCTAATTATATCTTGAACTAATTTATTATAAAATGTTAGCACAGCCAACCTTTGTATTTTTGTTACAAGTAATATAAGCTTATTGTAGGAAAATAGAAAATACAGATAAATGAAAATAAAAATCACCCATAATCCTTCCACCCAAAGATAACCTCTTTTAACATTTGTATGTATTACATTCGTCCTTTTTTTCCCTTTTATTTATTTATTTATTTTTAAAATTTTATTAGTTTCAGGTGCACAAGACAACACAAAACTTAGACGTTTATCATTTATATCCCTCACACTGTCAGTCTTTTTTTATGCATATAGAAACTTAAAAAACTATGGTATCATGTTATATACACTGCTTTATAATTTACCTTTCACTTAATATGTCATGAATCTTTTATCATGTCAATATCATTCTGCAGAATTCTTCTATATGAATGTATTACTTGATTTTTAATCAGTACCATTTTGTTGTACATTTATTTTGGTCCCAACCATTTAATATTATAAATAACATTGAGGTGGACATCCTTGTAGCCAAGTCTCAGCTTAGTCTTACTTACTTATAAATTAGTGGAATAAATCAGTAGAAATAGAATTTGTGAATCAATGTGCATATACTTTTAAAAATATTTTTGTGTGTTGCCTAGTTGCCCTTCACAGGTTATGCCAGTTTATACTGCTACCAGCAGTACCTGGCAGTATCCCCATCTCCATTCACACGGCACCTCCCTTAATTAGATCGGGGGACCTCTAGTTTCATTGGTTAAACATGAGCTTCCTAGACTGTCCTGAATGGAGCAGCCAGTTTAGCGGTCACTGAACATGGATAAGGCTTCTTCAGCCTCTGACACACTGTATTTCCTTAACTTCTAGATGGGGAGACCTCCTCTTCTGCCCTGATACTGCAGCTGGGCTCAGGGGGAAAGGCAGCATTCCTACCGTGTCCTGCATTAGACTTGTTTTCTGTGGATCACCTCAGTTGCTTCTGTGTACAGGTAGTGCTCCAAACTGTTTCACTGTTGGAGAGGAAGTGGCTTTCTCCTGGTTACCTTGTTGATTATCAGCTTACTGAATTCCTCCACAATACATAATTCTCCTGTCTCAGCTCCTTGCAGCACATGTGAGCACAGTACTCTTGTTTGTGTTGCCATAGCTGTGGTCAGCTGGTAAGATTCTGGTTGTCTAGCTTACTAGCTGGATAGAGCTTTCTAGATTTCAACTCTTGTTACCTAATTCAAAGGAGAGGTCTGTGGTGTAGCATGATGCAAATGGCATCGTTCCTAGTAGCATTAGGATATTTTCTAAGAATTCTATCTGCTGGTTTCATTGATTCTTTTTCTATGGTTTCAGGAACCCTATGATTGTTGTGTGTAGTCCCCAGCAGTGTAAGGGGCCGAGGGTGGTGTACAAGTACAGGCTTTGGCGGGAGACTCCTGTATTGGAGGCACTTGATTGCTGTGTGATCTAAAAATGTTCCTTAACTTGTCTAACCTTCGCTTTCTTCAACCATAAAATGCCAAGACTAATACTACTTTTTTAAAAAAATCTGTTGTGAAGATTAAAAAGATACTCCTTGTTCGTAGCTTAGCACAGTGCCTGGCCCATAAAAAGTGCTTAATGAATACCAGCGGAAATGGCTCTAACAATAGTTTGACCCCCGTAAGTTGTAGATCAATTAGTGATATTTGCAGTGGTTCTAGATTTGTGTATCTTGATTGTCTAGAATATTAACGTGCAATTTAATTTGAATCAGGAATCTTCTGTTCTGAGTAGATGCTGGTGGGAAACTCGCATGTCATAGTGTTTCTTTAATTATGACCACTTGATTATTGATGCCCTCGGATTCAGAGTAGCATATAAACCTGGGTATAATGATTTTCTGCTACTGGTTCTAAGAACAGGAAGTTTCTGCGTTATAACTTCAGAGGCTTGTTGCCATGGATAGTTTCCAATTAAGTGGCCCGAGTTGGCAGAATTTTTTGTTGGATGCAGCAGAATTAAGACTGACATTTGCATTTGTCATCTTCACATCCATTAACCAAAAACCAGTAGAACCGTGCCATTTCAAATGGTGAAAGTTATCATGTTCCCAGACTTACAAGATGATATATGCTGTAGTTAAGAATAGCTGTTTCGGCTGCTCTTGCTCTGGCAGGATGGTACCATCTGTTGACCAGTTCCAGTTCTTTCTGGTCTTGAAGTAAAAGCTTAGTCCTTTTGGTGCCCTCAGATGTTCTGACCTCCTTTCCATGAACCTGTGATCTTTACTTTCAGGTTGTACAGTGTGATAGGTAAGAGCACAGACTTAGGAGTCAGACTGCCTTATCTTGAATCCTGCCTCTGCCATGTATTAGCTCTGAGATCCTGGGCAAGCCACTTAACCTCTCTATACTACAGCTTCCAAACTGGAAAATGCGGATAGTAGTAGTATCCTACCCCGTAGGATTCTTGAGAGTTATGGCAGGTATCCCTGAGTTAAGTCAGGTATCCCTGAGTTAAGGCAGGTGTATCCCAGCTTTTCGGAGGTTTGCATTTCACCACTTCGCTTTTACGTAAGACCTACCTGTTTCGCTAACCAAAAGAAATCCAAAGAATTTCACTTTTACGAAAAAAGGCAAAAAACACAAATAGTGTTCAGTGTTTGTTTTGCAACCAGCCGTTGCAGAGGCATCAGGCACCCCAAGCAGCGAGAGCGGCATCGCCAAGCTCCTTCCCTGGGAACCACACTCAGCATCAGGCCCCTGTAGCTTTGAACTGTGTCTGCGAGCATCTGAGCTTTATCGCGATTTATTTTGTGCACTTCTGCTTTTACTATGTTAGTATTATTTTAGGTTTTATGTGGTATTTGGTATGGTTTGTTAGGTTGTTTTTTGGGTCTGGGAATGCTCAAAAAATTTTCCGTAGAAATAAATCATAATTGCTTCTTCCTTTATGCCATTTTGGCTTATGAAAGGTTTCATTCTACATTTGAATACCCGGGAATGTTTATGTTTGTATGTAAAGAGCTAAAGATAGTGCTTGGCACATAAGAGTATAAAAGCATTAGTTATTATTTTATCCAGAGTCTACTGAGTGCTTTTACTTCTCATGAATTATACTAGTGACTATAAGATAACTTGAAGCTATGTTCATGCCTCGTACATCCCAGATTACCTTGATCCCTTCCATGGGAATTGATTGCAGTCGTGCTTGGCTAGGGCGCATAAAACCCTTTTTCTTGTTAGCATAGCAGTTACCTTAGCCTGTTTCTATATTCAAGTAATTGAGAGGCTTAATCCTGATCCAGTATGTTTTCTTTGAGGTCCTGGTAGCTGTGGTGTGTGATCAAAGGATTGTGGCTGAGATTACCTGTATATATAGATTATGTCCTATATATTTTACTGTGATCCAGCAGAATTGGTATCTGTCAAAGCATATCTTCAGACTCACATTATCTAGAACTTTTAGTCATGGCCACCTGATGTCTTTCCAAATACACTTATATTATCTATATAAGCCTCGGATAATTTATACTGCCTTTATCCATCTATGTTTATCTATCACTTTATCCATCGATGTTTGGAAGGTAATGGGAGACTTGAGATCTGAGATGAAATCGGATACCCTTGTAGGCGTCCTTTCAGGTTGATAGGATCCCACGGAGCAGTTGGAAGTTGTCTTTGCCGTCCTTCACATCAGGCTTTGATAAGAAAAGAAATAAGGCAGATACATGTCATAATGGGCTCATACTACATATACTTTTTTGGAACTTGTTTTAGTAATACATTGTGTATATGTTTTAGAACAGTGGTTATAGGCAGAGGAACTGATAAACGTGAGGGATCCCAGGTGGGAAGCAAGGCGTGTTAGAGAAGCTCACAGCAGGCAGCTGCAGCTGGAACACATGTAGCAAGAGAGAGAAGTCTGGTGTGAGTTGAAGCAGGTGAGGTGGGCAATGGGAAGATCATGCAGGGTCCTACACAGTATGTAAGGTCATGTTAAAGGTCATGTTCACAGGTCATGTTAAAAGATTTTAGATTTTATCCAAGGACCAGTGAGAAACTATTGAAAACGACTGAGCAGGAAGAGTGATTGATGCTATTATATTACTCTAGCTGCAGTATAGAGAACTGATGAGTATTGGGGAGAAAGAATGCATCAAAGGCAAGTTAAGTGGTTTTGCATGAGTGTAAGTTGAGATATGGTATTGACTTGTAAGGTAGCGGTAGTGATCTTGGAACTATTTAGGGTCACAGAACTCGGTGACTGCCTGTGGAGCACAAATACCAGGAAAGGATATAATGTTAACAGCCGAGGTTTCTGGTTTTGCAGCTGGTAGTGCCGTTTGCAGAGATAGAACACTAGAGGAGGGCTCAGGTTTAGTGGGGGACACTGACATGCTGAGTTTTGAAGTGCTTGTCATCCAAGTGGAGATTTCCAGTAAGCAGATGGATTAAATGCTCTGGAGTTCAGAGGAGAGGCGCTGTATCTCACTGCAGGTTGCATCACACTCATTGAGGTTCTGGCTTTGTGCTTCCTCCTCAACCTCTTAATCAATTACTTGTCTCCTTCATAAAAGCTATTGATTAAATTCGGAGGACCCAGAGCAATAGAACACTCAGTGCATCAGGGTGTAGTGTAGTTCTTTTCTGCCTCTTTCTCTAAGTTTCTGAAAACAGAATATATAGATATCCTGCCCTGGCATATTGCCTGCCACATTTTGAAAACACTTTTTAAAAATTCTGCTAGATACGGTACCTAGTCAGCCACCCTCCCCTTGCGTACCTGCTCTATTCGGTGCACATTATCCTTGTATATACCGCTTCCTGGACCCCCACCACCTCGAGAAAACTTCAGTCTCCTGGTACATATACAAGCTGGGGTTCAGTTTCAGAACTCAGCTCACGTAGTCCTAATCTTTTAGTTTTTTATAAGTTTTGGTGTTGGTGGTGGTTTGTCTTAAATATTTTGGTTGCTTGTAATTTGTTTTCCACTTCTCCCGATTTCCACTTTCCTTACTTCTTTCTCTCTTCATGCCATTTCCCCTCTACATCTAGCAATGCCTGTCCTTGTGAGGACCAGAATGGTGCAAGCCCTGGTCCCCTTCAGAGTTTATTCCTCAGCACTTCCTGATGAACTAACTCCTTATAGTAGAATACTAAATATGAGCTCTTGATTACAGTCTTTTGTGTTTGCTCATCCTCTCCACCAGCGCAGCTTAGACAGCAAGTGGCTTCAGAGTTTCTGGAGCCTTTGTCTGAGCAGCCTGCCCTTGGGGAACTCTCAGGATATTGCCCCTTTTTTCTTCCAAGCTTAGAAGTAGAGGCAGCACTTTATCTGAATTAGTTACCAAGGTCACGTGACCATGGTTGCTTTGGGTTCTCTTACTCACCTGGCTAATTGCTTCTTCTGCAGCCATGGTGGTGTGTACTAACGTATTTGGTAGCTGAGAAATTATAGGTGACCTTAAATGCTGAGGCTCCAAAGCCCTCTACAGCTAGCTTGTCCATTCTTACAGCACTTCAGTGGTGTGTATTACAGAAGTGTATGCTCTCCCCACCTAGGAATGGGAGTAGCACACCTCTGAGACTCTCAGCCTTCGGTCTTTGTTATTTTGGCGGTAAGTAAATCTGCCTTTTTAAGGACATGGGCCCTTTAGCTAGGTGTTCTGAGATAGACTCTTGTGCTCTTTTAGAGCTCCCAGTTAAATTCACAATGTGAGCCGTAGAGCATTCTCTCTTTGCAAAGAACGAGATGATTTTCCCAGAAATGCTATCTTGGCCTTTAAAGACCTTTTCTTCCCAACCATTTTCTGAGGAGTATAGTAGTTTTAAAGGTTTGATAATTTATATAGAATAGCATTCCCCCAGAAAGTTTAACACAGATTGTAGGGTTTCTTTCCAGAAATACTGCTATTAATACTTCTTGGGCCAATACAAATTGAGAAGGATCACTTTTCATTCTCTGGTAATAGCAGAATTTTGAATGAATTAAAGGGGAAATGGTAAAGATAAGAGTAACTGTAATCTAAGGGTATTATATGTTGGAAGTATGAAACAGTACCATACACAAAAAGCAGCATTATTCTGATGGTTCTTGTGAGTTTGTATAACTTACATGTCAGCTGTCCTCAGGTACAACCTTGTTTTTGTCAGATGCCAACCTCGACACAGACGTTTATGCTCTCTGTGATCCCCAGAAAGCCTTCCCTAAGCACAAACAATAAGCAGTGTAAGTTCTACAGGAGAGGAGTGTGTCTCTCTCCCTTGGTCATGGTGTTTAGAGGGACCCAAAGAAGAGCTGTTTATGCACCAGTTTTTTGAGAGGTGGTAGTATTAAATCCTACTTTCCATTTCTAGAGGCAACGGTAAATAAATAAAAACAGAAATTGATGAAATTCTGGTAAAGGAACTTGGCTGTAACATTTTAATTTATATCCACATACAGCCATTATATGATAATTCAAAAATCTGGTATATCGTAAGATTATTAGTATATTTAACACATACAGAAATTCTAGTATTCCAAGAAAAAAGTTCAGAGAGCATTTAGGTTGTTTATTATTAATGGCAAATTAAGCAGATCAATATAGGATGTTTGCCCTGTCCCCACTGTTAGAAATATATGGACTCTTTGCCTGGTATAGGTTTCTACGGCTCTGTTGTCCAGTATGGTGACTTCTAGCCACTTGTGGTTATTGAGCACTGGAAATTGGCTAATTTAAATTGAGATGTGCTGTAAGTGTAAAATACGCATTGGATTTCGAAGACTGAGTATCACGAAGGAAGGAAGGAAAAAGGGAAGGAAAGAAGGCACTCGGTAGTTGTTTGAAATGATAATATTTTGAGTCATTTGGATTAAGTAAAATATTAAAATTAATTTTACCTGTTTCTCTTTTGATGTGGCTACTACTGGCTCTCACTGTATTTCTGTTGAACATTGCCGCTTTAAGAATGAGAACGCTGTAGTCGGTAAAGGCTATATTATGCCCTCTGTTATGTTAGAACAGTCTATTAACTTTCAGTAGGTGGGTAACTCTTAAAGGCTCAAGGATTTAGCTTGAAGACCTAATGAAAATTAGAGCATCTAGATGTTGTTGACTATACTCAGTAAATAGCAGGAGCTTTAAAAAGGTACAGAGGCTTTCCATGAAAATCTTTGGAGCTTAGAGCTGGGACAGTATGCTTCATCTATCTCCAAAGAGTTTCTGATGCAAAATTCCCCCAATACAGAGTTTGCTACGATATTTACACAAAAAATAAATAAAAGTGAAAATTTATTTTGTGCTAGGGAAATTTTTTTTCCCCTCTGAACTAGATCTGCCTTTTTATATACCAGTGTTTCAGGATGTGTGTGTGTATGAAATTTCCTTCAGTTTTATTGAACTCACTTATATCCTGGTGCTTAAAGTTTTGTTTTTGGGTTGAATTTACTGGGGATGGCTACTCCTTTTCATAGAATAAGATCTCTTCCAGAAGATTCTTCAACCCCTGTTATGCTAGAATATTATCATCTTTACTTTGAAGTTCACTAGATATGCCTAACAGTGGACAAAGCTTAATTTAAGCTCAAGCTGTGATTCTGTACTATGAAAATTCTAAGTTTTATATGTCAATAAAGAGTCTTAGCAAACTAAATTTTTAAGAGAATAGAATTTGTTGTGTGGGTTTTTCATATGAAGGGCAAATTGGTTAGATTTAGAGGAAGTTTTCTGAAGTGGTAAAGAGCAGGGGCTTTGCAGACAGACTGGGCATGATCTTTGCCTTACTAGCCATGTCGCTTTGGGCAAGTGGTTGAATTTCATTTTCTCATCTGTGCAATATGGATATATCGCTGCCAGTACATAGGCATCTAAGGGGAGGCAGATACAATCCTTCAATTAGAAAGAGCACAGTCTTAATGTAAACTTTCTATACACAGTCTGAGGATTGTATAGAATCGTTTTTTACTGTTTCATTGTATTGTTTTTAAATATATAGAGAGCTTATCTTGTGGGAGTATTTGGAAGACTCTTAAGTCCTCTGCCCTCCTTTTCTATCTCCCTCCTACTGTGCCTGCCCCTCCCCCAAGTCCTGGCTCCACTCTGCGGTTCTTCTGGTCATCTTTGTATTCAAATCTTGGTGCACCTGTTTCTGGGAGGAACACGTATAGGAACACCTACAGGAGGAACAGCTAACTCTTGGTGTGGGTCTTCTTTCATAGCATAACTTCATTGTGTTATTGTACTAAAATACCACCAGCAGTGGCGATGGGAAGAAATAGCATAAGTAAGTGAATACAGCAGAGAGCCTAGGCAGCCGCAGGGATGGATGATAATACCTACTTATCTCCAGGGATACGAGAATTAAATGAGAACTGTTGTAATTATTTTTAATTTTTCACTGCTATAATAGCTTTATGAACATTTAAATAAAATGTTATACTTTTATCAGATTATTTTCTGAACTGTTTATTTATAGCCTTTTATCAGTATTGATTATATTTTGAGGAGACCCTTTGTCACACACAATCTTACAGGAAATTATTAGAGTATTTACACTTGTAAGTTCTTACAGATACAGGGCTTATGTGTGTCTGGGAAAATTATAAAGTAAAAATACCTGCATTTGATTTTTACTGAGAAAAGAAGCACCTTGTTTGGGTTTTGCTGTTATTACCCATGGAGAATTATTAAACAATAGACCTGTGCTGTCCAGTATGACAGCACTTGTTACACATGGCTACAAGCAGTGAAATTAAAGTTAAAAAAAAATTTAGTTCCTCAGTTGCTCTATCTTCATTTCAAAAGCTCATTAGCATCATGTGTCTAGTGGACAGCACAGAACATTTCCATCATAGCCGAACATTTTATTGGCTAGCACTGAACTAGAGTGTGTTAAATCAAATACCCAAGTGTTTTATTGAAATAGAAGCAATATCAAAAAGTCTAAGGTATTTGCTACTAAAATTACTTACCTAATTTATTATGCTTCTATAGTATCTGTAAATATTGCAGTGAATGTTGTAATTTTAGCTGCACATTTATTATCTACTTTCATATTTCTAGAATATGTTTTTTTATTTTTATAAATAAATAAAATGTAAAATTTCAGTGTCTCTTTGCTTTTATGTCTCATATCCTGGTGTATTAGAAGTTTCCATTTGTTTTGCAGTATTTAAGGATTTTGTTGTATTCCTTTGCCACAGCCCTATGACTTAAATAATACTACTGATATTAAAGAATACTGATCATCTTCAGTGTGGAAGGTGTGGTGGTGATCAGGTTGTGTATTAGGAATAAGGGGTTTTTAACAGTACACATATGAGGTATGATTAAACAATACGGTGAATGTTTAAATTTAAAAAAATTATTGCAGTAAAAGACACGTTGCAGTTAATCCCCCTCAGAATATTCCTCCTTGCTTGAAACACACTTATGGCATCGTTTTTGCCACTTTCTGAAGCAGTTCTGGAAGTTCTCTTTCATGAGTGTCTTTAGTTGCGCTGTCATGGCTGCCTTGATGTCCTGAATCATTTTGACGTTGGGGAAGAGCCAGAAGTCACATGGTGCCTGATCTGGTGAATAAGGTGGATGAGGACACACTGTAATGTTTTTATTTGACAGAAATTGCCATATACCAGAAACGATATGGAACACGCAACGTTGTCTTGATGGAGGATGATTTAGTGCACACTTTAAAACACACCTTCTCTCAACCGTAGCTCACACCCAACTGACTGCACTGAACAGGTTGAAACTTGTCACACACTGTTACTAAGGTTTGGCGCTCTGCTTTCCATATTGAAGAGCCCTTCCTTTCTGTTAGTTGGCACTCAGCAGCAGCATTCACCGTATTTTGTGATTACAACGGAAAGACTCTGTGTCACACACAGGAAAGGCTCCGTGTCACACATTGCTTCTGGTACGGAAATTTCTGTCAAATGAAAACATTACGGTGTGTCCTCCTACACCTTATTCATTGGATCTGAATCTGGCACCATGCGACTTCTGGCTCTTCCCCAAAGTCAAAATGACCATGACAGGTAAACGTTTTGAATCGATTCAGGACATCGAGGCAGCCACGACAGTGCAACTAAAGACACTCATGAAAGAATTCTAGAACTGTTTCAGAAAATGGTAAGAACAATGGGATAAGTGTGTTTGAAGTGAGGGACAGTATTGTGAGGGGGATTAATGGCAATGTATCGTTTACTGTAATACATTTTTTTAAATTTAAACATTCACTGTATTTTTTTATCACACCTTGTACATACCCCATCTTATTATAGGCCTTTGGAAATTTTGAACAATGAGAAGCTTTGCATTGCTTCTATTTATTATATAATATACTCTTACATAAAGGATTTGTTTGGAGAATTGTTAATGATGTTTATAATTCTCTTATTAAAATATCATAATGTTTAATTTTTTTAAATCCTAGGAAGCACTACAAAGGATCATTTCAACTCTGGCAAATAAAAATGATGAAATTCAGAACTTTATTGATACACTAAATCAAACACTAAAAGGAGTTCAGGTATGCATTTTTTTTTTTTAAGTTTGTATAACTATGTGACAATGAATGATTGTTGGGTCAAATCAGAAGTATAAATATACTCTATCAAGTCTAGACTATAAACTGCTGGAGAGCAGGGAGGCTGAATAAAAATGCTTTCTTTGCTGTTCCTGCATTTTCCAAGGAAAAATCAAGTAGTAAGGGAAAAAAGGAAAAAGAACTCTGGACTAGTAGTTAGTAGGAAACATTACAGGGCTCACGTTTGTCCTTTTCCATTTTGTTTGTCTTTTCTAATTCTAACTAAGAGCAAATTGTACCTTTTCACCTTTTTTGTGAGTGAAGGATTTTTAAATATTTCATTTAAAATTGTACCTTTTCGAAATTACAGGGAAGCTAAGCATTTCTTTTATGGTAAATAGTGTGGAAGAAAAATGTAGATAGTAAGAGGTCTGCTGGAGGATGGGTGGCTCAATTGGTTAGAGCGCATGCTCTCAACCACAGGGTTGCTGGTTCGACTCCTTGCGAGGGATGGTGGGCAATTCCTACAAGGGATGGTGGGCTGCGCCCCCTGCAACTAAGATTGAAAGGACAACAACTTGACTTGGAGCTGATGGGTGCTGGGAAAAACACACTGTTCCCCAATTAAGTCCTGGAAATACGCACTGTTCACCAATAAAGTCCTGTTCCCCTTCCCCAATAAAATCTTAAAATAAAATCTTAAAAAAAAGATCTGCTTGTAGAACTAGATGAAGGTAAAACAAAAATAAATGATAAGCTGCTTCATAAGGAGAGAGAGGAATACTTAAGGAAATGGTCCCAGGTTTGGGGAGATAATTCATACTGTAAACAATCAAATGCTGATGGTGGACGTTACCTTAAAATAGTCTGGTGATGCTTTTCCATGAATGTACCTTAATGAATTTAAGGGTCATTCCTTCGTAAAATAAGCATAGAAGATTTGTAGGACACTTGCAGACAGTTAATCCTTTCCTGTGGTTTTCGTTTTACCCTACGTAATTGCCTGGTTCCTGGCTTTATGGTCATTGTATTTCCTTCTGAATTTATTGTAATCAAAGTTAGTTGATTATGATCTTCACCACTTTAACTATCTTTCTTGAACTATTTTATTGGAAAATGTGGTGAATTTACAAACCCACTTTCTTTAAGTAAGCAAAGCTAGTGGTTCTAAAAT
Organism: Rhinolophus sinicus; assembly: GCF_057876585.1. Taxonomy (NCBI): domain Eukaryota; kingdom Metazoa; phylum Chordata; class Mammalia; order Chiroptera; family Rhinolophidae; genus Rhinolophus; species Rhinolophus sinicus. The sequence goes on along the minus strand of NC_142516.1, from coordinate 24,432,570 downwards.
TCTTGATCTGTGGTTAAGAGAATCATCACATTTGACATCTGGAAAAAGCAACCATAAGATAGAGCTAGCCCCAGATATTTTTCTTATTGACAAATTAATAGAACTCCACCTTGGAATCCAGAAAAAAAATAGAGGGGAGTTAAGTTACACTCGTCACAGAAGGTGCAGGCATAAGAAGTAGTGGGCAATGGACCATTAGAATGTTATTGAGGAGAAAAGAGTAGTCCAGGTCCTTTTGGATGAATAAACTGAGATCCAAGAATTTAAGTGGCTTGTCCAGGGTCACACTTACTGAGTAGTTAACGTGAGATTTGATTTAGGTCTTCTGCCTTCCATACTGCACGTTTCTTCTTCCACAGCTTGTTCTTACCACTATAAATAAACGAATAAAATGATTAACACTTGTGGTAAGATTCCAGTGAGATGATGTCTGATTTTTATAAACATTATAACTATAAATTGTATGTATTATTAGTTCTCTTAGCCAGTGCCAATTTGCTTCTCTTAACTGAATGATTCATGTAAGTCGAAAAATGCCTTATTAATTTCTTCTCTCATAATTGTTGCAAGTGTACATATGGCTTATATAGGGATTTCACAGATAAATTATTTCTTGGGGAAAGAGTAGCATCTTTCTTAATGAGGCACTGAGGAACTCTGGGAAGTCAACAGATTTGAAATGCTTTATTAATTCTGCCACTAGCAACTAGTTGTGTAGCTTTGGGCAAGTCACTTAATTTGCATTTTATTTTATAAAATTGAGGAGTTTAAAAATAAATAAAATTTAGAAGTTTGGCAACAAATTCTAGTCAATAGATGATTTCTGAAGTTCCTTCCAGTGTGTGATAAATCTTTTAGGATCCAGAAGGGAATTGCTTAGTCTTTAAGTTCTGCATATCTTATGTAAATGTAGTATTTTAGACAACCTGAAGATTTTAAAATTTACACAAAATCAGTCCCATCCCTGTGTGTCCAACTGTTCATCAAGAGTTACGGAATAAATTTTTTTTTATTTTATTAAAATGCTTCACTGATAATTCTGATGCACACCAAAGGTTGAGAACCACACTGACTTAGGGTCTGCCTTAGAGCCTGAAAGTCTGGACAAAATTGACAACCTTAAAACAACCTGTCCCATTGTCCTGTGGAAACAGTATTATAAAAGGGGAAGAGAGTATGGGCTAGTAGTCCATAAAAGGCTGCTTAACTCATAGTATAGCTGAAATGGTACTTTCAGCATTAACAGCCAGCTTTTTGGATTTATGTGTTTTTAAAGCCTTATGTTAAATATCAAAATTTTCTTATTTTTGTGGTGGTAGGCTGAGGTATTATTTATGAGTCTAGTCTCTCCTTTGATAAAGTATGTCTTATTTTTAAATTTTTAATAGCTCTTCAGTAAAATCATTTTGTTTTGTTTATTAAATAGGAAAATTCTTCTAACATACTTGCAGAATTAGATGAAGAATTTGATAGTTTATACTCTATATTGGATGAGGTGAAAGAAAGTATGATTAACAGTATCAAACAGGAGCAAGCTCGTAAATCACAAGAGTTACAGGTGAGATCATACAACTATTCAAATACGAATAATTTTAATTTAATGCTTAATTTATTGAAAGCAAAAATTAGTGAATTTCTGTGTAACTGTACTTTTATCTTGTAGAAGAATGATTCTTAACTTTTTTTGGTCATAGATATCTTGTTTTAAATGTAATAAAAAAACATAATGTAAGATTTACCCTGTTAACTATTTTAAAATGTATAATTCAATTGTATTAATGATATTTACATTGTGTAACAGATCTCTAGAACTTTTCCATCTTGCAAAGACTGAAACACTGTACCCATTGAACAACTGACCATTTGCCCCTCCCCCACTGCCTGGCAACCACCATTATATTTTCTGTTTTCATGATTTTGACTACTCTAGATATCGCATATAAGTGGAACCATAAGTTTGTCCCTTTTATGACTGGCTTATTCCACTCAGCATAATGTTCTCAAGGTTCATCCATCTTTACCATGTTCCACGATTTCACTCTTTTTCTGGGTGAATGATAATTACATTGTGTGTGTGTGTATCTCACATTTTCTTTATTCATCCCTCTGTCTATGGACAGTTGGGTTGCTTCCATCTCTTGCCTATCGTGAATTATGCTGCACTGAACATGGGTGTGCAAACAATCTCTTTTTGAGATCCTGTTTTCAGTTCTTTTGGATACATATCCAGAAGTGGGATTCTTGATTCATATGGTAATTCTATTTTTAGTTTTTAAAAGAACTTCCATACTGTTTTCCATAGTTCCTGTACCATATTACATTCCCACCAGCAGTGCACAAGGGTTTCAGTTTTTCCACATCCTTGCCATCACTTGCTACTTTCTATTTTTATTGTTATTTTAGTTGATATATAATTAACATATAACATTTCTATTAGTTTCAGGTGTATACCATAATCATTTTTTTATTAGTTTCAGGTGTACAAAACAATGTAGTAGTTAGATATTTATCATTTATACCCCTCACAAAGTGATAACCCCCCTCCCCCAATCTACTACCCCTCTGATATCGCATACAGCCATTACATTTCCGCTGTCTCTATTCATTATGCTGTACTCCACTTCTTGTGAATATATATACACACATATATGTATATACACACGTATATATGTACATACACGTATATATATACACACATATATACGTATATATGTATACACACATATGTATACATATATATGTATATATATACAATTATAGTTGGCATTCATTATTATTCAGCTTCAGCTTCAGGTGTACAGTGCAGTGATCAGGCATCTACATCATCCCTGAGGTGATCTCCCTAATGAGACAAGTGTCCATCGGGTACCCTACAAAATTTTTACAACCTTATTGATTATATTCACCAAACTGACTTTCGTATCCCCATGGCTATCTTGTGGTTACGGATTGTGCTTTCTAATCCCCTCACCTTCCCCCTCATCCCCACCCCCACCCCCATCTAGCAAACCTCAGTTTTTCCTCTATATCTCTGAGACTATTTCTGATTAGATCGTTCGTTCTTTTCTTTAAATTCCACATATAAGTGAGATCGGATGGTATTTGTCTTTCTTTGTCTGATTTATTTCACTTAGCATAATGTTCTCTAGGTCCATCCATATTGTTGCAAATGGTAAGATTTCCTTCTTTATGGCTGTGTAATACTCCATTGTATAAATGTACCACAGTTTCTTAATCCAGTCGTCTACTGATGGGCATTTCCGTTGTTTCTATGTCTTGGCTATTGTGTATGGTGCTGCAATAAACATAGGGGTGCATACATTTTTTCGAATTAGAGTTTTGGATTTCTCCGGATAGATACCTAGGAGTGGAATTGCTGGATGATAAGGTAGTTCCATTTCCAGTTTTTTGAGATACCTCCATACTGTTTTCCATAGTGGCTGCGTCAATCTGCAATCCCACCAACAGTACACAAGGGTTCCCTTTTCTCCACATCCTCGCCAGCACCTGTGGTTTGTTGATTAATTGATGATAGCCATTTTGACTGGGGTGAGGTGGTATCTCACTGTGGTTTTGTTTGCATTTCTCTAATGATTAGTGAGGTTGAGCATTTTTTAATGTCTGTTTGCCATCTGTATGTCCTATTTAGAAAAATGTCTCTTCGTGTCCTCTGCCCATTTTTTAATTGGGTTGTTTGGTTTTTTTGGAGTTGAGTTAAGTGAGTTTTTTATAAATTTGGGATATTAACCCCTTATCCGATGTATCATTGACAAATATCTTCTCCCATTCAATAGGATCCCTTTTTGTTTTATTGATGGTTTCCTTTGCTGTGAAAAAACTTTTTAGTTTGATGTAATCCCATATGTGGTTTTTTTTTCTCTTCCCTTGCCTGAGGGGATATGTCAGTAAAAATATTACTCCGGGTAATGTCGTAAACTTTCTTCCTATATTTTCTTCTAGGAGTTTTATGGTTTCAGATCTTACATTTAAGTCTTTGATCCATTTTGAATTTTTTCTTGTATATGGTACACCATAATCATTTGATATTTATAAATTACTTAATGATCACCACAATAAGTCTAACTGCTATCCATCGCTACACATAGTTACAAATTTGTTTCCTTGTGATGAGAACTTTTAAGATCTACTCGCATAGCAACTTTAAAATATACAATACACTATTAACTATAGTCACCATGCTGTACATTACATCCCCAGGACTTATTTTATAACTGGACGTTTGTATCTTTTGACCACCTTCACCCATTTTGCATGTACTTACTATTTTTTTTATAGTGGTCATCCTAATGGGTGTGAGATGATATCTTGTACTTTTGATTTGCATTTCTCTAATGATTAGTGATGTTGAGCATCTTTTCATATAGTTGTCCATTTGCATATCTTACTTTGAGAAATGTTTATTTAGGTCTTTTGCCCATTTTTCAATCAGCTTACTTGTTTTTTGTTGTTGTTTTTGATGAGTAGGAGTTCATTATATATTCTGGATATTAACCCCTTGTCAGATACATGCTTTGCATTTATTTTCTCCCATTCTGTAGCTTACCTTTTCACTGTGTTGATTGTTTGCTTTGATGTGGACAAGTTTTTAAGTTTGGTGTAGTCTCATTTGTCCACTTTGCTTTTGTTGTCTGGGCTTTTGGTGTCATAGCCAAGAAATCATTGCCAAATCCAGTGTCATGAAGCTTTACCTAATGGTAATTCAGCCATAAAGCTTTCTTGAGATAGTTTACAAACCAAGTATTAAAAAGAATCACAACTTTGAAACTGATGCCATTTTGTCCTTTAGCTGGAGATAATAGAGCATTTCTGTTCTTCCTTTGGGTTCACAAACTCAATAGCATGTTGTTTTCATTACGAGTTTTTAATAGTTATTCTGAATAACTGATAAGTTAGTGTTCTTTGAGTTGTATTCTTTTGCACCCTCTCCCTTCTTTTGCTTTCCCTCTTGATTTCAAAGCAAATTCATAGCCTTTGCCCTTAGAATATTATTTTCTCTTGACCTTTGACCTCAGATTGGACTCTTTCACTTTAATAGTTCCTTGAGATATATTCTTTAATATTAATATATTTTACTTCAATACTATATTGATGTAGTCTGCTCTAGTGATCCTGTATAGACCATTTATACCTACCATTTTGTTCTCAGTGATTTTTATTAAACTTTCTATAAATGGGATATTTCAAATGGTGGTTTAATTCATCTTTGGAACTTATTAAGAGGTTTATTCATAGGAGGAGCAGTATTTTTATGAAATTGTGGTTAGGTTCTTAGAATAACCCATGGAAACCTATTTTAACCCCAAACAAGGTTAAACTATTCTAGTTTTCCAAAGTAAAATAGAACATAGTAGAAACCAATAAAATGAGCCATAGTTTATCTTTAGTGTTGATCGTAAGAGAAAATTAAGTAGATTTGAATATGGAATAAATATTAATAAATAGATATTAATAAATATTCTGAAGGAGAATCTTGGATACATTTTAAAGCATAGAAATGGGTCTGTTTCTTCATTTAAAGGTATCACTAACAATATTTTTACATGAGTAGGCTTAGTTTTATATCCACAAATGATAAAGTAAGAGAGAGAGAGAACTGAATAAGAAAGATTGTGTTCAGTGAAATTAATACATCACTATAACAGAGCACATCAATATACCAGTTACCATAATTTGTTCCTCTTTATTCTTTTTGAAATCTAGGCACCAACATTGTAATTCCAGTATTGAAAACTATAAATTAGCATTTATAGGAGTATGTATTATTTGAGTATTGTGATAAATGGTGCACTAAGATTGTGCTTAGCTGAATGTATCTGTCATTTGATTCATAAACTTTTGCTTAAATAGTTAAATATCATCAAGAAATTTAGTCTTCATTATAGACAGTGTTGTCTACAGATGGATTATTTTTATACTTTAAATTATTGATGGTTTTTGACTACCCTGATTGGGAAGAATCTTTAATAAATTTGACCCCAGTTTTTTTACAATTGCTTTATTTTCTTTTGTGTTTTTAAATGATTTATCTGTATGCACTTAAGCTATTTTGGGCATATCATGGGAAGATGTTAAGTACAATGTATTAAGATAATTAAAATTTGTTAAAAATATGACTAGTGATTACCTTGCTTCAATAGTTCTCAAAAATATTTTTGTTCAATTATTGCTATTAAAATTGTAAGTTCATTATAACAACATATATTTAAGATTCTGATGGCAGTAGGAAATTTTAATGATTTTTTTTTTCTTTTTTCTAGAGTCAGCTTAGTCAATGTAATAATGCCCTGGAGAACTCTGAAGAACTGCTAGAATTTGCAACACGATCATTAGATATAAAGGAAGCTGAAGAATTTTCAAAGGTACCAAAAAAAAACCACCAAAAAGCCCTTAAACTAATCCACTTAAAAAAACAAAGTTTTGTTTAAAAAAAAATGGTATTTTCCCTTTTAATTTTGGATTCATTCATTCCAAAAAAATCTAAAGTCTAAAAGAAATGTAAAATCTAGTTTTGTATTCCTTTCTATAAGCAGGTAGGGAAAACATCATCATTTGGTGCATATGAGCACTGTAACTTATTGAAATTTGTTATTAAGCGTTCCACTGTTTAGCTTAAGAAATTGAATGTTTTGTTAAAATATGAAAATGTAGGTCCCTTATTTAGGGGGTATACGTGGTGTGAAAATATAAACAGTAGAGCAAGAAGACTGCTAATGTTTTACCCTAGATTCTAGTGTTTAAGAGATTCTGAATTCCAGTTTCTAGTTCTTATTTTAAGTGCAGTTTTTAAATGATTGCCAATTTATCAAATCTATTATATTGAATGTAGACTAAGGATGTGAAATACATTTTTAAATGATATGAAAAGAGTGGGAAATTAAGCTGTATAACAAAATGTATACTATGTATTAATCTTATCAAGATAAAATATTTGAGTTTGAGATTTCTTTTCTTCATCTTTGTGCACTATGTAATGAGCTGCATTAGTGTTAGAAAGGTGGCTTTATCATTCATGTGTGTCCATGTATTCATCTTACGTTTTTTCTGAACTTGAAGATGGAAGAACATCCTTGAGAAGGTAACATTTGCTGGCTTATTTCCCTACATTTTGAAAATGAACTTTGAAAATTGATTCCTTTTAACAAAATTAATCAAAACAAAAGTTATTATTTTGCTATAAACCATTGAACTAATTAATTCTCGAATTTGGAGGTGGTTTGTGAGGAAGTTCATCTTTGCACTTGGTAGCACTTATTATATAAAGGAATTATGAAAGGTACTTTAAAAGTATAGATACGTCACCTGTTTAGAGGGCATTTATGTGATAACATCAAATATCAGGACATAGCCAAAAAACATGCAGAAAGCAAAAGATGTCTGAGTCATCAAAAATCAGTGTCATAGAGTTCATGGACAACAGTTAATATCCTCTGTTCATGAGAGTTTCTCAGAATCTGTTAACTATTAATATGTACATGATACTACTAAATTTTTCGTGTGTTTTTTTTAAATCTTTCTGTTTCCTAGTTGTCAACAGAGTTCCTTTCTAGTG